>NC_135880.1:154966612-155574901 GCF_964194155.1 Cetorhinus maximus | reverse complement strand
TGCAGCAACTTGCCAAAGCTTCTTCAACAGTGGTTCCAAACCCATGAACTTTACCACCTAGAAGAACAAAGACAGCAGGTACATGGGAACACAACCACTTGCAAGTTCCTGTCCAAGTCACACACCATACTGACTTTGAAATATATCACTGTCCCTTCATTGGCATTGGTTAAAATCCTGGAACTCCCAACTTAACAGCATTTTGGGAGTTCTTTCACCACACTGGCTACAGATGTTCAATAAGGCATCATCACTTTCTCAATGAGGGATGGGCAATAAAGGGAAGCAACATCCACAGCTAAATTGATTTCATAACTTTTACCAAAAAAAATTGGTTTTGTTTCATTGTGATACATTATAAGAAAATTAAAAAGGATGGCGTGTAATTAGTCAAAATAGAGGCAAGAGCCCATTGCAACGTAAATGCAATTCCAGTTGGAAAATTAGAGGTTAGAAATAGGACGGATTTTATAATTTAGTGTCTTATACGATTTCCATCCATTAATTTTAATAGATTAATGCAAAACACACATAATTCTACACCCAAATTCTCCACATGGAACTCTGTCATGAAAAACTCTGTGATTAGGGGCAGGAATTTTTGCTGAGCGGGCGGGTGCACACCCAACCCACTCAAGCGTAAAATGACACGTGATGACGTCGGGCAAGTGTCCCAGCGTCATTGCGCACTCACACGATATTTCGATCGGCAGGCAGGCACGGAAGTCAGCAGTGCACCCGCTGACAATTAAAAGGCCTACAAACAGAGTCACATGAGGGGACATGGTTTTTAACATTTTAAAAATCTTTATTTTTAATTTTCATAACTCTTCATCTCCCTGAGGAAGCTTTGTGCCTCAAGAAGCTTTTCCACTGCCCATCCGCATGCATACGCGAAGTTGCACTCTCGCCCTCCTCCACCCCACCCCTCCACACAGGCAGCGCTGAGTGCTAAAGCATGCGTTTCACACTGGGCGGGCCTTAGTTGGCCCGCCAGCATGAAATTAGGGTCCAGCCCCAATCACCGATGGCAGTCAGCTTCCTGACCCCTCCTGCCTGCCCCCGCCGAACCCGCCCAACAAGGGAAAAATCCTGGCCTAGGAGTACTAATTCATAAAGTGCATCCCATAGCCAACACATAAATGATATTGAGTTTGAATAATACTTAAATCTAAGGGCCAGATGTTTGCGGTGTCAGGTCGACTCTGGCAACATTTAACAGTGGTAGGTGGGACCTGGATGCAGATGTGCCAACCCCATTTCTGACAGATCCCATTTTTGTTGGCAAGGCAAGGAGGTGGGGTGTGAATCACACAGGTGGGAAACCTGACCTCAGCTACACCATTTGAAATTAGCACTGAGTTCAAACAGACCCCATTTTTTGCTGTTCCAAGGGCTTTAACACATAGTGTAGGTGTCACAAATTTATGGAGTAGACATAAATGCTCTTGAAGGGCAGATAAGATCTGTTTAAGTATCATGACCTGATTTTTTTTTTTAAATCTGCAACCCTTTGAACAGACTGAAGCTGTTAGTTAGAGTTAAAAGAACACTGTCTGTTGAACAACTTTGATTAACAAGCCATGTGGTGTAGGTTAGAAAAATTCATTACCATCTATTCCTGAAGTTTCAATAGAATTCTTTGCTGACAATTCCTAAAGGCTGTCTTTACAGCCAAGACTATTTTACATGCTTGGTTGAGTTTCAAAAACTATAAAAGCACTTACTTCATCAGAGGGGGGGCTGAGTTCACATTTTGATTAATAGTTTAAATAGTCTATTAAATAATTAGCTGTCTATAATGTGCTGATTGAATAGAAGTTTATCTGTTTTTATAACAGATTGACCACTTCAGGGGATTTAAAATCTTTGAATGGGTTTCATGAATGGGGCATTTTTCAGTATCAAACAAGTATAAATAACAGATTTATTACCTTGTTAGAAGTTTTATTTTCAGCTCCACATGGCTCCTGAGGTCTGCCTGAGGTGAGTGACTATGGAGTGGCATGGGGGTATGAAGTGGCATGGAGATCATGGAAGGGACATGAGTTTTCATAGAGGGGGCAAGATCTTATGAGGGCATGTGAATATGAAGGAAAATGATAGTATGAGAAGGAATGGGGTTGGATGAGGATATGTGTTGGCACGAAGGCACAGGGAGTGGATGGGAGGATGAGGAGATGTGAAGGGTGAGGGTTAGAGGGCCTAACAGGTCCTAAAACAACTGGGACGAAACTCTATAGAGCCAAGGGGAACTTTATAACCAGCTCACCTCGGCACTTGCCCACCCCCGGGCCACCTATTATCTGTTTCCAAGGTCAGTGGACCCAACTCTATCCCTGCCCCACCTCCCCGGAGTGAAAATTGGGTGCAACGGGGAAATTTAAACCAAGATGGTTCTGCGGAATCAGAACATTTTCCAACTTCAGCTACCTACATCAGTAGTGAAGACCCAGCCCTAAGTCTTTTATAAATCAACTGACACTTGCTTTCAAATAATGCTGTCAAGAACTTTTGCCAACACAAGAAAGATCACCCATTAGAAAATTGCCCCTCACATTACACATTCAATGTTACATATACATTTCCATACCAGAATCATTGTGTTAAAAATGAAATATATGAAACTTAAGCCGGGATTTTATGTCACACTGGGGTTCCCACCCCACCAGCATTAAAGTTAATGGTGAGCCTGCCCCACACTGACATGTTGCCCTATGGTCTTAAGTGCTCGGAACAGAGTTAATTGCCTCAGGGCAAGACTCCCACCCCCATTTGAGGAGGAAGTCCTGCCTGTGAGATTTGCCAGCTAATCAAATGGCCAGCAGCTCAGCAGTGCTACCGGAAGTGGTGGCCACTGCTGGGACTGCATTGGGTCCCCAACGAAGATCATCACTGGAGCTGGATGGAGAGGTAAGTTGGGAGGATTTTCAAGGAGCCAAGCTGGGAGATCCCAGCAAGGGGAGGCAAGGGGGTGTGGATACACAATCCAGGTGGGGAGGGGAAACCTGGGGATGAGACCTTTGGGTGGTCACCAATGGGCCAGGGTTCTGTAAAGGAGGAATAGCCCCCCTACCCACCAATAGTCCAAGAAATAATATCTGGTAGGCTTCAAACTTGGCTTCATTTCCACCTGCCATGTAAAAATTGTGGTGAACCAGGAAGAGGCCTTAAAGGGCCACTAATTGGCCATATAAGGGCTTCAATTGGCACAAGGACATGCGGGCAGCTCAATGCTTCCCTGGCCACACATTAAATTGCGGTGGGGTTAGGTAGGTGCCAGGCTGATGCCTATGGTACTAAGCCCAATTTTACACACCCCACCCACAAGCCAACCCACTTGGAAGATCATAATATTCTGCCCATAGAAATTATATGTCTTTAAATATTTTAATCACTTCTTCTGGTAAAGTCTTACTGAATATTATTTGAGTTCACATTCAAATTTGAAAAATTTATAGAGAAAGTTTTGGAAATTGCATTTAAAAATCCAATGCAATAATTGCTGACTGAGTTTGAAGAGGCTCCAAGATGAATAGGACCTCATAAAGTTGAAGATTGGTTTTATATCAATTCATGGTATTGTACACCAGCATAGAGCTGTTTCATTGAAAGCAGATGGTTTGAGGTAAAACCAAACAAGGCATTTCTCCAAATACACAAAACTAAATCTAAAGCCTGAATTGTAAAATCTTAGAAAATAAATCAAACTGGCAACCATCATGTCCAAGCATTTTGGCACAACAGAACACCTGCATTAAGTTAAAAATGTCTTTCACCCACAGTTAAGGAGCAGTTTTGCTGAAAAAAGAAACATGCTATTGAAGCTTTTCGTCTTGTGCTCATCAGGTAAGTTTGCAAGAATACCAATAGATTTCCATACCAGAATCGTTGTGTTAAAAATGAAATATATGAAACTTAAGCCAGGATTTTATGTTGCACTGGGGTTCCCACCCCACCAGCATTAAAGTTAATGGCAAGCCTGCCCCACACTGACATGTTGCCCTACGATCACTTAATGCTCGGAACATAGTTAATTGCCTCAGGGCAAGACTCCCACCCCCATTTGAGGAGGAAGTTCTCAAGTCTATTACCTTTGGTCAGAACTATTTCTGATTTCTAGCATCTGCAGTATATTGCTTTTGACCATAACACGTTAATCCACATATAGAATTCCTCTAGAGTTTTTGTTTTCTCATTTTTATGTAGCAACTATTTTGCATAATAGTGAACAACAACTTCTCACATTTTTGCAGATTTACAGTTGGGCTGCCCACTTGACAGGAATGTGGATAGATAAATCAATGGGCAGGTATTAGTTAAATTAATGGTTGGAAGATATGGGAACCACAAGTCTGATGTGCTGACCTTTGTGCCCTGTTTTCTGATTTGAGCTCTATGCTAGCCTTACAACTTTATTGTCTTCAGAAGAAGGAAGTGGAAAATTGCTCAGAAAAAATAGCAATTGAACCAAGATACTGACCAAAACTATTATATGGACAATGATTGGTTTTATACTGGACCTCATCCAATACCATTTAGACATTACTGACATCATTCATGAACTGAACAGGAATTAAACAAGGCATCCGCAAATTCACTGCCTTCCTAAATTACACAGATATATGAACCAATTCAACTACAAACAAAAAGTCATCCTCCAGGGAGCTCACTCTTCAACATCTGGTGAATTTCTGTAAAGCCATCAAATTCACACAGGCATACATACAAGAGATGGACAAGTATGCAGTCAAAGCCTCCTTTTAAAATCACCCTTTTCATCAGAAACAAAAATTGAAGCACTCTCATCATCCAGTATAACATGCAATTAACCAGCATTATGCCAATTTACGTGACTAAAATATCATTATTAACTATGTCTGTGAATATCTGGAATTTGTATTTTATGCGTAATATTTCTTGCACATTGAACTGCCACCTGGGCTTCATTAGTGCAGGTGTTTCA
This sequence comes from Cetorhinus maximus, assembly GCF_964194155.1. Classification (NCBI taxonomy): domain Eukaryota; kingdom Metazoa; phylum Chordata; class Chondrichthyes; order Lamniformes; family Cetorhinidae; genus Cetorhinus; species Cetorhinus maximus. The sequence continues at coordinate 155,569,935 of NC_135880.1, read as the reverse complement.
GCAGATCTGCTGCAAGTGTGAGGCTCCCATTGAGAGCAATGACAAAATACATGCTTCATTTAATGCTGGCTGAGATGCTGTGTGATTTAGGATGAGCGCTATTAGGCAAAAGTTGTCATCTATAGGGTACAACCACTCTGCAGCAGCCAAGAATCCTGCCTGATGCAGTAGGTCATAGGGACAGAAAAAGATGTTTTTAACCAGAATGGTCATACAAATACAGACTAATGCTATTTTACATTATACTTTGGGGGTCCGTACTGTTTTCTTTTGGGGACCAAGCCATAAAGGGTGAACTGACATTTTGGCAAAACACCTCTCAATGGGTCAAAATGAAAACCGTAAATTCTGGAAACGGTCAGCAGGTCAGACAGCATCTGTGGAGAGAAACAGAGTTAACATTTCATATCGATGACAGTTCATCAGAACTTTTGCATTAGAATTTTGCCTTGAGTGAATGATTGAGATAATGGAGAATGGGCATCTGTGAGCCATGTGTTTTAGCCGTATAGGGGGTTGAACTTTTCTGTGTTCAAGAGAGATTGATAAAGAATGTTTAGAATTTAAAATGCTAAAGAATTATAAAAGCACACATGCACACTCATCACAAAAACTATGCTAGCAGCAAAGCTATGTGAAAGAAGCAGTCTTAGGAGAATTAGTTGGCGAAATGGCTTTCACTACTGGGACTTGGGTTCAAATCTAGCCCAAATTAATGAAATGAAAGCCTGCCTGAATGTGAGGGTCCAATATAAAATTGGTGTGGGCTGTCTCAATAATTTGAAGTTATCTCTTAGCAGCCAATGGCCTGCAACAAAAACTGCCCCATTGCGCCAAAATTTGGCACTAATTATCAATGTGACACAGAGAAACCAGCTATCAGGTAGTGTGAGAAATAAAAAATGTGATAGAGGTGTGGGCAGCACAAGTTGTTCATTTGCAGTTGGGGCTTAGCATGTTGTTATCGTCAAGTAGACAGAGCTTCATTCTGTATTTGGATATGTTTTACATGAACTAGGAGTGCTTGATGCTGACAATGGGCGCCTGAAATGGGAGAAATTCCATTCTCAGCACTCGCATCCCTCAAAATGGTGGTCCCAAACTTGTAACACTGCGTGTATCAGCTGCAGCATGAATGAAGCTAATGTAGTATCAACCCCCAAATCACCTTATGTGTGCATACACCTGTCCAAATTTATCAACAAGAGAATGTGTACTCATATTCACACATCCGTTAATTTGATTAGATTTGTTAACTGTAATTAGTTTATACTGCATATCAATTGGTTTATGCTCTAAAGCATCTCCAGCAATGTGAATAAATAACAGAAGGCTTATTTATGTCCATAGCTTCATGCATTGCTTTTTATATTTAAGGGTTTATTTTAATGGTGTAGTCAATGGGATAAAGTATAGGCAGATTCACATTGTATATCTGATGTACGCCCAGATAATGTTATCAGGATGCGTATGCATTTATAAACATGAAACTGACTAAAGCCCACATGGTCTGAGACCTGCCAGCAAAATATAAGTAATTTTTAGTCATTTTTACAAATGCTTTGTACACCAGAAGGAGCTCCCCTTACCCTACCCACCCCCACCAACCCTCTGATTGTGAACTTGTTGACCCAACCCCCAATGCCTACTCACCTTGTTGGTTGCTGTTTGCAGTGAATCACTGGTCCAACCCATGCCAATTTTAACTCCCGTCTGCCATCGATAATGTTATTCCCACTAGCTTCAGGCAAGATTCCAAGTTGGGCATGCAAGTGAGGTCAAGGAGCTAAAATCTCCCATGACTTCTGCACCGAGGGGCCAGATATTTCATGGACCACTTTGACCCTTGCACTCCTTAGACCTAGCTCAAGTTAAAAGTCAATCGTTTAAGTTAAGGTTAACACATTTGTTTTTTTTAGATTTATATCACTTTAATTTTCCACAATAGAAAACATGAAACAAAAAAATTACATTTTTCTCCAGTCAGCTTTTGCTCAGGTCTGTACTTCCATTACTCTTCTCTGCAGGGGAGAGGGAGATTGGGAGAGGCGGCTGGTAGTGTGCCAGCGGTGGTGAATCCCTTTACAGGCCCAGCTTGGTCCTTCTCCAGTGTCTCCTCTTGGAGTTGTACCTGATCTTGTTAATCCTGAAGGTTTTGTGGGATGGCATGGCTGAACCTCCACTCTGGTTGCCTCAACAGTGAAAAGAGGTTAACACATTCATGTTGTACTTCTTTATCCATGTAATATTATATCAGTACATTAAATATTCATCTGACAGTAATTCCTGGGTTTAAAACAAGGGTACGATTTTTACAATAAAATAAAAGCAAAAAACTGCGGATGCTGGAAATCCAAAACAAAAACAAAAATACCTGGAAAAACTCAGCAGGTCTGGCAGCATCTGCGGAGAGGAGTACAGTTAACATTTCGAGTCCGTATGACCCTTCAACAGAACTAAGTAAAAATAGAAAAGAGGTGAAATATAAGCTGGTTTAATGAGTTGGGGGGGGGAGGTGGTAGAGCTGGATAGAGGGCCAGTGATAGGTGTAGATTGCCAAAAGATGTCATAGACAAAAACCTCTTTGTCCTTTTGTCTGTGACATCTTTTGGTTATCTCCACCTATCACTGGCCCTCTATCCAGCTCTTACCCACCCCCCCCCACCACTTAAACCAGCTTATATTTCACCTCTTTTCTATTTTTACTTAGTTCTGTTGAAGGGTCATTTGGACTCGAAACGTTAACTGTGCTCCTCTCCGCAGATGCTGCCAGACCTGCTGAGTTTTTCCAGGTATTTTTGTTTTTGTTTACGATTTTTACAAGGCTGACATAAGCAAATAGGCATTGATAATTTGAAAGTGACTGAAAAATAAAATTGTTTTGAATGCCAATGGAAAAAAATGTTGAAATATACAGCTAAATTTACTGGTCAGTGGAATTGTTAGCACTGGCACAGAATAGGCAGGTGAGAGCCAAGAAAACATCATCAGATCCCTACACAAGTCAAATAGTGTTTATTCTTTACTAACAGCCAAACGTACTTGCACAAACTCCATACAGTGGTATCATTTAATTGTTAAAGTACATTGAAACTGTATTTGAAATATTTATTGTGCTTGTATGAAATGCACTGTGCAGCCTGACCATTGACATGAAACGCTCAATGAAGGCCAGTAGATTCCTGGGCTTTCACTTCGTCTGCTTGTAATGTTTCAGTTGGGTTATTTTTTGGAAAATTGACATTTTCTAGTATTATTTTTGATCACTGATTTTGATTTCTGATTGCTAGATTTATCTTGGTTGTTGAAGACAAATCAAAAGTTCAGATGTGGTCATAGCTATGGATACTTCCATGGTGAATGAACCATGTTAAAAGAAGGAGACAAGCAGAGCCAGTGTGGATTCATGGGGTGGAGGGTCATGACTTCTAATCACTTTTGAGAAGGTCCATGCAATTTTGGACAGCCATCTCGTTTTCCCTCCAGGATCCTCTGTCACCTGCTTTCAACCTCCAGGTTCAGCTTGTATTTCTGTATAGGTTCTGGCTTGGTCTTTGGACTAGTTATGTTGACACTCTCCAGTTCCCAGCTTGATTCCTCCTGCTCAACTCGGAAAAATTAAAGGACAGAATTTTCTCTTCGGTGTGCTGGGGCGGGCCCAGCACACCGACACGTAAAATGATGCGCGGTGACGTCAGGCATGCGTCTCGACATCACCGCGCGTCATTCCGACCGAAATGCTAAAGGTCTGTTAAGGCCACTAATAAACCAATTGATCTAGTGGACAGGGCTGCCCTGGCAGGCGAAGAGCCTAAGCGGCTTTCGCGTTTTTCATGAAACCTTATCCATGGGCGGGATGAGGTTTCATGAAGGTTTTATTAAATTAATAAATATTTTTTACACATTTCATAAACATGTCCCAGCTCATGTGACACTGTCACATGAGGGGACATGTCTAAATAATTTCAATCTTTCTTTATTTTAAAGTTTCAAATTGATCTTAATCTCCCTGAGGCAGCTCTGTGCCTCAGAAAGATTGCAGGCCCCGACTCTCCCTCCTCCCTCTGCCCGTGCAGGTAGCGCTGAGCGCTACCAGGCGCACATCACGCTGGGCAGACCTTAATTGGCTTACCCATGTAAAATGGCGTCACGCAGCCGATCGCGGGCGACGATCGGCTCCACGCCCGAGGCAGAAGATTCTGCCTATAAAGCCGACTCACCCCAGTTAGCCAAGCCTAGTTCCACTGCTGGATGAAATGCTTTTTTTGCACAAGAGGCTGATGACAAAATCCAGCCTCACTGTCAAGGACAGAATTTATTTATTTTCTTACTGTCTGGGATCAAAGTGTTTTGTATGTGAGATGTGTATATTTTCTTATTCTCAGAGTGATTGTGCCAATTTAACTAGTTCCAACATCAAGCATTTTAGTGAGTTTTAAAATAAAGAAGGTTATATATTATCCCACGCTTGCCCCAGAGGTTTAAGAATGCAATGTCTCACATACTCATCTCAAACACACCACCACTCACACAGAGGTTAGATACAGATGAAAAAAGAAAAATGTGATTACAAAATAAAATTGCCTAAGTCTGTCTTTTGTGGCAGGCCTGTAGTTTCTTAGATGAGTGGATGCTTTTAGTTGAAGCGATGGTCTTGTAAGCAGAGAATTCTCAGTATGCTGCAAAGGCTTCTTATTGTTGAATTTCCAGGAGGTTGGTTCTCAGGTGAATTTGAAGTTGGAACAGGTTGGGGAGAGTCCCTTTCTCATTTTCAAGATTTAATACCTTGGCTATGTAATTGGCTTGCAGCTGTTTTGATGGCTTCTGTATGATTGAACTCTGCCCCTGCAAGCAGCTTTTTACTGTTTTTAAAAGCTGACAGAAAACAGGGCTGTGCTCATGATTTGACTTGTACAGGTTCAAAGTTTCTTTGTCCAAAGAAAGCTGGCGTGTTACACATCAGTGTTGACGTTTGACACTGAAATTCATCCTGTCTAGTTTGGATGAGGGTCCATCATAATACAATGAAATGTTGATGGGATCCATTTCATGTTCATCGAACACACATTGAGTTTCGTTATTGTCCATAGCGAAACAGAAGGAATGAGCTGGTTGGAATGCTACAATTCTTTTTGCTAATGTCCATCCTTAAACAAAGAGATTTGTGAATTTCCTTGCTGGCTGTGAATGTTAATATTTAATTAAGTATTTACTTGAGACTCTGGTCTGTCTGGAGCCCAAAATGTAATGGTCACATGACTTGCAGTGGCCATTTTAAGAGATTGTGTCCAAAATTTAAGGTATTGTCTGATAGTTCATATTATACTGAAGCATGAACTTACCCAAACAGCAACATGTACAGATCAGGGCTCACCCACCTATGAACATCTGAAAACTTCAAAAGGATGGCTTCGCCAGACAGATATTTTCACCATGTAGACAGTGATGAAGTTTCACAATTTTTTGGACTCTAACCTTTCTACTACATTCACCTTAGGAATGGCACTGCCAATGGCAGTCGAGGTGACCATAGCTCTCAAGTTTCATGTTTCCAGCTCATTTCCAGCTAACTGAGGGAATAAAGAACACAATTAGTTTATGCAAAACACATAGATTCATTAAGTATGTCAAACATCATCTTCATTTTCCCCATGATAGCCTTTCAATTTTCCTAAATGACGGAACTTTCCAACATCCGGGTTCTTATTAATAGCAGTCATGCGACTAGCAACCCAGGATCATGCAGTGCAAAGCCTGGAAAACAGTCCAGGGTACTTTAATGCCCAGGCCTCATCTACATGTAAACAACACATCTGTTTTTTTCCAGTTCCAATTTTCCAAGCAGTAGCCATAATTCCTTCATCTTGATTACAGAATTTTTGCAGAAGGAGGCCATCCATCCCATCAAGTCTGCACTGGCTGTCTGAAAGAGCATACCACCTAGCCCCACTCCCCTGCCTTATCCCCATAACCTTGCACATTATCTCTTTTCAGGTAGCAATCCAATTCCCTTTTGAATACCTCAATCGAACATGCCTCTACCACCCTTTCAGGAAGTTCGTTTCAGGCTCCAACCACCTTCTGGTTAAAAAATTTAACCTCACGTCACATTTACTCCTTTTGCCAATTAATTTGAATCTGTGCCCTCTAGTTCTTGATTCTCTCCTGAGTGGGAACAGTTTCCCACTATTTACCCTGTCCATACCCCTCAGGATCTTGAATACCTCTATTAAGTTTCCTCTCAGCCTTCTTTTCTCCAATCTATTTACATAGCTACAGTTGTTCAACCCTGGAATCATTCTTGTGAATCTCCTGTACTCTCTCCAATGCCTTCACATCCTTCCTTAAGTATGGCATCCAGAACTGGACGCAGTACTCCAGGTGAGGCCTAACTAGTGTCTTGTACAAGTTCAACATGACCTCCTCATTCTTGTACTCAATGCCCCTATTAATAAAGCCTAAGATACTATGTGCTTTATTAACTGCTCTCTCAACATGCCCTGCCATCTTCAGTGACCTATGTACATATACACCAAGGTCCCTTTGTTCCTGCACCTCCTTTAGAGTCTCTACCTTTGTTTTATACTGTTTTACCATATTCTTCCTGCCAAAATGGATCACCTCACACTTTTCTGCATTGAACTTCATCTGCCACTTCTCTGCTCAATCCACCACATGCCTATGCCCTTTTGAAGTTCAAGACTATCCTCATCATAGTTGACAACATTTCTAATCTTCGTATCATTTGCAAATTTTGAAATCATGCGCTGCTCACCACACTATAGGTCATTAATATATATCAGGAAGAGCAAGGGTCCCAACACTAACCCCTGAGGAAACTACAAACCTTCCTTCAATCTGAAAAACAATCATTTATCACTACTCTCTGTTTCCTGCCACTCAGCCAATTTCTTCTCCAAATGCCTACTTTCCCTTTTATTCCATGACCTAGAATTTTGCTCACAGTGTGGCACTGTATCAAATGCCTTTTGAAAATCCATATACAGTACATCAAGAGCAATTGCATTTATCAACCTCCTCTGTTACCTCCCAAAAGCCTCCAGCAAGTTAGTTAAACATGATTTTCCCTTGATGAATCCATGCTGACTTTCCTTAATTATCCTGCACTTATCTAAGTGACGATTGATTTTATCCTGAACTATAGTTTCCAGAAGTTTCCCTGCCACTGACGTTAAACTGATTGGTCTGTAGTTGCCAGCTTTATCCTTGCACCCCTTTTTGAACAACCTCCTCTCTTACTTCAGCCTGGGCAGCATCTTCTTCCTTTGTAAAGACAGATCCAAAGTTGAGGTAATTATGGTTTTATCTACTGTGTAATGTACCTTTAAGAAGAATGCTGTTAAGGAAGATCACTTGATCTTTAGTACCCGCGGGCTACCTCAATAGTTAGTAGTCAGCAGTTAGTAGTGTAGAGATAGAGTTTGAAGTGAAAACACATGTTTAGTTGCTGCTGAGTAACTTTGTAAATAAACTAAAAGTTTCCACCTAAGAAGTGTCGGCTGATCAACTCTATCAATAGTACCAACTCGGCCACCACTCACAACAAAAGCACTCATTCAGTACCTTTGCTATTTCACATGTAAGTCCCCTTTTTTGTTCCTAGTCGGCCCTAATCTTTCTTTTACCACCCTTTCATTATTTACATGCTTATAGAAGACCTTGGATTTCCTTTTATGTTAGCTGCCAGCCTCTTTTCATGCTCTCTTCTTACTTTCCTTATTAGTTTCCTTACTCCCCTTCTGGTCCTTCTATATTAAGCCTGATTCCCCATCTGTCCACCTGACATCTATCGTATGTGCACTTCTTCCTTTTCATCTTCATCTTTATCTCTCTCGTCATCCAGAGTGCTCTGGATTTATTGGTCCTGCCTCTCCCCTTCAAGGGAATATACCCTGACATTGCTTGCAATACCTTTTCTTTGAAGGTGGCCCATTGTTCAGCCACCACCCTTTCTGCCAACATTTGATTCCACCTCACTTGACTCAGATGCATTCTCATTCAATAGAAGTTGGCTTTCCCACAATTAATTATCTCTGCTCTGGTTTGTACCCTGTCCTTTTCCATGATCAACATAAACTTCATGATTCAATGATTACTGTTGCCTAGAGGCTCTCTCACTGATATTTGATCCACTTGGACCAACTCATTACCCAGAACCAGGTCAAAAAGTGCATGTCCTCTTGTTGGACCGGAAACATACTGCTGCAGAAAATTATCTTGAACACATCCCAGGAACTTTTGCCCCTCTTGTCCCTTAACACTGGTCCTATCCCAGTGTATACTTGGATAACTGAAGTCCCGCATTATGATTACTTTATAATTCTTGCACCTCTCTGTAATTTCTTTGCAAATGTGTTTCCGCACATCCCTTCCTCTAGTACCTGGTTTATATACTTCACCAATCAATGTTATTGCACTTTTTTCACTCCTTACCTCTAGCCAGAGAGATTCTGTCTTTGGCAAGTCTGGAACAGCCTCTCTCTCCAGTACTGTAATGCCACCTTTAACCAATATTGTCACTGCCCTCCCGTTTCTTCCTTTCCTGTCTCTCCTAAGCAACTTGTACCCAGGAATAGTTAACACCCAGCCCTGCCCTTCTTTGAGCCAGGTCTCTGTTATAGCAATAATATCATAATTCCATTGTCAACCTGTGCCTGCAGTTCACCAATTTTATTAACCACACTCTGTACATTCACAAACATGCACATTAACCCTGATTTAGGCGTTGTAACTTTCTCTTTTATTCTGACCCCATCCAATGACTTACTATTGCCTACTCTAATTCTATCAAACTCTTCAGGTGTTCTATCTCCTTGATACTACTCTCTGATATGTCCTTGTTATCAGTTGATACTTCCCAAAGCTAGCTTTTCTCCTCTCCACTCTGAATTTCCCCTCAGGTTCCCAACCCACGCCAATCTCGTTGAAACTCTCCCCAACAGTACTATCAAATCTCCCTGTGAGGAAATTAATCCCAGTCCTGTTAAGGTGTAAGCCTTCCTTCTTGTACAGGTCCCACCTGCCCCTGAAACAGTCCCAATGCCTCAGAAATCTAAGGCCCTCCCTCCTACACCAATTCTCCAGCCACGTGTTGAACTGTTCAATATTCCTATTCTTACGCTCACTGGCACATGGCACTGGGAGTAATCCTGAGGTTACTGCTCTTGAGGTCCTGCTTTTTAATTTTCTTTCTAACTCCCTAAAATCTGCTTTCAGGACCTCATCCCTTTTCCTACCTATGTCATTGGTCCCAACATGGACCACGACCTCTGGCTGCTCACCCTCCCCCAAAAGAATGTCCTGCAGCCGTGTTATAACATTCTTGACCCTGGCACCAGGGAGGCAAAATACCATCCTGGACTCATGTCTATGGCCACAGAAACGCATCTGCTCCCTCGTAATAGAATCTTGGCCTGTATTTTAGGTGGAGCATGAACAGGGAACAGGAGTTCCACCCCAAGCAATTAAAAGGAGAAAGAAGAGCAAATGTGTAGGCCAATTGCTGTGAAATGTAAAAACAATAGCGCAGTCATAGTAGGAGATTTCAAATGCCTAATATTAACTGGGATAAAATCAATGTAAAAGGTACAGAGGGGATGACATTTTAAAAATATATTCAAGAGAATTTATTTTAACCAGTACGTAGCAAGCCCAACAAGAGAAGATACAGTTCAGGACTTAGTTTTAAGAAATGAAAAGCAGAGCAGGTGGAAGGGGTATCAGTGGAAGAGCATTTCAGACATGGGGATCAGAATTGTTAGATTTAGCATAGTTCTGGAAAAAGACAAATATGGACCAAAAGTAAAAGTTTTAAATTGGAAAAAGCCAATTTTACTAAGCTGAGATGTGATTTGGCACGAGTGGATTGGAAACGGCTAGGTACTTGAAGGTAAATCAGTGTTAGAGCAGTGGGAGGCATTTATGGAGGAGATAGACCAGATCATTTGAGGAGAAGCAATCATCATCAGATTGCCATTGCGCCCAAAAATTTCCCCGACTCAACACTTCTCCACATTTCTACCAGTACCTTCCGAATCCCAGAAACGAGGAACAAAACGTCCTTCAGAGAACCTCATCAGACCTTAGTAGAGTCACAGGAAGGCAAGACATGCCCCTTTTTACAGCACCGGCTGCTGCACTGAAAATTTATATGTCCAGTCTGAATGTTAGTGAATGGATGGGTGGGTGAGTGAGGTGGGTATATGGGTAGGGGTGGTGGGTTTTATTTTTATTCTTTTAGGGGATGTGGGTTTTGCTAGCAAGGCCAACATTTGTTGTCCATCCCTAACTGTCCCCTTGAACTGAGTGGCTTCCTTGGCCATTTTCAGAGGGCAGTTAAGAGTCAACCATATTGTTGTGGATCTGGACTCATGTGTAGATCAGATGAGGTAAGAATGACAGATTTCCTTCCCTAAAGGGCATTAATGAAGCATGTGGGTCATTAAAATCAATGTTTGTTTCATGGTCAATATTACTGAGACTATCTTTCTATTCCAGATTTTATTAACTAAATTTAAGTTTCATCAGCTGTTGTGGTGGGATTTGTACCCATGTCCCCAAAGCCTGAAGATAAAAGCAAAATACTGCAGATGCTGGAAATCTGAAATAAGAACAGAAAATGCTGGAAAATCTCAGCAGATCTGGCAGCATCTGTGGAGACAGAAACAGAGTTAACATTTCAAGTCCATATGACTCTTCTTCAGAGCTCTGAAGGAGAGTCATATAGACTCAAAATGTTAACTTTCTCTTTCCACAGATGCTGTCAGGCCTGTTGAGTCTTTCCAGCATTTTCTGTTTTTATTCCCCAGAGCATTTGCCTGGGCCTCTGAATCACTACTTCAGCAACTTTACCACTACACCACCATTTCTCCACAATTAAGTGAGTAAATGGGTAAGCAGGTAGGGGTGGGTAAGTGGATAGAGGGGTAGGCGGGTGAGGTGGTAAGTGGGTAAATAGGTAGTTGGGTGAGGTGGATAGGTGGGGAAGTGGGTGGGGGGTAGATGGGTAAGGTAAGTGAGGTGGGTGGGGGTAGGGTTGATAGATTGATGAGATGGGTGAGTGTGTAGGGTCGTGGGTGGGTGAGATGGTTAAGTTGATAGGAAGCAAATGGGTGAGGTAGTTAGATGGATGAGGTGGGTAAGTGGATAGGGGGTATGTGGGTGAGTGGGTAGTCAGGTCATGGGGGGGGTAGTTGGGTCAGGTCAGGAGGGTGCGCTGGTCAGGTCGAGGAGGTTGGGGGGATGGCCTGGGGCTCGGGAGAGTAATTGTGTGGTCGGGGAGGTAGCCGGGGTGGAGATTGGAGTTAGTAAAAACTGAAAATGCTGGAAAAACTCAGCAGGTCTGACAACATCTGTGGAGAGAGAAACAGAGTTAATGTTTCTTGTCCATATGACTCTTCTGCAGAGCTGAAGAGAGGTAGAAATGTGTTGGATTTTATACTGTTTAAGAGGGGCTGGAGCAGATGGAGCAAAATAGAAGGTCAATGATAGCTGGAAGCTAAGGAGAAATTTGACAAAGATGTCATGGACACAGAACAAAGAGAGTGTTAATGGTGGAAGACTAAAGAAGGTGCGGGTAGTGGCATAAAGGTGAGATTGCAGAAGAAGGGTCAGTGCTCTCGAAAGCAAAACATAAGAACAAGTAACACATGGCCCTGTGGGGTTAGGGGCGGGGGTTATTGGAGGGGGAAAACTAAATAAATAAATTATAAATAAATAAATAATTGGATTAAAAAGTGGGTAAAGATGTAGGCGAGAGTTCATGGTCTGAAGTTGTTGAACTCAATGTTAAGTCCGGAAGGCTGTAAAGTGCCTAATCAGAAGATGAAATGCTGTTCCCCCAGTTTGCATTCGGCTTCATTGGAACTTTGCAGCAGGCCAAGGGCAGACATGTGGGCATGAGAGCAAGATGGTGAGTTGAAATGGCAAGTGACAGTAAATTCTGGACCATGCTTGTGGACTGACTGATGGTATTCCACAAATCGGTCACCCAGTCTGTGTTTAGTCTCCCCAGTGTAGAGGAGATCGCATTGGGAGTAGCGAATACAGTAGACCAAATTGAAGGAAGTGCAAGTGAAGCACTGCTACACCTGAAAGGAGTCTTGGAGCCTTGGACGATGAAGAAATAGGAGGTAAAGAGGCAGGCGTTGCACCTTCTGAGATTGCATGAGAAGGTATTGTGGGAAGGGGATGAGGATTTGTGGGTGATTGAGGAGTGAGCAGGGTATCATGGTGAGAATGGTCCCTATGGGATGCTGACAGAGGGGATTGAGGAGAAGATGTGTTTGATGGTGGCATCGTGTTGGAGTTGGTGGAAATGGCGGAGGATGATCCTTTGAATGCAGAGGCTGGTGGGGTGAAAAGTGAGGACAAGGGGGACCCTATCATGGTTCTGGGAAGGAGGGGGAAGGGGTGAGGGCAGAGGTACAGGAGATGGGTCAGACATGGTTGAGTCCCTGTCAACCACAGTGAGGGGAACCCTCGGTTTAGGGAAAAGGAAGCCATTTCATAAGCAATCACAGTGAGGGGAACCCTGAGTTTAGGAAAAAGGAAGACCTATCAGAAGCACCGTTTTGGAAGGTAGCATCATCGGAACAGATGTGATGGAGGCAAAGGAACTGGGATAATGGGATGGAGTCCCTACAGGAAGCAGGGTGTGAGGAGCTGTAGTTGAGGTAGCTGTGGGTGAGCTTGTAATGAATATTGGTAGAATGTCTATCACCAGAAATGGAGACAGAGAGGTCAAGGAAGGGAAGGGAATTGTCGGAGATGGACCATGTGAAGATGAGAGAGGGGTGGAAATTGGAAGAAATTATCATGGTGATTGGGGGGGTCAGTTGTGTAGTTACCTAGGAGTCAGACTAGGATTTAATCTGTCTAATATTTCCTGGGTAACTATTCGGGTATGTAGATGGGAACTGGCCAAGGTCTCCCACCCTAGCTCAGAGTCGGAGACATTCGTGGAAGGTCCTGGGAAGCAGGGAAATTGTCCATTGGAAGTTGAAACTTCCCGGGCAATTCCCACAGAGGTCCACATGTCGGGACTTCCACAGGGTCCTGATATGCACCTCAGCTATATGTCCAGTCTCCAACCATCCAGAGACCGGAAGATTAGGGCCAGAGCAGGTTCAGAACAAATATACCCCTGCTAAAAAAAAGGGTGGAACTCTCAAACCTAAACCCTTCTAGATGTCCAAAAGCAGACAGAGTAGGTTAATGCAAAACAAAGAGGCACATAGATGCCATGAGATTAATGCCACAGAAAGCGTAGTAGAATATAAGAAATGCAAAGGTGAAATTAAGATAGCAAAGAAAGTGTATGATAAAACATGGGTGAGTAAAATAATGGAAAACCCAAAGATGTTTCATTAACCATAAATAGCAAAAGGATAAATAAGGAAAGCGTAGGGCAATTAAATGCCAAAAAGGTAACTAGTGTGTGGCAGCAGAAGGCATGAACATGGTTTTTACTGAATATATTGTGGTTGTTTTCACAAAGCAGACATTGTAGTTAAGGAGGAGGAATGTGAAATATTGGATTGGATAAACAAAGTGAAGGAAGAAGTATTGAAGTGTTTAGCATTCTTGCAAATGGATAAATCACCAAGCCCAGATGAAATGTATCCCAGGCTTTTAAGAGAAGCAAGGAAAGAAACAGTGGAGGCTCTGATCATCATGTTCTAATCAATTCTGGCTACAGGTATGGAGGGAGGACTGGAAGACAGCTACAGTTGTACCATTGTTTAAAGAAGGAGGAAGGGATAACTGGAGTACTTACAAGTCAGTCAACCTAACCTCAGTGCTGGGCAAATTATTGGAAAAATTTCAGAGGGAGAATATAAATACTTGTTTAGAAAGACACAGATTAACCAAGGACAGTCAGGGTGGATTTACTAAGGGAAGGTTGTGCCTGACTCACTTGATTAATTTTTTGAGGAGGTAACAGAAAGGGTCAATGCGTTTAATGTAGTCCACATGGATTTTAGCAAGGCAAACAAATCAAGGGAATACACAGTAAAAGGTAGGTTATTGAAAAGTGTAGAGGAACAAAAGAAACTTGAAATGCATGTCCACAGATTCTTGAGGGTAGCAGGACAGGTAGATAACAGATACCTTCTTTTATTGGCTAAGACACAGAGTATAAGAGCATGGAGGTTATGCAAGAATTATATAAAGCACTAGTTAGATTGCAGGATACAGTTTTGGTCACTGAATTAGCAGAAAGAAGTGATTGTACTAAAGAGGTGACAGAAGAGATTTACGAGTAGTTGCCAGGACTGAGAATTTTAGCTATGGGACTGAGGCTGTTTTCTTTGGAACAGAGGTGACTGAAAGAGAAATTTAATTGAGGTGTATCAAATTCTGAGGGGCCTATATGGAGTGGATAAAAGGACCTATTTCTCTTAGCAGAGAGGGCAATAACTTGAAGCCGTATGTTTGAAATAATTGGGCAAAGAAGTAGAGGGGATTTGAGGAGAATGTTTGTATCCATTGGGTGGCGAGGGTCTGGCACTTACCTGCAAGGTTGATAGGGGCAGAAGCCCACATTTAAAAGATACTTGGATATGCACTTTGAGTGTTGTAACCAACAAAGCTAGGGACCAGGAGCTGGCAATTGGGATTAGGCTGGATAACTCACTTTTGGCTGGCATAGGCACAATGGACCAATTAGCCACCTTCTGTGTTGTAAATTTTATATGTTTCTATCCCTATGTAATTCAAACCACATTGTGCTATACCCATGAGAGACACAGTTGAAATGGTGAAATGGAAGTGTACCAAATCTAATACCTTGATGAAAATTATACATACAAAATGTGAACTTATCTTTTCCCTTTCCAGATGCTTTCTTTATCATATCAGTGATCACTATAAAACATCATTACTATTTACTACATTGTCACTTGGTGCCAATGTCTGACATTTTCTAGATATCACTCTAGAGACCTTCCAATATTTTTTTTCTGATTGGTATCGTAAGTTGGCTGACAATTGTTGGGATTGAGGAGGTCTCTATCTCCTTGTCTTGGCGCACCTACCTAAATGTTTATAATTTAGCACATGTGTAGTTTCTTTCACCATGTTAGTCAGTGGTAAATAAGCTGTCTGCTAGTAGCAGTTCCACCATTTGTTAATTAGATGGCAAGTTAGAACTGGTAATTACTATTAGTAGGGGCTGGCTCAAGTCTTTGGAATTTTTGTTAGTATAAATGTAAGAAGCTTTTGCTAATGCACAGAGTAAGGAGCAAGGAGGATAGTTCTATAGAGTACTGCTTCTACAGAGTATTAAATTCAAGAAATTTGGTACAGTGAGGGAAAAGTTGCTGTTCTAATGTTTA
The DNA here is from genome assembly GCF_964194155.1 of Cetorhinus maximus. Lineage (NCBI taxonomy): Eukaryota > Metazoa > Chordata > Chondrichthyes > Lamniformes > Cetorhinidae > Cetorhinus > Cetorhinus maximus. The sequence continues at coordinate 155,554,576 of NC_135880.1, read as the reverse complement.
AAAAGAAAATAAGGATTTGTTCATTGAGGCGCCTATGACAGCAGCTTGAATTCATTCAAGTTCCACAGATACAGTGATAAAAGCAAAATACTGCAGATGCTGGAAATCTGAAACAAAAACAGAAAATGCTGGAAAAATTCAGCAGGTCGGACAGCATCTGTGGAGAGAGAAAAGCAAAGTTAACGTTTCGAGCCCGTATGACCCTTCTTCAGAAAGGTCCCTTCTTCCTTTGGTACACACTATGGCCAGCCCTGGTAAAAGCTGAAGCAGCAGAACTACAGAATTATGATAAAAGCAAAATACTGTGGATGCTTGAAATCTGAAACAAAAACAAAAATTGCTGGAAAAACTCAGCAGGTCTGACAGCATCTGTGGAGAGGAAGACAGTTTTGAGTCCATATGACTCTTCACCAGAACTAAAGAGAAATAGAAATGTGGTGAAATATAAGCTGTTTCAGTGGGGTGGGACAGATGGAGCTGGATAGAAGGCCAGTGATAGCTGAAGGCAAAGGAGAGATTGCCAAAGATGTCATAAAATGTCAAAGGGGTGTTGATGGTGGTGATATTAGCGAAAGGATGTGCTAATGGTGACATTAAGGGTAGAAAACACGATGAGCAAGTGACAGATGGCCCTAGTGGGGGTGGGGTGGGGGGAAGGGATCGAAATAGGTTAAAAGGTGGAGATAAAACAATGGATGGAAATAAATGTTAAAAATAATAATAGAAATAGGTGGGAAAAGAAAAAAATATATATAAAAAATATATAATTATTATTAGAAAAAAGGGAATCAAAAAGGGGGTGAGGATGGAGTATCTGAAGTTGTTGAACTCAAAGTTAAGTCCAGAAGGCTGTAAAGTGCCTAATCGAAAGATGAGGTGCTGTTCCTCCAGTTTGTCTTGAGTTTCACTGGAACATTGCAGCAGGCCATGGATGGACATGTGGGCATGAGAGCAGGGTGGTGTGTTGAAATGGCAAGCGACAGGAAGGTCTGGGTATGCTTGCAGACAGACTGAAGGTGTTCCGCAAAGCTGTCACCCAGTCTGTGTTTGGTCTCTCCAATGTAGAGGAGATCACATTGGGAGCAGCGAATGAAGTAGACTAAATTGAGGGAAGTGCAAGTGAAGCACTGCTTCACTTGAAAGGAGTGTTTGGGACCTTGGATGGTGAGGAGGGGGGAAGTAAAGGGACAGGTCTTGCACCTTCTGTGGTTGCATGGGAAGTTGCCGTGGGAGTGAGTTGAGGTGTAGGGGGTGATGGAGGAATGGACCACGGTGTCCCGGAGGTAACGGTCTCTACGGAATACTGACGGGGGCGGGGGGAGTGGTGAAGGGAAGATGTGTTTGGTGGTGGCATCAAGGTGGAGTTGGCGGAAATAGTGGAGGATGCTCCTTTGAATGCGGAGGCTGGTGGGGTAATAAGTGAGGACAAGGGGGACCCTATCATGGTTCTGGGAGGGAGAAGAAGGTGTGAGGGCTGAGGCGCGGGAGATGGGCCGGACACGGTTGAGGGCCCTGTCAACCACCGTGGGTGGAAAACCTTGGTTAAGGAAGAAGGAAGATATGTCAGAAGAACTGTTTTGGAAAGTGGCATCATCGAAACAGATGCGATGGAGGCGAAGGAAGTGAGAGAATGGGATGGACTCCTTACAGGAAGCAGGGTGTGAGGAGCTGTAGTCGAGGTAGCTGTGGGAATCGGTGGGCTTGTAATGAATATTGGTGGATAGTCTATCACCAGAAATTGAGACAGAGGTCAAGGAAGGGAAGGGAAGTGTCAGCGATGGACCATGTTAAAATGATGGAGGGGTGGAAATTGGAAGCAAAATTAATAAATTTTTCCAGGTCCAGACGAGAGCATGAAGCGGCACCAAAGCAGTATAGCAATATATCAGAGAAAGAGTTGTGGGAGGGGGCCTGAGTAGGACTGGAACAAAGAATGTTCCACATACCCCATGAAGAGACAGGCATAACTGAGGCCCATGCCTGTACACGCTTCCACACTGGTCTTGCAAGCAATGGAATTTATCACGCCAGAGTAAAATGGAACCAATCCCTGACAGGAAAAACTGGAATGGAACAATGGGTGAACTTTAAGGAGGAGATGTTTCAGGTATAGGTGAGGTATCTTCCAACAAGAAGGAAAGATAGGGGAACCAAGGCCAGGACTACTTGGATGATGAGCAAGATAGGCCAGGATTTTCAGCTCGGCCTGTGGGCACACGCCCAATATGCTTGAGTGTGAAATAGCGTGCAATGACGCCAGGCAAGCATCCCAAAGTCATTGCGCACATGCGCGATCTTTCAATCAGCGGGCACACACAAGAGTTGGCAGCGTGCCCGCCAATAATGAAGAGGCCTATTAAGGCCCTTAAGCAAGTAATTAAGTTGAATTTTTCACTGTCCGTTCAACCGTTCGGCTGGCAGGCGAGCGAATAGGCCAGGAGGCCTTTGCATTTTTTGCGAAACCTCATCCATGATGAGGTTTCCTACAGTGAATAAAAAAACAAAAATTTTTAAAACTCATTTTTAATATGTCCCTCTTGTGACTGAGTCACATGTGAGGACATGTTTATATTATTTGTTGATTCTTCATTTTTCATTTTAAAAATCTTCAGCTCCCTGAGGCAGCTCTGTGCTTTAGGGAGCTTTCAGTGAGCACACCCCAGCGCATGCACAAACTTCAGCGCTCGCCCTCCTCCTGCCCCCATCCTGGCAACACTAAGACTTTAAGCTCGCGTTTCACGCTGGCTGGCCGTTAATTTGCCAGCCAGCATGAAATCGCTGTCAGGGCCTAATCACAGGCGGTGGACCATTTCGTCAGGCCCAGCCGCCATGCCCAGCCAACGAGGGGAAAATCTTGCTCATAGAGAATATAATGAACCAGAAAAAGGGGGTGTATGATCCATGTCAGGTGTGTTTTTCAAGCAAGTACTTGGCCAAATATAATAAGTTGAGAGGGGAAGTGAAGAGGAAAATAAAACTGGCAAAGAGAGAGCATGAAAGTAGAAAGGCAATAACATAAAAGGAAGCCCAAAAATCTTCGACTGGCATGTAAATAGTAATTGGGTATTAAGAGGCAGGGTGGCTCATATTTGGAACAAAGAAGGTGATATCTGATTAGAGGCAAAGGCCATAGAATATTTAATGAGTATTTTGCATCAATATTTACTAAAGCAGAGGATGTTGATGAAATTGTCAGAAGCGAAGATAGCAGAAAAAAATGGATCAATGATAACTGATAGGCAGGATGTACTGGAAAGGCTGGCTGTTCTTAGGGTGGATAAGTCCCTGTTTTGGATGACTTGCATCACAGGTTGCTAAGAGAAGTTGGAGTTGAGATAGGGGAAAGGCTTATCATAACCTTCCAAGCGTCCTTAGATATAAAGGAGGTGCCAGAGGATTAGCAAATGTGACACCTTTGTTCAAGAAAGAGTATAAGGACATTCCTGTGTAACTAAAGGCCAGTCAGTTTAACTTCAGTGGTGGTTAAGGTTTAGAAACAATAATCAGGGAAAAAATTAACAGGCATTTGAAGAGGTTTGAGTTAATTAAGGAGAGCCAGCACAGATTTGTACAACGCAGAGTGTTTTTGACTAATCTAATTGAATTTTTTGAACAAATGTAGAGAAGGTTGATGAAGAGAATGCAGAGGATGTTGTCTATGTGGATTTTAAGGAAGTGTTTGAGAAATTACAACGTCAAAAAGCTGATTAACAAAATTGAGGCTCATAGAATAGTTCAGTATCAGCTTGGATAAAAATTGGCTTAAGGACAGAAAACAGTGAGTCATGGTAAATGGTGTTTTTCAGACTATATGATGGTAGACTTTGGTGTTCCCCTAGGATTGGCCCGAGGAATGCTGCTTTTTGATATACCTGAACGTTGAAATATAGGTCAAAATTTGCCAATGATACAAAACTTGGAGGTGTGGCAAACAGTGAGGATGAGGCTAATCATCCTCCAGCAGGACATAGATAGGCTAGCAGAATAAACAGACAAGTGGCAGATGGAATTTAATCCAGACAAGTGTGAGATGATGTATTTTGGCAGAAGGGATAGGAAGAGGCATTATATAATTAATGGCACTGTTCTAAAGAGTGTGCAGGAATGGGAGGACCTGGGGCTTTCATGTGCATAGATCTTTGAAGGTGGCAGGACCTATTGAGAGAGTAGTTAGCAAAACATAAGGTATCTCGGGTTTCATAAATAAAGGTATTGAGTACAAAGCAGGGAAGTTATGCTGAACCTTGCTAAAGTACTAGTTTGGCCACAGCTAGAGTATTGCATCCAGTTCTGGTCACCACACTTTAGGACAGGTCCTTGTGAGGCTGCAGAGGAGATTTGCCAGGCTGGTTTCAGGGGTGAGCAAATTTAGCTACAAGGTTAGGTTTGAAAAGCTGGGGCTGTTCCCCTTGGAGCAAAAGTGTTTGAGGGGAGATTTGATAGAGGTATACGAGATTATGATAGGTTTAGATAAGGTAAAAAAAGAAAAGCTGTCCCCATTGGTTGCTGATACAAAGACAAGGGGACACAGATTTATGCTTTTGGACAAGAGATTAGGGGGAATGTAAGGAAGAACTTTTCTATGCAGCGAGCAATAAGGAACGCGCTGTCTACAAGGGTAGTGGAAACAGAGACAATCAATGATTTCAAAAGAAAATTGTATGGACACTTGAGAAGAATAAGCTTGCAAGGCTATGGGAATAAAGCAGGGAATTAGACTGACTGGATTGCTCTACATTTAGCCGGCATAGACTTGGTGGTTGAAGGGCCTCCTTCTTTGTCATAATGACTCTGACTCCATGACTATGCTACCGCAACAGAACCTGCAGGATCTGCTAATAATGGGTAACATCTGAAATAAGAATACCATGGGTGGAACTTCCATTGGTGGAGCATATGGAATGCTCTCCTTCATTGACAGAGGTACAGAATATAAAAGTAAGGATATAATGTCGGAATTGTATAAAACACTGGTGAGGCCACAACTGGAGTATTGTGTGCAGTTCTGGTCACTACATTACAGGAAGGACGTAATAGCTCTGGAGAGAGTGCAGAGGAGGTTTATAAGAATGTTGCCAGGGTTAGAGAAGTGTAGCTACGAGGAGAGATTGGATAGGTTGGGGTTATTTTCCTTAGAACAAAGAATGCTGAGAGGTGACTTGATTGAGGTGTACAAAATTATGAGGGGGATAGATAGAGTGGACAGGATAAAATTGTTTCCCTTGATGGAGAATGCTAGAACCAGGGGACATAGATTCAAGATAAGTGGCAGAAGGTGTAGGGGGGACATGAGGAAGAACTCTTTTGCGCAGAGGGTAGTGGGTGTCTGGAATTCGCTGCCCAAGTTGGTGGTGGAGGCAGAAACTTTAAACTCTTTTAAAAAGTACCTGGATCTGCACCTAAAGTGCTGTAAGCTGCAGGGTTATGGGCTGGGTGCAGAAAGGTGGGATTAGAAAGGGCACCTGGGTGTCCTCGGGCTGGCATGGACAAGATGGGCCAAATGGCCTCCTTCTGTGCTGCAACTTTTCTATGGTTCAATGGTTCTAACTGTCACTTGGCGCACACAGGAAAAGCATAAATAGCTGACCAAGTGACATCTGTCAGGGTCATTCGTTCCCATGTGCACAATGCACCACTGCCACAGCATAAGCCTCAAGACCAGCGACTTCAGTCTATTCAGCAGTGAACTGCATGTTTCTTTTAGCTATTTGTAACTTGGGGCAGAATTTTTCAGTTGGCGTGCAGGGGCGGGCCTGAAACACCGACACATAAAATGACGCACGAACATCATCGCACTGAGTTGCGATATTTCGTTCGACAAAATGTTAATGGCCTATTAAGGTAATTATTGTGATTGTTAATGCTGCCTGTCCAACCTTGAGGTTGGCGGTCAGGCAAAAACCCCAAGCAGCCTTTGCGTTTTTTAGGAGACCTCATCCATGAGCGGTGTGAGGTTTCCTAAAGCTTTTATTAAATAAATTTTTTAAATTTCATAAATAGAAAAACATGTCCCATCTCATGTGACACAGTCACATGAGGGGACATGTTTAAATAAATTTTTAAACCTTTTATTTTATTTTTGGGAACATCAATTCAATCTCCCTGAGGCAGCTCCGTGCATGCGCGAAAGAACGCTTGCCTGACTCCCCCTCCTTCCCCCATCCGCACAGGTAGCGCTGAGCGCTACCAGTCACATCTTATGCTGAGCGGGCCTTAATTGGCTCGCCCGCGTAAAATGGCGGCGCGGATGGCGATTGACTTCACGCCCGTTCCCGCTGAGCCTGCCTGCCACATGAAAAGTTCTGCCCTTGAAGTACTTGCCTTTAACTCCTGTTGGAGCTGATGGCCTCATCCCCACTGTGTCACACCTCCAAGATGGATCACTCACTGAAGGCAACTTTTATAGAACCATACAAATTATTTCATAGTTCAATTCAGGCAGTCTATCCATTCACATATGAGTATGGGTTTCTTGCAGTGTTAACCCTCCCCACCAAATACACTCAGGAGGACAGGCAAATTGCACACTATCTACTCAGACCTTTATCTAATCAACATTGGTGTCATATCTGTAACTTCCGCTATAATGACAATTATTATTCACAATACTTTTGTTGATAAACCGTACTGAAGATTTCTGCAATTTCATCATACATTGTGAATACATTTTTACAAATATTGCAGAAAACACTTTATGGTAGATCAGCTATGAGTCAGATATTGTGGGAAACTAGACTGCATTATGAAGACTGTACTTCCATCAGATTTGCATAAATTGGATGATTTGGATGGTAAGGGGCTACTGTTTAGCATGGTCCAGTAAGTAACTTTGACGCCTTTATTAAAAAAGATGGTGTAATTGAATCAATGACAAGAGTTGTGCTCATTAAGACAGTAAGAACATTTACACAGCAGAATAATGACACAAAATTAACTTTTTTCAAACTTATTTTGAGAACACACTCATGCTCTGTAATAATAAACTCAATTAGTACAAGCCCTCAATCCTGATCCCAGATGAAGTGCCATTAAAGTCTGTGGAGTTTTAACTCCAACTAAAATAAACAAACCAGTAGGTCTTGCTGCTCAATTTGTGACTCAGTAGAACAAAACAGCACAGCTGTAATTACTTTACTTTCACAGGAAGTACCTCATGTCATTAGAATTTCCTGGGCTTGTTTCCAGCATATGAGAAACCCTCAAAACTGGGGTTAAACTGTAAATATTTTGCAGAAATCTATACTCAATAAGTAAAGTTGGGACAGAAGCCCAGATTGGAACAAGATAAACCCTTCAAGAAGACTACTCCCAGTTCCCACAACATTGTAATAATGAGCACTAGTCACACAAGTGGTAGGGTTAAACGAAGAGTGGAGACATATGGTTTAAAACGATGCTCCAGTAGAATCTCAGTATGTGTTGATTCCAAATCACGAATAATGAGTACTAGTCACACAAGTGGTAGGGTTAAACGAAGAGTGGAGACATATGGTTTAAAAAGATGCTTCAGTAGAATCTCAGTATGTGTTGATCCCAAATCACTTAGGACTAAACGTCTAACTTGTGAAATGTATGAGGAACAAAACTTGGGATGAGAGGGGTTTGTGGTCAGCTTGAATACAGTGGGCTAGAAGTATCATTGCCCTCCCAGAGCTGAAACTTTGACAGCAAAAGAGCCTTAAAACAATACATCTCAGAGTTGATATATGGGCACCTGAAAAGAGATGTACGTGTAATCAATGGCACCCTGCACAATAGGGAAGCTTCTCCCTGACAAGAGAAAATCAAATGTATTCAGCTCCCTTGGAATACAGAAACACAGTGACCTCCTTTATGCAACAGTGGATGGCAAACAGTGAGATGTTACAAATATCACCTGCTCCAGCTTGGAAGGAGCCAGATGCATAAAAGGTTGTGACCACACACACCTTCGCAGGCACTGGCACTGCCATCATCTCCCTACTCCTGAGGCTGTGGCTGCAGCATAGGAATATAGGAACAAGAGTAGGCCATTTAGACACTCATGTCAGTTTTGCTATTCAATGAAATCATGGCTGATTTATGATTGAACTCCATATCCCTTTGCCCCATATCCCTTAATACCTTTGGTTCACCAAAATCTATCAATATCTATTTTAAATTTAACAATTGATCTAGCATCAATTGCAATTTGCACAAGTGAGTTCCAAACTTCTACCACCCTTTGTCTGAAGAAGTGTTTCCTAACTTCGCTCCTGAAAGGCCTGGCTCTAATTTTTTGGCTATACCTCTTAGTCCTTGACTCAACAGCAGAAATAGGTCCTCTTTATCTACCCTATTCATTCCCCCTAATATGTTGAAAACTATAATTAAATCACCCCTCAGCTTTCGAAATTCCAGGGAATACAACCCTAGACTGTATAATCTCTCCTTGTAATTTAACCCTTCGAGTACAAGCATAATTTAAATAAATCTATGCTGCACCCTCTCCAAGACCAATATATCCTTCCAAAGCTATGGTGTCCAGAACTGCACACAACAATCCAGGTATCACCTAAGCAAGACTTTGTATTATATGCTAATCCTCTAAATATAAAGGCCAGCATTCCATTAGCTTTTTTATTATTTTTACGTGTTGTGGCATTTAATGATATATATACCTGAACCCCCAAGTGTCTTTGGAACTCCATTTTTTCTAGTTTTTCATCATTTAGAAAGTACAATGTCCCATTCCTTTTAGATCCAGTGACATGCACAATTTTCCAATCTCAAGGAATACTTCTCGAGTCAAGAAAACTGTGGTGAAGTAGAATACCACGTAGCTTTAAGAGAATGCAAGTAGACTAACAATGTGACAGTACTGACCAATCTAGGTACAGAGCAGGCTACTGGTTAACCAGAAGTCTAGAGTTGGAGGTGGTTGTGGGAGCATGCAAGGATTTAGTTCTCTGCCTTCTGTTGCAATAAACAATCACAGTTTGTTCTTAAAAGCAAAAAACTGCAGATGCTGGAAATCCAAAACAAAAACAAAAATACCTGGAAAAACTCAGCAGGTCTGACAGCATCTGTGGAGAGGAACACAGTTAATGTTTTGAGTCCGTATGACTCTTCAACAGAACTAAGAAAAAATAGAAAAGAGGTGAAATATAAGCTGGTTTAATGGGGGATGAGACAAGTAGAGCTGGATAGAGGGCCAGTGATAGGTGGAGATAACCAAAAGATGTCATAGGCAAAAGGACAAAGAGGTGTTGAAGGTGGTGATATTATCTAAGGAATGTGATAATAAAGGTACAGATAGCCCTAGTGTGGGTGGGGTGGGGGGAAGGGATCGAAATAGGCTAAAAGGCAAAGATAAAACAATGGATGGAAATACATTTAAAAATAATGGAAATAGGTGGGAAAAGAAAAATCTATATAAATTATTCGAAAAAAAGGAGATCGGAAAGGGGGTGGGGATGGAGGAGAGAGTTCATGATCTAAAATTGTTGAACTCAATATTCAGTCCGGAAGGCTGTAAAATGCCTAGTCGGAAGATGAGGCGCTGTTCCTCCAGTTTGCGTTGAGCTTCACTGGAACAATGCAGCAGACCAAAGATGGACATGTCGGCATGAGAGCAGGGTGGAGTGTTGAAATGGCAAGCGACAGGAAGGTCTGGGTCATGCTTGCGGACAGACCGAAGGTGTTCCGCAAAGTGGTCACCCAGTCTGCGTTTGGTCTCTCCAATGTGGAGGAAACCGCATTGGGAGCAGCGAATGCAGTAGACTAAATTGAGGGAAGTGCAAGTGAAATGCTGTTTCACCTGAAAGGAGTGTTTGGGCCCTTGGATGGTGAGGAGAGGGAAAGTAAAGGGGCAGGTGTTGCACCTTCTGCGGTTGCATGGGAAGGTGCCGTGGGAGGGGTTTGAGGTGTAGGAGGTAATGGAGGAATGGACCAGGGTGTCCCGGAGGGAACTATCCCTGTGGAATGCCGCCAGGGAGGGTGAAGGGAAGATGTGTTTGGTGGTGGCATCATGCTGGAGTTGGTGGAAATGGCAGAGGATGATCCTTTGAATGCGGAGGCAGGTGGGGTGATAAGTGAAGACAAGGGAGACCCTATCATGGTTCTGGGAGGGAGAGGAAGGTGTGAGGGCGGATGCACGGGATATGGGCCGGACACGGTTGAGGGCCCTGTCAACCACCGTGGGTGGGAAACCTCGGTTAAGGAAGAAGGAAGACATGTCAGAGGAACTGTTTTTGAAAGTGGCATCATCAGAACAGATGCGATAGAGGCGAAGAAACTGAGAGAATGGGATGGACTCTTTACAGGAAGCGGGTGTGAGGAGCTGTAGTCGAGGTAGCTGTGGGAGTCGGTAGGCTTGTAATGAATATTGGTGGACAGACTATCACCAGAAATTGAGACAGAGAGGTCAAGGAAGGGGAGGGAAGTGTCAGAGATGGACCATGTTAAAATGATGGAGGGGTGGAAATTGGAAGTAAAATCAATAAATTTTTCCAGGCCCAGACGAGAGCATGAAGCAGCATCGAAGCAATCATCGATGTACCGGAGAAAGAGTTGTGGGAGGGGGCCGGAGTAGGACTGGAACAAGGAACGTTCCACATACCCCATGAAGAGACAGGCATAACTGGGGCCCATGTGGACCCCCTTTCCGATCCCCCTTTTTTCCAATAATTTATATAGATTTTTCTTTTCCCATCTATTTCCATTATTTTTAAATGTATTTCCATCCATTGTTTTATCTTTGCCTTTTAGCCTATTTCGATCCCTTCCCCCCACCCCACCCCCACTAGGGCTATCTGTACCTTTATTATCACATTCCTTAGATAATATCACCACCTTCAACACCTCTTTGTCCTTTTGCCTATGACATCTTTTGGTTATCTCCACCTATCACTGGCCCTCTATCCAGCTCTACTTGTCCCACCCTGCCTTAAACCAGCTTATATTTCACCTCTTTTCTATTTTTCCTTAGTTCTGTTGAAGAGTCATACGGACTCAAAACGTTAACTGTGTTGCTCTCCACAGATGCTGTCAGACCTGCTGAGTTTTTCCAGGTATTTTTGTTTTTGTTTGTTCTTATGTTGGTCTCTCTCCATCATTGATGGCGAGCATCAACTAACAAGTATATATGAAGATGTGCAATTCGAGTTTACTTGACTAGTGAACACATAGACTCAAGACATAAAACTGGTGCCAAGGATGAAAATAGCAACAGATAGCACCCTGAGTGAGAATCCACAAGATGCAAAATGTTAGAAAGAAAATCTGTACTTATGCTATAAAATAGACGGCAATCAGCGCAGGAAGCAGTGCTACAGTTTTTAATTTTTAAAAAAAGAGAAGAGAAAAGAAAAAAACTCTGCTGAATCGCTATCATGGGGATCCTGTCGAAACTCAAAAAGAACGCGAAACCCAGCACACAAAAGCCGACAGCTGCAGAGACGGAGTTGAGAAAAAAACAGTGACTGCTCTTAAAGCGGCAACACAATCAAAGAGGTACATGCAAGAAAAATGGCTATGGATAGAAAATTATAAGAGACCCCAGAGAAAGGGCAACTGTGCGGAAGGCAAAACAAAAATCAATCGGCAGTCAAGAAAGCCGCGGTAAGCCAATCACCTGGATTCATCATTAACTGGGAAGCCATTGGAAGCGCAGTCCCTTTGCAGTCATTCACGATGCCGCATTTCGGGCCTGTCGATCCATTCGATCCCATTTCAGATGACTGGTCTCAGTGTGTCGAATGCCTAGCATTCTGTTTTATCCCTAACAGCATCACGGGGAAGAAAAGAAGGCGACTCTTTAGCTCACACGCGGGAGCAAAACGTACGGCTGATCTGCAGCCTCACGTCACCTAACACCCGCAACTCGAAGACTTTCGACAAGTTAATAAGAATTGAACAAAACCACCTCAGACCAAAGCCCTCAGTTACTATGCAGTGCTTCAAGATCAATTAAAGGAATAAGCTTCCAGGGGAGACAATAGCTGGCCATGTTGCCGTTTTAAAGGCATTAACTGAACATTGTGAATTTGAAACGTCCATTAGCGATATGTTGAGAGACCAATTGATATACGGGATTGGAGATGATACTATTCAAAGGTGTTTGCTAATCAAAGCTAATCTAGACTTCAGTAAGGTGTTCGAATTAGCCACAGCCATGGAGAGTGCTGTTAGAAATTCGGAAGCTGTAAGAGATGCACAAAATTGTGCCATCCATCTGGTAGGGTAGGACAGACCAGCAACAAAAGGCGTGAAAACATTGGACTCCACAGAAAGGCAGGAAACGCCCCCTATGTAAAGAACAGCAGTACCACAGTGAAAACTCACAAAACGAATGCATCTAGTGGGTGATTGACAATTCAAACAAGTCAAATGCTTTTTCTGCCACCGCTATGGTCACATAAGGCAGCACTGCAGAGATAGGCTGAGACAGCATTTTAAAGGCAAAGGGATAAATCATGATATATGTCTCATGGAAGAACCAGAAGAAATAGAATCAGATATCCATTCATTATATAACCTGAAAGCGGGTAGAATCGAGCCAATCCAAGTAATCATTATAGTCAGTGGACAACCCGTTAAGATGGAAGTTGATACTGGAGTGTCGATGTCCATCATTGGAGAACATACATTCAGATACTTGAACAAAGGAACCCAACCTTTAAGATTGGAAGTTTCGGACACTAAACTGAGAACATACACGGGTGAAGAAATAAGACTGAAAGGGTTATGTTAATTCTCGGTGATGTATGGAGATCTATATGAAAGGTTGCCCTTGATAGTGATAGCTGGAGAGGGCCTCAGCTTGATAGGCCGCAAATGGCTCGAACAGAATAAATTCAAATGGGCCCAAAATTTCAAATTACAATGAAAAGCTTACAGGAATTGTTGCAAAAATATGCTCCCATTTTCAACAACGAGTTAGGAAGGATTCGACGGCTACAGGCCAGGATCCATATAGACCCAAATGCAACCCCCAGATTTATAAGAGTCAGACCAGTCGCTTATGCTCTATGGGACAATGTTAAAACCGAACTGGACAGACTGAAAAAATTGGGCATCCTACAACCAGTGCAATTTTCTGAGTGGGTGGCACCTATTGTACCTGGCCTAAAACCAGGCCAAAGCGTGTGTTTATGCGGTGACTATAAGCTAACTGTCAATAAGATGGCCAAATTTGATAGGCACCCAGGAGTGTGATGGAACCCTCCCCACTTGCCTGGATGAGTGCAGCTTCCACAACACTCAAGAAGCTTGACACCATCCAGGACAAAGTAGCCCGCTTGATTGGCACTACATCCACAAACATTCACTCCCTCCACCACCAACGCATAGTAGCAGCAGTGTGTACCATCTACAAGATGCATTGCAGGAATTCACCAAGGCTCCTTCAACAGCACCTTCCAAACCCATGACCACTACCACCTAGAAGGACAAGGACAGCAGATAGATGGGAACACCACCACCTGGAGGTTCCCCTCCAATCTACTCACCATCCTGACTTGAAAATATACTGCCTTTCCTTCATTGTCGCTGGGCCAAAATCCTGGAACTCCCTTCCTAACAGCACTGTGGGTATACCTATACCACATGGGCTGCAGTGGTTCAAGAAGGCAGCTCACCACCACCTTCCCAAGGGCAACTAGGGATGGGCAATAAATGCTGGCCCAGCCAGCAAAGCCTGTGAATGAATAAGAAAAACCCAAGATTGAGGAATTGTGTTCAAAGTTGGCAGGGGGCACCACATATTCAAAATTAGACATGAGCCATGCCTATCAGCAGGTAGAGGACTCTAGTGAATTTGTCACCATTAATACACACTGAAGATTGTATCAATACACACGTCTACCCTTTGGGGACTCCTTGGTATGCATTGTTTTCCAAAGAATGATGGAAAACTTGCTCCAAGGATTACACCATGTTACCGTTACTTGGATGACGTATTGTACATGGGACTGACTGATGATGAACACTTAGCAAATCTAGAAGAGGTGCTCAAACGCTTTGCACAATTAGGGGTACATTTAAAATGAGAGAGTGTCTGTTCCAAGCTAAGGAGGTAGTTTACTTGGACCACAAGGTTGATGCGCAGGGCCTGCATCGTGTGGAAGAAAAATCCAGGCCATTCGTAAGGCACCAGCCCCGAGAAATACCACAGAGCTTAAGGCCTTCTTAGGCATGGTGAACTACTACAGCCAATTCCTCCCAAATCTATCGATTGTGCTGGCTCCATTGCATGGCTTGCTTAAGAAGAACCAGAATTGGAGTTGGCAAGCCCCGCACCAGGATGCCTTCCTGAAAGTGAAGCAACTGTTTAGATCGTTGGCCTTGTTGGTCCACTTTGACCCCAAGGAGGAATTAATTTTAACATTCCCTTATGGAATAGGAGCTGTCCTTTCACATCGGATGGCAGATGGCTCCGAACATCTCGCACACTCAGTGTCGCAGAGCAACGATATTCCCAAATTGAAAAAGAGGGCTTGCCTATTGTGTTCGGCGTCCAGAAGTTTAATCAATAACTCCACGGTTTCCATTTCCATATTATAACCGACCACAAGCCCCTACTGGGATTATTTGGAGAAGATAAAGCGATACCTGCTATCGCATCGGCTCATATCCAGAGATGGGCACTAATATTAGCCGCCTATGAATACACCTTTGTTCACCTTTCAGGTAGTTAAATCACACAGGCCGATGCACTAAGCCACCTTCCCCTGCCAGCTAATAAGGGGGAGGCTCTGATTCCCCAAGAACTGGTCTTAGTTCTAAATTTTCTGGATTCCTCCCCTGTTCAGACCAGACAAATCCATGAGTAGACAAACCGGGACCCACTATTGTCTAACGTCCAGGAGCAGATCTTGAATGGTTAGTCAGGTGGATCTAAATCTGAGGAAATGAAGCCCTATTCTGATCACAAATATGAACTCTCCTGTTAGGATGGTATATTACTCTGGCGAGCAAGGGTTATCATGCCCCCGAGGGGGCCAAGGCCATTATTGGTTGAGCTACATTAGCGCTCATCTGGGCATTAGCAGAATGAAGGTGCTTGCACGCATCTATTTGTGGTGGCCAGGCACGGACTTGAATGTCGAAACCCTGGTCAAAAGCTGTCCTCAATGCCAGCAGGTTCATTCTCTTAAAGGTACACAGTACTCCACTTTACCACAAAAACTTCTGAAGATTATAGTTAGGGCAAATGGAAAATTTCGGTGAGACACCTGACACACTGCCCTTCCTAAGGTTCAGGTAACAAAAATGCTCCCGAACACTTTCAGTGCACGTGGCCCCCTGCAGAGAGCCCTTGTTCCCTTCCTCTTCCTGCTTCCTACTCCAACTTGCCCAGGTCTGTGTCATCACCTCTGCTCATTCTTCCGGTCATGCTGTAGCCCAAGGAGAATACATATCATTACACCAATGTCTGGGAGGAAGTGCTTTGTGCAGAGTCCTTGAAGTCAGGACGAACTCTTTCAGCATGTGCCACACATTCCCTTTCGGCTTTTTAAATTTTTAAGAATTCTAGCAGCCACCAAACACTTCTACAATCACTGCAACAGCAAGTAGAAATCAATCAGCAACAACTTGAAAGTAGATGATATCTCCTTTATTAGCTCTAGTGGTGGGGCCTTCTTCACTGAATGCATGTTCAGCCGCACAAGGTTAAGAAAGGATATTTGCTGGACTATCGAGCTCCAAAATGACATACTGGCACAGTGCAGCTCACACCAGAAGTGTGTAACTGCATAGCAGATACCATATTAGAGCCTGAAGGATGCTATTCTATAAAATGTCAAATGTATCATCAGGCTCACTGATCTGAAAGAAAGAAAGACTTGCATTTATATTGCACTTTTCACGATCCCTGGGCACCTCAAAGCGCTTTACAACCAATGAAGTACTTTTGAAATTTAGTCACTGTTGTAAGGAAATGTGGTATCCAATTTGTGCTCAGCAAACTTCCACAAAAGCAATGTGGTTATGACCAGATAATCCATTTTCTGTGATGTTTACTAAGGGATAAACATTGGCAAGGACGCCAGAAATAACTCCCCTGCTCTACTTGGAAATAGTGTCATGAGATCTTTTACATCCACCCAAGCAGGCAGATGGTGCCTCAGTTTGATGTCTTACCTGGCATCTCTGACATTCAATCCTCCCTCAGCACTGCACTAGAGTGTCAGTCTTAATTGGTATGCTCAAATGCCAGAGTTTGAACGCAGAAGCTTTAAATTCAGAGGCAAGCGTGCTACCAATTGAGCCATGACTGATGCAGATAAATTTGGGAATGATTAAATAAAGCAAATGCATCTTTATTCCATGTTATTTTTGGATTTTTAGTCAATGTTTTGAGGATCAAACTCTATGCATTGTTCCAAGAAAACTGTATTTTGCATTGTTGTTCATATCCTTGAAGAGACCCTTGGAAAGTTTTATTATGAATATTATTATGGTATGTTCTTTTACCTTGCAATTGATTTTTACCTCTATCTTCGGTTCAGCTGTGAATGCATGTTAATATGTCAGATAAGAGCCTGTAACTTCTGAGCTCCGGGGCGTTGTGCCTGGGGTATACCCCAAAAGATGCACTGGGGGACACTCCCCTCCCCACACACACACATACACACACACACACACCACCCCCCACCCCAACCCCGGATGTTCCCAGGTAAGAATTACAATTTCCCAGTATGTTTAACTTCCACTGGGCAATTGCCCTGCAATGAGAGCCATCAGAAAGCACAATATAAATCACAAACTTCAGATGGTTCCGGCTTTCTTACCATAATAGTTACCCAGGAAAAGTTAGAAGAGTTAAAACCTCTCCTGGGTAACGACAGTACTGACCTCCCCGAAACCCCCACAGGACTCCCCCCACGCCACCCAACCACCCCGACTAACCCCAAACCCCCCACCCCACCTCCCCAACTACCTTCCAACAACCCCCCCCACCCCCATGGGATAACCCCCACCCCAACTCTCCAGCCCTTAGCAGACAGTCACATGAATGTGTTGCACTAGATAGTTCTCACATGGTCTGAGTCAGAAGGTCAAGCGAGAAAGGAGTGGCTGGATTTTAAGCTGAGAAATTTAGAGCAGAGTGGCAGTCCAACTCTGATTGCTGCTCCATGGAAGTTCAGGGCCAAGATGTACAGGTTGGAGTTAGTGATCTTGTATTTAACAACTATGGGGGTTCTGGATCTTGATAGTTCTGATTTTTGGCAGCATAAGGAAATTCTGAGGATTAGTAACATAGTTGGGGAATTCTACTGTTTTGTAGCATTGAGAAAATTGTTCTGGAGTTTGAAAGCATTGGAGTAGGATATAGTATTTTAGTAAATGAGGCCTTGGGTCATTGGTTGAACAAAATTGTTTAGAGAGAACCATTCTGCTCTGTTCCACCATTCAGTGAGATCAAGATTGACCTGTATGCTAACTTCATGCGCTCACAATGGTTAAATAACCTTAATATCCTTGGCTAACCAAAATCTACCAATTTAAAATTTTGAAACTATTATTGGAGCGATATCCACTTAGTTTTGTGGGAGAGAGAGCCACAATGTTATTTTCTTTTGTGTGAACAAATGTTTTCTAACTTCTCTCCTGAATGGCTTGGTTGTGATATCAAGATTCCCACAACTATGGAAAAAAGTTTCTTTCTATCAATTCCTTCCTTAAAAACCTAAATCAATTCAGCCGTTAACTTTCTATAATTCAGAGAATACAAACCTAGTTTATGTAAACTTTGTTCATATTTTAACCCATGAGTCCCTGATTCTGGTGAACCTGCATGACACTCCTTCCAAGTCCAATCCTTTTGGAGGTCTGATAACCAGAACTCTACCCAGTACTCCAAATATGGGCTAACCAGAGCTTTGTATAGTTGTTGCAAAACTTACTCTGCTTCAAATTCTCGTCCTCTAGATATAAAGGCTATTATTCTATTAAACCTTTTGATTGCCTTTCATACCTGACTATTACATTTCAGTTATGTTCGTACTCTTATTGTGCAGTGGTGGCATCCCTACCTCTGGGCCAAAAGCTTTGGGCTGAAGTCCCACTCAGGACTTGATGACTACGGAAGGTGCATTCATAACATGGCCAAACAGGTTGATTATCGGACCTGTAAATCCTTCCAATACACCTGATGGCAGGTAGTAAAAGCGGGAGATTTTCCTGGTCAGCCTTACTGCAGAAGGAGATGACAAACCACTGCAATACTTTACCAAGCGTAATCATGGACCAATTCAATAGAAGTCCTTGGTTGCCAATGCCCTCTTAAGGCATGGTACAAGGAGGAGGATGATCGTTGTACACAGACCTCTAAATCTCTTTGCACCACCACAGTTCCTAGCTTTTCATCATTTAAAAAATACTAATATCTACCCTTTTTTAGTCCAAAATGAATGACCTCAAATATGCCTGTGCTGAAATCCATCTGCCACAGTTTGTCCCACTTAATTTATTAATGTCCCCTTGTAATTTTGTGCTCCTATCTACACTACTTACTATGCGACAAATCTTTGTGTCATTGGCAAATCTGGATATATGTATTTCTATTGTCTTACCAAAGTCATTAATAATTATAGCGAGTAATTAAAGCCTCAGCATAGATAACACAAGTCACTTGCTCCAGTTCAAACACATACCTGTTATTTCTACTCTCCAGTTTCTACCACCCAATCAGCCTCCTAACCAGGTCAATAATTTGCTTTCAATTCCATGACCATTAATTTTAGCTAACAATCTCTTATGTGGAACGTTATTGATTACCTTCTGGAAGTCCATATAAAATACATCCAAAGACATTTCCCTGTCTACTATTTTAGGTAATTGTTCAAAATAGTTCTGTTAATTATTAACTAAACATTACAAATCTATATTGGTTCTCAAATCATGTCAACTTCTCTAAGTGCCCTAAGGATTTCAATAACTTCCCCAGAATAGGTTAACCTGAGTTTGAAAAATGGAACGTGGATCTGGCAACTTGGAAAGGCAGAATCTGAACTGAAATTTAGGGGAAAAAAATTAGGAGATTTTCCCAAAGGCAGTGCATTAACAGGTTTTTGGTTAGTTCCAGAAAAATAGTGAACAAAATAATGCTTTAAAGCACAAACATATTTAAACATTTAATTGCCATATATACACAAGCTGAAATTTAGTTTTTCATTATGAGATACCAGAATATGATTTTCCAAAGTCAAATATATATTCTGCAAACCATTTTTACTTTGAATTCTGAATTAGCAAAAGGTTAGTACAGGTGTTCAAATTACATATCTGTTTCTTTGTATTCCTCCCTCTTAGCTATGTGATCTCTTTTTATGTCACTCCTCTGTCTTGCTTCCTCTCTCTTTTTCTAAAGGTTTCTCTCTCTCTTAAGTTAATGATAACTTAAATGTGAAAACGTAGCTGAACAAAGCTATAACATCAGAATCCTATTCAGTTTTTCAAATCATATGGATAACAAAATCTCCACATAGAGAAATTGTATTGATGTTGAAAAATATTGTCCATGTTCAGCCTGGAGCATCCAGGAAATCCGAGACATAGAGTGATCGCTGTGGGAGAAATATTAAGCTTTTGAGGAAAGCTGACCCTTCAAATATAACTTAATGAAATAAAAACAGAAAATGATGGAAATAATCAGTAGGTCTGGCAGGATATGTGGAGAGAGAAACAGAATTAATATTTCAGTTCAATTATATTTTTCTCAGAAGTGGAAAAGTTAGAAATGTAACAGGCTTTAAACAAGTAAAGAGGCAGGAAAAGGAGGGAGTGGAGAAAGAACAAAAGGAAGGTCTGTAACAGGGTGAAAGGCAGGAGAGATTAAATGACAAAAGTGATTATGGTGGAAGGCAAAAGAAGGCAGCAATGGGACAAGAAAAAACAAAAGATGTGTCTAGAGATGTAAATGTGAAAAGCAGAATCATCAGCAACAGCTGCTGTGCAAAAAATAAACTTAAAGAAAAAATTGATGGCAGAGGTCATGATCTGAAATTGCCAAACTCAATGTTATTTCTGCAAGGCTCTAAAGTGCCGAACAGAGCCATCCTCAGGGTACAGCAAATCGGGGCAACCACCCAGGGCCCGCACTTCGGGAGGTCCCGCGCTTTGTAATCACGTTTTCAGATGTGATATAGCCTGTAGTACACACCAGCTGATTCACTGTCCCTCACACTTTAAGCTCAAAATTAGTGTTTACTGGTAGATATAAGCGAATAAACGAAACAGGTATCCCTTCTCCAAAACTCATAAAAGGGTAGAAAGCAGATTAAAACCATATTAACTGGGATAAATCCTTGCCAAGGCAGTGGGCCAGGCGATCAGAAGCATGGTGCAGACTCAGCACCATCCATCACCCTTGGAGACAGCAGCACTGACCTCGGCTAGCAGTGGTGCGGCATTTATTCCAACTCTCATTCACCTCAGAGGGGCAAGATGAACTATTCTGAACTAGTTAACGCCTTTAAAGCCAACATGTAACTCATTGCATCCGACCTGCGAGGTAAGTCGCTCACTTGCTGTGTTTATTTTCGGTCCCAGGCAATTGAAACACTCCGCTTCTTATTTTATTTTTCTTCCAGTATGCATTTGCGACTAACATTTGCTTAACGTTGGAAGATGGACAGTTATTTTTATTTTTAACTGTCGAGTTATTTATTGCATCGTGTTTGTAATTTTAAAAAAACGTTGAACACAGTGAATGTCCTCACTCTGACGTTTAGGCCAGAATTTTCCAGCCCCCCCGCCCCACCCTGCCTGTGGCGGGGCCAGCAAGCCATTGAAATCTCCATTCACATTGGTGGGATGGGAAGATCCTGCTGGCATGAGGGGCTGGAATATTCCGGTTTTAAAGCTTTCTCCAGTTGGGTTGTGGGGCGTGTTAGTAAAAATGTCATAGCTCAATCCCATAGAGATCATGGGTTTCTTCTTAATTAATGGAGAGCCAACAATTATGTTTGACCTTGGAAGCGAAGTGCAGTTTTATGTGCGACACAATTATCGCAGTCAATAGCCTAGCATGTGCTTGTAACCGAGTGCTCAGTAGCTGGGAGAGCTACTGGTGCTCCTTTCAACACATGCTCAGGAGCCCAGCCGTCAGAGAAAACTTGTCTAAAAATGTTATGGGGGGCCCACACAGTATGATTTTCCCCAGGCCCCGCACACCCCTAGGGACGGCCCTGATGCCAAATCAAAAGATGAGGTGCTATTTCCTGGACTCAATGGGCCAAGTGGCCTCTTTCTGTACTTTAATGGCTTGATGTGTTTTGTGGTAGTATCATGTTGGAGGTGGTGGAAATGGCAGTGGATGATTGAATGAGGTGGCTAGTGGGAATGGTGAGGACAAGGAGAGGAAGGGAAAGGCCTCAATGTGGGAAATAGAATGGCCTTGATCAAGGGCTCTATCAACTAACATTGTTGGGAGTCCTCATTGGAGAGAAAGGGAAGACATATTGGAAGTACTGGTAAGGAAAGTTGCAAAACCAGAACAGATGTGATGTCATGACCAAACACATCTTCCCTTAAATGCTGGCCGGGACTTTTCGCTCCCATTTGCAGTGGGCGTCTTGGCGGGCAGGAGGGGAAATGTCATTTCAGTATATTTTGCAGCTCATTATAAGGACTGCTTGCTGGCTTGGGAAGGGGCTGCAGGTTAAGGTATCCAATGGGGGGGTAAGAGTGGGGAAGGTTGCACTCAGACACATGACTGGGGGTTTGCCCAGTTAGCGTCCTCAGTGCCAGGATGGGGAGACAGTATGTTACAGAATGACACAAGTGACTTCGGGCCAGAATCGGAGGAGCGCTGAGTGAAGAAGTGCTTCATTTTACCTGTTGAACTTGCAAAGACATCCCTTGTCCCAGTGCAGGGAGGGGGAGGGCATGTCAGTCCGGTCTCAGTCATGCCCAGCATGTTGTGCGCAGGACATTGTCATAACATTATGCATCACCATCAGTCCATGAGGTTTCTGGCAACATATCAGGTTGCAGGTGACATATTCAGTCAAGGGAGGCATCTGCAACCGACAGATGGGGAGAAGGTATTGTGGGGGCATGCAAAAGTGTGGTGGCGAGTATTTGTTTAACTGTGTAAGTGGCCTTAAGATGGGGAAGGGTGAGGTCCACACGAGGTATTTGCACATTTATGTCAAAATATTCAGGGGTTAACAAACTGATATCCACCACAATCACAATGGGATCAAGGAATACAGGGGGAGGATTGAGGGGTTTGGAGGGAGGGAAACCTGAACATTAAGCTCCTCCGGGATGATGGGAGGGGTTTGCACAAGTTGGCCTGGCAGTGAGAGATCTGCATCTTCCAATCTGCAGTGATGGCACAGTACAAAATTAAAATGAGGAGAAACTCTGCTGGTGAGGGCTCTGTGGGTGGACTGGAGGGCAGGTGTATGCACCAGGGGGCTGACTAAAGGGGCACCCAACTGAACTGTGCATTCCCAAATGAGGAAAAATGCACAGCCCAGACATGGAGCCTTTCAATGACAATACAGGGAATAAGGAAAGTGAAGCAATGATGCGTATTCATGAGAGACTATTCCCGCAAAATGTGTCTAATTGATCTCCTTGTATTAACCCCTTGTTTGCAACATGGAAATTCTCCAGAGCGGTAACGAACTCCAGAACAGTTGGGCAACTGGACAAGCTTCAAATGCGTGTTAAAATCATGGCACTGGCAGGTTCACAGAAGAGAAGACTCAGGCCCCCCTCAAATAATTTCATGTCCTTACTAAAAAATTTCCTTAAGTTTATTCCAAAGAGTGTAGTATTAGAGTGAAGTGAATGAGGATCCCAGCACTGGGCTGAAAACAGTACATCCAAGTGCCTGGCCAAAGCAATCTCATAGCTGTTGGTCATGTCAAGGGGGGAGGGGGTGGTGGAAGGAACATCTTGAAATGCACCCTGTGCTGGCCAGGATTTCAGGGGCAAATAGTTGCTGACACTGGAACAAAATCCTTAGCCCACATTCACTGACGAGTTATTGACAGAAATAGAACCTCTGGAGGCTAATGGTGATTTATGTCTGTTTCTCTTGATACTGCAGAGAAGAGACATCAGGAAGATGGAGCCTGGATTTATTGCTGCCTGCATCATCACGTACAGGCAGGGGAGGAGAAGTTTGTGATGGAGTCACCTGGCTCATCAAAGGGAGGAGCAAAACCCTCAAGACCAGGGGCAGCAGGGCCCCCTCCTAACACAGAAATGTTATGTGTAGGTGGCTTGCAAGACCAAGGGTGTACAGAACTCACATGTCTTATCTGCAGATGTCTCCAACGCCCCGCACGTCTGGTGACTCTCATTTGCCACATTCTCTAGGAATTGGTGCCATGGGGACTGGGAGGGTATCCATTGCCAGTGACTCTGAAAGTAACAGCCGCTCTGAACTTCTACACCAGCGGCTCCTCCCAGGGGTCCAATGGGGACCTCTGTGGGATCTCTCAGGCGTCCATGCACAAATGTATACATGAGGCAATAGACGCCCATTTTGCCAAGACCCACAATTACGTCAACTTTGACAGAGATCAAGTGAGCTGTGATGCCAGAGCACTGGGCTTTGCTGAGATTTCTAGAATCCCACATGTGCAAGGTGCCATCGACTGCACTCATGTGGCTATAAAAGCTCCTTAGCAACAGGCACTGCAATACATAAACCGGAAAGGCTATCACTCAATATACAGCTGGTCTCCAACCATAAGAAACATGCAGGTTTGTGCCAGATACCCAGGAATCCATGAGTCCATGGCTCATACATCTTGAGTAGATTGCAGATGT
The DNA here is from genome assembly GCF_964194155.1 of Cetorhinus maximus. Taxonomy (NCBI): domain Eukaryota; kingdom Metazoa; phylum Chordata; class Chondrichthyes; order Lamniformes; family Cetorhinidae; genus Cetorhinus; species Cetorhinus maximus. Next base: position 155,530,816 of record NC_135880.1, on the reverse strand, counting down.
TGGATATCTTCGAGGGACCACACAGAACCCAGGGCTGGCTCCTCGGTGACAAAGAGTACCTGCAAAGGATGTGGCTGATGACGCCAGTGCGGCAGCCACAGAATCCTGCAGAGAGAAGGTACAATGAAGCTCATGCTGCTACCCAGACATTGGTGGAGCACTCGTAGGCAACTTGAAGATGCAATTCCAATGCCTCAACAGTTTGGTGGAGCATTCCAGTACACTCCGCAGAGGGTCTCATGGATCATTGTGGCTTGCTGCGTGCTGCACAACCTGGCACTGCAAAGGGGGGAAGACTTGCCAAATGCCGACATGAAGGAGCTGTACGTCTCTTCTAATGAGGAGGGCACCGAAGAGGGTGTGGTTGTTGAGTTTGAGAAAACCAAGGCTGCAGGGGAAGAGGCCATAGCACGGGCCAGATAAGGCAGGCATGCGCTTGAGGCCTTCATAACCACTAGATGACGGGTTGCAGTGAATACCCACATGGACAAGTGTCCTCCATCATGGACCAACATTAACACCAGCATTGCTAATTCCCTCATTTCAACCATGCACTTCAATATGAAAGTGAATAGTTACATATCAGGCTCACATTGTCCTGATCCTTTGGATGATGATGAAACCTCGGGAGCATGTGTCCTTGATGAGGTGAGGTGCTAACTGGAGGAGGGAGTCCCGGCATCACACGTCAGTAGGTGCTACCTCTTTAAATGTCTTTCCAGCATCCCAGTCGCAACAGCAACCTACAAGAGCTGCCAGAAGCTATTCCACTATCCTCAGTGGGCTCATAGTTGTATGTCTTCAATGTGATAAAGCCATTCAAGGAGATCTATCTCCAGCAACAGGACAATACATTCTGTGTATCCTCGATGGTGAAACTGATAGGTGACACTTGGACCAAGGCAGCCAAGGATGTTCCGCAGGTGTGCATCTATTCAGAGATGACTCAATCCCCTGTGTCATCTTCTTCTCAATCACATTAACATCCAGCACTCTCAGTTAGTGATGCTGGCCTGTTTTTATCCTCACATTACTATTCATGTGGACCACCTGAGGATGGTGACGTTCAACCATTTGCATGCCAGGCATTAAAATATTCCTCTTTAATACAAACCTTGTGCCCTCATGGCCAGCTCTGGCCTTTGCAAACTCCAAAATGCTCAGACACCATGAATCCCTTAAGGCCACGAGTTGTTGCTTGTGACCTCATAAAGCGCAGACTTCAACTTCAGTACATCCTTGCTCCTATCCCATTGCTCCCCTGAACATTGTCTAAAGCTACGATGTGCGTGTCCAGAGCATGCTCAAAAGCTCTATTAACTGCCAGAAATCACCATTTGAAATTAGCATCATTCATTTCAGCGAGTATTTAGATGGTGGGACAGACAGTGCTGCATCCCAACATTGTGACGACAGCCTTGTAGCCACAATACAGACAATTACAGGTTGAAAAACGCACAAGGTTGTAGGATCAAGCACCAGGGCAATAATGTGGCTGAGAGGGGCAGAGCTACCACACCTTCAGGTGGTTAGGTGCTCCCACTTATTGGTGAGTTCAGCAGGTGTACACTCGGAAAGTCAGAAATGTGGTTGGCAGACAGCAGTGCACACAAGCTCTGAGTATGGGCTCATAGCATGAAAACCCTGCCAGATGACAGAGAGCACATGGAGTTGCGCTATTTATGACCTTTCTCCATGAACACTTCTTTCCTTGTATATTACATATTTACCTTTCAAGAATGCAGATGAGATAGGAGGTAGGAAGTGTGCTTGCACACAAACAGGGGCGAAACCTCATCGTGAGTGAGACACAGCCAGAGTGAGTGTGGGTATTGGCAATTTGGGACACAGTGGGAATTTGGTGCATAGAGAAAGAGGTGTTCTTTGCATTTTTCCTTGCTATCCAACTTCTTAAATCTTCAGAGAGTAGTATTGCCCTGCTGCAGCAGTAGAGGCTACAAGGGAAAGGAATGACTGGTAAGTAGTGGGTAAGGTCGGGTAAGTATTTACTACTTTTATCACTTATAGTTTAAGGTCTTTTTGTGGTTTATAGTTTGTATATTCTGTAGTAACGAGGATCAGGAAAAAAGGGCCCTAGATTAATTGATTTAAAAGGTTTAATTTAAAGGGATAAATCATGGCAGGAGAGCTCAAAGCCGTGGTGTTCTCCAGGGGGGAGGTGCCAGAGGACTGGAGAACAGCTAGTGTGCTTCCGCTATTTAAGAAGGGTTGCAGAGATAAGCCAGGGAACTACAGGCCAGTGAGTATCATGTCAGTGGTAGGGAAACTATTGGAGAAAATCCTGAAGGAGAGAATCTATCTCCACTTGGAGAGGCAAGGTTTGATCAGGGATAGTCAGCATGGCTTTGTCAGAGGGAGGTCATGCCTAACAAATTTGATTGAATTTTTTGAGGAGGTGACCAGGTGTGTAGATGAGGGTAGTGCAGTTGATGTAGTTTATATGGATTTCAGCAAAGCCTTTGACAAGGTCCCACATGGGAGACTTATAAAGAAGGCAAATGCACATGGGATACAGGGTAATTTGATAAGATGGATTCAAAATTGGCTTAGTTGTAGGAGACAGAGGGTGATGACAGAAAGATGCGTTAGTGACTGGAAGCCAATGTCCAATGGCGTACCACAGGGATCTGTTCTGGGTCCCCTATTATTCGTCATTGATATAAACGACATAGATGACTATGTTGGGGGTAGGATTAGTAAGTTTGCGGATGACACAAAGAGTGGCCGGGTGGTTAACAGTGAGGTTGAGTGTCTTGGGCTACAGGAAGATGTAGACGGGATGGTCAAATGGGCAGATAAGTGGCAGATGGAATTTAACCCTGAAAAGTGTGAGGTGATACACTTTGGAAGGAATAATTTGACAAGGAAATATTCAGTGAACGTCATAACACTAGGAAGTTCTGAGGAAGAAAGTGACCTTGGCCTGTGTGTCTGTAGATCTCTGAAGGCGGAGGGGCATGTTAATGGGGTGGTGAAAAAGGCATATGGGATACTTGCCTTTATTAATCAAGGCATAGATTACAAAAGTAGGGAGATCATGTTGGAGTTATACAGAACCTTGGTGAGGCCACAGCTGGAGTACTGTGTGCAGTTCTGGTCACCACATTATAGGAAGGATGTGATTGCGCTGAAGGGGGTGCGGAGGAGATTCACCAGGATGTTGCCTGAGATGAAACATTTAAGTTATGAAGAGAGGTTGGATAGACTTGGGTTGTTTTCGTTGGAGCAGAGAAGACTGAGGTGTGACCTGATCAAGGTGTACAAGATTATGAGGGGCATGGACAGGGTGGATAGGGAGCAGCTGTTCCCCTTAGTTGAAAAGTCAGTCACGAGGGGACATAAGTTCAAAGTGAGGGGCAGGAGGGTTAGGGGGAATGTGAGGAAAAACTTTTTTACCCAGAGGGTAGTGACGGTCTGGAATGCGCTACCTGGGAGGGTGGTGGAGGCTGGTTGTCTCACATCCTTTAATAAGTACCTGGATGAGCACTTGGCACGTCATAACATTCAAGGCTATGGGCCAAGTGCTGGTAAATGGGATTAGGTAGGTAGGTCAGGTGTTTCTCATGTGTCGGTGCAGACTCGATGGGCCGAAGGGCCTGTTCTGCACTGTGATTCTGTGAACACCTCTGCCTTACACAGCCATGACATGACCCTGCAAAGCATGCGAATGAGGTACCTTCCACAAGCACACTTAACATTAAGGCCGGGGTATCGTTCATGTTGAGAAAGATCTGAAAAAAGGGGCACATGCTGTGGTGATACGCAAGCAGACTACATAGACGAGAGGCCCATGAAAGCAACACCTGCGATAAGTCGGTGGGGGGGACCATGGTATCACACCTGATTGACAGAACCACAGCTCACCATAACAAGGAGGCATACACGAGAGGAGATGTGAAATAGGTGCGATTCTATTCACATTTGTGAACATTATATACATGTTGTGAACACCCATGCCACCGTTGTTCTCCTAAATTTTCTTGATCTTCCTAACCCTATTGTTACGTCTGGGTGTTTTCCCGACATCCACAGCGGAGGTGGAGGCGGCCTGCTGACTGCTGCGCCCTGCTGTCTGTCATGACTTTGACAGGCGTCCTCTGGAAGGCCAAAGCCTGGAGGGCCCGGCCTGCTTTAGGTGTCCTGCTCTTCGGCCTGTGGAGCTAGAGGTGATGGGGTCACAGGAAGAAGGGATTAGGGTTGGCTCGACAGCTCCAGAGTCAGCTAGGTGGATGACCCCGGGGTGTCCAGCTGCTGTTCCTGCTCCCTAAGGGTGCCTGAGGGCGCCTGGCTGACTCCTTGAGAAGAAGGGGCAGCTGAAATGAGATCAAGGTACCCCACCACCCTCCCGCATACCCACTGATGGATGCCACAATGGCTACAATGATGGAGCAGCAGTGAAGGACTGATGTCCTGCACCAAGGTCTCCATGGCGGCCGCCATCCTACCAGTGCTTACCTCGGTGCACTGACATGCCGGCACCATCACCTGAGACTGAACGCGGATGGACTCTGCCATCATCTGTTGCAACCTGAGGAATGCAGCTGACATCCCTTCCTGATGTTCCCTTGGTTGTCATTGCAGCTCCACCAACTGCTTTAGGACTGAATCTGGATGCTGACCATCTGAGTCAGACTCAGCAGAATCGTGGCCTCCATCAGTCCTCCGAGTGTCAATGACCTCGGATGTCCCTGCCTCCATCTGCTGTGGACCATGTTGTGTGCTGTGCTCACCGGATTGTGACTTTGAGGCTGCCTTAGAACTCAGTCCCACCAAGGTGTGTGTCTCTGTGTTGCTGGAGGGTGTGGGTGAGCACTGTTACGGGTCTTCAAGGGTGCTGTCCTCAGGTTCCTCACCTGAAGTGTCATCGGGGCTCAAGCTAAGGGCCTGTCTGACTGACGGCCTTGGGCACTTCGCAGAGGTGCCTATGAAAGAAAATAGAGAATAATTAGTGCATGGCGGGCAGCTGTAAAACAGGTCAATGCACCCACAATATCGTTGTCTGAGAAATGAGCTGGCCCAAGATCCTCACATGGGTGTTTGCGCCGACTGCGCCTTCATTGCAGGCACAGTCCACATCCTCTCCAACAAGCTCTGTGGCTCTGTTTTCGAAGGCAGTGAGGATCTTGAGTTCCACCATTCCACCCCAGAGCTTGTCCTGCATAAAGACAGATGGAGAGTGTTTGCAGGATGCACGCCAGGGCAGATGATAAGGATGCTTGGCATGTGTGGGTGGTGATTGGAACCACAGACGGGATAAGGACACAAGCTCCAGAGGAGATGAGCGCAGATGGAGATGTGAGGGTGTGTGAAAGTGAGTGTTGATGTCCCTTCAACTGGCAGTGTGTGATATCCCTGTGAATGTGTGATGGGCTTGTGAGTGTGTGAGTTGAGACAGATAAGATGGTTGACTTACCCTGGTGGAATGGATGAGATCACTCATCCTCTTTCTGCACTGGATAGCTGACCTCCTCTGTGCAGCATTATCACTGGCCACCACTGCCACTGCCTCCAAAGCCAAAGTGGTGAGGTTGGTGGACCTCCTCCAGCCATCATGGGGGTAGAGGACATCCTCAGTGTCCAGGAGGCATTCCAGTAAGGCATCACTAAACTTGGGGCCATCTCTCTCAACTGCGATAGTCCTAGGCTGCAGGCATTGAGAACACTGTGCACAGGTGCCATTTCAATATGGCGCCCAGAGTGAGGAAGAGGTGAGCTCACGGCTGGGCGGGCGAATCAGAGGCATGTTTCCTGTGCCTGCATAATTAGTGAGGTCAGAAGTGCACAAAAATCCGCCGATCTGGCTGGCGGATAAAACACCGTTTTACACGCCTGCTGCCACACTTAGTGCAATTAGAGGAAAATCCAGCTACTGTGTGCAGTTTGGTCTCCATATTTAAGGAAGGAAATTTTCTTAATTGGTTCATGGGATGTGGGCGTCGCTGGCTAAGCAGCATTTATTGCCCATTCTGATTTGCCCTGGAGAAGGTAGTGGTGAGCTGCCTTCTTGAACTGCTGCAGTCCCACAGTGCTGTTAAGGAGGGAGTTCCAGGATTTGGACCCAGGGACAGTGAAGGAACGCTGATATATTTCCAAGTAAGGTTGGTGAGAGGCTTGGAGGGGAATTTCCAGGTGCTGGTGTTTCCATGTGTCTGCTGCCCTTGTTCTTCTAGATGGTAGTGGTTGTGGGTTTGGAAGGTGCTGTCAAAGGAACCTTGGTGAGTTCCTGCAGTGCATCTTGTAGATGGTACACACTACTGCCGCTGTGCATTGTTGGTGGTGGGGGTGAATGTTTGTGGATGGGGTGCCAATCAAGCGGGCTGCTTTGTCCTGGATGGTGTCAAGCTTCTTGAGCGTTGTTGAAACTGCACTCACCCAGGCAAGTGGAAAGTATTGCATCACATTCCTGACTTGTGCCTTGTAGATGGTGGACAGGCTTTGGGGAGTCAGGAGGTAAGTTACTCGCCGCAGGATTCCTAGTCTCTGGCCTGCTCTTGTAGCCACAGTATTTATATGGCTAGTCCAGTTCAGTTTCTGGTCAACGGTAACCCTCAGGCTGTTGATACTGGGGGATTCAGCGATGGTAATGCCATTGAATGTCAAGGGGTGATAGCTAGGTCAGAATCGTTTCAGATTTGCACTAAGTATGGTAGCCGGCAAGAAAAAGAAGGTTTAACCCGCTGGCCGCAATGGCGGCTTTTCACGCCTTATTGTCCCAATCCCGCCCCATTAATCATGCCTTCGCGAGAAACACACCATTTTGCTGGCAGGCGGCTTCCGATTCGCTTGCCACACTGTCCCTTTGCTGCTACCTCATGCCGGGCACCATATGTAAAGTGCAGCCATGCATACACCTCTCAGTGCTTCCAGCCTGGAACTGCTACACAGCAGACATGGCCCCGATAGGCAAGAAGACTGCATCACCATCCACCCACCCCCCCCACCCCAATTCAGTGAAGCATCCCTGGGATGCCTTCTGGACACCGTTGGAGCCTGCCGCAATGTGCTCTGGCTGCAAAAGGCCCATCAGTGTCACCACTCCGGCTTGGGAGGTTGTGGCAGAGGTTGACCATGCAAACGTTGCACAGAAGAGGTTGGCCATCCAGTGCAGAAAATTGATGAATGGTCTCTTGCCAGGGTAAGGCAACCACCTCAACACTCTAAACTCACACACTTACAAGCCCCTCACACGTTTACTGGCATCTCACTCACTGACAGCCCAAGGGACATCACCACTCACTCTCTCACACAAGCCACAAGAGTTTTGGGGAAGTTGTGTAGCAACTTCTTATAAGCGTTTTTTTCACCTTTTAAAGTTCAATGCTTTTCTGCCAGCTAAGTGACTCTCTATCAAGGAGAGGGGAGTGCACAGAGGATACTCAATGGGCCACGCCTAGTCCAACCACAGACCAGCCAACAGCTTGCCTCCACTGTAATCTCAAAGCCTGCAACAGTCAGCTACTCATTTTGAAATGGTCCCCTAGGTCATGGGTGCAGTGCCAGGTCACCTCCAATACATAGAGGTGCAGAGGCAGCAGCAGCAGGAAGAAGTGCCTTGCGTGCCATGTGAATGGGTCCATGGGCAGGAGAAACCAAGACACCAAGTGCCTGCAAGAACGTGGTATCAAACAGTGAGGCAGTAGGCACAAGAAAGAGTTTACAGGAACAGGGTCACTTATTTACATGAGTGAGAGGCTTTGTCTATCACGAGTGGTCATCTCTGAGCTGTGTGCCCTTTTCCAGGAAGACCTGCAGCCAAGGGGACATCAGAGGCATACACTGCCAGTGGCATTGGAGCTCACCATGTCCTTAATGTTTTTGCTACCGGCTCATTCCAAAGCTCCTCAGCCAACCTGTGTGACATCTCACAGTCAGTAACAGACAGCTGTATGCATGCAGTGACCAATGTCCTTTTCACCAGGATGGCCCAGTTCTTTCAGAACCAATGCATCTCAGAAACAGAGGGCATCGGTGTTTGCCTCCATAGTTGGCTTTCTGCAGGTGCTGGGCTCCCACACAGAATGTAGATCAGTACATTTACCAAAAGGGATACCAGTCTTTCAATGTCCAGCTTCTCTGTGACCACCACAAAATGTTCCTGCATGTCTGCACTTCTTACCCTGGCATTGCCATGACTCATTTATTTTATAGCAATCAGGGCTCATAAAGTCATAGAGGTCTACAGCACAGAAAAAGGCCCTACGGCCCATCAATTCTGCACCAGTCGAACAAGTACATAACTATTCTAATCCCATTTTCCAGCGCTAGGCCCATAGCCTTGTATGCCATGGCAACACAAGTGCACATTCAAATACTTCTTAAATATAATGAGGGTTTCTGCCTCTACCACCCTTTCAGGCAGTGAGTTCCAGATTCCCACCACACTTTGGGTGAAAAAATTCTTCCTCACATCCCCGCTAAACCTCCTGCCCCTTACCTTAAATCTATGCCCCCTGGTTATTGATCCCTCCACCAAGGGGAAAAGTTCCTTCCTGTCTACCCTACCTATGCCCCTCATAATTTTATACACCTCAATTTCCTCTGCTCCAAGAAAAATAACCCCAGCTTATCCAATCTCTCCTCATAACTAAAACTCTCCAGCCCAGGCAACATCCTGGTAAATCTTCTCTGCACTATCTCTAGTGCAATCACATCCTTCCTATAATGCAGATTCCAGAACTGCATGCAATACTCTAGCTGTGGCCTAACCAGCATTTTATACAGTTCCAGCGTAACCTCCCTGCTTTTGTAGTCTATGCCTCGGCTAACAAGGGCAAGTATCCCATATGCCTTCTTAACCGCCTTAACTGCCTCACTACCTTAAGGGACCAGTAGACATGCACACCAAGGTCCCTGTGATTCTCGTTACTTCCCAGGGTCCTACCATTCATCATTTATTCCTGTGCCTTGTTTGTCCTGCCCAAGTGCATCACCTCACACTTATCCAGATTAAACTCCATTTGCCACTGATCAGCTCATCTGACCAGCCCGTGTATATCCTCCTGTAATCTAAGGCTATCCTCCTCACTATTTACCACCCCACCAATTTTCGTGTCATCCACGAACTTACTGATCGACCCTCGTACATTCAAGTCTAAATCGTTTATATATACCACAAACAGCAAGGGACCCAACACCGACCCCTGTGGAACCCCACTGTGCACAGGCATCCAGTCACAAAAACACCCCTACACCATCACCCTCTGCTTCCTGCCATTCAGCCAATTCTGGATCCAATTTGCCAAATTGCCTTGGATCCCATGGGCTCTTACCTTCGTTATCAGTCTCCCATGTCTTATCAAAAGCCTTGCTGAAGTCCAAGTAGACTACGTCAAATGCATTGCCCTCATCTACACACCTGGTCACCTCTCCGCAAAATTCAATCAAATTGTTCAGGCATGACCTCCCATTAACAAAACCATGCTGACTGTCCTTGATTAATCCCTGCCTCTCCAAGTGTAGATTAATTCTGTCCCTCAGAGTTGCTTCCATTAGCTTCCCCATGACTGAGGTTAGACTGACTGGCCTGTAGTTCCCTGGTTTATCCCTTCCTCCCTTCTTGAATAACAGTACCACATTGGCTGTCCTCCAGTCCTTTGGCACCACTCCTGTGAGAATGTTCTGACCAAGACCACTGGTGCACAGATGCATACAGGGGAATAAAGTATTCCCTGAGGAGGTGGATACTCACACCCCTATGCCAACAGCAGACAGAAGCATAATGAAACCCACTTTCTTAGAAGGACTCTAATTGAGCAGGCTATTGGGCTGCTCAAGATGCGGTTCAGATGCCTCAACCACTCAGGGGGCTCTTTAATATGGACCTTCCAGTGCAACAGATTGATTGATTGCAGCTTGCTGCATTCTCCATAACTTAGCGCAATGAAGGGTTAAGACAATGGCACCAGAGGAGGGCGAGGAAGGAAGCTTCTTCTCCGGTGAGGAGCAGCAGGAGGAGGAGGAATAATTTCAAGAGGAAGTGGAGAGTAAGAATGAAGGCCCATGAAAGGGAACCTGGAGCAAGATGGATAAACTCACCATCAAGGCGATGAAGAGTCCATGCAGGATGCAGTCGTGGCAGAGACCTGCTCATCCAATGTTACTTTACCTGATGGATACCTTACAAGAGTGTGAGGCAAAACCTGGGAGGCAGAGGAGTGAGTTGCAGATACCAAGGGTGGGACAAAGGAAGCATCACATACTTGATCTGTTACAAAAATGAGGTGCAAAAAATGTTATGTTTTCAGACTGTGTCTTTAATTTAGGGTAAAATGAAAGGGTCATGTGACCTGTTCTGAAGTCTGCCTAACAACAGGCTTGGCTGCTAAAGATTAAAGAGGCCCAGCTTGTTTTGATGGAAATAGGTGTAAGGTGTTCACACTTGGAGACAATGGCAGCGGCATTTGTGTCTACAGTAATTAGACTGTGAGTCTCCAGAGTCCCAGGAAGCTGTTGGGAATGTTGGGTTGTAAATAGTTATACTTTAGACCGTCCATTTACTTCCAAGATAAAAGAGAGTTTGGGTCACAAGAATAGCTGATCAGCATTTCTACCTGGGTACAAGGCCCATGTGATTTACATTACAGTGGAGATGGGCTTTGAGAGGGGAAGGGTTTCTAAGATATCCCTGAAAACCCACAGACATGGGCAGTCTGCCAGGATCAGCTGGCAGTCTGCCAGCTAGAGCCAAAATCTCTATCGTTCACCATGCAGAAATGCAGTTGGGAGTTAGTATTTGGATTGAAAAGGCCAAATTTATGAGGATTTGAAATGAGATTGTAATATTCGTCTAATTTGTGCTAAAGCGAAAATCAACAGTAAAAACCCTAATCATGAAAGACAGTTCTGGGGTTAAAGGTTACCAGGCTGGGAAAGGAAAGGAATGGAAGTAAAGAATCACTTTTGACTGGGTCTGGGAAAATTGAATGACTGCTCAAGGGGCAATAACTCTGTGAAGTGGGTTTTTCAGTTGCATTAAGATTAAAAGGGGGAAGTCTGTTCTGTACGCTAAATTATAAGTTGTGTTTAATTTAGTATTTAGTCAGTTGTAATTTTAGCCTTTTTTTTTTATTCATTCATGGGATGGGGCCAGTGCTGGCTCGACCAATGTATTGGAACCACCCTGCCACCACCTCTGCTGGTCCTGTCCTGCCGGTGTGACAGGACATACCCAGGGATAGTGATGGTGGAGTCTGGGACTTTATCTTTAAGGTATGATTCTGTGAGGATGAATATTTCAGGCTGTTGCTTGACTAGTCTGTGAGACAGCTCTCCCAATTTTGGCACTAGCCCCCAGATGTTAGTCAGGAGGATTTGCAGGGTCATCAGGGCTGTGATTGCCGTTGTCGTTTCCGGTGTCTAGGTCGATGCCCGGTGATCCGTCTGGTTTCGTTCCTTTCTTGTGACTTCGTAGCGGTTTGTTACAACTGAGTGGCTTGCTAGGCCATTTCAGAGGGCATTTAAGAGTCAACCACATTGCTGTGGGTCTGGAATCTGTAGGCCAGACCAGGTAAGGACGACAGATTTCCTTCCTTAAAGGACATCAGTGAACCAGATGGGTTTTTACAACAATCGACAATGGTTTCATTGTCATCATTAGACTTTTAATTCCAGACATTTTAATCATTCTAAATTTTCACACATTAAGGGTATTGTTTCAATGTATGCATGTTTTATATATTAATCTTCACTACTACACTTATCTAAGGAACACAGTGCTCAATTAGGTTCAAATTTATGTGGTGTCTTCTGCTATTGGATACTCCTACGGAGTAATCCCCTTATTTCCTCAGAAGAAGTGGAGGCTAGCAGCTCACTTCTCTGGCTATATGCTGTGAGCATCATGACAGTCAGCCTCTCGTGCAGAGACCCGTTGGGACTCTCTTGCAACTGCAATATTTGAATCTCTGCAGGGGTAGCCACCCTCACTTGGACCCGGCCAGCAGATGGTGCACCTGGCTGAAGGGCTGAGGAATCTAAGGATGGTGAGATTCCCTCAAATGCATGGATCCCTCACCCTTCTGTTCAGATTGCTCAGTCCTTGCTGCACTGTCCCGATGGCTGCATGGGGTGGGCTGCTGGGGTACACCTGCCACTGATCTTCCGCCTGTGAGATAGTCCTGTTCAGGGCCCTTAGCTCCTTTGCCAATACTGCAACGGAGCCATTGGCACAGTACAGGACCTCTCGCACCTCTTGCATGCACTCCAGAGGCTGTCATAAGGGGCTCACCATGAGGTCAGACACTTTCTGTGGCTGCTGATCATGCGCTTTCCTACCCAATACATTGCCAAGGTCATGGCCACCATGAACTCCTCCATTCATCGTGCATGAGCTTACAATGTCTAAGGGAACTCAGCCAGTTGGGCACTTATCTGCTGCTTAGGTCCAAATATTCAGTCCCAAATGGAGACTCCTGAGTATCAGCCTCACTGTCCTGTGGAGCATCGCTGCGAAACCTTTGCCTCTGACACCGCCTCTTGCACACTGGTACTGTGCTCTTCACTCAGTGTTCTCTATATCCTTATACCCACCAGAACATGTGTCTCAGGGCTGGTGCCTGGAACTTTGAAGGTGCTGACAGTGCACCTTTGGACATGTCTGCCTCCTCCTGGTGTCTGAGGCCTGACTCCTCTCCATGTGGTGGGACCCTAGCTATAGGACCTGTGAGAGAAACACAAGGCAGTCATGAGATGAAGTCATGCACGGCATCACTGTTTGTAGTGACCTTCTTCCAAACCTCTCCTATTTTTCATTCTGGTGTCATTTGACAACTCCTAAACTAAACACAATCATAACTTGGAATTACACAGTACCATTAGCGCTCAATATGGCATCACCAAAGCCCAGACCTACCCTTTGCCCTATCAGTCCTTGCCCACGCCCGCACAGTTCCATCAACACCACAGCCATGTGCACCTGGGAGGGGGAGACTCACCGTCATCCATACGTTCCATGCACGGCATTCTCACAATCAACATGGCCCTCTCCTCCACAGGTCTGATCTCTCTCAGCTTTGGGGTCCCATCCAGAGTCTTGCAGAGTTCACAGGTATTGTGGGCCCTCTTCTCTTGAAAGGACAAGAGGGAAAGTGTGATGTGATGGCACATTGAGGCATGGCACTCTGAGATTCCTCCTAGAGGCCTCCAAATTATTTTCATCAACATCCTCCTTTACCATTGACATTATTTGCATGTCTTAGCCATGGGTTTCTGTAGCACTGCTGAGCACCATGCACCTTGTGTCCACCCAAGACCAGGAACCTGCCCACACCCCTCCATGGCAAAAATACGATGCAAAAGGGGTTCAGAGGCAGGCTCACGTTTCGAAAGCTGGGAAATAGTTCAACTCTCATTTCTGGTCCCTACATGAAAATCCAGCCCCTGGAATAGCCATAATTGTAGCATTCTTATAATATTTCAAGCAGTTTTGCAATGATGCTGCTAGAATAAGTTGGATAATATGTTCTAAGTGCAGAAGTTTCATACCACATAGCTGCAAAATGTAATATTCTGCCACTTGGGTGAATCTATGGGTGCAATTTTCCAGTCCTGCCAGTGGTGGGTTTTGTGGTGGGCAGGAGCAGAAAACTTGGAGAGGCCAAAAATCAGATTCCCACCAGTGGGAAATCAGTTTGGAATTTTCCCCTCATGACTTGCATGGTGGGCTGATGGCAGCTTGAGTTTCCCACCGATTCAAGTCGGGAATGCCATTTGCATCCATTATCATGTCATTACTCACTAATGCTACTCACCAGAATCACAAACCCCCTCCCAATCATGAGCCACGTCAGCAAGAAATTAGATCGGTCTAAATCACATTTGGAAATAAGTAGCGTGCAGCTGCCGGCCATCACTTTGCTCATGACTTTGAGGTGAGTGCAACATTCAAAGCCTACCTACAGCAACACAGCTCCGGGCTCTCCCCAATATCAGTGAGACACGCTGGTGGAAGTGGTCTGCTCACTTGTTTCCTATGTACTCTGGGAAGGTGCATTCTGTGTTCTCAGGCAGGGCTGCACCCTGAGACAGAGACCAGCATTGCAACTGGGATGGCAGGAAGGGTGGGGGGAAGGAGACATGGGGACATTGAGCTGTATGGAGTTGGAGGTCAGGGGTGGGCGGGGTGGGCAATGGCAGGCAGAGGGGAGACCAAGGGTGCGGAAGCTAGAGCCCGACATGGAAGACTAGAATGCAGACGCAGAAGGGGGTGGACGGGAATTGTACTGTATAAATGGGAGGGGTGCAAGCAGACTCCAGAATACGAGAGGGGGTCATGTTAGTGTGAAACAAGAGGAATGGGTTGCACAGAGTCTCATGGGAAGTGGGGGCTGACTGTGTTGTCACCAGTCACGAAGGAATGGGAGAGCTCAATGAAAGACAGTCATAGAGCCTGGTTTGGGGCGAGAGATTAAAGGCAGTCCTGGAGATTAGCGGGTGATGCTACAGGGCTATGCATGGCATGCACGTCATACCCCAGGGAGGGACGAGGCCTGTGTGCTCAGTTGGGAAAAGGCACAGCTTGATGTGCAGGGCGTGGTCATGGTATTACCGTCGGTGGTCAAGGTACTGTCTAGTTGCTGCTGGGCTGCAGATGGGATGGTCATGTTTAGGGGAGGCATCTGCAGCCTGTAAATGGTAAAAACATAATAAAGGCGGGGGGGGCGGTATTCAGAGGTCTCCTGGGGGGTTCTCCCCAAAAAAGTGACCATGCACACAATCTTGAGATGGGGAGGGGTGAGGTCCACACGGGGCATGGAGACATCAACAGAGCTGGGTTCAGGAGGGAGGATTAGAATGTCGACCACAATAATAGGATTCAGGATTACTTTGGAAGGCTGAAGAATAACCAGAGAGAGCTCTACCTGCACATCGTGAGGTTCCACCGAACATCAACAGAGGGTGGGTCGAAGCTGGTCTCAAAATAAAAATGCTGCACCACCATCTTGAAATCCCAAAGTTATTGCACAGTTTGAAATCGAAACTGGAAATGAATCTGTAGAGGAAGGGTCTGAGACAGTGTGGGAGGAGCCCCCAACTGGACTAAGGGGCTCTTTCAGGAACCACCCTCAAACTGGTTAGCGTCACAACATTTGAAATAGAGTCAGAACTGAAAGAAATGAGGAAGACTTCCTTGAGAAGGTGAAATTGGAGCCACTGCCTTTTGGTGCGCTTTAACAAGAGACTGCAGGAGTCATTGGCTTCACAATACAGTTGCTCCATTTGAGCTTTAACAAAGAGGTATGTGAGAATGGTAAATGCAAGCAATCATAAAGGAAGCACAGCTGCTGCACATCTGCTGCTTCGTTAATGAAAGCCTCTAATGAGGTTTCTCCAATTGGCATGGATAACAAGCCAAAGGGCATCTAGTCATTGCTGTAGTGCAAGTTGAGCTTTATCAGTATACCAGATCAGAGATTACAGTAGTGCCTTTGGTAAGGTCACACAATTTATTAATGCGTCCAAACCTCAACCAACCTCTGTGGGATTGAGATGTCAAGTATCAGGGTTGGCATCGTGATCGCCTAGATCTGTGAGCATGCACCTCAGCTGCAAAACTGTATCAGGGAGAAGCTCAGAGTGCAGATGTAGCTTTGGGCATGCTAGTGGCTTTCTGTTTGTGATCTACTTGGCACACCTCATTTCCAAGAACTAGTGAGCGGGAGGTCTACTATATTTCCCCAGTATGCATTAATCTTTTGCATCTATCAGTCTCCAAGGAAAAGAAGGATTGAATAATGGAGCCTTCTTGATGGCAGTGATCCGATTGAGAAGGAGAACGGCCCGGTGCCGCCTAGCCCAGCTTCAAGAGGAGGCCCAGCCTGAGGCCCATGAGCTAGGGGAGCCCCAGCAACATCCAGAGGATGCGGAGGTCAGATTCATCCCACAGAGGTGACCCACATGACCAAGGGTCTATCGAAGAAGACGTTTCTATCTGGAATGAGCAAAAGACAATGCCACACACATCTGCGCTTGCCATATTCTGTGGGAGGACCCATGGACTGGGAGGACATCCCCTGCCAGATCTCCTGAATGTCACTGCTGTGCTTAATTTTTTTGTCTGCAGATCGTTCCAGGGATCCACAGGACACCTATGTGGTATCTCACAGTCCTCAACACATAACTGTATCAAGGAGGTGACAGACGCCTTCTACAGTAAGGCTTATCATTATGTGATGAAGATGAAGATAGCCAGGCAGCTGGAGTTCTGGGGCTTGCAACTATCTCAGGCTTCCCTAGAGTACAGGGTACAATCGATTGCACACGTGACTTTGATAGCTCCATGGCAGCAGCCCTTGATGTTCATAAATAGGAAAGGGTTCCAGTCCCTGAACGTTCAACTTGTCTGCAATCATCAGAAGCACATTGTGCATATTTGTGCCAGGCACCCTGGAGTTCCCATGACTCATACATCCTGAATCACTCCCAGGTGCCTCACATATTCAACGGGCCTCAGCAAATGCAGGGGTGGCTGCTTGGGGATAAGGGGCACCCACTCAAACAATGGCTCATGACACTTGAGTCATTCGGAGCACGCAACATGATCCATGGACATGATCCATCACGGCTCTGGGGGAGATGACAACTATACAAGTCAGACAGATTGCACCTTATCAGAGGCGGGACAGAGTTCCTTGTGGGGTGATTTGCTAGTGCTGTTGGGAGGGCTTTAAACTAACTCGGCAGGGGTGTGGGAACCAAGAGATAATACTAGAGAGGAATACCAGGATGAACAAAATACTGGGAGGGACAGATAGCACTAGTATAGAGAATAGTAAATTAATAGGTGAAGTCAGGGTGACGGAGAAAGTAACAAAATCTAAATCAGAGTTACTGTGCATGTACGTGAATGCACAGAGTATAGTAAATAACACTGGGCAATTACAGGCACAGATTGCCATGTGGAAATATGAAGTTGTGGAGATGACAGAGACCTGGCTCAAGGAAGGGTAGAACTGGGCGTTAAATATTCCTGGGGTACAAGGTGTTCAGAAAAGATAGGAAAGGAGGAGGGGTGGTGATATTGGATAAGGAGAGCATTGCAGTGCCTGAGAAAGAGGATGTCCCAGAGAGTTCAAGGACAGAATCAATTTGGCTAGAGCTGAGGAACAAAAAGGGTGCAATTACATTGCTCGGTGTGGTCTATAGACCACCAAATAGTGAGAAGGATGTGGAAAAAGAAATCTGCAGGGAAATTACAGAGAGATGCAGGCATTATAGAGTAGTTACAATGGGTGACTTTACTTACCCAAATGTAGACTGGGACAGTGGTAATGTAAAGGGTGGAGAGACTGTTCAGGAGAATTTTCTACAGCAGTACGTGTCCAATCCAATAAGAAAAGATGCGCTGTTGGACCTAGTTCTTGGAAATGAGGTGTGCCAAGTAGATCAAGTGTCAGTGGGGGAACACTTAGAAGACATCATCAAGCAGACCATTGGAAGCACATCTTCAGGATGCCAATATTTGGATCAGGTGGGGCTCTGCAGTACTCTCCATAGAGGGTGTCCCTACTCGTGATCCATTGCGCCCTTCACAACTTGGCACTTCAAAGAGGGGATCCCTTGCCAGAGAGACATGGAGGAGGCTGAGAGCTCCTTGGACAATGAAGAGCAGGAAGGGCAGGAACTTGAATTGGGAGATGAGCGTCAGCTTCCATGTGAGGATGCCATCAAAGAAGCATGACGTGGAAGCTGTGCCCATGCCACACTGATAGCCACAAGATTCCAGGAGGATTAAAGTACAGGCAACAGGATACAGCCACATTCCTTCTGCCCCAGTGCCTTTCAGTGCCATGCCAGTGCACTGAAAGGCCTTTACAATCAGTAACATCAAGAGTAAGTTCAGCATTCAGACTTGGACCTTCAACCCTCGTGAATCACTGGGCCAAATTTTTGGAAAGTTCAGTAGCAAACCCTGTATCCATTTGATCTGGGAAGTGAAAGTTGGCACAACAGCACAAAGGATGTGTTAAAGGACTTGATGCAGCCGTCGCCACCTTTATGATAAACTTTTAGGGGACAATGTAATGTGCACATGGTTGGAGAAAGCATCAGGGCAGGTCTTGTGCTTTGGCACTACCAATGAAGACAGCCATCCCATTTTGAGGAACAATTAGAGCTAACACCTAATTCCATTTTGTCTTGTAAGGAGTAGACGTTACTAACGCATCTTGCAGACAGTAAAGAATTTGACACATCTCTCTGGCATAACACAAGGGTAAAGTAAGTATCACGACTCAACTACACATTATCTGAACGTGAGGATCACAAAGGGAGCATGGCTCACATTCGTGATAAGAGGGCATATAGATGCATATGGACGACGCTTTCAAATGACGAGACCATTCTCATGAACAGCAAATATATTTACAAAGGTGCATAATTTAAACAGAAATTGAACACCCAAGACCCAGAAGTGATGTCAAAGTTTCTTAATTTTTCCAACCCTACCTCTACGTCTTAGTGCTTCCCTGTCATCTGCAGCAGAGGCGGAGGCAGCCTGCTGACTGGTACGTCCTGTTGTCATTGAAGACTTTGGGGGGCATTCTATAGAGGGCTGGGATTTGGAGGGCCCTGGCCTGCTTTAGGTCTCCTGCTGTGGGGCAGGTGCACCCTCCTCGGCCTGTACAGCTGGAGGTGATGGGGTCAGAGGCAGAGGGGATTGGTATTGGCTGGACACTCTCGTAGTCACCTGGGTGGATGGCCCTGGGATCTCCAGCTGCTGGTCCTCCTCCCTGTGGTGCCCAAGGGCTCCTGCCTGACTCCCTGAGGAGAAGGGGCTCCTGGAGGGAGGTCAAGGTGCCCTGCCCCCTCTCGCCTAGCCACTGATGGATCCCACCAATGCCTATAGTGATGGAGTGCAAGTACGTGCACAAATCCGGCAAGATCTACTGGACCAAGGTCTCCAAGGCAGCCACCACCCTTCCCATGGAGACCTCAATGTGCTCACATGTCAGAGCCACGACATCAAAGAGTATGCGGACGGACTCCTCCATCCTTCGCTCTAGTCTGTTGACTGCCTCTTGTAACTCTACCCAATTTTCCGTCGCCTGTCGTTGCATCGCCAGTGTGTGTGACATAGCCATTTTCAGAGCCTCAACAGACTCTGACTCACCAGGTGCCTGATCTCCACCGCTCCCCTGAGTGCCAGAGACCTGGGCTGACATTGCCATGAGGTATCCATGGGGTGTTCCCCACTTGTAGATTTGTGACTCCCAAGCCTAATCTATATCTATGGCCCACCTTACTGTCTCAGCGCAGATGGAGGACATTCCCCTGTCTGTTACTTTAGTTATTCCTTCAAACATTTCAGTGAGGTGTATTGGACATAACCTATCGTTGACAAACCCATATTGGTTCTCCAATCAGCTGAAATTTCACTAAACACTCAGTCACTCTATGAGAAAGATAAAGGGCTGAATTTAATGACGGTAGCCCCATCCACCAATCAGAAAGCCGGTGGCAACCCCAGGACTATTCAATAGCAATCAGGCCCCAGAATAGAAGTATGCTGGAGGTCCAAAAGAAAGATGAGTGGGGCAGACTGAATGAAACCAGTCAGAAAGGCCCCGGTGAGGAGGGCATGGGGGTCATTGTGAAAGGCAGTGTGGGTGTTTCAGCCGGGTCATTCCATGCCACCAGCGAGACCCTCTGTGGGGAATAGGATCCCTGATCAGAAGCCTGCCCCCCACCTCCCACAAGCCTACAGAAACTGCCAGGGGAACCCCGTGGCTGGCGGCAGCAGGATGAGGCCCTTAATTGGGCACTTAAGGGCCTGTGGGTGGGAAGGCCAACCTCAGAATTCCCTGCCCCTGACAAAATCAGGGGGAGTCGGGACGGCAACAGGGTCTCGACCCCATCCATTGCCCACCCAATTATACAGCTTCCATCCCCATGCTTCACAGCCCATTCCAAGGGTGGTTCGGGGGGAAGGGTGTGCATTAAATTCGGCCCAAGGTACGCAACAAAATTCACCAACAAGGTATCATGTGGTTCAGACTAACATTTATGAAACATACCTTTACATTTATCTTTTGTCTTTTTGAATTATTTTTGCTTGAAATTCTCAACCTTCCTTCATAGGCTTAGGCTTTTCACCAAATCAGCAGTTCTGGCAACTTCTTTGGGGAGAGAAACAGAATTAAATATTTCAGATTGGTGACCTTTCAGCTAGGGTTGGTAATAGACCTAGTGCAAATTTTTACTTATTGTGGTAGTGCTGTGGAGGCAACTGACTATTCCCTACTTGTCTTTTTGGACTAAATGACTTAGTTCAGTCACACTCTGCCTGCTGAGTCTGAGCATTCATCACACAGTGCTATTCTGTGACATGCAGGCAGCTGATTATTCTGATAGGCCAGCTACCTACCAAGGTACCTCCTACTGGCAGCTGTTCTGTTTCTTCTACACTGTAAGACTTCTGCCAATGATTATTACATTCATCTTTGGAGCACTAAAATCTCCTGTTCCATTCATTCTTTCAGAGCTATGATGATTCTTCCTGATCTTCTCCATTAAAGTCAGTAACACCA
This sequence comes from Cetorhinus maximus, assembly GCF_964194155.1. Classification (NCBI taxonomy): domain Eukaryota; kingdom Metazoa; phylum Chordata; class Chondrichthyes; order Lamniformes; family Cetorhinidae; genus Cetorhinus; species Cetorhinus maximus. Next base: position 155,510,270 of record NC_135880.1, on the reverse strand, counting down.
AATCTGACATGCATTAAATACTCAATTTTTCATGATTCTTCACAGTTGTGTATCTGCACAATGGCTTCCTTGATTAGATTTTAAAAAGGCCTTAATAAGTGTGATAGTGTTCAAATCAGCAATAAACAGGACCTTTAGTATTATTGAATCATGCGAGTTGACAGAAATAGTCTAATTTGAAGGGAGATATACTGAAAGAAGGAAAGTGCGTTAAATATCTTCTGACTTTACTAGAATTAATTATGATTTCAAATGTTACTGTAAACTGCATAAATTTACTCGACTGATTGCTGTAGCACCCACTCACAGGATTCTGTTATTATTTTTGTATATTTACACTCTTTCCTTTGAACGTAATGCAAAGTAGTAGAAAGATTTGCAGGCTGATTAACAAACTGACATGCTTCTTATATGACCATAATCAACTTTATGTCAGCTTATAGGCTGTTTTGTCCTATGATGAGGGGAGAATCAGCATCCAACAACATAGAAACTAGGAGCAGGAGTAGGCCATTCGGCCCTTTGAGCCTGCTCTGCCATTCATTATTGTCATGGCTGATCATCCAACTCAATAGCCTGCTCCTGCTTTCTCCCCATACCCTTTGATCCCTTTCACCCCAAGAGCTATATCTAACTCCTTCTTGAAAACATACAATGTTTTGGCCTCAACTACTTTCTGTGGTAACAAATTCCACAGGCTCACCACTGTCTGGGTGAAGAAATTTCTCCTCATCTCAGTCCTAAATGGTCTACCCCATATCCTCAGGCTGTGACCCCTGGATCTGGACTCCCCCACCATCAGGAGCATCCTTCCTGCATCTACCCTGTTTAGTCCTGTTAGAATTTCATAGGTTTCTATGAGATCCCCCCCTCATTCTTCTGAACTCCAGCGAATATAATCCTAATCGACTCAATCTCTCCTCATATGTCAGTCCCGCCATCCCAGGAATCAGTCGGGTAAACCTTCGCTGCGCTCCCTCTATAGCAAGTACATCCTTCCTCAGATAAGGAGAGCAAAACTGCACACAATATTCCAGGTGTGGTCTCATCAAGGCCCTGTATAATTCCAGCAAGACATCCCTGTTCCTGTACTCGAATCCTCTGGCCAACATACCTTTTGCCTTCTTTACTGCCTGCTATACCTGCATGCTTACCTTCAGCGACTGGTGTACTAGGACACCCAGGTCTCGTTGCACATTCCCCTCTCTCAATTTATAGCCGTTCAGATAATAATCTGCCTTCCTGTTTTTGCTACCAAAATGGATAACCTCACATTTATCCACATTATACTGCATTTGCCAAGCATTTGCCCACTCACTCAGCTTGTCCAAATCACAATGAAGCATCTCTGCATCCTCCTCACGGCTCAAGCTCCCACCCAGCTTTGTGTCATCTGCAAATTTGGAGATATTATATTTAATTCCCTCATCTAAATCACTAATAAATCATTAGTATCCCACTAGATGTCAACCCATGATTCCGAACCAGACCTCCTATCCCCGCTTGCCAGGATTGTCTGGAGCAGGGGTTAACTTTACACAATGCAATGTGGAAGTGAGAATGCTACCACTAAAACAAAGGTTGAAGACTCAAATTTCCAATGGCTTAAATTTTTCCATTGCCTCTTTCTGCCAACATGATGTAACTATTTTCTCACATCTACACCTTTTAAGAAGCAAAGGGGTGGCAGGTTAATTAGCTACAGAAACAATAAAGGAGTTATTATGCTACTTAGTGTATTTTGCAGGTCACCAAATAGTGGGAAGGAATCAGAGGAACAGATTTGCGAAGAAATTTCTGAGATGTGCATGACCAGTAGAGTAATAATAATAGAAGATTTTAACTACCCCAATATTGAATAGTTGCCGGGTGACATCCAAGCCAGTATGAGATCTGTTTTGCTTCAATTGCTGTTTGGGTAAATAGGGAGGTAACGTCTCTTGTCTTTCCACCTCACAGTGAGGAAGCCCTTCTCCAATTGCATTGGATATCTGACTTCCTGTTGCCACAGGTTGGCCATCTGTTCAGCCAGCGGCCAGAAAAGCCTGGTGCTGCCTAGGTCTTCACTGTCTATGTTAGCCAGCTATTTTCGGAGTTCCTGTTGAACCTGTCTACCTTGCATAATGTCCTAGGTGGTACTTCAGTCAAGACTTGCACCACTGATAGCATAGCCTCAACAAGCAATCCCCTACTCCTTGTTGTTCACTCCTTCACCCCAGCAGCAAGAATGAAACGGAAGCAAAGAAAATCCATGCACAATGGCGCAAATATTGTGAGTACATTTACAAGGATGATGGTGAATCGGAATTTAAAGGCCAAGTTGAACAAGAGACTCCTGCACTTCGAGCTGACGTACAGAGAGCCATTCATCTGATGGCCAGCTGTAAGGCCACGGGTCCAGGTAATATACTGGCAGAATTACTTAAGATGGGAGGAGAATTGGTAGTGGACAAGATGTATAGAATATGTGTGGCATTTTGAGAGACCGGCGATTGGGTGAAGGACTGGACTGGCTCTACTTTATCCCTCTTATGAAGAAAGGTGAACTGAAACAGTGCACAAATTATAGAATAATTGTTTTGATTTCCCATGGTAGTGAAATCTTGCTCAGGATCATCCTGGAACAGATCCAGAAAAAGACAGAGAATAAAATTGTTGATGAGCAAGCTGGATTTCGACATGGAAGAGGAACCAGAGGCCAAGTAACTAATCTTAGAATCATAATACGCAAAGTCCAAGAACATCAGCAGCCAATGTACATCTGCTTCATTGATTTTGAGAAGGAATTTAATTCAGTCTTACACAAGAAACTCTGGTTGATACTGTTAGACATGGGATACCCGCCACAGTTAATCGACTCACTAGCTAAGCTTTATCATAAGCAATGAGCTAGGGTCAGAGTTGCTGGCACCCTCTCAGAATGCCTCAGAGCCAAAAAAGATTTGCCCTTTCACGATATTTATTCAACATATGAGCAGAAGTGGTTATGAGAGAGACACTTAATGGATACAAAGGTGGGATACCGATTGGTGTGCAGTGAGTTTTGAATCTTTGAAATGCTGATAAGGTTATTCTGCTCACTAATCAGTTTTTTTTCCTTTAATATTTCATGGGATGTGGGCGTCACTGGCAAGGCTTGCAATTGTTGCCCATCCTTTACTGCCCTTGAACCGAGTGGCTTGCTCAGCCATTTCAGAGTCAACCATATTGCTGTGAGTCTGGAGTCATGTGTAGGCCAGACCAGGTAAGGATAGCAGATTTCTATCCCTGAAGGGGATTAGTGAACCAGATAAGTTTTTTACAACAATCCATGATTGTTTCATGGCCACCATTACTGAGACTAGATTTTCAATTCTAGATTAATTAGTTGGACTTCAATTCTACCATGGTAGCTGTTGATTTGGGTCTTTGGTTTACAAGTCCAGTGAGATTACCACTACACCACTATCTCCAATGAAGGAGATACGGGAGTTGGTGGATCATCTTGATCAAGTTAACTCGAAATACAGTCTCCTGATCAATGCTGACAAGACAAAGGTGATGAGGATGGATGGAAAGACCTGCAAGATTCTGATTAATGGAGTTCAGCTTGAACTGGTTGATACCCTCTGTTATCTTGGATCACTCATCACACAAAGTGCAGATCCTACCAAATAAATTCAGCTAGACCTAACAAGGGTCATGGTATTGTGGACTCACTTAAAAGAGTATGGAGTAGCCATAGCATCTCGATTACAATGGAAATTCATCTCCTAAAAGCCCTTGAGTGGCCGGTGACAACACATGGATGTGAAAACTGAACCATCGAGAAGAGTGACAAGGCCGGAATAAGAGCATTTGAAATTAAAGGACTCAGATGTGTTACATGTGTCGTGGATGGTCAAGCAGAGAAATAAGTGGGTGCTCAAGAAAACTGGAGTTGAGAGAAAGTTGTTTGAGGCGGTGATATCAAGGTGGTTCGCATGTGAGGGGAACAGGAGGGGACTGTTTGGGAAAAGAGGTAATGCAAGGTAAAACAGCTGGAAAACGTGCACACGGAAGACCCAAATTGGAATGGATGAATTATATCAGAACAACGACTGGCTTCTCTATGGGACAGGCAGTTTGGGCAACAGTCAATAAAAATCAGTGGGGAAAAATTGTTTATAGTGCAGCCAACCCTCGGAATGAGGACGGTTGAAAGACAAGACACAATAAGACAAGGCAATATTGAATGGAAGGAGGGAGGGAGGGGTTGGAATAGTTGGTGGCTTGGTGTAAGATCAGGGGCCAGAGACAAGATTGGAAACTGAAGCAAGGGGAGGGGCAAGGTTGGGATAGAGATCAGAGGACTTGGGGTTTGAATTAGAAGAGTCAAATGGGAGGATTGGGATGGTGCTTGAATGCAGTGGGTAGGTGAAGCAGGTAAACTGGATCCAGCAGATAAATGTAGAGGCATTGACCTCCTGGATCCTTGCCTCCCTTTAGCTGCTGGGTTTCCTGAGGCCCAGAAAACTCATTTGGCCAGGGAAAGTTAAAATAGAAGTTAAATATGAGACACATAACCTCATTATAGTATTTAAATTGACAATCTGCCTCTGAAGAAGTGAGTTGGTTGTCCTCTCCCATTCTCTCTCCATTAAAAGCAGCAGTGGGTGAGTTGGAGTTGGGTTGGTTTCAGGATGCAGATTTTTAGCATTTTAGCAGTCTAATCATTCCAACTCACCCATTTTTGGGGATTAAAATGCCCCCAAAATTTCAGGAGAAAATTAACAATTACTTGGATAAGCATGGATTAATAAAAGAAAGCCAGCATGGATTTAAGGATTTCATGTTTGACTAACTTGATTGAGTTTTTAAGATTGACAAGGAAGCAAAGAAGGTAGATGACAGCAGAGCAGTTAATGCTGTGTATATGGACTTTCAAAAGGCACTTGTTCAAATGCCACATATTGGATTTATAAACAAGATTAAAGCCAATGGGATAAAAAGAGAAAGACTTGCATTTATGTAGCATCTTTCATAAGCACAGGACTTCCAAGGTGCTTTACGACCAACTCAGTACTTTAGAATTTAATTTTAATCCCCAAAAATGGGTGGGTTTTGAATGGGTAGGCTGCTAAAATGCTATAAATCTGCATCCCGAAACCAACCCAGCTCTAACTGACCCACTGCTACTTTGAATGGAGACAGAGTAGGGAGCAGACAATCAACTCACTCCTTCAGAGGCAGGTTGTCAATTTAAATACTATAATTAGCGTTATGACTGGGCAGTTAGTAAAGCTGAGTTATTTAAAAATCCTAGAGGGAAACTTTAAACAACTGTCACAACTTATAATTTTAAGTGTTATGTTTGAGTTGCAACTCTAAATTCAGGAATCAGACCACCAGTTCTCGAGAGGTTTTATATTAAACTAGATGAAACGATTTATTAAGTTACAACACATTAAACACAGATACATGGCTACAAAGTACTACTATCATAACTTTTAACAAATTCCCAAAATAATCTCCATTGAGGCAACAGCAGCCCATAGACTTAACCAAACACCAGGCAAAACACTTTCACCGTACGAATTCAAAATTAGGTTCTTTTCACTTTGGTTCCTGTGGAGACAGTTGGAGGCTTACAGCTGCCTTTGATCTCATATTGCCTCTTCTCTAGCACACAAAACTGCGGAAGTTATACCTAGCACAGCCCATTGAATGTAAATTCTCATTGTATCACCAGCCTCTTTGAACTCCACCTTTTAGCAATAAAACCCCTTTCATGGTACCAATTTAATTAATAATATAAACATATTGCTTGGTATCTGTTAGTTAGGTGGTAGATTTCACCCCACTTCTTGAATGCCTATTCAAAAAATGCAAATACACTCTATGGCGGAATTTTCCGAGCCCGCTGGCAGCGGACGTGAGAGATGGCATGTGCAGAAAGTATGGCGTGAAGATAGGTCACGATCTTCCGCTTAGCCCGCCAATGGCGGGCCGTGTTTCCCAATCGGTCGGCGGGGAGCTAACTGTAATGCATTAGCATATAATTAAAGGCCATCCCACCAGGCTCTTGGAACCCCGCCGTATTGTCCGTCCACGTCAATGGGAAAGCATGCTGATGTGTTTCACAACAGCACGCAGGCAACATGCACTTGGTGGCGTTCACTTTGGGGGAATTGAGGTGAGTGAGCAGCAGCGTTCTCCACAGCTCACCCATTGGCCCATTGTTTACAGGCCTCAAGGGCGCCGGGAGGGTGCAGGGAAAACTGATGCCAGGCCTCGGAGGTGACTGCTGAAGAGTGGGGATGTCTGGGGGCAAGTGCTGGCCAGCCTCGGAGGTGACTGCTGAGGGGTGTGCGTGTCTGGGGACAAGTACTGGCCAGCTTTGGAGGCGACTGCTGAGCAGGGATGGTGTCTGGGGGCAAGTGCTGGCCGGTCTTGGAGGCGACTGCTGAGGGATGGGATGGGGTCAAGTGCTGCCCTGGTGCTGTATCCTGCGCACAGGCAATCGAGGTGGGGGGCAGGGTAAGCGAAGGAAGTGGCCATGCATTAGGAACACCAGTATAAACTGACCATGCAACTGAGATCAGGCGCTATAGTGATACGATTGGGGTCAGGCTCCTAGCCTGCCTGCCCATGCAAGCAATGCGGAGGCACCAAAGGGCCACCAAGTGCTCCGCAACTTACCCCCCTCCCGTCTCCCCACACCCCCCCAAGCCCCCAACCCCGGCACAGACCTCGAGTTGCAACCACACTATTTGGACCGCAGAGCAGTTGAACTTCACATGTTATACAGTCTCCTCGCCAACGCTGACCATGTAGCAGTCATTGCTGGAGGCGCTTACAGCCCCTCACAATCTCAGCACCCTGGTTTGGACCTGTGCCCCCCATGTCGCAGGTTGACAGGGCAGACATGCAGTGTACTCATCTCAGGCCATCCGAGGGGTGACCAGCACTCTCTGGGAAGCATTAAGGGGTGGTCACACGGGGCCAGGAAAGTTGCTAAGTACAGCCATGATAACAACGTCTCTCTCTTTCATGCTGCAGGAGGACCACGTCAGGATCATGGATCCTGGTGACCTAGCTGTATGCTTGTTGGCCTATAGAGGCCGCAGAAGACGGAGGAGAGAGTGACTGAAGCGCCTGGCCGCGCAAAGGCAGGAGCAGCAACTTCATGAAGAAGGGGTAGCAGGGGCTTCCGCACACGCTGCCCAGGAGCGACAGCGAGCCGTGGCTGGTCAGCGCCAAGCGACACCCAGGGTCTATAGACGCTGCCTGCCATTCCTGCAGATGACTGAGAACCAGTGTCGCTGACGACTGTGCATGTCTAGGGACCAGGTGGCTCACATCTGCCACTTACTGCAGGACTTGGCACCAAGGTGATATGGAGGACATCCACTGCCAGTGGCTGTGACAGTGACTGCTGCGCTCAATTTCTATGCCAGTTGCTCCTTTCAGGGCACCACAGGTGACCTCTTTGGGGGTTCATAATCTGCCACCCACAAATGCATCCATGAGGTCACGGATGCCATCTTCTACATGGCAACAGCTTTGTGCATTTCACCTGGGACCAGGACAGCCAGGATGCAAGGGCCATTGGATTCGCCCTGATCTCGGGATTGCCACAGGTGCAGGGTGTGATTGACTGCTTCTCATGTGGTGCTCAGGTCTCCATCGCTACACTCATTGGACTTCATCAACCACAAGAGCACTGAAAGTGCAGTTGGTACGCGACCACCAGAAACGCATCCTGCAGGTTTGTGCACGGTTTCCAGGGAGTGTGCACGACGTCTACATCCTGAGTCGCTTGCAGATTCCTGCAGTCTTCCAGGGTCCACAGAAGCTGCAGGGTTGGCTCCTTGGGGCCAAGGGCTACCCGCAGAGGTTGTGGCTGATGACACCCATGCAGCAGCCTCAGGCTGCAGCACAGCGGCACTATAAAGAGGCTCATGCAGCAGCTCGCAACTTGGTAGAGCAGACCATCGGGATGCTGAAGATGTGGTTCTTGTGTCTGGACTGGCCTGGTGGAGCCCTGAAAAACAGTCTGCAGAGGGTGTCACGCATCGTCATCATCTGCTGTGCCCTTTACAACCTGGCACTGCAACGGGATGAGGAGCTGGCTGAGGAGGACGTGGAGGAGCTGCATGTCTCCTCCGATGAGGAGGACACTGACGGGACTGAGTGAGGGAGTCCTCAGTGGCGAAGACGACGGGGATGGAGCTCTTGCACTGGCTAGACGAGGCAGGTGCACTCAGGAGGCCCTCACAGCTGCCAGATTTGTGGAGGATGATGACAGTATGCAATGAGGTGTCCCCGTAGACCCTCACATTGCAGTTGTGAATGTTTGACTCCAGTCTGGCTTAGCGTAGCGCCAATACCCTCTGTGAGAATGCTCCTGCCCTGGAGATGCAGTGGAAGCCCTGCTGATGCTTTTCCTTATGGGTGCCTGAGGGCCCCTGGCCGACTCTGTGAATGAAATGGGTATCTGGAGCGAGATTGAGCTGCCCAGCACCCCTCTTGCGTACACACTGTTGGAGGCCAACTATGGCATCAGCTATCCAATTAACCCTGCGCCGCAGTGCACGAGTGACATCCTGGACCAAGGTTGCCATGTCAGCTGCCATCCTACCAGTGTTGACCTCGGTGCATTGCAATGCCGGCGCTATCACCTCAGCCTGATGGTGATGATTTCCTCCGTTCCATCAGGGTAAGCCACTCTTTCCATCACTCCCAACTCACACACCCATCACACACCCACAGGGCCCTCACTCACTGCCAGTGCAAGGGACATCACCATTCACTCTTTCCCACACACCGTCATTGTCTACATCCCGTCCATGGGACCGCTCGCCACCCACACAGGCCAGGCAGACTGGCTTGGCAGGCGTCCTGATACACTCTCTCCATCTCTATCCATGCAGGACAAACTGGCTCACAACAGGAGGGAAAGGTCGCAGACAGATGGAGGGATGCTGGAAATCAAAGTTCTGACAGAATTTGGAAATAGAGCCATCCAGCTGGCCAGCGATGACTGGGACCGGTCCTGTGCTGACTGCGAGGTCAGCGCTGCTCTACCAAGTGAGGATCCAGCAGTGCAAAATCCATCAGGGAACCAGGATTGATGTGTCCTCTTTCACAGGCCACTGCCAAACACTAATTATCTGCCTTTGCTTTTGCAGGCACATCTGGGAAGCAGCAGACGGAGTCCACAACCCAGAACCTCCAAGCAAGCTCCGAAGAAACCTCTGAAGAGGAATCTGAAGACACCCTCCCTGAAGTCCCATCACAGCGTTCACCCACACCCTCCACCAGCGCAGAGACACACACCTCAGTGGGTCCTAGCTTTAGAGTAGCTTCGGGACCACAATCTGGTGAGCGCATCGCACTTTCTGATCCACAGCAGGCGGAGGCAGGGACTTCCCAGGTCCCCGGCACATGGAGGACTGCTGGAGGCCAGAACGTTGCTGAGTTCGTCAGGTGACAAGCCTCTGGAGTTGGTCATGGCACAGTTGCTGGAGCTGCAAAGGCAAGGTTGGGAACATCAGGAAGGGATGGCCGCTGCACTCCTCAGATTGCAAGGCACGATGGAGGAGTCCATCCTTCTTCAGGCTGAGGTGATAGTGCCAGCATTGCAACGCACCGAGGTCAACACTGGCAGGATGGCGGCCGCCATGGAGACCTTGGTCCAGGATGTCACTCCTGCACTGCTGCACAGGCTTAATTGGATCGCTGATGCCATAGTTGGCCTCCAACAGTGTGTGCGCGAGAGGGGTGCTGGGCAGCTCGATCTCACTCCAGCTCCCCCTTCCACTCAGGGAATCAGCTAGGAGCCCTTAGACGCCCATAGGGAGGAGGATCAGCAGGTGCACATTCCAGTCCATCATAGCCTAAATTAGGGAATAGTAAAACCAAACACAAAATTTAAAGGAAAATAACAAACATCAAATCAAAATGTGATTATCAGGGTCGATAAAACACCCCAGTTCCCACGGTGCCCACCGGGCACGGAAGGCCTCGACGGTGCCGGCAGACACCACGTGCTCCCTCTCCAGGGACACCCGGCCGCGAACATAGCCGCAGAAGAGGAGCAGACAGTCGGGTCGGATAACCCCCTCGATCGCCTGCTGCATGGACCTGTTAATGGCTAACTTGGCCAGGCCCAGGAGCAGCTTCACAAGGAGGTCCTCCTCCCTCCCAGCCCCCCTCCACACCGGGTGTAAGGAGAATTAACTATTTTAGAGTCAACCAAATAAACTAAATTAACAAAATGAGGGATAAAGTAAACACAGCCCCTAAATTAGGGTAGCTGTAAAACCAAAGACAAAATTTAAAGGAAACTTACAAACATCAAATCAAAATGTGATTAAGAGGGTCAATAAAGTACCCCAGTACCCCCGGTGCCCACCGGGCACGGAAGGCCTCGACGGTGCCGGCAGACACCACGTGCTCCCTCTACAGGGACACCCAGGTGCGAACATAGCCGCGTAAGAGGGACAGACAGTCGGGTCAGACGACCACCTCGATCGCCAGCTGCTTGGACCTGTTAATGGCTAACTTGGCCAAGGCCAGGTGCATGTTCACAAGGAGGTCCTCCTACCTCCCGGCCCCCCTCCGCTCCGGGTTTAAAGAGAATTAGTTGCACAGCCTGGGCACAGGTGTTAATCACTTGTAAATACTTTTCACTATTGCCAATAAACTCCCAAGAATGTCTCCCTGCCTATGGCTCCTTGTTCTGATGAGCAGTGCTCTTGTCACTCAGATGTGAAACCTTTCTGCACAAGATAAAGGCAGGTGTCTCAGTTGCTCTCTCCTCCGACTTCTAGTGTCTCTGTAGGCATCAGGCATACAGCTAGGTCACCAGGATCCATGATCCTGACATGGTCCTCTTGCAGCATGAAAGAGAGAGACATGGTTATCACGGCTGTACTTAGCACCTTTCCTGGCCCTGTGTGACTGCCCCTTACTGCTTCCCGGAGAGTGCTAATCACCCCTCGGATGGCCAATGATGAGTGCGCTGCATGGCTGCCCTGTCAACCTGCAACATGGGGGACACTGGTCCAAACCAGGATGCTGAGATTGCAAGGGGTTATGAGTGCCTCCAGCAGTGACTGCTACATGACCAGCATTGGCAAGGAGAGTGTACAACGTGTGCAGTCCAGCTGCTCTGCAGTCCAATAAAGTGGTGGTGGACTCGAAGTCTCTGCCAGGGGGCAAGGGGGGGATAAGGTATGGAGCACTTGGTGACCCTTTGGTGCCTCTGCAATGCTTGCATGGGTGGGCAGGCTAGGAGCCTGACCCCAATCATATCACTGTAGCTGCACCTGATCTGTCTTAGTTGCAGAGGCATGGTCAGTTTATACAAGTATCTCTAATGCGTGACCATTTCCCCCGCTTACCCTGGCCCCCACCTTGATTGCCTGTGTGTGGGATGCAGCGCTGGGGCAGCTCTTGACCCGCCCCGCCCCACTCCTCCACCATTGCCTCCGAGGCTGGCTAGCACTTGCCCTCAGACACCCCCCACCCCTCAGCAGTCGCCTGCGGGGCCAAGCATAAGTTGCCCCCTGGCATCCCTGAGGCCTGTAAACAATAGGTGAGCTGTGGAGAACGCTGCTGCTCACTCACCTCAGTTCCCCCAAAATGAAGACCACCAAGTGCACGTCGCCTACATGCTGTTGTGAAACACATCGGCATGTTTTTCTGCCAATGCGGACAGACTATACGGCGGGATTCCAAGAGCCTGGCAGGATTGCCTTATTGCCTTTTAATCATATTGTATTACAATTAGCTCCCCGCCAACCGATGCCAGGAAACGTGGCCTGCCATCAGTGGGCTGAGCGGAAGATCGTAACCTGCCTTCACGCGGTAGTGAAGTGGATGACACCATATTTTCCGCACACGCCATCTATCACGCCTGCCGCCAGCAGGCTCAAAAAATTCCAGCCATAAACTATAAGTGCTGAAACACAGCATTCACACACATGAATACATATTTGATGTATTTTACAGTCTGTCGCTCATTTGTTAAGTAAAATTGAAATATCAGTTGTCTAAAAGTAAAGTTGTTACATGTTTAGGGCCTGATCTTCTGTTGTTGTTGGTTATGCCTGTAAGTAGTCTGAACATGTTACACTTTAGTGGCATGTAGGGTTACCCTACATCTAACCATACAATAGCACAATTCAATTGTATAATAATTCCTTGTGATCGGAACCCTATATCATGGGATGAATTTTCAACTTGCTACTGGTTGTAAAATAGGTTCGCAGATTGACTGTTACAGCAACTGCCTAATTATCATTTCCATTGATTTTATAGCTTCCCCTTCAGGTCTTGCTCCTTGTTAATCTGGATCAAGGAAACAAAAGAGTGGTGTCTCTGATAACATCACATGCAGATATTTGACAGTAGGCCTGTGAAAGGTCATCAACCTGAAACATTAATTCTGTTTCTCTCTCCACAGAGGCTGCCTGACCTGCTGTGTTTTTCTATAATTCTTTGCTTTCATTTCAGATTTGTTTTTGTTTTGTTTTTGTGTTTGTGTGAATTACCCGCATGCATTCACCAAAATATATTTTCTGCAGGTACTTTATTTCATGCCTATGAATAGAAATTTCCTCACAACAATGGATGTGAATATCTGTTGGCCAAATGTGACAAAGTTTTGATTGCTTAACATTACTGATAATCCATGCTAATAGGCCTATGAGGAGATATTAGTGACAGGATTTCTGTTTAGCTTTGGGACCCCAATCTTGCGTCAAGTGCAGGTTCCACCCCTGAACCATGTCAAACACAATCACCCAAAGTTGATTTTGCCTGAATGAATCAAGTGGTGACCAGAGGGTATGCTTGCCATCCAATTAAGGATGACAAGCAGGCTCTCAAAGCTTAAGGGGCAACAAGAGATCCTCCAGCATGGAAGAAACTGTAGTATGCTGTTGCAGGTAAGGGAGAGGGAGTGCACCACCACCTTGAGGCACTCTCAGAGCACTTTTAAAGTATTTGAAATAAAAAATGGCCACAGCTGCCAGACCACAATTGTGGAGGGGAAACTCCTTCACAGGGCAGCCTATGACCAAAGCTGTGGTCAGATAAGCAGTGGTGGTTGGGGCTTCAAAGACACTGTGGAGCATTTGGCCCTCAGTCTTCCGCCTCCAGGCAGCTACCTTTTTAACTACCTTAACAAGTTACCAGCCCTTTGCAGGCAGATAGCTGTTTCGCCCCCAGTCCAGCCTCCCCAAAAATGGCTCAGGGGCAGTATGATGCCAGCAAACCGACACAGGACGGGGAACATGAAATTAAACACCTGACCCCTTCAGTTCCTGCTCGCATATCAGAGCCAAAATTTTGTCTTCATTGCGCCAGAATGAAAAAGATATGATATCCCCCAGATTGGCGCATTTGATTTTACTACAGATTCTTCAATGGCTGTAGCCTGTGACCTTTTTAAAAGTGTACAAGTTTACTTTGTTTTAAAACACAACCTTTCAGCCTAACCCAATCTCAAAATTCTTTCCACAAAGAAAGAAATAATCAAAAATCCCAAAACATGCAAAGGAGTATTGAATTAAATGGAAAGATATTAAAGAGTGTAGCATAGCCATGAAATTACTTTAGTCGCAGTCTCACTGCTAAATCTCAGCCTTCTTGCATATTTGGTTAAATGATTGTGTCCTTCTGCTGCCTGGGTCGTTTTTTTTCTCTGACTTGTACACTTCCTATACCCTCTGTGCTCTTGTTCCTGCTGCACAAAGCAAAATCCAGCATTAGCCACTCCACCCAATCCACACCTAATAAGACACAAAACTAATATAGGTGATGAAATATTTCTCAGTCCAGTTATAGGGTGAAATATTTCTATGAAATTGCTCAGGAAAATGTTCAAAATGTCCTTTTTGTCTGCCATAAAAATTTATGTTGCTGTCAACAATTTTTTCTGAATGCTTTACTGCACCAGTATTTGTTCATCTGGTGTGCCTTCCTGTTCACTGTGTTATAGGAAGGACATAATGGAGCTGCAAAGTTGCAGTAAAGGTCCATCCATCTAATGCTTGGCATCAGACATTTGAGCTACATGAAAAGACTACAGAAGCTGAGTTTTTTTTTGTACATTACAGAAATCAGAATCCTTAAGGATATTGAGAAACTGAACCCTGAAGAATAGTTCACCATGGCCCAAAGAATAACAATGAATGGATATGGGATGAACTCTGAAAAGGGAAGGTAGCTAGACAGATCAGGTATAATAATGTCACTCGGAGGTGGGATATGTTTGAAATTGCCAGCCAAGGGAGGCAATTGAGACTGATAACATCAGTAATTGTAAGAGGGAAATTAGAGAATTATTTGGCAACAAGATTAATTGAGTGAAGTAGGTAGCGAACTGTGTCTTCTATTTCTGAACGCCAGCCAGATGCATCAAAATATTCATTTGTCATTCCATGAGGAGAATTTTAACCCCCAAAACAGGTGGGTTTGGGCCAGGTGGACTGTATTTTTTTTAAATCTCAAACTGGTACCAACCTAGCCACTTCTAGTTGAACCAAAGCTGGACCTGAGGGCCGGAGTGGGCAACCAACTTTCTTCTGGAAGGTGAGTTAGTCAGTTAAATATTATAATAAGATTGAGTGCCTGATTAGATGTTATATCTTCCAGGTTTAATCCCGGACAACAGTGTTTCCAAAACTTTGGGAAACCCACAAGCTAAATGAAGGCAAGGGCTGCTGTGTGGAAAAGATAAGATTTTAGAAGGATGAGGGGGGATCTGATTGAAACTTACAGAATACTGAAAGGCCTGGATAGAGTGGACGTGGGGAAGATGTTTCCATTAGTAGGAGAGACTAGAACCCGAGGGCACAGCCTCAGAGTAAAGGGAAGACTTTTTAGAACAGAGATGAGGAGAAACTTCTTTAGCCAGAGAGTGGTGAATCTATGGAATTCATTGCCACAGAAGGCTGTGGAGGCCAGGTCATTGAGTGTATTTAAGATCGAGATAGATAGGTTCTTGATTGGTAAGGGGATCAAAGGTTACGGGGAGAAGGCAGGAGAATGGGGTTGAGAAACTTATCAGCCATGATTGAATGGCAGAGCAGACTCGATGGGCCGAATGGCCTAATTCCTGCTCCTATGTCTTATGGTCTTATAAGTGCCTTCCTATTGCTTGTAGGCCAGGAGGAGCAGAAGTGTTTTCCCTTGGCCCCCCAAAGATTATCTGCATCCTCCTCCAGGTCACCAACACTCTCAGAATCGCTGACACCTCAAGGATCTGGGGGCTGCTCCCGGATCAGAGCCCATTCCAGGATCAGTCTTCCATGATCCCCACAAGATCAGAACCCCTTAAGATTCAGATCCTTCCCTGCACCCTCACGCTATAACTAACTCAGCTGTAGGTTCTCTAGCCAGCTGGTAGAGAGCCAAGCCTGTCAGCCTGCTAGAAAAAAGAGGGAATTAGATTATCATCTAATGAGGAATCTGGGCGTCAAGGTTACCGAACAACAACTACTACAATAATATAAAAGCAAAAAACTGCAGATGCTGGAAATCCAAAACAAAAACAAAAATACCTGGAAAAACTCAGCAGGTCTGACAGCATCTGCGGAGAGCAACACAGTTAATGTTTCGAGTCCATATGACTCTTCAACAGAACTAAGGAAAAATAGAAAAGAGGTGAAATATAAGCTGGTTTAAGGTGGGGGGTTGGGGGGTGGGACAAGTAGAGCTGGATTGAGGGCCAGTGATAGGTGGAGATAGCCAAAATATGTCATAGACAAAAGGACAAAGAGGTGTTGAAGGTGGTGATATTATCTAAGGAATGTGCTATTTAAGGGTAGAAAGCAGGACAAGCAAGGTACAGATAGCCCTAGTGGTGGTGGATTGGGGTGAAGGGAAGGGATCGAAATAGGCTATTTATAGACCTTTTAGTCTATTTCGATCCCTTCCCTTCACCCCACCCCACCCCCACTAGGGCTATCTGTGTGAGCTGAGCATTTCTGGGTGCGCGTCACGCTGGGTGGGCCTTAATTGGCGCCCGCTCCTGGACTGTCCATCCCTGCTCCCAGACTGCCCGCTCAATGGGGAGAAAATTCTCCCCCTGATTCCAACTCACTTGATGCAGATATGTTCCCATCCCATCGAAGTTGGCTTTCCACCAATTAGTTACCCCTGCTCTGGATTGCTCCTTGTCCTCCTCCATGGCCAACCTAAACCTTATGATACAATGGTCACTGTCCCCTAAATGCTGTCCCATTGTTATTTGTTCCAATTTTGCCAACTCATTCCCCAGAACCAGGTCCAACAGTTCCTCTCATTGGACCAGAAACATACTGCTGCAGAAAATTATCTTGAACACACTCGAGGAACTCTCACCCTTCTTGTCCCTTTGCACTATTCCTATCCCAGTCTATATTTGGATAGTTGAAATCCCTGTATTACACTATAATTCTTGTACCTCTCTGCAATTTCTTTGCAAATTTGTTTCTCTACATCCTTTCTGCTAGTTGGTGATCTATATACTACACCAATCAATGTTATTACACCTTTTTCATTCCTTTCCTCTAGCCAGAGAGATTCCATCTTTGACCCATCTGGAACATCCTCTCTCTCTCTCATACTGTAATAACACCTTTAATCAATACTGCCACTCTGCCCCTTTTCTTCATTTCCTGTCTCTCCTAAATAATTTGTACCCAGGAAATATTTAACACCCAGTCCTGCCCTTCTTTGAGCCATGTCTCTGTTATAGCAATAATATCAAAGCTCTATTTGTCAACCAGTGCCTGTAGTTCACCAATCTTTTTTGCCACACTCTGTGCATTCATGTACATGCACATTAATCCTGATTTAGGCTATTTAACTTTCCTCCTTGCTCTGACCCCATCTAATGACTTACTATAGCCTACTCTAGTTCTATCAAATTTTCTAAGTATTCTATTTATCGTGATATTACTTTCTGATACATCCTCCTTATCAGTTAATACTTCTCTACTTCCCACTGCCAGCTTTTCTCCTCTACTCTCTGAATTTCTTCTCAGGTTCCCATCCCCCTGCCAATCTAGTTTAAACCCTGAGATAAAAACAAAAAGCTAAAAGCTACTGCGGATGCTGGAAATCCAAAACAAAAACAGAATTACCTGGAAAAACTCAGCAGGTCTGGCAGCGTCGGTGGAGAAGAAATCAGTTAACGTTTCGAGTCCTCATGACCCTTCGGCAGAACTGAGTATAGTTAGGAGAAAGGTGAAATATAAGCTGGTCTAAGGTGGGGGGGCGGGGGGAGAGAGAAGTTGAGGGTGGGGTGGTTTAGGGATAAGCAAGCAGTGATAGGAGCAGATAATCAAAAGATGTCACAGACAAAAGGATCAAAGAGGTGTTGAAAGTGGTGATATTATCTAAGAAAAGTGCTAATTAAGAATGGAAGGCAGGATACTCAAGGTACAGCTCTAGTGGGGGTGGGGTGGAAAGACTGACAAGGTATTAGTTGTAGATTGTAGTGCCGAAGTAATCATACTAATCCTACTCTGGCCCCCTCCCACAACTCTTTCTCCGGTACATCGATGATTACTTCAGTGCTGCTTCATGCTCTCGTCAGGACCTGGAAAAATTTATTAATTTTGCTTCCAATCTCCACCCCTCCATCATTTTCACATGGTCCATCTCTGACACTTCTCTTCCCTTCCTTGACCTCTCTGTCTCAATTTCTGATGATAGACTGTCCACCAATATCCATTACAAGCCTACCGACTCCCACAGCTACTTCGGCTACAGCTCCTCACACCCCGCTTCCTGTAAGGACTCCATCCCATTCCCTCAGTTCCTTCGTCTCCGTCGCATCTGTTCTGATGACGCTACCTTCAAAAACAGCTCCTCTGACATGTCCTCCTTCTTCCTTAACCGAGGTTTTCCACCCACGGTCGTTGACAGGGCCCTCAACCGTGTCCGGCCCATATCCCGCACATCCGCCCTCACGCCTTCTCCTCCTTCCCAGAAACATGATAGGGTCCCCCTTGTCCTCACTTATCACCTCACCAGCCTCCGCATTCAAAGGATCATCCTCCGCCATTTCCGCCAACTTCAGCATGATGCCACCACCAAACACATCTTCCCTTTACCCCCCTTGACGGCATTCCGTAGGGATCGTTCCCTCCGGGACACCCTGGTCCACTCCTCCATCACCCCCTACTCCTCAACCCCCACCTATGGCACCTCCCCATGCCCACGCAGAAGATGCAACACCTGCCCCTTCACTTCCTCTCTCCTCACCGTCCAAGGGCCCAAACACTCCTTTCAAGTGAAGCAGCATTTCACTTGCATTTCCCCTAACTTAGTCTACTGCATTCGTTGCTCCCAATGCGGTCTCCTCTACATTGGAGAGACCAAACGCAAACTGGGCGACTGCTTTGCAGAACACCTGCGGTCTGTCCGCAAGAAAGACCCAAACCTCCCTGTCGCTTGCCATTTTAACACTCCACCCTGTTCTCTTGCCCACATGTCTGTCCTTGGCTTGCTGCATTGTTCCAGTGAAGCCCAACGCAAACTGGAGGAACAGCACCTCATCTTCCGACTAGGCACTTTACAGCCTTCTGGGCTGAATATTGAATTCAACAACTTTAGATCTTAAACTCCCCCTCCCCCCATCCCCACCCCGTTTCTCCCCCCTCCCTTTTTTTTCAATTATTTATATAGATTCTTCTTTCCCCACCTATTTCCATTATTTTTAAATCTAAAACTAAAACTTTGTTAGTCTTTCCACCCCACCCCCACTAGAGCGGTACCTTGAGTATCCTGCCTTCCATTCTTAATTAGCACTTTTCTTAGATAATATCACCACCTTCAACACCTCTTTGATCCTTTTGTCTGTGACATCTTTTGATTATCTGCTCCTATCACTGCTTGCTTATCCCTAAACCACCCCACCCTCAACTTCTCTCTCCCCCCGCCCCTCCACCTTAGACCAGCTTATATTTCACCTTTCTCCTAACTATACTCAGTTCTGCCGAAGGGTCATGAGGACTCGAAACGTTAACTGATTTCTTCTCCACCGATGCTGCCAGACCTGCTGAGTTTTTCCAGGTAATTCTGTTTTTGTTCTAGTTTAAACCCTCCCTGACAGCACAGCAAATATCCCTGCGAAAACATTAGTCCCAGTCCTGTGTAAACCATCCTTGTTGTACAAGTCCCAGCTGTCCCAGAACCAGTCCCAATGCCTCAGAAATCTAAAGCCCTCCCTCTTACTCCATTTCTCCAGCCATCTATTGAACTGCTGAGTCTTCCTATTCTTAAGTGCAATAGCACGTGGCACTGGGAATAATCCTGAGATTACTGCTGTTGAGGTCCTGCTTTTCAATTTCCTTCCTAACTCCCTAAAATCTGCTTTCAGGACTCTACGTCATTGGTCCTAATGTGGACCACAACCTCTGGTTAGGCCCTCCCAAAAACAGCGTCCAAGAAAGCAGACGGGTTGTTAATAAAAAGAAATGCAACTCAAAGGAGAGCAAAAAGTCAATCAAACAGAGATAACAAAGTACCAGAAACACAGAGTATGACTACTATTCCTCCAAACATGGCAGACTAAGATGTGGAAGAACGGTCAAGCCTTAAGACGGCCTGAATAATAAAGTCAGACACTTGGGGTAGGGGAGAAGGGATAGCCAGTAAAGATTGTATTTTAAATAGCTATACTTCGTTGGAAGGAACAGAAAGAGAAGAAATGGGGAATGTGTGTGTCCGCATGCCATTGTAATATAAAGGTGCTCAGTAGAGCAAGGGTAAATATGAGGCTGGAGTATAGCACTGCCCATGGTATGATGTATAGAGCCACAGGACAAAAGACTCAGAGAACATTCTAGAAGAGACCTGCATGGTAGCAGCACTATGCATGGCAGTAACTGGGATCTATTCATAATTAAGGATTATCCACATTTAAACATACAAGTCTCAAGATCTCATCAATGAGGCAACAAATGAACCCAAAACACAACAAACTCCGTATTTACCATTTGCTTATAATCACCATAAATCCGAACGCATCCATTTGCTTTTTCAACTATAACAATGGGTGCAGCCCATTCACTGCTCTTCACCTTCTTTATTGCTCCTGTTCTTCCTAATCTATTCAGCCCTTTGCTTACTGCTTCCAGCTGTGTATAAGGCACTGGCCTTACCTTGCAAAATTTCAGTTGTACCTTCATCTTGACTTCAGCCTTGTGATGCCTCATTTTGTCCTTTGGCCCCCCTTGTTCAAAGACCACTTTCTGCTCTCTGATTACTTTCTCAATGTCAGATGTACACTTACTGATCCCTACTGTAAATAACTTGGCCCAGTTTAACCGTATCTTCTTAAGCCAATTTCTTCCCATCAGGGAGACTTTGTTCCCTCCTATTGCCACCAATGACAAATAATAGGATGTATCATCATTTTCCACTCTAACACTAACTTCAACTAGCACTGAAATACTGTTATTATTAACTAGTCAGTTTCATTCCAGATTTTCTTAAGGGAATGTGACTTGGGTACTCTCCTTATGGGATAACAGACATGGCTGCAGCTGTATCAACAATGAAAGTAATTTATGAATCTCTGATTTTCATTTCTACTGTGGCACAGGAATTTTATCTTCAGCCTTAGTATTCTTGTCTTCTATGAGCTGTTTCTCTTGCTCCCTGACTCTGTACAACTCTTGATCTTCCTGCTCAATAATATCAATCTCTGTTTCCATAACTATCATATACGTATTCAAGGATTTCCAGACTCCTGAACTACCTTTAGATCTACCACAACCTTAACCTGGTGCATTACTGTTTCGTCTGCTCCTCAATGCCATCTGGATATGACCAACTTTCCCACAGGTATAGTACTAGAAAATGGAGCATTTAGAGGGTCGGTTGCTACCAAGGCAGTGGTAACATGCAAATTTCTGACTGAGTCAGCTGCCATGGCCTAGATCTTGCTGAAATCTGGTGGGCCTCTCCTGCTGGCTCCGAATTAGAACTCCCTCGAAATCTGCAACTATCTCTTTCTGCCATTTCCATTGCTGCAGCCTCATCGCAGGCCTCCATCCACGTCAGCATTGCTCAAAAGGTTGGCCTGGGTTTTATTACCCTCCTACACCCCAAAGTGAAAGTCAGAAAGAAAGTGAAGGTTAAAAAGAAACTTAGGGCAGGACCTTCCCCCGGTAGGGGGGGTGGGGGAGGAGTGTTGTGCGAGAGTGGGCGCAAGCAGGCGGGTTCCTGATTGGCACCCCCAATCGTGGGGTGCTGCCATTTTATGTGACATGCGCCAGGAAGCGCTATGCACTCCCTGTGCGGATGGGGGGGTGAATTCCCTGAGCCGGGAGTGTGCTCCTTCGCGCATGCGCGCAAAAGAGCGCACAGATCTCCCTGAGGCAAAGTGCTGCCTCATGGAGATCAGCTCAGGTTTCAAACATTGAATAAAGACGAGAAAAAAATTATTGACATGTCCCCTCATGTGACACTGTCACATGAGCTGGGGCATGTCCATTACTTTTATTTTAAAAATTCTGGAACATTTTAAATCCCTCATGAAATCCCTGCCTGTGGATGAGGTTTCATGTTTTTTCTGAAGGCCGCCTGGGCTCTTCGCCTGCCCGGCAACCTTAAGGTTGGACGGGCAGGTCCATTAAGTGCTTTAATTACTTTATTAATGCCCTTAAGTGGCCATTGACAGGTCGGCAGACGCGCAGCTGACTCGGCTGTGCGCCCACCAACCTGAAAATCTAAATGATGCAGGTGACATCAGGACACACACCCGACACCACCCCATGTCATTTTACGCTTGCCGACCTAAAAATTCTCCCCTTAAAGTTTGCCAGTATCCCAGAATCCACTGGTAGAGCGAAGTGAACAGTCTTTGATGAAGACAAATCATTCAATGTCATAGTTCCAACCATTAAGTGGAGTTGCTTGCTGGTCAAAGTATAAGTTCAGGTTTGACACAATCAGAGATGTTGAGAGACCACACTCAAGCCAATAGAAATGGAAGATAATACCTAAACAGAAAGAGAAAGAAGCTAAATAGATTATTTGAAAGTTATGTAAGAAGAAAGAAGAAGGAAATTGTTATTTTCATTATTTCTTTTAAAAGGATGATATTTTTAAGTAAGGATACATGGTGTTAAGAAAAAAGAATGTTTTTACGTGTAAATTACTCTGGCCAGCCATATATACTTTAGTTACAATTAGAGTAACAACAAATTTGCAACTCAACCTGTTAAATTTCAAGTATTGTTGATATTGATTTAGTCGTATTGTATTCTGGGAAATTATGTGCATGAACCGTTTTACAGTATAAGCTGTATTTTTTAAATAAGGAGGGAGTGTAGTATATTGTAATATTCAAGCATTTTGTTATACTGCCTTTTCTGCTGCCCTCTCTGTTGGGGCAGTGTAAATAAATTTAGTTCAATAATGGCTGCCTGCAGTTCAGCATGTGTTAATCCTGCTCAGTACAACAAGATTGTGTGTTACAGTTCACTCAGGGAATCGGAGTTGCTGTGGCAGTATGCACTTTTACATGCATATTATAGTCTGGAGCTATGGATAGTGAAGGTAGAGGCTCCAATTTTCTTTCCATCACATGGCTGACCAGGAATTTCTCCCACTGTTACCACCTGACATTGGCATGTGTTGGAAGGATTTGTAGGTTGATAATGAACCTGTTTGGCCAGATTAGGATGCACATTCTTTGGCCATCAAGTCCTGGGATAGGACTCAAACCTGGAGCTTCTGACTCAGAGGCAGGGACGCTACAATGCAGTATACAACAGACAAAATAGCAGTACAATAGGCAGTGGATGGCAGTGAAGGGTGAAAGAAAAAACCGCTGACAACGAAGAAGATAGGGAAAGGGACAGAAGCTGGGGACTGGTGTTTTTCTGGGAAGATGGTTGAAAAGCTAAAATCAGTGCTTCAATTAGTGAGAAAGGAGAATGCTGGCATAGGCTCAGATGGAGTGTAGAGGAGAGTGCCAGCATGAACTATGAGGAGAGATAAAAGCGCAAACATAAACTTTGTGGGTAGATAATAATCATATCAACTTGAACAGGGGAGAAAGGAGTTAAAGTAGGTTGCTGGAGAGTGAAACAGCAGGTTGAATTAGGGTGGGAGAGAAAGAAAAATATCAATGTGCAATGGGATGGTTGGAGAAGAGAGTTTTTCTGTGAAAGAGTTAGGAGCTTGATGGCAGTAGTATTTTCATAAACTGCATTTTGAGTGCATAGAATGAACTGCAGCACTAGCGAAAATGACTTTTGAAGCGATTCTTGGAAAACTGACTGTCTGCTCAAAATCCCAGTGCTGAGAAAGGATGAATGATCTCCTCCATTCCGTCAAGGTAACTCAATCTTCTCATCACTCCGAGCTCACACACTCACAAACTCACCAGACATCCATAGGGATCTTACACCTCAAGGGACAACACCACTAACTCTCACACACATCTTCACATCTTCCACAGGCTCATATCCTCTGCAACTTGTGTCCTCATCCAGTCCATGTCTCTGCTCACCACACAAACTTTCCATTCAGTGCCATGTGTCCTGCTCACACTCTCTCCATCTGTTTTCATGCATGAGAAGCTGGCTCACAACAACAGAGAGAGGTTCCAGTTGGGAGTGAAGTGGCTCACATTAGGCCCCTCGGTCACTTTGAGGAGCCTGCCATCACACTGACTGGTGAGGATGTGGACCGTACCTGTAGCAACGCTGAGGTTGGTGGCGAACACCCACGTGAGGATTCTGCACCACATCATCCCTCCCTCAACGCAACTGTGAGTGCTCTCTCTCCTGCTTTTGACCCTGCTGCCATGCACTGACTATCTCTACTTTGGTTCACAGGGAGCTCTGCCAAGCAACCGACACCCTCAACCAGCCAGTCCCTCAGCTCCATCCACATCCTCAACCAGGAGGATTCCTCCTCCATGAAGAGCTGGAAATAAGCAGCCTGGAACAACCCTCACAGTGCTTACCCACACCCTCCACCAGTGCAGAGACACACACTTCGGTGGGACCTAGATCTAGAGCAGGCTCAGGTTCACAATTTGGTGGTCACCGCATGGACACGTGTGTCCACATCATAAGGAGGCAGGTAGGTTCAGCCAAGCTCCCTGGCAGTCTGAAGTCCGCTGGGGAAGAGGCATCTTTGAGGTCCGAGTCAGATGACGAGCCTCAGGATTTGGCTATCCAACTTATCCTGGAGAGTCAGCAGAAGGTTCATCATGCAGAGCTATTGGAAGCCCTCAACAAAGTGGCATGTGAGTCGGAGGAGTGTGTCTGCCTGCTCTCTGATGAAGTGGTGCCCACATGTGCATGTATGGAGGTCTCCTTGGGGAGGATAGGGCACGCCATGGAGATCCTGGTCCAGCAGAATGCGGAGTTGTATGCAGACCTGCAGTCCATCACGGTAGCCATGGGTGAGTTCCTGCAGTGGCAATGCGAGAGGGAAATGGGGCACCTCGACGTCTGCCCAGGTGCTCCTTCCCCTTAAGGAGTCAAGGCAGGGCCCTCGGGCACCTAAAGGGTAGAGGAACAGCAGTTGGACATCTCTGGGTCATCCACTCAGGAATCTCAAGGGCTGTAGGGGGTGGTGGTGTGTGTCAGCTTCACCTCTGACTTCTGAGCAGTCCGAATCGCTCCCACTCCCTGGGTTCTAGACCTTGGACTTATTTGGGGGTTGTGACAAAGTGCAGCAGACAACTGGTTTTGGTGCAAGAAACAAAACTGGGTTTATTGAAGTCACAAATGAACTTATAACATTAGGATTACACTGAGATTATACAGACCTACAAAGTACACTTAGTTAAGAATGGGGAACACAGGGCATAACAAGGGAAAATCACGCTACTAATCCCCTTACCCTTGTCCCACCCCCAAAACCTAACTAAATTGAACTAGGAGATGTCAGGGATCATGCTCACCAACCAGGGTTCCTTGACAGTTCAAAATCCTGCCAGGTAAGCCGGTTGCAGTTTTGGGGTACGCTCTTTGTATCCTCTGGGGTCTTCCATCCCCACATGGTCCTGGTCTGTGGAATCTGCGAAGGTTCTTCAGTTGGGTGGAGGGCGCGGTTGTGGGTGGTCGATCTTGGTGGAGGGCTGCGGATGCAGCCTTGTTGTCTTCGATTGAGCCTGCCACCCCGTGCCCCTCGCCGTGATGTTGCCTGCGGGCCTGCAAACCTCCAGATCTCCTCCCTCCGCTTGGCTCAGTTACAACCGCTCCAAACTGCTCACTGCCCAAAACCACTCACTTCAGATCTGCTGACCCAGTTGTACTGTTTTTTTTGAATTTCTTATCTCAATCCAAATCAAGGTTAGTTCTTTGTCTGATTTTGGTGGGCTTCCCCAGGTGATTGTTGTCTCGTTTTTAATGGGCTTGCATGATGTTTATCGTTGTCTTCCTGTCCCCGTAACTAGTTTTGAACTGAAAGCCATTATATATGTGGAGTATTGATGGGTTCGCATAATTGCTTTGATTGTCGCCTTCCTACCTTAGTAGTTAGTAGCGATTATTTATGCAAGATTTTGATGGGCTTTAGTTTCGTGTAAGATGAAGTCTTTCTTTGGGTTGATTGTTTTAAAGGGAAGAATGCGTATTCTGTCTCCTCTCATCTTAGCCTCCTGTCTGCAGGGTTCTACAATTAACTCAACAGTTGGGTCCTCTGCCATAAAAGTCCAAAAGTCACATCCTTGTTGATGATATGAAAAATGTAGGAATTTTGAGAACCCTTCAGGGCTTTCCTTTCCTTCCGAGCTCCCTTTGCTTGCGACCCCCTCAACTTTGTCCTCTGTCACCGCTGCGGGGGGGGCATCTGGCCCACAGGATGACAGCCAAAGCAAGCCGGGGCCCCCAAGGCCTCGGCTGTCAGGAGGACCCACACCAAAGTTATCAGAGGCAACAGGGCGAACCATCGCACAGGCTGTCTCCCCCTCTGCTGCAGATGTCAGGGCAGCACCTAGAAGTCTAAGGCGTTCAAAAGTTAAGAAATTCTGATCACTGTTAGTTGCATGGGTGAATACATTTTGTCACTTTACAATCTGAAAAATATTCATTTTCACTGAATAATCTGTAATGGTGTCTTTCAGCTTCATTGACAGGCATCGTGAGTTCTCCCACAACATTCCCCACCGCTCCCCAACTTTCAGTTCAACTGCACGCAGCTAGCCCACGAGTGAGCAATGCTGCCTGCTGAGGTTCGCTTTCAGTTGACCATCTGAGCTGACCTGCATCTCCGCCCACCAATTTACCTCACTCCCATGCAGCAACTGTTCTCACCCACCACGACTCTCATTTCACTTTCAATTTAGCAAGCATACACCTTACACCTACCTCCCCAATTGTGGTCTTCTCCCCAAATATCCCTCCTCCCCCCCGTAGTCCTCCCCCCAACTGACACCTTCATTCACCCACTCCCAACCTCACCCCCCAGGCATCTTCATTCCCCCCTCCCAACCCCAACCCCCCACTGACACCTTCATTCCCCCACTCCCAACCTCACCCCCCAGGCATCTTCATTCCCCCCTCCCAACCTCACCCCCCCCGACTGACACCTTCATTTCACGCCCCCTCAACCTCACCGCCTCCCCAACATCTTTGTCCAGCTGAGCAGAGGTTCAAGAGGACAGTGGCCTGACACAGACTCTCCACCCTTGCTGCCCCTTTCTCCATCATCTCCTTTTGCTCGCTTATGAAGTGTGGCTCCCCAGGTGAAAACCCAACTACCTATCTTATTGGTCCCACCAAAGTGTGAGCATCTGAATTGGTGTTTGATAATCATGAGCCCTGTGACAGTACACACTCAGAAGGACCCAGCTCCTCTGAGGACTCATCACAGGTCATGTCCACCAACTTTTGCTGTATGAGTGAAGGCCCTTTGGGAGATAACAGACAAGAATTTGTTGTGATACGGTAATAATGCTACAAGATATGCTATTGAGCATATTTCGCTCACTGTTGAAAATAGGTTATCATGACTGAATGCTGTATGACATTTGGATGCATTTTATTTAATTGTGTCACCAGCAATCTTGGAATTCCCCATCTCCCTACTCTGCAGTTATTAACAGTTTGATCTGTGGAGAACCCCCTCCAGTTCTCTCCTTTTCCCTGACGTTCTCTGCTCTCGTATCCTCCAAGGAAGGATAGAAGAGACATATAACTGAGTGTTATGGCATGTGTTCATCCAATGGATGGAGTATATTTGGCAAGGATGGCTATGAGGGAGACAAGGCATAAAGATGAGGGTGAGTGGGTGTGGTGTTGGATAATTGATGATGTGAGGAAGTGGATACAAAGTGAGGATGAGCACACTTTCAAGCTAAGTGGGTGTGAGGGGAGGACTGATGTGATGGAAGAGGCTTGAGGAATGGAATGATGCACACAGCAACATGTGGCTATGTGTTCTACTCTCTTGCCCTGATTAGGTCATTAAACTGCTTTCTGCACAGTATCCGAGTGTGGCACCACTCTCCTGCTGCTGACTGCTTTGGCAATCTCCAAGCATGCCTTCTTGTCTCCGCAGCAGGTTTCTTCCTCCCATTGTTAGGAAAGAGTATCTCCCTCCAGGTCAGCACAGCCTCCAAGCAGCACGTCCACATGATGCATCCATGAAGTGGGGCACTGACTTCGCCTGTCTCGACTCCATTGCAACTTTTGTAGTTCTCTGCCAGCCAGCTCTGATTCCCTCAACTTGCACAATTGGATTGTCAGTTTAAGCTGACTTGAAATCATGTCATGCAGGTCCATATTGTGACGTCTGTCACTGATTGAATGAAAAACCCAGAAGCAAATTAAGCTGAATTAAAGAGCACTTAACTTTTTTCTGAAATTTCCATGCACTATTGGCTCCCCACCCCTCCGCCACTCATATTACATTATAATGCACCCAAAGATTCATGAAACAATACAGCACAGAGAGGCAATTTGGTCCATTGTGTCCTTTGGTATCCATTTAATCCCGTTCTCCTGTTCTTTCTCCATAGCACTGTAAATGATTTCTCTTCAAGTATTTATCCAATGCTCTTTTGAATGTTGAATTTGCTTCCACCATCCTTTCTGGCATTGCATCAATGTGTTCCAGATAGTAGCAACTGGCTGTGTAAAAAAAAAAGCTTCCAGTTTTGCCAAACCCCTTAAATCTATGCACTCTGGTTGCTGACCCTTCTGCCACAGGAAACAGGTTCAGAAACATTCATGATTTTGAATACTGCTGTCAAATCTCCTCCTAATTTTCTCTACTCTAAGGGGACAGCTTCTCCAGTTTCTCCACTGAACTGAAAGTCCTTCATCCTAGTACCATTCTATTAAGTCTCTTCTGCATTCTCTCCAAGGCCTTGAAATTCTTCCTGAAATGTGGCAGCCAGAATTGAACATAACACTCCAGCTGAGGCCTAACCAGTGTTTTATAAATGTTTAGCATAACTTCCTTGCTTTTCCTCTGTTAATAAAGCCAAGGATCCCATATTCATTTTTGGCAGCCTTCTCAATTTGTCCTGCCAAATTTGTGCAGATACACCTCAGTTATCTCTGTTCCTGCACCCCCTCTATTATTGCCTCTTCTAATTTTAGTAAAGCCATTTACTTTATATAGCCTCCTAATTTGTCCTAGCGAGTGTATCACTTCATCATTCATTGCATTAATTTCTATTTCACCAGTCTGTCTACATCCTCCTGAAGCGTGTTGCTAACATCCTTATTGTTTACTACATGTATGAGTTTCAAATCACGTTCAAACTTTAAAATTATACCCTGTTTAACCAAGTCCAGCAGGTTAATAATGGCCAGAATTTTCACGTCGGCTTGCGGGGGAGGGCTCGGCACACCGATGCGTAAAATGACACGCGGTGACATTGGGCATACGTCCCGACGTCACCACGCATCATTCAGATCTTTTGTTCGGCGGGTGTGCGCCGGAGGCGGCTGCGTGCCTGCCAAACTGTCAAAAGCCAGTTACGGCCATTTAAAAACCAATTAAAGTAATTATCAATGCCGCCCGTCCAACCTTAAGGTTGGTGGGCGGGCGAAGAGCCCAAGCGGCCTTCGCGTTTTTAAGGAAACCTCATCTACGGGCGAGATGAAGTTTCCTGAAGTTTTTATTAAATAAATAAATAAATTTTGTTCAATTCATAAACATGTCCCAGCTCATGTGACACTGTCACATGAGGGGACATGTGTAAATAATTTTTATCTTTCTTTATTACAAATTCTCAATATGCACTTGATCTTCCTGAGCCAGCTCTGTTCCTCAGGGAGATTTCTGCGCTCTTTCACGGGCATGCAAAACTCTCCCTCTTCCCCCCCGCCCGTGCAAGTACCGGCCTTAATTGGCCCACCCACGTAAAATGACAGCGCGGTGCCGATCGCAGGCAGCGATTGGCTCCGTGCCGCTCCCGACCGGCCGGCCCAACATGGGGAAAATTCTCCCGAATACGTATCAAGAAGATATATCAGTGTCCTTAATATCAACCACTGGGGAACACCATTGTACCGTTTACCGATACTCTATGTTTTCTTTGCTTCAGCCAATTTTGAATCCACTTTCTCTTTAATTCTCTTTCATTTTGTGGAGAGGCATGGACTAGACAGGGATGGTCAGCATGGATTTGTTAAAGGAAGGTCTTGCCTCACAAATTTGATTGAATTCTTTGAGGAAGTGACAAGAAGGGTTGATGAAGGTATTGCAGTGGATGTTGTGTACATGGGTTTTAGCAAAGCATTTGACAAGGTCCCATATGGCAGATTGGTCAGAAAAGTAAAAGCCCATGGGATTCAGGGTAATGTGGCAGACTGGATAAAAGGTTGGCTTTGTAACAGGAAACAAAGGGTAATGGTCGATGAATGCCCTTGGGAATGGAAAGTTGTCTCAAGTGGTGTTTCACAGGACTCGGTGTTGGGACCCTTGCTGTTTGTGTTATATATTAACGATTTGGACGTGAACGTGGGGGGCACGATTGGGAAATTTGCAGATGACACAAAGATTGGCCAAGTAGTGGATAGTGTAGAGGATAGCCATAATCTCCAAAACGATATAGATAGGTTGGTGGAGTGGGCGGTAAAATGGCAGATGGATTTTAACATAGAGAAGTGTGAGGTCATACATTTAGGGAGGTCAAACAGTTACAGGGATTACACAATAAATGGGAATATACTAAGAGGGGTAGATGAAGTGGGTGATCTTGGCGTACAAGTACACAGGTCCCTGAAGGCAGCAGTTCAAGTAAACAAGGTTGTAAAGAAGGCATATGGAATGATCTCCTTCACTGGCAGAGGTATAGAATATAAAAGTAAGGATATAATGTTGGAATTGTATAAAACACTGGTGAGGCCACAACTGGAGTATTGTGTGCAGTTCTGGTCACCATATTACAGGAAGGACATAATAGCTCTGGAGAGAGTGCAGAGGAGGTTTACAAGAATGTTGCCAGGGTTAGAAAAGTGTAGCTATGAGGAGAGGTTGGATAGGTTGGGGTTATTTTCCTTAGACCAAAGAAGGCTGAAAGGTGACTCGATTGAGGTGTACAAAATTATGATGGGAATAGATAGAGTGGACAGGATAAGATTGTTTCCCCTGGTGGAGAATTCTAGAATCAGGGGACATAGATTCAAGATAAGTGGCAGAAGGTGTAGGGGGGACATGAGGAAGAACTGTTTTACACAGAGGGTAGTGGGTGTCTGGAATTCGCTGCCCAAGTTGGTGGTAGAGGCAGAAACTCTAAACTCTTTTAAAAAGTACCTGGATCTGCATCTTAAGTGCTGTAAGCTGCAGGGCTATGGGCTGGGTGCAGGAAGGTGGGATTAGAAAGGGCACCTGGGTGTCCTCGGGCTGGCATGGACAAGATGGGCCAAATGGCCACCTTTGTGCTGTAACTTTTCTATGGTTCTATGGTTCTATTAGCCAGCAGAGTATCTGATGAAGGATGGGATAGGCGTGGATCTAGGGGTCACTGAAATGCTTAAGGGCTCAAGAGATAAAAGAAAAATTGAAGACGGGGAAATAGTTTGCAAGGATGTGTCAGCGTTTGGTAGGGCTTATGGCGGAACTTTTGAAAGAGCAGAAGGCAGTGGTCGAGCATTATCATCTAGCGTGAGGCACAGGAAGGGAAATTGGTTGGATAACAGTTTAGTTAAGTGAAGCCAAAGGAATTAGGTCCTGGGCCTCATGAACTAGTAGAATTTGGAAACAGCATGTTAAGGTGAGGTGGGGGTGAGTTTCACTCAGTGCTACTACTTGAAAGTGAGGGGAAGAGCGCCAGGAACTGTAAAATATAAATGCACAGAGCGACACAGTGTAATATTATAATGCAGCAACATAACCCTGTAATATTTTACACTATTTGTAATTCCTTTTTAAATATACAATATATTAAGAAATGTTTGTTCTGGAAGAGTGAAGCAGCAGGGATTGACTCTGTGGACTGGCAAGTCTCCCTGTAATCATGAGCTTAACTCTCTGATGATGCCTTTTAAAAGTCAGAAACGATGTTATTTTGGTTTACAAATTCTCTCAGCCTGCTGGGACTGAAGTTTCTTGGAATTCAGTTACAGTGTGCATGTTTATACTAAATGGTCTTACTTCAAAACTAATGAAATGAATTCAGAAGTCAATTGAAAAAAAATATAGTTTGGGGAGTGTGGAAAGATAAAATAAACGCATGTGATTTTCAAAGGGAAAACATGGAACCAAAACTTTAAATGGCAACATGCTAGAGTTTCTTAATTTCTTAGATGAGGGCTGGCCTAACGACAAAGTTTAACTGCCAAGTTGTAATAGCTAATGGTGTCTGTCCTACAAATGATTGGGTCAAGGGGCTCAGGAATTTGAAGGATATTCCCAACCACAATTCCTAGAACTGAGTTTTTGTGATTGCTGATAGAGTAGGTTTGATAACAGATGGTATGGCCAATGATTGCTTAGCTTCTGAGGTCAAAGCCATAAAATAAACTGAAGCTAGAGCCTACCAAATTTTCATCCACTAAGAAGCTACCATGTTAAAGTAACTGCAAAGAGAGATGCAAAGTGGTAATTTCATGCTACAAAAGTAAGTAATGATGCAGAACATCTTGAGGCCAGCAGAGTCATTAGGGTGATGAAGCGGGATCATAGTGGTTTGCATTAATGCACAAGAGTGTGAAACAAGGAAAAAAACATCATAAATCATTTTGTTGTTAGCTGAAACCTATGATAAATAATGGTCAAAAGTGTTCCTCCAGCTGGTGCCAATGACATACAAATTCACTGTTCTCCAACAAACCCCTAAAGGTTTGGAGACTGGGCTGTATGAAGTTGGCACCTGAACAACAGGCCACAGTAAGGATTTCGAGTCAGCCAAAATGAAGGAATGGCAATATGTTTTCAAATTTCAATACTGCATGAGCTGAGGTGATGGTGGCCCTGCTGCCCTCATCCATCAAAGTGATGGAGTTTGTGGGTTTGGAGGGACTTCCAATTAAACCAGTAATGAAAAGAATATACACTTAGGCTAGTGGACGAAGTGCTAATAAAGCTGATTGCTTTGTCTTGTATGGTTTAGAACTTCTTAAGTGTTATTAAAATTGCACTCATCCAGGCAAGTGAAGAGTATACCAACACAATTGGAGAGGCAAAACACAGATTGGATGATCGCTTGTGGAACACCTTTCCTCGATCCACAAGCACAATCCTGAGCTTACGTTGGCCTACCATTTTAACACCTTGCTTTCATCTAACATCTCTGTCATCGACCAACTGCAGTGTTCCAATGAAGCTCGAGGAGCAGATCTCATCTCTCAGTTAAACACTTTACAGCTTTCTGGACTCAACACTGAGATCAACAATTTTAGACTCTAACCACTTTCTTTTCTTTTCATATTTAATTTTTGTTTTTGCCTTTGGAATTCAGTTGTTCCTTATTTTGTCATTCACACCTCCTTTAGTCACATTGTTTGTTTCTTTTGCTCTGCCCCACCAATTATTTTGTAATTTAATGACTTCTGTCTTCTGTCCTATCATAGACATTCCCCATTGTTCTTTTTCACCCTTCCACATGTGACCTACTTAAAGCCTACTATATTTCTAACTTTTCCCTGTTTTAATAAATTGACTTGAAATGTGGGCCAGAATTTTCCAGCCCCCATGAGGCGGATCTCCCCGCACGGGGCCAGAGAGCCATTGAAATTTCTGTTCACATCGGCGGGACCGGAAGATTCCTCCAGCGTGAGGGGCTGGAAAATTCCGGCCATTAACTTTGTTTCTCTGTCCATACATGCTGCCCGACCTGCTGAGTATTTCCAGCATTTTCTGTTTTTATTTCAGATTTTCAGCATCTGCAGTATTTTGCTTTTGTAGGTGGTAAAGGAGCTCTGATGAATCTGAAGGCAAGCCCTTGTAACAATGGCATTTATTGGCAGGTCCAGCCGAGTTTCTGGAAGACTCTTCAATGGTAAAGACAGAATACCAAGGATAGATGGTTAGGTTCTCTCTTGTTAGATACGGCCAATGTCTGGCACTTTTGTGACATAAATGTTGTTTTTAACATTTAAAAGGCATGAAATCTGTAAATTTTGATGTTCAGAGAGATTTGGGTGTAGTCATACAAAGAACACAAGAAGTTGGCATGCAGGTACAGTAAGCAATTAGGAAAGCATATGGCATGTTGGGCTTTAATGTAAGGGGATTGAAGTACAAGAATAAAGAAGCCTTGCTAAAATTGTACAGGGCTTTGGTGAGACCACACCTAAAATACTACTGGGCCTCCATGTTTAAGCAAGGATATATTTGCATTGGAAGCAGTGCAGTGATGGTTCATTAGATTAATCCCTGGGATGGGAGGGTTGTCCTATGATGAGAAGCTGAGTAAATTGTATCTGTATTCTCTGTAGTTTAGAAGAATGAGAGTTGATATCATTGAACCACTCAGAATTATGAAGGAGCTTGACAGGGTTGATACTGAGATGTTGTTTCCTGGCAGGAAGGGGGCACAGATTCAGGGTAAGGGGCTGATCATTTAGGGCTGAGATGAGGAGAAATTTCTTAACTGCAAAGATTGTTAATCTTTGGAATTCTCCACTCGAGAAGGTTGTGGATGTGCCATCATTGAACACATATTTAAGGCTGAGATAGACAGATTTTTGGTCTCTTAGGGAATCAAGAGATATGGGGAGTGGGAAGGAAAGTAGAGTTGAAGCCCAAGATCAGCCATGATCATATTGAATGGCAAAGCAGGCTTGATGGTCTGTATGGTCTTCTCTTGCTCTTACCCCTTATGTTCTTAGATATTTGTCGCACATTTACTCAAACCTGGATGTTGTCCAGGTTTTACTGCATGTGGGCTACAGTGAGTCAAAGATTGAGCCACTCACCCAGAATACACAGCCTCTCACCTGCTCCAGCAGCAATGACTTACTACGGACTTATAAATGGAACAGAACACTGTGCAATCATCAGTGAACAGCTCTACTTCTGACTTTATAATGGACGGAAGGGCATTAATGAAGCAGGTGAAGATAATTGGGTCAGGGAAGCAGTCCTGGGGACTTCCTGCAGCAATGTTCTGGTGTGAAGGTCAATGTACTCCAACATCTACAACTATCCTTTGAGGTAGATATGACTCCAATTACTGGAAAGTTTTCCCCAGGATCGTATTTACTTCAGTTTTACTCGAGATCTTTGATGATACACTTGGTCGAATTCTGCCTTGATATTAAAGATAGTCATGCCCATCTCACTTCTGGAATTCAGGTATTGTGTCCATAATTAAAGAGTAATAGAAATAAAGTTAAATTCAATTTCTAGAGGATTTTCGATGAATTATTTCCTTCCGTGCTGCTAGCTCACACCATCTTATCTGAGAGGAACAATATATGAGTTGCTCCTGAGTGTGATAATTATGCTCTTGAAGTAACCATTAGAATGGGTTGACATCCCTTCCACATTTACCTTCCTTTCAGGTTTACTTACTCCCAATAACCAGGGAAGGATTGGAAACACATTTTCTGACTGAGTCAATGCAAGCACAAATCTGCAACCCGTCATCTTGTGCCAACAATATGCTATATTATTAACTAGCAACAAAAAAACTTTCAGTTCTTTTAACATATAGTAAAACATCTGAAGGTTCTTCACAGGAGCATAATTGGACAAATAAAATCACCCCAAGACAAAAAAATGAGCCATTAAGATATCTAACCAAAAGCTAAGTTTTAAATTTTAAGGAATAAATTTATAGGAGAAAGAGTGAGGTGGGGAGGGTTAGAGGGGGAATTCCAGAACTTAGGGCCTAGACAGCTAAAGGCATGACTATGAATAATGGGATGAAGCAGGTTGGGGATGCACAAAGGAGCAGAAATGAAGGGTTTTAGGGCTGGAGGAGATTGTAGAGATGAGGAGAAGTGAAGCCCTAAAGGGGTTTGAGCAGGAGGATGGGAATTTTAAATTCAAGGTATTGCGGGATCAGGAGCACATGGGCATTGGCAAGTGGAACTTGATACAAGTTTGGATAAGGGTAGTAGAATTTTGGATGAGCTCAGATTTATGGAAGGTGGAAAATCTAAGGTGGTCCAGTTGAGCATCGGAATGGTCAAGTCTGGATATTACAAAAATGAGCATTTCAGCAGCAGATGGGCTGAGGCAGTACCAAAGATGAGTATTATTTCAGAGGTGGAAATAGGCTATGTTAGTGATTGAGAGGATATTGGATCAGAAGTTCAGCTTAGGGTCACGTTGGATACCAAGGCCTGAATTTTTCAGTCGGCGTGCAAGGGTGGGCCCGATATGTCGTTGCATAAAATGACGCGCGATGGCATTGGGTGTGCTTCCCGACATCATCGCGCTGTCTCACTATGTTTCGTTCGGTGGTGCGTGCCAGAGTTGGCTGCGTGCCTGCTGATATTTAAATGACCTATTAAGGCCATTAAGGAAGTAATTAATGTAATTGATAATGCTGCCCGCCAACCTTGGCGAAAAGGCCAAGCTGGATGAGGTTTCCTAAAGCTATTATTAATTAAATAAAACATTTTTCCAAAATATAAAAACATGTCCCATTTCATGTGACACAATCACATGAGGGGACATGGTTAAATAAATTTTTAATCAATTTATTTAATAATTTCAATAGCGAAAGAGTGCTGACCCTGACTCTCGCTGCTACACCCGCCCACACAGGTAGTGCTACAGCTCGTGTCTTATGCTGGGTGGGCCTTAATTGACCCGCCCGTGGAAAATGGCGGCGCGGAGCCGATCGCAGATGGCGATCGGCTCCATGACTGCCCTCGCCCGCTCCCACAGAGCCCACCCACCGACTGAAAAATTCGGGCCCAAGTTTGTGAACAGTCAGATACAAATAAAACAATGGTCATGCAGTGTGATGGAATCCCCAATTAGAGAACAATTTATGGCAGGGCCAAAGATAAAGACTTTGGTCTTCCTAATGTTTAATTGGAGAAAACTTCTGCTCATACTGTACTGGATGCCAGAAAGCTGCTTGACAATACTAAGGACCAATTATTAGCCACGTTTCTGCAAAGTCCCAACACCACTATAAATTGTAGCATCAGCGTGTGGAGCAGCTGCAATCTGGTCAAAGAGGTTTGTTTTTCATAGCTATGCTGTAGAAGTGAAAAAAGATGTTGTTTCTTTAAATATTGTAGTTCTTGGCACCACACCATTTTTGTGCATGACTGATACTGCAATCCTTTTGTGCTGGTTGATTTTTTCTGTGGAATCTTTGCCTGGTGAGAACAAATAAAAACACATGTGTAACAAATAGGAAGCAGACGGAGTACTGCAGGTTTAAGGATACAGTACCTATACCAAAGTGGGTCGCAGACTTTTCATCTCACAGACAATGGTGATTAATATCAACAAACTAAAGCTGGGCAAAGATGTTGCAGAAACAACAGTTCCCATAGTCAATAATATTCTCAGCTGTCACTCAGGGTTTTTTTTTACAAAAAATACAAGTGCGATTCCCAGTGAAAGAGATGTGAATTAACTTGTTTTACTTTAGCGGCTTATACTTTTCACAGAGGCGGGCCGAAACCTATACAGCATGCTTTATCCTCTCCCCACCGTCACCACTCCAGCCCCCCACAAAACGCCATAATATGCAGCACCTATGCAGGAAATGTCAGCTGTTCTAATGCATGTTCCATGTGGCAGTGGCAACGTATTCTGGGTAGGGATGAACACACTGATCTACATTCAGGTATTCTGTTTGATTCTGAGCTGTTGAACCAGTGTTAAATTTGTATTAAAAAAAGACAACTTGCTTTTAATGTATATAAAGTCCCAACGTTCCTCAGAGAAATGTAATCAAACAAAAGAAAACATAAAAACAAGGAGACATTGAAAAAATATTTGGTCAAAGTAGTAGTTCTTAAGGCCAATCAAAGAAACCCAGAGAGCGGAAGAAATGAAGAGGTTCAGGAAGCAATTCCAGAGTTTAGGGTTTAGACAGCTTAAGGCATACTTGCCAATGGTTAGGCAAAGGAAGTGGGGGATGTGTAGACAGCATGAGTAATGCCAAGTTCTCGCAGTGCTGGAAGAGATTACAGAGATAGGGAGGGACAAGGGCTTGATGGGACTTGAACACAAGTATTAAAATGTTAAATTTGAAGCAATGGTGGGCTGGGGCCAATGTAAGTTAGTGAGCAGAGTGTTGCTAGGTGAGCAAGAGTTGTTGCAAATTCAGATATGGACAGCAGATTTTATGAGCTCAATTTTTAGAAGTTAGCCAGGACAGCATTGGAACAGTCAATTCTGGAGGTGGTGAAAGCATAGATGAGGTTTTCAGCAGTGGGTAGACTGAGGCAATCATGGTTAAGATAGTGGAAGTAAGCCATCATTATGTTGGAAAGGATACAGTATCTAAAGCTCAGATGGTATAGAGCACAAAAAGGTATCATTTGTGACTTTGATTAAGGTTGTTTTGATGCTATATCAAGGTGGAAAGCAGGTTGTGAGGTTCAAGCATGGAGTTGGGGAAAGATGTCATGAAAATGGGAAGCAACATTAAGGATGTTGGACTGAAAACAGAGATTGAAGATGTGGTAGTAGTTTGCACGGACAATTAGGTCAATTAGTTTTTTTGAGGGTTGGGACTGATGACAGCTTGGAAAGATGGAAGGAATGATGGCAATACTAGAGGAGAGGACATCATTTACACTATCAGATAGCATGGGGGACCAGAAAGGGAAGTTGAGTAGTCAGCAAAATAGAGTTTAAAGAGCTGAAGGTGGGTCTTATGGGCAAGTGGAGCTTGGAGAGGGGCATGAAAGAAGATAGGAGAAAAATTAGATAAAGGTGCACACATAGGGCTCAGGCTGGGGGGATGGGAGGGATAGGAAGTGTCCATGGTGAAAGCTTATCTTGGCTGGCAACAGCAAAGAAAAATGTCCCAGAGGCAGTTGAATGATAGTCTTAACCTTATTGCCAAGGAAATCCATGAGCTCCTCGTACTTGTTGTTGAGCAGGAGAGGGGAAGGGGCAGAGGAGATGGGTTTAGCGACACAGTTAATAGTGAAATAAAGAAGCCCAGGGTTACCTTTCCATTGAAAGATGTTTCTGGAATAGTGAATTGTTTTTGTAGAGAAGAATAATACTTAATGTGGTCAAACAACATCTGGTTACGAATGGCGAAACCAGTTGTGTGCCGTTACATTCAAATCTGTGTCCCTCAGACTTGAAAGTGCAAAATTGGAACTTTTAAGAGAAAATAAGAATTTTACTGGCCCCATGGGTAACAAACACAGATGAGAGTGAATGATTAAGCAGTTTGGCCACTGTAGAACAAAGAAAGAACAAAGAACAAAGAAAAGTACAGCACAGGAACAGGCCCTTCGGCCCTCCAAGCATGCGCCGATCATATTGCCTGTCAAACTAAAACATTTTGCACTTCCGGGGTCCGTATCCCTCTATTCCCATCCTCTTCGTGTATTTGTCAAGCTGCCTCTTAAACACCATTATCGTACCTGCTTCCATCACCTCCTCTGGCAGCAAATTCCAGACACTCACTACCCTCTGCGTAAAAAACTTGGCCCGCACATCTCCTCTAAAGTATTCTCCTCTCATCTTAAATCTATGTCCCCTAGTAATTGACTCTTCCACCCTGGGAAAAAGCTTCTGACTATCTACACTGTCCATGCCACTCATAATTTTGTAAACTTCTATCAAGTCGCCCCTCAATCTCCTTCGCTCTAGTGCGAACAATTCGAGTTTCTCCAAACTCTCCTCATAGTTAATAACCTCCAGACCAGGCAGCATCCTGGTAAACCTCCTCTCCACCCTCTCCAACGCCTCCGTATCATTCTGGTAATGTGGCGACCAGAATTGCATGCAATATTCCAAGTGTGGCCTAACCAAGGTTCAATACAGCTGCAGCATGACTTTCCAGCTTTTATACTCAATACCCCTGCCAATGAAGGAAAGCATGCCATATGCCTTCCTGACTACCTTATCCACCTGCGTTGCCACTTTCAGTGACCTGTGGACCTGTACACCCAGATCCCTCTGCCCGTCGATGCACATGGGTTCTGCCATTTACTGTATAATTCCTGCCTGTATTAGACCTTCCAAAATGCATTACCTCGCATTTGTCCAGATTAAACTCCATCTGCCATTTCTCCGCCCAAGTCTCCAACCGATCTATATCCCGTTGTATCCTTTGACAATCCTCTTCACTATCTGCAACTCCTCCAACCTTAGTGTCGTCTGCAAACTTACTAATTAGCCCAGTTACATTTTCCTCCAAATCATTTACATATACTACAAACAGCAATGGTCCCAGCACTGATCCCTGCGGAACACCACTAGTCACAGGTCTCCATTCAGAAAAGCACCCTTCCACTGCTACCCTCTGTCTTCTATGACCAAGCCAATTCTGTATCCATCTTGCCAGCTCACCTCTGATCCTGTGTGACTTTACCTTCTGTACCTGTCTGACGTGAGGGACCTTGTCAAAGGCCTTACTGAAATCCATGTAGATAACATCCACTGCCCTTCCATCGTCGATCATCTTTGTCACATCCTCGAAAAACTCAATCAAGTTAGTGAGACACGACCTCCCCTTCACAAAACCATGCTGCCTCTCACTAATACACCCATTTGCTTCCAAATGGTAGTAAATCCTGTCATGAAGAATCTTCTCCAATAATTTCCCTACCACTGACGTAAGGCTCACCGGCCTGTAATTTCCTGGATTATCCCTGCTCCCCTGCTTAAACAATGGAACAACATTGGCCATTCTCCAGTCCTCTGGGACCTCACCCGTAGCCAGTGAGGATACAAAGATTTCTGTCAAGGCCCCAGCTATCTCCTCCCTTGCCTCCCTCAGTACTCTGGGGTAGATCCCATCTGGCCCTGGGGACTTATCCACCTTAATATTCTTCAAGATGCCTAACACCTCTTTTTTGATCTCAACATGATCCAGGCTATCTACACACTCTTCCCTAGACAAATCGACTGCTAAGTCTTTCTCTTTGGTCGATACTGATGAGAAGTACTCATTTAGTGTCTCTCCCATTTCTTCTGGCTCCACACACAGATTCCCACCTCTGTCCCTGAGTGAGCCTACCCTTTCCCTGGCTACCCTCTTGCTTTTTACATATGTATAAAAGGCCTTGGGATTTTCCTTAATCCTGGTTGCCAATGACTTTTCATGACCCCTTTTAGCCCTCCTGACTCCTTGCTTAAGTTTCTTCCTACTTTCTTTATATTCTCCATGGGCTTCATCTGTTCCTAGCCTTCTAGTCCTTACGAATGTTTCCCTTTTCTTTTTGACTAATCTCACAATATCCTTCGTTATCCAAGGTTCCTGAAACTTGCCATACTTATCCTTCATCCTAGCAGAAACATGCTGGTCCTGAATTCTTATCATCTGATGTTTAAAAGCCCCCCACGTGTCAGTTGTTGAGTTGCCCTCAAACATCCGCCTCCAGTCTAGATTCCTCAGTTCCTGCCTAATATTATTATAATTAGCCTTCCCCCAATTAAGCACCTTAACCCGAGGACTCCTGTTATCCTTATCCACCAGTACCTTGAAACTTACTGAATTATGGTCACTTTTCCCGAAATGCTCCCCTACTGAAACTTCCACCATGGCCGGGTTCATTCCCTAATACCAGGTCCAGTATTGCCCCTTCCCTAGTTGGACTATCTACATATTATCTCATAAGCCCTCCAAATTCTGCACCATCCAAACCCCTAGCACTAAGTGATTCCCAGTCAATATAGGGAAAGTTAAAATCACCCACCACAACAACCTTATTGCTTTTACATCTTTCCAAAATCTGCCTACATAACTGTTCCTCAATCTCCTGCCGGCAGTTGGGAGGCCTATAGTAAATCCCCAACATTGTGACTGCACCCTTCCTGTTCCAGAGCTCTACCCATATTGTCTCGCTACATGAGCCCTCCGAGGTGTCCTCCTGTTGTACAGCTGTGATATTCTCCTTAACCAGCAATGCAACTCCCCAAACACAGAAGTGTTTCATGAATGGGATTTACTGAGGTATCATTACATAGAGTCATAGAGGTTCACAGCACAGAAAAAGGCCCTTCGGCCCATTGAGTCTGCGCCT
The DNA here is from genome assembly GCF_964194155.1 of Cetorhinus maximus. Lineage (NCBI taxonomy): Eukaryota > Metazoa > Chordata > Chondrichthyes > Lamniformes > Cetorhinidae > Cetorhinus > Cetorhinus maximus. Next base: position 155,468,742 of record NC_135880.1, on the reverse strand, counting down.
GTCCAACAAGTACCGAACTACTCTAATCCCATTTTTCAGCACCATGCCCATAGCCTCCTATGCTATGGCATCGCAAGTGCACATCCAAATACTTCTTAAATGTTACGAGGGTTTCTGCCTCTACCACCCTTTCATTCCCACCACCTTCTGGGTGAAAAAATTCTTCCTCACATCCCCTCTAAACCTCCTACCTCTAACCTTAAATCTATGCCCCCTGGTTATTGATCCCTCCACCAAGGGGAAAAGTTCCTTCCTATCTTCCCTATCTATGCCCCTCATAATTTTATACACCTCAATCATGTCCCCCCCTCAATCTCCGCTGCTCCAGGGAAAATAACCCCAGTCTAACAAATCTCTCCTCATAACTAAAACTCTCCAGCCCAGGCAACATCCTGGTAAATCTCCTCTGCAATCACATGCTTCCTATAATGCGTATTCCAGAACTGCATGTAATACTCTAGCTGTGGCCTAACCAGCATTTTATACAGTTCCAGCATAACCTCCCTAATCTTATATTCTATGCCTCGGCTAATAAAGGCAAGTATCTCATATGCCTTCTTAACCACCGTATTTACCTGTCCTGCTACCTTATGGGACCGGTGGACATGTGCACCAAGGTCGTTCTGATCCTCGGTACTTCCCAGGGTTTATCATGTATTCTCGTGCATTGTTTGTCCTGCCCAAGTGCATCACCAAACACTTATTCGGATTAAATTCCATTTGCCACTGATCAGCCCATTTGACCAGCCCGTCTATATTCTCCTAAGGCTATCCTCCTCACTATTTGCCACCCCAATTTTCATGTCATCCGCAAACTTACTGATCAACCCTCCTACATTCAAGTCTAAATCGTTTATCTATACCACAAACAGCAAGGGACCCAACACCGATCCCTGTGGAACCCCACTGGGCACAGGCATCCAGTCACAAAAACACCCCTACACCATCACCCTCTGCTTCCTGCCGCTCAGCCAATTCTGGATCCAATTTGCCAAATTGCCTTGGATCCCGTGGGCTTTTACCTTCATTATCAGTCTCCCATTCCAGACCTTATCAAAAGCCTTGCTGAAGTCCAAGTAGACTGCGTCAAATGCATTGCCCTCATCTACACACCTGGACACCCCTTCAAAAAATTCAATCAAATTAGTCAGACATGACCTCCCCTTAACAAAACCATGCTGACTGTCCTTGATTAATCCCTGCCTCTCCAAGTGTAGATTAATTCTGTCCCTCAGAATTGCTTCTAATAGTTTCCCCACCACTGAGGTTAGACTGACTGGCCTGTAGCTCCCTGATTTATCCCTTCCTCCCTTCTTGAATAACAGTACCACACTGGCTGTTCTCCAGTCCTCTGGCACCTCTCCTGTGGCCAGGGAGGTATTGAAAATTATTGCCAGCGCCCCTGCCATCTCCTCCCTTGCCTCACTCAACAGCCTGGGATACATTTCATCCGGGCCTGGGGTTTTATCTACTTTTAAGCCTGCCAGACCACTTAGAACCTCTTCCCTTTCTATGCTAATTTCTTTAATTATAGCACAGTCCTTCTGCCTGATTTCCATACCCACATCGTCCCTCTCACTTGTGAACATCGACACAAAGTATTTATTTAGAACCCTACCTACGTCTTCTGGCTCCACGCACAAATTACTACTATGGTCCTTAATGGGCCCTACTCTTTCCCTAGTTATCCTCTTAATCTTAGTGCACGTAAAATAACTTTGGATTTTCCTTTATTTTACCTGCCAATGTTTTTTCATGCCCCCTTCTTGCTCTCCTAATTTTCTTTTTAAGTTCCCCCCTACACATTCTACACTCCTCCAGGGCTTCCGCTGTTTTGAGCCCTCGGTATCTGCCATAAGCCTCCCTTTTCCTCTTTATCCAATCCTCTATGTCCCTCAACATCCAGGGTTCCCTGGATTTGTTGGTCCCACCCTTTGTCTTTACTGGAATATGTTGGCCCTGTACTCTCCCTATTTCCTTTTTGAATGAGTCCCAGTGCTCTGATGTAGATTTACCTAAAAGTAGCTGCTCCCAGTCCACTCTGGCCAAATCATATCTGATCTTATTATTGGCCTTCCCCCAATTTAGAACTCTGATTTCCGGCCCATCCTTGTCCTTTTCCATAACAACCTTGAATCTGATGGAGTTATAATCACTAACTGTAAAATACTCCCTCACTGATACCTCTACCACTTGCCTGGCTTCATTCCGTAAAATTAAGTCCAGGACCGCCCTCTCTCTTGTAGGACCTTCTACATACTGGCTTAAAAAGCTCTCCTGGGTGCATTTTAAGAATTCCGCTCCCTTTCAACCTATCACATTATGACTAACCCAGTTAATGTTGGGGAAGTTGAAACCCTCCACTATTACTACCTTATTATTTTTACACTTCTCTGAAATTTGCCTGCATATCTGCTCTTCTATTTCTCTCTGACTGTTTGGGGGCCTATAGTACACTCCCAGCAATGTGATTGCTCCTTTTTTGTTTTTCAGTTCTACCCATATGGCTTCATTTGAGGATCCTTCTAAGATGTCATCCCTCCTTACTGCTGTAATTGCTTCCTTGATCAATATTGTGATATCCCTTCCTCTTTTACCTCCCTCCCTGACTCGCCTGAAGATCCTATATCCTGGAATATTGAGCTGCCAATCCTGCCCCTCTCTCAACCATGTCTGTGTGACAGTAATGACATCATACTTCCATGTATTAAGTTGTGCCCTCAACTCATCTGCCTTATTCGTCAGACTCCTTGCATTAAAATAAATACCATCCAACCTTGCCAAACTCCCTTGTGCCTGAACTGGCCTATAATTTCTATGCCTTCCAGACTCACTTGCTCTCTCTACTAATTTTGGCTGTGCATCTCCCCCTGCTGAACCTCCTCTCAAGATCCCATCCCCCTGCCAAGTCAGTTTAAACCCTCCCCAACAGCACTAGCAAACCTCCCCACAAGGATGTTGGTCCCATTCTGGTTCAGGTGCAACCCATCTGCCTTTTCCAGGTCCTACCGTCCCCAGAAACGGTCCCAATGTCCCAGAAATCTAAAGCCCTCCCTCTTGCACTATCTCTCCAGCCACGCATTCGTTTGGACTGACCTCCAATTTCTATACTCACTAGCACGTGGCACTGGAAATAATCCAGAGATTACTACCTTTGAGGTCCTGTTTATTCATCTGTTTCCTAGCTCCCTAAATTCTGTTTGCAGGACCTCATCCCTCTTTCTACCTATGTCATTGGTACCAATATGTACCACGATCTCTGTCTATTTGCCCTCACCCTTTAGAATGCCCTGCAGCCGTCCAGTGACATCCTTGACCCTGGCACCAGGAAGGCAACATACCATCCTGGAGTCACATCTACGGCCACAGAAACACCTGTTTGTTCCCCTTACTATCGAGTCTCCTACCACTATTGCTCTTCCCCTCTTTTTCCTCCCCCCTGTGCAGCTGAGCCACTCACAGTGCCATGAGCGTGTCTGCACTCCCCAGAGGAACAGTCACTCTCACCGTTTTCCAACACAGAAAAACGGTTCTCGAGCGAGATGCACCCTGGGGATTTCCTGACTACCTTGCCTGACACCTTTCTTCTGATTGATGGTCACCCATTCCCTCTCTGTCTGCACTTCTGTAAGCTGTGGGGTGACTACGTCTAAAAACGTGCTATCCACGAAACCCTCAGCTTCGCAGACGCACCTCTGTGCCTTCAGCTGCCGCTGAAGCTCCAAAACCCAGAGCTCAAGTAGCTGTAGCTGGTGGCACATCCTGCACACATGGTCGGTCAGAGCCCAAGGAGCGTCTAGGACTTCCTACATGTTGCAGGCGGTACATAACACAGGACTGAGCTGCCTGCCATGCCTCTAGTTGGAAAAAAACCCTTACTTTAAGTTAAATACAAAAAAAGTTAAATTATTTATGTACTTTAAATAAAAATTAGAACCCTTACCTTTCCTTAGCTTAATCTATTTTAAACTGGACAAAAACACTTACTCACTACTCACCAATCAGTTCTCACCTTTGTGCTGATGTCACTTTTTGAAGTGACTGCTTCACTGTAATGCTGACTGCAGGACACTCTTCCCAGACTGCTTCACCATGATGCCAACTGCAGGACACTCTTCCCAGACTGCTTCACTGCAATGCTGACTGCAGGACACTCTTCCCAGACTGCTTCACCGTGATGCCGACTGCAGGACACTCTTCCCAGACAAGTTACACTATTACACTGTCACACTACTGAGTGTATTCTATAGGCCACCAACTAGTGGGAAAGATCTAAAGGAGCAATTTTGCAGCAAAATTACAGAAAATGTAAAAATGATAGAGTACTTATAATGGGCGGCTTTAATTATTCTAATATGAACTGAGCAGTTATCGTATAAAGGGTAGAAATGGGGAAGAGTCTCTGAAGTGGGTTCAGGAGAATTTTCTTGATCAGTATGTTCCCAGCCAAAAATGAAGGAACCATGGGTAGATCTGGTTCTAGAGAATGTGTGGGTCAAGTAGGTCAAGTATCAGTCGAGGATCTTTTCTGGAATGGCGATCATAGTATCATAAGGCTTAGGTTAGCCATGGAAAAGGACAAGCAGCAACCTAATGTAACAATGCTTGATTGAAGGAGGGCCAACTTCATTGAGGTGAGAATAGATCTGTCTTAGGTAAATTGGAATCATAGATTAGCTGGCAGAACAGTACAATGGGCTGCCTTTAAAGAGGAGAGAGTTTGGGTACGGTCGCCATACATGCCCATAAAAGGGAAAGATAGGAGAAGCAAAGTCAAAGATGCCTGGATGATGAAAGAGATAGAGAGTAAGATCGATCAGAAAAAGGGGAGTATGACAGATAATTCAAGTGAGAACTATGGTAAATATAGAAAATTCAGAGGAGAATGGAAAAACGAAATCAGAGAGGCAAAGAGAGAGTGTAAAATATACTGTCGGCCAGCATAAAAGGGAATCAGAAATCTTCAATAAGAAATTAGTAAATGGGTAGTAAGAGGAGGGGGACCAAAAAAGGGATCTACACATGGAGGTAGAGGGCATGTCTGAGGTACTACATGAGAATTTTGTATCTGACTTTACCAAGGAAGAATATGAAGTTATAGTGAAAGAGGAGGTGCTTGACACACCAGATGGGCTAAAATTTGAAAAAGAGGAAGTATTAGAATGACTGGCAGTACTTAATGTTGATAAGTCACCAGGACCAGATGTAGGATGCTGAGGGAAATAAGGGAAAAATTACAAAGACTCTTGCCCTAATTTCCCAATCTTGTTTAGATACAGGGGTGGTGCCAGAGGACCGCAGAATAGCAAATTATAGGTGATTTTGTATTTTTCTTAGATTTGGAGACTGAGAATTGTGAATGACACAATCTCACATTATATACAACACCTTTATTGAGTATTTTAAACAAAACAGTTTCAATTAAATCATACAATTACCACTCAGGTGGTCAATCTGAGATGACTGTAGGTCACTTGCGAGTGACCTTTGACTGAGATTTTCCTGCTGGGTCTTTTCCCATCGATATGTATTTTCTGTCTTCATCCTTGAGTGCTCTGTGTGGGACTTTTCATGGACTCACATACAGAATACAATCTTTGAAAGAGTTCATGCACAATCTTCTTCTGGATGTGCATTGGTTAGTTAGGTGCCCGATAAGCTGTTGGCTGGTTAGCATATTTCCAAGATAAAAGCAAAAAACTGCGGATGCTGGAAATCCAAAACAAAAACAAAAATACCTGGAAAAACTCAGCAGGTCTGACAGCATCTGCGGAGAGGAACACAATTAACGTTTCGAGCCCGTATGACTCTTCAACAGAACTAAGGAAAAATAGAAAAAGAGGTGAAATATAAGCTGGTTTAAGGGGGGGTGGGACAGGTAGAGCTGGAACCCCCATTGAAGCCTGATCTGATCTCAACCCGACTCCTCACCGAGGCCCAACCGTCCCAAACCCCACAACTCCCGAGGCACCCGCTCCCCCCCCACCCCCCACCCCGCATCAGCTCCCCCTGATCCTGACCTACCCAACCCACAATGAGCTCCGACCTACAGAGAATCATCAAGCACCCTACACTTTTACAGGATCCTGCTGTGAGAGAATTCTTGGAAAAAGACGAGTAGCCACGAGCAGTAAACACTCAGGCTCTGAGTGGTGCTGGTCTCCTTCAGATGGTGAACAAGACTGCTGATGTAGTCAGCAAGATGACCATTAAGATGAATGAGTCAGATATATGGTTTGAAGAGAAGTTTCAGGAGATCGAGAATGAAGACCAGCAGTTACGCACACTCCACGCTGTTGTTGAAACACTAGTCAAAACCTCACCAAAACCCACCCCCCACAAAATCCTACCCACTCACCTTAGACACTTACCTTTTCCCTGGCCTGTCAAGGACCTACAAGCTTGCCTGGACCTTTAACTTACTTGGTTTATGGCAGCTAGTGCCGTAAACAAGGAGGTGTGGCCCTCTTGCATCCAACAGAGTGGCACTCAACACTAGGCCCCGGGGACAAGCTGTACTTCCCGGATCTCACCCAATCTGAGTCAGAAGGTTGGGCGAGATAGGTTGAAAAAAATTTTGAGGTAAAATTTGAGGTCAAACTCTACTAGGCGCAGAGTTGCAATCCGACTCTGATTACCACTCCGAGGAAGTTCAGACTCATATCTGGCGTCATGAGAATTGGTTATCAAGGTTAGTGATCATCCTGATGCTGTCACGCAGAAGTCTGTAGTTTGTGGATATTACAAGAATTTGTCATGTTCAATGTTAGAGTCTTTTCTGCCAAGTGTAATTTGGAATGGCATTTATCTTATAACTGTGAGTTTTCGGGAAAAGTAGTATTCGTCATTGAGCACCATAATTTTCCATGCCTCCCTGCAGCATGTTTTCATCTCCACGTTTAAGGTTGAACATTATTCCTTCCCTAGTTCCAACTCTCCCAGGGCATGACGCTGAGCAATGGAAGTTTGTTCCACTCAGTGACATTTGAAATGTCTGCTAGAGGGGAATGACTGTGATGTCAGAAGTGTGTGTTCATCTTGATGAAGCCTTCTACTTACTTGTGAGGATCTAACTTTGCTCCTGAACAGCCGCTTAGCGGTGATGAATGGAATCCTTCTGTGAAGTCACATTATACAAATCAATATGGAGTTCATTGCATGACTGTGCGCTCATTGATTTAGGGTGGATAGAAAGGATTGACCATTGTGAGATGGACAATGTCTTTAATGCTATGAAAGCAATTCTTCCACACATCTCTGGAGGGCTCAGCAGGACCTATTAAGTGAAGAAGTTGTCATTGGCTGCTGTGTCAATACTGAATGGGCCATGTCTCTCCCAAATCCCAAGACAATGCAGGATGTTGATTTGGCAGGCTTCCGATGAATGCAGAGAGAGTGTTTGTCAAAAACCAAATGATGATCCTGCTGAACCACTCTCGGTGAGGACAATGTTAACATAACTCACAACTTTGGGTGCATGCAGCTGAGTAACAGGTCATTGCTTCCTGATGTCCGATGGCATCTTAGGGCTCAGCAGCAAGATGAGGCCTCTGCATTACTCGTGCATGAGAGTTAGCGTTTAGAGAGATAGTGCTGTTCCTCTCGAGATGGTCAAGCACTAACCATTGATGAATATTTTTCCTGTTAGCGCTGCCTTGCTAAGCTACTGTTATGCTGGCATGAGTGCATCCATGTGCGCAATAGCATTTCAGCAGCTTGAAGGATACCATGGCCACTGATTTGTTGACGCCATGGTTGAAAGGGCTGCACTATGTGTAGTTGCTGAAGGACGTGCGCTGGTGGAGTGCTAAGTACATTCCACAGCAGCCACATGTTCCCTAGGCTGCTGCGCCTTCAAAGGATGACCTCATCGTTAGTGTTAAAGATTACCTATTCTGCCTCCATGATCATTGTGAGATTGATGACCTTTCCTGAAGTTGACAATGAACATTTTATTGTGTCTCATGCACCGAAGCATGAAGAGAACTTCGATAGTGAAAACTTGTCTTCACCTTATTCTTCTTGAAATCTTGTAGCTATGACTTTGTCATGGGCATGTCTGCTGCATCATGCCTGTGCATTGGCATGGCATGTGTTGGAAAGACTATCTTTACTTAAAATAGGTAAGGTATCAGGATGAGATGCATCCAAGGGTACAGAGGGAAGTGAGTGGAAATTGCAGAGGCACTAGTGATAATCTTCCAGTCTTCCTTAGACACAGGGGAGGTGCCAGAGGACTGGAGAGCTGCAAATATTACACCCTTGTTCAAAAAGGGGTGCAAGGATAAAGCTGGCAACAACAGATCAGTCAGTTTGATTTCAGTGGTAGGGAAACTTCTGGAAACTACAGTACGGATAAAATCAATAATCACTTAGTCAAGTGCAGGATAATTAAGGAAAACCAGCATGGATTCATCAAGGGAAAACTATGTTTAACTAACTTGCTAGAGTTTTGTGAGGAGGTAACAGAGAAGGCTGATAAAGGGAATGCTTTTGATGTGGTGTATATGGATTTTCAAAAGGCATTTGATACAGTGCCACACAACAGACTTGTGAGCAAAATTCTAGGTCATAGAACAAAAGAGAAAGTAGGCACCTGGATAAGAAATTGGCTGAGTGACAGGAAACAGAGAGTAGTGATAAATGGTTGTTTTTTTAGATTGGAGGAAGGTCTGCAGTGGAGTTCCCCAGGGGTCTGTGTTGGTGCTCTTCCTGATATATATTAATAACCGAGACTGTGGTGTGCAGGGCATGATTTCAAAATTTGCAGATGATACGAAGATTGAAATATTGATGGGGATAGTCTTGAACTTCAAAAGGACATAGACATGTTGGTAGATTGGGCAAGCAAGTGGTAGATGAAGTTCAATGCAGAGAAGTGTGAGGTGATTCATTTTGGCAGGAAAGATATGGAGAGACAGTATAAAATAAAGGGAGAGCTTCTAAAGGAGTTGCAGGAACAGAGGGACCTCGGTGTTCATGTACATAGGTCTTTGAAGATGGTAGGGCATGTTGAGAGAGCAGTTAATAAAGCATATAGTATCTTAGGCTTTATTAATAGGGGCATTGAGTACAAGAGTAAGAAGGCCGTGTTGAACTTGTATAAGACACAAGTTAGGCCTCATCTGGAGTACTGTGTCCAGTTGTGGGCGCCATACTTCACAGAATCACAGAATTGTTACAGTGTAGAAGGAGGTCATTTGGCCCATCGTGTCTGCACCAGCTCTCTGAGCATTTTAACTTAATGCCAATCTCCTTGCTTTTCCCTGTAACCTTGCACATTGTTTCTATTTAGATAATCATCCAATGTCCTCTTGAATGCCTCAGTTGAACCTGCTTCCACCACACTTCCTGGAAATGCATTCCAAACCCTAACTACTTGCTGTGTCAAAAAGTATTTTCTTACCTCGCATTTGCTTCTTTTGCAAAACATTTTAAAACTGTGCCCTTTGGTTCTCGATCCATTTACGAGTGGGAACAGTTTCTTCCTATCTATTCTGTCCAGACCCCCCATGGTTTTGAAAACTTTTATCAAGTCTCCTCCTAGCCTTCTCCTCTCCAAGGAAAACTGTTCCAACTTCTCCAATCTTTCCTCATAACTGAAGTGTCTCATCCCTGGAACCATTCTCTTAAACCTTTTCCGCACTCTCCATCCTTCACATCCTTCCTATAGTATGGTGCCCAGAACTGTACACAATATTCCAGCTGAGGTCTAACCAGTGTCTTACATAAGTTCATCATAACCTCCCTGCTCTTGTACTCTATGCCCCTATTAATGAAGCCCAGAATACTATATGCTTTAGAAACAGTTCTCTCTACCCGTCCTGCCACCTTTAATGACTTATGTACATATACACCCAGGTCTCTCTGCTCCTGCACATCCTTTAGAATAGTATCCTTTTTTTTGTACTGTCTCTCCATGTTCTTTGTACCAAAGTGTATCACCTCACACTTCTCCACATTGAACGTCATCTGCCACCTATCTGCCCACTCCACCAATGTGCCAATGTCCTTTTGAAGTTCTACACTGTCCTCCTCACAGTTTACAATTCTCCCAAGTTTTGTGTCATCCGCAAACTTTGAAATTGTCCCCTGCACACCAAGATCTAGATCATTTATATATATCAAGAAAAGCAAGGGTCCCAATACCAACCTCTGGGGAACTCCAATACAAACCTTACTCCAGCCTGAAAAGTACCCATTAACCATTACTCTGTTTCCTATCCCTCAGCCAATTTTGTATCCACATTGCTACTCTCCCTTTTATTCCATGACCTATAACTTTCTTCACAAGTCTGTTGTGTGGCACTGTATCAAACTTCTTTTGGAAGTTCATATACACCACATCAACAGCCTTGCCCTCATCAACCATTTCTGTTACATCTTCAAAATATTCAAACAAGTTAGATAGACACGATTCTGCTTTAACAAATCCATGCTGACTCTTCCAAATCACTCTACATTTTTCCATGTGACTATTAATTCTATCCCAAATAATTGTTTCTAGAATTTTCTCCACCACTGAAGTTAAACTGACTGGCCTGTAATTGCAGGGCAGATTTTTAGAACCTTTTTTGAACAAGTGCATAATGTTTGCAATTCTCCAGCCCTCCAGCACCTCCCCTGAATCCAGGGAACATTGAAAGATTATTGCCAGTGCCTCTGTAATTTCCACTCTCACATCCTTCAATATTCCTGGATGCATCTCACCCTGTCCTGGTGCCTTATCAACTTTAAGTACCGATAGCTTATCCAATACTTCCTCCTTATCAATTTTAAACCCTTCTAGTGACTGAGTTTCCTCCTCTCTCACCATGGTCTGGGCAGCATCTCCCTCATGGGTAAAGGCAGATGCAAAGTATTCATTTAACACCTCAGCCATGCCTCTGTGTGTAAATCACCTTTTTGGTCCCTAATCGGCCCTACTCCTCCTTTTACTACCCTTTTACTATAGATGTGCTTATAGAATACTTTGGGATTTCCTTTTATGTTCGCTGACTGTCTTTTTTCATAATCCCTCTTTGCTTCACGTATTTGCTTTTTCACATCCCCTCTGAACCATCTGTATTCAGCTTGGTTCTCAATTGTATTTGCTACCTAACACCTGTCGTAAGCACACTTGTTCTTCTTTATCTTAATTCCTATCCCCTTTGTCATCCAGGGAGCTCTGGATTTGTTTGTCCTCCCCTTCCCTTTTGAGGGAACATACCTTATCTGTGCCCAAACCATCTCCTCTTTGAAGGTAGCCCATTGTTCAGTTACTGTTTTTCCCACCAGCCCTTGGTTCCAGTCTATCCGGCCCAGCTCCATTCTTGCCCTATTGAAGTCCACTCTCTGCCAGGTGATTATTCTTACTCCAAATTGACCAATGTAATTTTCCACCGTCATCCTAAACCTTATGGTACAATGATCACTGTCCCCTAAATGTTCCCCCACTGTCACTTGATCTACTAGGCTCACTTCAATCCCAAGAACCAAGTCTAGCAGTGTCTGCTTTCTTGTTGGACTGGACACATACTGTGGTAGGAAATTCTCCTGAATACAATCCAGGAATGCTTGTCCTTCATTGCCTCTTACACTACCACTATCCCAGACTATATACGGGTAATTAAAGTCCCCCATTATAACTACTCTATGATATTTACATGTCTCTTTAATTTCCTTGCAGATTTGTTCCTCTATATCCTTCCCACTAGCTGGTGGCCTATATATTACACTGAGTAATGTAATTGGACCTTTCTTATTCCTTAGCTCTAGCCAAATCGATTCTGTCCTTGAATCCTCAGACATATCCTCTTTCTGCAGTACTGCAATCCTCTCCTTAACCAAAAATGCCACCCCTCCTCCTTTTTTCCCTTTCCTATCTTTTCTGAACACCTTGCAACCAGGAATACTTAACACCCAGATCTGCCCTTCCTTAAGCCAGGTCTCCATTATCGCCACAACATCATAATCCCACAAGGCAATCTGTGCCTGTATCTCCCCAATTTTGTTAACTATATTCTGTGCATTCACATACATGCAGTGTAACCCTGATTTAGACTTTATTACTTGTTCCCTTCCTCCAAATCCATCTATTAACTTACTATTCTCTATTTTAGTGCTATCTGACTCTCCCAGCATTTCGTGCACCCTGGCATTACTATCTAATATTCTCTCCTGGTTCCCATACCCTTGCTGAGTTAGTTTAAACCATCCCCAAAAGCACTAGCAAAACGCAATGCAAGGAACTCAGTCCCTTGAAGAAGGGTGTGAAGGCATTGGAGAGGGTATGGAGGAGATTCACAAGAATGATTCCCGGGATGAAGAACTGCAGCTTTGAGGATAGATTGGAGAGGTTGGGACTATTTTCCTTGAAGAAAAGAAGGCTGAGAGGAGACTTGATAGAGGTATTTAAGATCCTGAGGAATATAGAGAGTAAGTAGTGAGAAACTGTTCTCTCTCAGAGAACATCAAGAACTAGAGGACACAGATTCAAAATAATTGGCAAAAGGAATAAATGTGATGTGAGGAAAAATGTTTTCACCCAGAGGGTGGTTGAAGACTGGAACAAACTTCCTGAAAGGGTGATGGAGGTAGGTCTGATCGAGATATTCAAAAGAGAATTGGATTGCTACCTGAAAAGAGAGAATGTGCAAGTTTGCGGGGATATGGCAGGGGAGTGGGACTAGGTGGAATGCTCTTTCATAGAGCCACTGCAGACTCGATGGGCTGAATGGCCTCCTTATGCACTGTAAAGGTACTGTGACTGTGATACTGTGGCTCGTTTGAATTCTCGCCCTCTTCAGAGTCATCCCCTTCCAAGTCCACCTCATCTGAGGAGACATTTTGCTCCTCCATGTCTTCCTGTGGCAGCATATCCCCACTTTGCAGAGCTAGGTTGTGTAGACTGTAGCAAACAACAATGATGAGGGAAACTCTCTACAATGAGTATTGTAGAGCCCTGCCTGATCACTCCAAACATCAGAAATGCATCTTTAAGAGGCCAATAGTCTGCTCTATTAAGGACCTTGTAGCTGAATGTTCAGCGTTGTATCTCTCCTCAGGTGCACTCTGTGGCCGATGAATGGGTGTGAATAGCCATGCCTTCTGGAGATACCTCATATCACCAAAGAGCCAACCCTGTAAGCACCTTGCTCCCTCAAATATCTCTGGCACCTGTGAGTGACTCAAAATGTGCAAGTTGTGTGAGCTCCCTGGGTACTTAGCTCAAACGTGCTGGATCTGCTTTCTGTGATCACAAATCAGCTGAACATTCAAAGAGTGAAATCCTTTACTGTTAATGAATTTTATTGGCTGCTGACAGGGAGTTCTCAAGCCCGCTTGTGTGGTTCAGCACACAATGCACAGCATCTACAGACCTTGATGGGTTCTCACTGGAATGCAACCCATTAGTCATGGAGCAATGCTGGTCTATTGGGGGGTGGAACCTTAAGAGGAGAATCAGCTGAGTCCGGCTTTCCATGGAGTGGACTAATAATTAATCGGGTGCCCCTTCCCTCGGCTCAAAAACAAAGCATTAACTCCTCCTATCCGAAAAGAGATCCCTCCCATATCGAATGCTTGAAAGGTTTTATGAACAGTGCAACAACCTTAAGAGCTTCAGCTTCATGAGGTTTGCTAGTGTGTCATGTACCTTCTACCCTCTCCCTATTACCCACCAAGTTCCCCTCAATCTCCTACACATTCACTGCCTTGTCATTCCTCTCCCTCCTGTAACCCTTCAACTTCACCCCGTTACTCTGGAACCTATTATCACTTATTTGGACATCCCTGCTCTCCCCTCTGTTCCGATAACCATTGACGTGCCCGTCTCCCTCCTGACTCTGACCCCTTCCATTCTAGAGGCCAGCTGTACCCTGAAATTCTCCAGCCACCGTTCACTTGCCCCCCTCCACCATGAGGCCATCCACTATCTGCCCATGAGCCTACCACTTCTACCCTATCTGATGAAACTCGCCCCTCTGATTGTCACTGTATCCTCTGCCTCCCAATACCCCTCTTTCAAAGCCTTAGGACTGAACTCTTGAGCTCACTGACCAGGCTCTTTAGACCAGGGTTGTCCAACCCATGACCATAATCAGGTCCACCATGCCTCTCTATCCGGCCTGCGGATTCACTGTTCAAAATACAGGGTCTGCGGATTCACTGTTCAAAATTCAATGGAAGACCTGCAAAGAGCTGCTCCTCCCATCACAGGCTGTTTCTCTCCTGATGAAGGAAGAAAAGGTCAGTGGTTAGAGGAGCAGCATGAAGGTGTGTGGCCATGGTGCACTCTCTCTCTCTCGCCCTCCCGCACAGACACCGACCCCCTAAAGGAGCACAGGGTTCAAGATTGCGGAGCAGGCCAGTGAGGCCACGAGGAACGGCAGTGCTGCAGTAACAGCGCCCATACAGCCCTCCGGCCACCTGGGGAACCTGGAGTTTCGGCAGGGCGGAGTGAGGCAGCACATCTTGGCACCTTCATAGCCATCCTGAGTTCCTCCTTGGCAGTAAAATGTCCAAACCTCGCGGGCCCAGGTGATGAGTGAGTAAGCCTGTGTGAGAGAGTGTGAATGATAACCCTGAGACTGAGAGTGAGCTGGACACACACACACCCTTCCCTTCCTCCTCCTCCCTCCCCAAAAAAGCTATCCACAAAGCAAGCAGGGACAGGAGGAAAACCTAGGCTGAAAGGCAACCCACTTCCGACCCCCACTTTCATATGAATTCCGCTGAGGCCAGTTCCAAGTGTGTGCCACCAGAGGCAAATGCAAGTTAGTTAAGCCCCAACTTCTTAGCTGAGGCCCGGTCTGCACCCCTTCCCTGGTGAACAGATCTAGGGGTTTATTTTGCCTCTCTAGCTCTGCATCTTAAGCGAGAAGGCAAAAACAGTTTAATTGCTTAGCTCTGCTGCTGGGCAATTTTAAATGGTCATTTTTATTCATTACACATTTTTAAATGATAAATTTATTAGTTTGACATTGAGTTTTTTGAATTCATGGTTAATGTTGTGCCAAACCTTATTTTTCTGAAATTTGCTCATCAGTCCCTTGAGTGAGAAAAGAATTGAAATGTGGCCCCTCACTCAAAAAAGGCTAGATGACCCTGCTTTAGACCCATCTCCACGGTGCTCACTGCCAAAAGAGGCCATCCATCACCCTGCAACGGGACCAAGGCATGACATGCTTACCCTCCTAAACAGTCCTGGACAGCCTGGCATCTTTCCCTGGACACTCTCCTAAATAAGCCCCAGACAGTCTGGCTTCTTTCCCTGGGTACCTTCCTGCCATTCCCCACTGACCGTGCTTCCCTTGTCCAGCCTTCACTCCACCCTTCCCCACTGACCCGGCCTCCCTTTCCCAGCTTCACTCCACCCTTCCCCACTGGCCCTGCCTCCCTTTCCCAGCTTCACTCCACTCTTCCCCACTGGCCCTGCCTCCCTGTCCCAGCTTCACTCCACCCTTCCCCACTGGCCCTGCCTCCCTTTCCCAGCCTTCACTCCGCTCTTCCCCGGTGACCCTGTTTCCCTTGCCCAGCATTCGGATTACCGGCACTCGATTTCAATCAGGAAGCTTACATTTCTCAGCAGTCCCTGAGAAGGACAAAGCAGTGGCTACTCACTCCAAAGCCCAGGAGGAAGTCTACCTCGCCTGGTGCACGCCACTTATATGGAGTCATAAGTGTGAATGTTTGAATTTCTCACTAGTGAAGAACTTAATTTGGAAGGGGCACTAGCTGGTCTTTTAGTAAGCATGCATAACATGCAAATGTATGCAACAGGGTTTCCGGACAGTGTGCATCAGGAAGCTCGAGCCACCTTTAAAGTGTCAAGAAGTTCGTCTGCAAAAGTTCACCCCGCCATTGGGAAACTGATTATTGACCTCATAGTAAATTAAGTTCCCCTGCCCACTAAGCATCCCACTGCAGGTGGGCCCGGAAAATTCCGCTCTGTGTGTTTAATTATGGCTTTCAGTAGCTAGTTAGCAAAGTTCTCTGCATCAATGGCCTGTGGCCATGGTTGTGGCCATCACATTCCAGCAGCTCCTTGCTGGGGTGATGGGGAGGAGGCATCGATGGCCCCCCTGCTTGCCACCAAATGGTCACCTCAAATTAAATGACTGGATTTAGCCTCAGCGGGAGACTGGCCATTGTTGCTGGCAGCAGCATCTTTCCTCCATTGGCCCAATAATGAGCCTAATTGGCTACCTGCCACGGCCGGCGATGTAGCCTCTACCCACCTATGATTACAATGGTCAATAGCCAACCTGATGCACTCTTTTCTGCCTTTGCTCCCCAGTCCTGCTCCTAACTGGAAAAACTCAGCCCTATTTCTTTATGACCCAGAGCCTCCTGAACCTGCTGACTCTTCTGGACTTACTGGAAAGTGGAAGAGACTTCAGGTTTCTAACCTGCTTGGATAATGGACATATTGGTAGGCATTTGATATTCTTATGTGATCAATATAAAATATTCATATGATCCGTTTTTTAAAGGTTCGGCGATGTACAGTGTAATTGTATGTACTGATGAGAAATGCCCCAGCTTTAATTCCTGGTCTGTGATGTCCTAGCTGCCTTCAATGGAGAGGCAGTTAAATCGCTGCAGTTAGTTCCTGGGGGAGTTAAAATGAATCATCTTGACTTCTGCTGGAAAATGTGCAGATGTAGATATTTGAAAGTTTGCACATCTGGATGTAGGTTGGAACAGGGTCAGGATGGGTGGGAAATCATACCTTTTTGAATAGCCTGTCATTGCTTTCTGTACAGACTCACAGATGAAGGATGTCCACTCTGGTAAGGTATTATTAGCTACTGGAAACTCCCTACCTGTAGCTTGGCAAGAGACACCACCTCTAAGAGAGGAGCAGAGATTATTGAGTCGGGGGTGAGTGGGGTGTTGGATGGGGGTGGTGGAATAGGATGAGGTGGAATTTGTTTTAATTTTTGTAGTTGTTTGTAAATATTATTAAAAGGACTGACACATGAGGCAGAATTTAATGTAGGTGATGGGAGGTCTCATCTGCCGTCTGGAGAGCCAGTTAGAGCCCTGCGTTGCTTACTTTTGGAGTGTAAATCTGACACTTAACTGAACAGTGGCGAGTTTTGCCCGAGATCAAGGACCTAGGGGGTGGAAATCCCACCCCCTGAAAACTGATGGTCAATCAGAGGCCAGCGGCTATGTGTTGCTCAGCAGCACCAGTGGGGTGGAGATGAATGATAGCGGGAGGAGGTGGTCAAGTCGATGGGATGGGGGGTGGTCAGCATCAAGGCCAGGTGGGAGGCTTTCAGTATCCACCCTCCTTCTCAATGCCGGATCCCTTGATCAGGCAAAGAGTGCCTGACAACAAGGGACTCACCCCACCTTCCAGATGCCTGCAAGCAATCCCAACAGGGTTTGCTTTTCAGGCTTCCCACATGACAGGTCCCCTGTACACCACTGGTTGAATACTAATGGCAGTGGGATGAGGTCCTTAAGTGGGCATTAATTGTCCACTTGGGGGCCTTAATTGGCAGTGGAGTGGATATGCAGTTCCTGAGCCTTCCTACCCTGGAATTAACTGGGGCAGAGGCCAGAAGGTGACGGGGTCCCAACCCACCACCCTCCCACCCAATTAAATGTGCCCGAAATGCCTCACCAAACTTGCCTTGGGAGAATGCATTAAACTCTGCCCATTTGACTGCGCAACAATGTATACATGTTAAAGGGAATTATTATTAGAATACTGGGCCGACAACAGAGGTGGAAAGCTTACTGTGCAGAGCACAAATAAAGAATGTGGTTGATGGACTTAGCTATTGTTGACATGCAGTGACTGATGAAATGGCATATGATGAATGATATTATAATGTGTGGGGGAGAGATATGAAGGGTGCAATTTTCATTTGAACTTCTGCTTCTCTTTTTGTCTTGACATGTATTTGTCTCAGAGGATTGATGGCATATTGAAAGAGATGGGGCCTTCGTGACCTCGTTGTTCCTTACCTCTAACGACAATGATAGTGGTTTCATTTCAAGATGACATAATGCCTCTTTGAGAACTTTGATTGAAAAACCATTGGAAGTTCAGAAGTTCTACTGTTTTGAGCTTTCTATTACTGTACAGCAGCCTCTGTACAGAAAATGCCCTGATATCATATGGTGACAAAATATTACCAACGATTTCTCCACAGCTGTTAATAGCTGTTAGTAGGTAAATGGAAAACAGGCACTTTGAGATGTGTTTTTACTGTGTAGAAATAAATTAGCACCAAGAACTAAATGGTTAGTAAATAGAAAATGTATTATAGTCTAAAATTTTCCTTTAAGTGTTTTATTGCACAAATGTCTCACGCAATATGTAACTCCTGAGGGATAATCTTGGCTTTGTTTTCTATTAAACAACAGAGTACTCATCAGTCTTAGAGGGTTTTTCATTAGCACTAATTTAGCCATGGACATTCTGCTTATCCTGAGCCAAAGAATTTACCTGTACCCAGGATTAACTTGTGAATGAAGAAGCCTTGTTAATAACTCAAATGCCTGACATTTATTCATTCACAATGAAACTCAGATTTTACATAAAATTCAAATGTCTTTGTTTCTTATTGATTTTTTAAAAATATTTAATAAAGGAACAGTGCATATAAACCTCTGGAAAATAATTGCCAAAAATGTATTCTGATATTAGTTTTAATTTAAGGCCCCATTTTTACATTAGCAGCAGGCAAAAATGAACTCAGTACTCATATTTCAACTAAATAGTTCCCATTTGGGCTGAGGAATGCAATTTGTATCATTAATCATTCACATGATAGAAATTTGGCAGCTGTTCAGGACTCCAGGCAGTGCAACATACAATGAGGCAGGTTTTATAATACACGGATATTCTGACAAGGTCCAAACCAGTTTGTCTGAACCTTTGGCATAGAAAGGAACATGATGTTCAAAATCTTTAGACTAAAAAGACAAACTTTATTTACTTGCAGAGTTTTTAATCCAACACTGACCTACCATTATTTACCTCTAAAATCTATACCCAAGAACCAGGTAAAAATGGAAAGTAGAATTGCATGTGTGTATAGATATACATATGTATATATTATACACACATACATACGTATATAAATACATGTACACATGCACGTAGCTCAGCAACACATAAAGTTCTTCAGGAATGTTGTTGGAGACAGATGTTTGCTTCATTGGTAACTTCATATAAATCATGTAATGTGTTTTATAAACACTTCACAGTTTGGAGCAACACCCATACATTATTTTTTGCATTCCCAACAAATTACGGATCACATATAATCTGGCTTTATCATTCAGCAATGCAGCCGACTGTGCCTCTCCACTTAACAGCATGAAAACAGTTCACAGAGTTTATAAGGTAGCTGAAACTAGGGATGTAAGCATTTATATTAACCCTTACCCTGCAAGGATGGTGAAAACAAACAGTAAATGTTTTCAATCACTTCCAACAGGCAGCATTTCTCTACACTCTTAACCATTTTTGTTAGAATGTTGTTACTTATGCCCAATGAAGGCATTTTCCTACCAGACTGTTAATTGTAAGTGTTGCAAACAGCTAGTCATCACTTGTACTCTTAGATGTGGACAGCAGAATCAAACCCATTCTATTTAAAGTTACACATTGTGAATAATTGTGAAGGTTTATGTCTCTTATTTTGTACATTCTTAGTTCCTAGTTTTCAAATGGCAATATGGGGAAGCGTAAGTGGAGGTTGGATGTGCACCCATGGTGAGGGGAGGAAGATTGGCGGGAGAATGTCTGATACTGCCCCTTCATTGCTCTTATCAGGTAATGGAAGCCTGGAAGCAGGTTGCTTAGCCAAGCTCTTCCATAAGTATTGTAGGTGGAGATTAACAAAAAGGAAATAGGGAACAATTACATAATTCTCATCCTCAAAAGAACAGAATGTTTATTTTAAATACAGTGGTAACTGAAACATATCCTCTCTTGGTATTGCTGAAAAAATAGTTCTGAGCTGTTTCACCTTGCACCAAAACATTTCTCAGTTTTACTGCACTCACTTGTGTTATGAGCTTTGCTCTGTTGTATATTGGTAAAAAAGCTGCCACCCCCACAATGGGAACTTGACCATGTTTAGAACCCATTCCTATCCTCAGTAGATAGCCACAGATTTCTACTTTCTATCAGGAGTTACTGCCTGATGATCAGGACAGAATCCTGACTGATAACAATACTACCACTCCATTCTCCCATCCCCAACCTCAACCACTCCAGGATGCTGAGGCAAATTGTAATACCCCACCACTGCCCTGGGTGAGATCAAGTCACTCAAGCCTGTTCAGCAATGAACAATGCATTCACCCATTGAATATGAAGGCCATCAGTTCATTTTTCTTTCATTCATACTTTCATAATAGATGTGAAAAGTATAGTCTAACCAAGGTTCGATGTAAGTTTAACATGATGTCTCTGCTTTTGAATTCTATTCCTCTGGAATATTTGCAGTTTTTATGGCTTTTTTAACCCACGTTGGTTTGTGAGTCTGTATTCCTAAATTCCATTGCACCTATGTCCCATTTAGACACTTCAGGTAGTCTCCTTAATCCTTCTATATTAAAATTAATTTGCAATTTACATGCCGATTCTGCAAGTTTGTTCTTGCTTCCTTGTATTTTGTTGCTGCCTTCCTCAGCATTAAGTATACCCCCAAATTTGATGTCAGCTATAAATTTTGATATTGTACTTCTGATTCCCAAGTCTAAATCATTTAGATAAAAGCACAATACTGCAGGTACTGGAAATCTGAAATAAAAACAGAAAATGCTGGAAAAACACACCAGGTCTGGCAGCATCTATGGAGAGAGAAACAGAGTTAATATTTTGAGTCTGTATGACTCTCCTTCAAAGCTCTACAGCTTCTTCCCCTGTAATCCAAATCATTTATGTAAATATTGAACAGCTGTGTTCCCAATTCAAATCCCTGTGGAGTACTATTTGCACCTTTCATCAGTCCAAGTAACAATCTTCAATCCCTACTGCCTGTTTCCTGTTTAGTATACGATGCGCATTCCATTCTGTTACTTGTCCCCTGACTCTACACTTTGCTACCTTAGTCATGAGTCCACTATGCAGTACCTTTTTGAAGGCCTTTTGAAAATCCAGGTATATTACATCCACTGTTGTCCTCTTGTCTATTCTTTCTGTTATTTCTTCAAAGAATGCAGTAACATTGGTCAAGCATTACTTTCCCTTTTGGAGTCTGTGGTAACCATTCAATTCTATTCTTGATTTCTCTATGTCTTTCTATTACATCTTTGACTACATTCCAATATCATTTGTGGGTTGTTATCAGGACTGGCTAGGCCAGCATGTATTGTCCATCCCGAATTGCCCTTGAGAAGGTGGTGGTGATTTGCCTCCTTCAACCGCTGCAGTCCATGTGGTGTAGGTACTTGTACATTTCGAAGGGAGGTTCAGTGTTTTGATCCAGCAACAATAAAGGAGCAGCAATAAAGTTGGAAGTCAGGATAGTGTATAAACCTATAGGGGAAGTTGCAGGTGGTAGTGTTACCATGTGTCTGTTAACCTTGATCTTCTAGGTGTTAGAGGTTGTGGGTTTATAAGGTGCTGTTAAGGGAGCCTTGGCAAGTTGCTGCAGTGCATCTTGCATATGGTACACACTGCTATCATTGTGCACTGGTGGTGGACAGAATGAATGTTTAAGGTGGATAGGGGGCTGATCAAGCAGGCTGCTTTGTCCTTAATGGTGTCAAGCTTCTTGAGTGTTGTTGGAGCTGCACTCATCCAGGCAAGTGGAAGGTATTCCATCACACTCCTGACTTGTGCCTTGTAGATGGTGTACAGATTTGGGGAATCAGGAGATGGGTTACTTGCTGCAGAGTTATAGGCCAGAATTTTCTAGCCCCTCCCACTGGCAATATTTTCTGGTCCCGCCGAAGGCAACAAACCTTTGAATGGCTCATTGCATTTTCTGGCCCCGCCCCACCGTGACAAGGCCAGAAAATTCCACCCATAGAGTCAAAGAGTCATAACACATTTATGGCACAGAAGGAGGCTATTCGACCTATCAAGTCCATGCTAGCTCTCCACAGAGCAATCCAGTCAGGCCCATTCCAACACCTACCGCACCCCCCCCCTCCCCCCACCCCACCGTAGTTCTGCAAATTTATTTCCCTCAAGTACTTATCCAAGTTCCTTTAAAAATCATTAATTGTTTTTATTTCCATCACCCTCATGGGCAGCAAGTTCTGGATCATCATCACTAACTGCGTAAAAAATTCCTGCTCACATTCCCCTTGCATCTCTTGCCCAAAAACTTAAATCTGTGTCCCTTATTCCTTGTACCATCAACTAAAGGGAATAGTTTTCTCTTGTCTACTTTATCTAAGTCTGTCATAATTCTGTACACCTCTATCAAATCTCCCCTCATTCTCCTTTGCTTCAAGAAGAATAATGCGAGCTTTTGCAACCTAACCTCTTAACATCCCAGCCTCTGACCTGCCCTTGTAGCCACAGTGTTTATATGGCTGGTGCAGTTCAGTTTCAGGTCAATGGTGAGCCCAGGATGTTGATGGTGGAGGATTCAGCGATTGTAATGCCATTGAATATCAAGGAGAAATGATTAGATTCTCTCTTGTTGAAGACGATCATTTCCTGGCACTTGTGTGACACAAATATTGCTGCCACTTATCAGCTCAAACCTGAATGTTGTCCAAGTATTGCTGCATATGGACACGGACTTCTTCAGCATCTAAGGAGTTGCAAGTGAGACTGAACACTGTGCGATAGTGAATGTCCCTACTTTTAACCTTATGTTGGAGGAAAGGTCATTGATGAAGTAACTGAAGATGGTTGGGCCGAGAATACTACCCTGAGGAATTCCTGCAGTGATGTCCTTGGGCTGCATTGATCGGCCTCCAAAAATCTCAATTATTTCCTTTTTTGTAGGTATGACTCCAACCAGTGGAGTGTGTTCACCCCAATTCCCATTGACTTCAACTTGCTAAGTCTCCTTGATGTCACACTTAGTCAAATGCTGTCTTGATGTCAAGAGCAGTCACTTGATCTCAATCTACTTCTGGATTGCAGCTCTTTTGTCTATGTTTGGACCTAGGCTGTAATGAAACCTGGAGCCGAGTGGCACTGGGTGGAACCCAAAGTGAGCATCAGTAAGCAGGTTATTGCTGAGTGTTATTTGATAACACAGTCGACGATACCTTCCATCACCTTGCTGATGATTGAGAGTAGAATGATAGAGGGAAATCATCTATGTTGGAGCGGTCCTTTTTTAGTGGAAGGGACATACCTAGGCATTTTTACATATTACCAATAGATGCCAGTGTTGAAGATGTAAAAAGATCATCTTGATGAGCGAGACTAGTTCTGGAGCCGAAGCCTTCAGTACTTCACCTGGGATGTTGTCAGGGCCAATAGCCATTTAATCATTCAGTGCCTTCAGCTGTGTTATGGCACAGCCAATGGCAAATGCTGAGTTGTTTAAATCCCAGAGGGAAACTTGAGACAACTGCCACAACTATTTTTAGAATTTGTATGTTTCAAGGTGCAGGCTTTGAATTCAGTAGTAATAAGACCACCAAGCCTTATAGGTTTTTACAAACTAGATTCAACATTTATTAATAGGAGAAATAATTTTAAGTACATACAAATGTCTATAAATTATTACTATAATAACTTCTAAATCCTCCTATTAATCTCCCAGTTACACTTTCGTAAAGGCAACAGGAAGACATGTAGATTTTAAAAGACCCAGGCAAAGAAACATGACACTCTGAACAATCCAATTCAAAGTGAGTTTCCTTAACTTCCGTTCTTTGTAGATAGCAGCTTGAGACTTAGATACTGAAGGCATTTTGCACTTGTTAGATCTTAGAATGCCTGCCTTTACACACAGCCTTCTCTCCTTTATACATATTTTCCCCTTTGCAACTACCCATTGTTTCACTATTTCTTTGGATTTTACCTCCCTGATCATAAAAAAATTATCATAGTATCAATTTTTACCAGTAATCTTGGGAAAATAAACACACTGGCTAGAATTTTTCGCTCAGTATGTGGGCGTGTACCCAAGACGCTTGGGTGTAAAATGAAGCACAATGATGTCAGGCAAGCGTCCCGACGTCATTGCGCGATATTTCGGTTGGCAGGCGCGCGCAGGAGTCAGCAGCAGATTCGCCAACAATTAAGCTGCCTACTAAAGCCATTAATCAACTAATTGATTGGAATTTCACACTGCCCGTCCAACCATTCAGCTGGCGGGTGGGCATTTTTACCGAAGCCTCATCCACGGGCAGAATGAGGTTTCAACCAGTGATTTTAAAAAAACTTTTTACACTCATATTTAACAGGTCCCTGCCCATGTGACAGAGTCACATGAGGGGACATGTTTTCATTATTTTAAAAATCTTTATTTTTACTGATAACAATCTTCAGCTCACTGAGGCAGGTCTGTGCCTCATGGAGCTTTTACTGCATGTGCAAACTTCGGCATTCTCACTCCTCCCGCCCCCACCCCGGCAGCGCTAAGGGCTGCAGCAGATGTTTCACATTGCCTGGCCATTAATTGACCAGCCAGCGTAAAATCGTGGTCGGGGCCCAATCGCGGGCAGCAGTTGGTTTCTTGGCCACTCCCAGGCCTGCCAGCTGTGCCCGCTCAACGAGGGAAAAATTCTGCCCACTGTATCTTAACTTCTGCTGGGTGGGTGTAATATTTCACTCCCTCTTTTGAATTTAAGCTAGTCTGGTTTATTTAAAAATGCAAAAGTCCTTTTATACCTTATCTTCTAGACTCCTCCCATGTGTATCAACTTAACACTTCAAACCCAGCTTATCTTCTAACACACCAAAGCCTTCAGACCAACTGCCTTTAATCCAATTAAGTCTCACACATATAGACACACACACACATAGACACAGATACCACTATTTTACAATAAATTCCATTAACATTAGATCTTCCTGATAAACTGTTTCTTGATGTCATGTGGAGTGAATTGAATTGGTTAAAGGCTAACATCTATGATGCTGGGGACCTCAGCAGGAGGTTGGTAAGGATCATCCACTTGGCACTTATAGTGGAAGATGGTTTGCACTGACATAGAGGGAAGAGGAGGCTCCCACATCATTGAGGATCGGGTCATTTGTGGAGCCTCCTCTTCCCATTAGCTATTTAATGGTCCACCAGTATTCACAACTGGATGTGATAGGACTGTAGAACTTAGATCTGATCCATTGGTTATGAAATTGCTTATCTCTGGCTGTAGTGTCCAAGTTCCCTGGCTTAATGGTGATGGCAGAGTAAAGGGGATGCCAGGCTATGAGGTCATGGATTAGAGTTGAATATTATTCTGCTGTTGCTAATGGTCCCCAGCGCCTCATGGCTGCTCAGTTTTAAGCTACTATATCTGTTCTGAATCTATCCTATTTTGCATGGTGGTAGTGCCACACGACACATGAAGTGTTCGTCTCCACAAGGACTATGCGGTGGTCACTCCTATCAACACTGTCATAGCCAGATACATCTGCAACAGGTAGATTGGTGAAAATGATGCCACGTAAGTGTTTTACTCATTTTGGTTCTCTTACCACCTGCTGCAGGTCCGGTACAGCAGATATGTCCTTAACTAGTGGTGATGGACATTGAAGTCCCCCACTGTACATTCTGTGCCCATGCTCCCCTTAAAACCTCTTCCTAGTGGTGTAGTACTGATTCATGCTGAGGGGGAGTGCTGTGTGGTAATCAGCATGATGTTTTCTTGTCCATGTTTGACCTGTTGCCATGATGCTTCATGATGTCCGGAGTCAATGTTGAGGACTGTATGTCACCATCTCTGGTGGGTCTGTTCTTGTCAGTGGAACGTTGGTGAAATTGTCTAGAACATTGGCTGTAAGGTATGACAATGTCAGGCTTGACTGCTCTGTGGGACAGGTCTCCAATTTTGAGCTGCCAGATGTTAGTGACTTTGTGGGATAAACTTGGCAGGGCATGCATTTGTCAATCCTGGTTATTCTTACTTAACTTTTCTCTAGTGGTTTGATACAACTGAGTGGCTTGCTAGGTTATTTCAAAGAGAGATTAAGAGGCAGCCACATTGCTGTATGTCTGGAGTCAAATATGGGCCAGACCAGACCAGGAGGTTAGTGAACCAGATGGGTTTTTATGATAATCCAATAGTTTCTTGAGCATCATTACTGAGACTAGCTTTTTAATTTCAGGTTTATTAAATTGACCCAGCTGCCGTTGTGGGATTTGAACTCATGTTCATAGAGCTTTAGTTTAGGCCTCTGCATCACCATTCCAATAACATTACCACTATGCTACCCTTTTCTACCAATGACATTAAACTCGCTGGTTTATAATTCTCAGGATTTTCTCTATCTTCCTTCATGAATGTAGGAATGACATTAGCTGCCCTCTCATCTCTGGGACTAGTCCCTTTTCCATTGAATTTATATAATGGATGCATATATACATACATAAGAATGCTCCTGCAATCCCCCAAACCTACTTCTTATCCATTTACTGCTCATGAATCCACTAATGCCCTCTGCCACTTTCATGATTTCAGATTCTCTCTGGCTGCAGTCATTTCCTTTTACTTTAGATGTACAGTCCCTCTATATATCTAACACCACCAGGATGAACTTAGTGGGGCCTTCCATTCCTTCTAAGGGCAGTCACCCAGCTAGTGCCATTCATCACCACCCTTCTTCATTACCAATAAAACAAGCTTCACTGTTGTCTATGCAGATGCTGACTGATCTGCTGTGTATTTACAACTTTTTCTATTCTTCCTTTACACTTCCACTTGAGTGTGTCTGTATTCAGGGAATATTCAGGTGTAAACAGTGCCAATATCAGAAAATCTGAGCTGATGCTTCTTTCCCCATTGGTTTGTAATTAAATAGATATGGGTCAGGACTTCTCACTTGCTGCATGGGTGGATGAAGGAATCCCTTGGATTTTAAAAATTCTTCTTTGTACCATTTTGTTTTCTCTCATTTGTGGCAATCATTTGGCTTGGTTTCTATGGATTGTTCATGTTTCATTGTTTTTCCCCTTTGGGTGACTTTCCTCTTTGTCCTGCCCACCACATTGTCCCCTGACCTTTTTGGAAAATGATAATCCCCCTTTGCCATTGTTATTTACAGGGGAAACAGGGCTTATTGCTTGACAGGGTAGATCCTGGGGGAATTTAGAACCAGGGGACACAGGGCGGAATTGTCCCAGATTTGCACTAAGTGCGGTAGCTGGTAGGAAAAACGACGTTTTACCCGCCGGCTGCAATGGCGGCTTCTCTCACCCTATCGTCCCAAACCCGCCACATTAATGCATCTGCAGGAAACAAACTGTTTAGATGGCAGGCGGGCTCTCATACACCCGCCATGCCTTTACCTCGCTGCTTCTTCACGCCAGGCATCATATTTAAAGTGCAGCCGCACACAACTTTTAGTGATCCAAGCCAAGGATTGATGCACGAAAGACAGGATGGCCCCAAAAGGCAAAAAGACTGCAACACGCAACCCCCCAACCAACTTCCCCCCACCACCCAGTGACACATCCCTCAAGTGCCTTTTGGAATCCATGGAGGCCCGCCTTGATGTTCTCTACCCCCGCTCTGGCAGCAGGAGGGGTAGCTGCATCATCAATCCAGCATGGTAAGCAGTAGCAGCAGTGGTCAGCGCCAATGTCTTGCAAAAGAGGACAGCCACCCAGTGCCGCTCCAGGATGAATGGTCTCATTCATTCCACCAGGGTAACTCACTCTTCTCATCACTCTCAACTCACACACTCACAAACCCATCATACATCCACAGGGATCTCACACCTCAAGGGACAACACCACTAACTCTCACATACACCCTCACATCTCCATCCGGCTCACATCCTCTCAAGCTCATGTCCTCATCCTGTCCATGGCTTTGCTTCCCACACAAACATTCCACTCAGTGCCATGTGTCCTGCTCACACTCTCTCCATCTGTTTTCACGCAGGAGAAGCCTGCTCACATCAGCAGGTAGAGGTCCCAGACCCGGGGTAGTGTGGTCCACATTAGGCCCCTCACTCACTCGGAGGAGTGTGCCATCGAGCTGACTGGTGAGGAAATGGACCATGTCTGCGGCGATGGTGAGGCCGGTGGCGTGAGGATCCCACATCACATCATCCCTCTCTAAACACGACTGTGAGTATTCTATCACCTGCTTTTGACTGTGCTGCCATGCACTAATTATGTCTACTTTGGTTCACAGGGAGCTCTATCAAGTGACCGACACCCTCACCCAGCCCCTTAGCTCCATTGATGTCTTGACCTCCAGACAAGAGGACATCTCCTCCTTTGAAGAGCTGGAAATAAGCAGCTTGGAAAACCCATCACAGCACTTAGGTTCAGCCGAGCCCCCCGGCATTTGGAGGTGTGATAGAAAAGAGGCATCTGTGAGATCTGAGTCAGATGATGAGCCTCTGCATTTAGCCCTCCAAATCATTCTGGAGAGTCAGCAGAAGGCATGAGAACATCACGCAGTGCTGTTGGAAGCCCTCAACAGGGTAGCACATGAATCGGAGGAGTGCGTCTGCCTGCTTTCTGATGAAGTGATGCCCATATGTGCGCATATGGAGGTCTCCATGGGGATAATGGCGGATGCCATGGAGACCCTGGTCCAGCAGAATGTGGACATGTGTGCAGACCTGCGCTCTATTGCAGGAGCCATGGGTGAGTTCCTGCAGTGGCACCACGAGATGGAAACAGGGCACCTTGATGTCCCTCCAGGTGCTCCTTTCCCTCAAAAGGTCAGGCCAGCGCCCCCAGGCACTCGAAGGGAGGAGGAGCGGCAGCTAGACACCGCTGGGTCATCCACTCAGTAATCTCAGAGGCTGTCCTCTCGCTCCCAGTCCCCTTTGCCTGTGAGCCCCTCAACCTTGTCCTCTGTCACTGCAGAGGGAGCAGCTGGCCAACGTGTGATTCTGGAGGGAGAAGTTGTGTGTGTGGCAGGGCTATTCAGAGTCTTGTGCAAGCACTCTCCCATGCACACGGATCCTTCCCGTATCACACTCGTCTCACTGTCCTGAGCATTATCAATGCTGCCTGCTGGGGTTCGCTTTTGGTTGTCCATCTGAGCTGACCTGCCTCTTCACGCACACGATGATCATACTCCCATGCAGCACCTGATCTTACGCATCAAAACTCTCATTTCACTTTTGATTTAGACATCATGGTTGTGATTCAGCTTTTTGTGCATTCCCCCATCTTTTCCCCTCCCCCAGTCACCCATTTCTTTTCCCCCATCGCTGTTGACCCCCTTGGCATCACCCTCCACTTCCCCTCCATGACCTACCAGCCACAATCCTTTTCATTACGGGTTGCCGTGAACATGCACATTCCCTTCCTTCCCAAAAATCCCACCCCCATCCACATTAACCTCTGTTACCTCCTCTTTCGCACCCCCAGGGTCCTTGTCTGCTTCCGAGTCCCCACCAACCAATTTTGTCGTCACTTCTACCCTTACCATCAAACCCTCACCCTCCCACCCTACCACCTCACTCTGCCCTCGCTCATTCTCACCATTTTCCTTGTTCCACACCCAGCCTTAGTTCTCTCCCCAGGAGACAGTCATGGACTCACCAGAGCCCTCCCTTGCACGTTCACCAGGAGAGCCCCTCCCTCCGCACCCTATCCCCTCTTGGGAACCCCTCCCCTCGGAACCCCTTCCCTCAGCCCCGGAACCCCTTGCCCCCCTTGGAACCCCCTCCCGCCTTGGAACTCCTTCCCCACTGCACCCCACCCCCCCCCAGATTCCACCCTCCCCAGCTTAACCCTCCTGCCCCGGAGTTCCCCCTTAGTCCTCCCCCACCCCCGGACTCCACCTCCGCTTAGCCCTTCCCTCTTCCTGACACCTTCAGACACCCTTACCTCTTCCACCACCCTTAGTCCTTACGCCCCTGACTCTTTCCTCCAGCCTTACTTCTTCCTCCATCCTTACTTCTTCCTTCAGGCTTACTCCTTGCCCCTTCCTGACTCCTTCAAACACCCTTACTTCTTCCTCCAGCCTTACTCATTCCCCCTCTCTGCACTCCTTCCCCCCTCCGAACTCCTTCCCTTACACCTTCCACCCCTCTTACACCTACCTCCCGAGTTGCCATCTTCTCCCCATTACCCCCTCCTGCCCCCCCACTCCCTCCCTCTCTCCCAACCTCCCCTTCCCTGACACCTTGATTCTCCCCGTCCCAACCTCACCCCATCCTGACACCTTCATTCCCCCCCACTCCCAAACTCACCCCATCCTGACACCTCCTCCTCTCCTAGTCAATCCTAGACCTTCCTCTCCTACCCCCCCCCCCCCCCCCCACCACCCCCGGTACATCTTCCTCTCCCAAACAGAGTTGGAACCTCCTCTCCACCTTCTTGACCATCATCCATTATGAGCAGACCCTCAACAGTGACTTTCTAACTTCCGTGGCTGCTTCGGAACAGAGCCATGTCCATGAGAATCAACCCAGCATGCCATGGACATCCCTCCAGTGTGCTGTTGCTATCGGGCTCCGGTGTCTTCTGTTCCTCGGATATCCACAATGTGATCAAAGCCCTGGCGATGAGCCCTGACTTCTGTATGTCCCACTTGTCAAAATGTGTTCTGCACCGGTGTACAATCATGCCGACGTGAGCGGATGAGCTAGCAGCGGGGGCGGGGCAATGATTCCGGCGGGCTGGCCTTATAATGATATGTGGATGTATTATAATGAGGTTCTCAACGTCGATGGCGGGGAACATGGCCCGCCATCGACAAGCTGAGTGGACAATTGCAAGCTGGTTTCACAACGTTGGGAAACCAATTTATGGCTTTCTCGCCATATTGTCCGCTCACACCGCCGAGCACGCTCGATGCCAGTGGACAGGGAAAATTCCACCCACAGTTTCAGAATAAGGGGTCGCCTATTTAAAATGCAGATGAAGAGGAATTTTTGTTTTTTTTTCATTGACTCATGGGATGTGGGATCCATTGGCTAATTCCTAATTGCCCTTGAGAAGGTGCTGGTGAGCTGCCTTCTTGAACCGCTGCAGGCCACGTGGTGCTCGAAGGGAAGTTCCAGGACTTTGCCCCAGAGGATTTTCTCTTAGAGGGTCATTAATCTTTGGAATTCTCTTCCACGGGGAGCAGTGGAGGCTGGTTCATTGAATATATTTAAGGCTGAGCTAGACAGATTTTTGATCTACAAGGGAGTCCAAGTGAGGGAGCAGGGCAGGGCGTGCAGGTGGGAAAGTGGAGTTGCTGCCATGATCAGAGCAGACATGATCTTATTGAACAGTAGAGCTGTGGCTCGAGTAGCCAGATGGCCTACTCCTGTTCCTATTTCTTATGTTCTTATATTCTTATAGAACTAGCTGGTACCTTTCTCTTGGTACTACTGCTTCACAGGTACAGTCCAGGAGTCTGTTTGTTTGATAATCTTCCACAGTTTATCCTTCATTTTTCTTAACTTCCTGTGCTTAGCATGTTCTAGTTAAGTTGACTTCACTGTTTGTATGTTTTCTTAAACTTTAAAAAAAATCTCTTTAAAAAATAATTAATTTAATGAAATCAGCAGAAACCACTTAACAGCAAGATCTGGCCTCATGGCATTGACCTGGATGTGGGTGCCTGTGGGTAGCCATTAAGTGTAAAAAATATGCCACTATCCAATGTTTGTATCTTAAAACCCCAGGTTTAGGTGTGTTGCATGTGCACATACTCAAAGAAACTAAAGGCAGAGACAGTAAAGGTGGAATTTTCCACTCCTGTCGGTGATGGGAAACGTGGCAGGCGGGGGCAGATATTTGGCGTGATTGTAAAAGTCAGTTTCCCGAAGACAGGAAGTTAGTTTGGAATTTGATTCTTTGGTGCCGGGTTAAAGGCGGGTTGAGTTCCCTGCTTGATCTCTGTCGGGAACCACATTTGCATTCAATACATCTCATGAATGCTTATTAAAAGCCCAACTTAGCGGAATGATAATCTCCCTCCAAATTCAGTGCCCCACCAGTGGATAATTACAATGATCTGTTTTACGATTGTACACAATGGGCGTGCACCTGGCGAGCTTACAACAACTTGGAGGTCAGTAGACATTGCTTTCGCTTGCCTTTAGGAGAGTTGCTGAAAAACATCAGGTGCCTGCATCTCAAGGCCAAGGCTGCGCTTGGAGGCAAAACCATTTGGGAGGGGGGAGATGGAGGTGGGGCTTGGGGGGCTGGTGGTGGTGTGTGGAACATGAGAAAGGAGTGGGGAGTCAGAGGCAGGACTGGCGGGGGTTGGTGTATGGAACATGAGAGGGGAGCAAGGAGACAAAGGCAGGACTAGGGGAATGGTGTGTGGAAGATGAGAGGGGAGAGGGGAGGTAGAGACAGGACTGAGGGAGTGGTGTGTGCAAGATGAGAGGGGAACATGGAGATGGAGGCTAGACTGGGGGGGTTTACGTGTGGAACATTAGAGGGGAGGAGGGAGATGGAGGCAGAAGTGGGGAGGGTGGTTTGTGGAACACAAGAGAGGAGACAGGCAGGACTGGGGGGTTTGTGTGTGGACAATGAGAAGGGAGGTGGAGGCAGGACTGGGGTTGTTGTGTGAACATGAGAGGGGAGTGGGGAGACAGAAGCAGGACTGGGGGTGGTCAAGATATAGAGTTGAGTATTGAAAGACTGTCCTGGGGCAAGAGTTATAAGAATGTTCAAGGCAGTTTCAGAGACTATCTTCAGGCTGAGGCCACACTGTCAGGGCAGATTGAGGAGACTGTTCTGAGGCTGAGGCCATGCTGTCAAGGGGATATTGAAGAGACTATCTTGGGGCTGGGGCCACGCTGTCAGGGGCAGACTGAAGAGACAGTCCTGGGTCTGAACGGGCCATGGCATGCATTCCTTGTTTCCAGTCTTGGGCTGGGGAAGGCTTCTCTGGGCAGTGATAGTCATGCACAGTTTGGTGTGCAGTGCCTGGTCAGTCACCTAAGGCATTTGGTCCAGGAAGCTTGAGTCATGGTACTGTGAGGCAGAGGACACAGTAACGTTCAGGTGAGGCATCTGGATCCTGTAAGTCAGTAGCTGAAAAGTCATATGGGGGTTATTGGGTGGTCTTATTGTGGGGGTGGTGGGGTGGAGGGGGGGGGTTCACAAAAAGTCAGGGTGCATATGGCCTTGAGAAGGGGAGGGGCCATGTTGACAATGGGCATTGGGACATCAACATTAAAGTGGGGGAGAATAGGAATATCCAAATGGACAATGATGGAGTCAAGGGTAACGGGGTAGGCTGAGGCAAGGGCAGATGGGCCGGCCTAGATCTTACCCGCCCCAGTGTAAAATTGCAGAGGTCAGGGTGGGAAGGAACCCTGTGGGAAGGCCACCTGAGAAATTTTACAGTCACCCCCCTGCCTACAAGCCCACCGGTGGGGAATGTAAAATTCTGCCAATGAGTGCACAGGGAAGAACAGCATGCGTAGACCATTTGGTCCCTCAAGATTGCTCTATAGGAGGACATTATCAGATTGTGATGGGGAATCAAGTTCCACTCTCTTAAATGCCTGTAACCATTGAAGCAAATAGCAGCCAAAGAATCCAGCTCACTTCCAAACAGTGCATGTGAACATGTACATACAAGTGACAAAACTATATACACTAGCCGTGCCACCTTTGTGCCTTCAAAACTTCTTTATCTTTCTTTTCCGACTGCTACACCTCAACGACAATCACAGCTGAGGTCAAGGCAGCCTGCTGATTGCAATGCCCTGTTGACTGTGATGACTTTGGTGGGTGTCTTCTGGTAGCCCAAGGCCTAGAGGGCCCCAGCTTGTAAGGTTCTCCTGCACAGGTGCAGGTGTGGCCTCCTTGGCCTGGCTTGCTGGAGGCGATGGGGTTACTGGCAGAGGGGAGGTTGAGCAGCAAGGCACCCTTTGGAGTGTCCTGGGATTAAACTCCTGGGATGCCTTGCTGACGCTCCTCTTTCCTGTCGGACTCCTTGAGAAGAAGAGGCACCTGCAGGGATGTTGAGGTGTCTCGTTCCCTTCTCACCCAGCCACTGCTGCACTGCACCCATGGCTAGAGTGATGGCATACAGGTCCAAGCACATTTCTGGCAGCCATTGCGCGTTCTGCTGGACCTTGGTCTCCATGGCGGCCACCACCCTTTCAATAGAGGCAACCAAGCACTCACACGCTGGAGCCATGATAGCAGACAGAACGTGGGCAGACTCCTCCAGCTTTTGGTGCAGTCTGCAGACAGCCTCTGGCATCTCTGCCTGATGTTCCCCTGCCTGTCTCTGTGCCTCCAACATATCTGTTATGGCCGAGTCCAGAGGCTCATCACCTGCATGGGGCTGAGCAG
Organism: Cetorhinus maximus; assembly: GCF_964194155.1. Lineage (NCBI taxonomy): Eukaryota > Metazoa > Chordata > Chondrichthyes > Lamniformes > Cetorhinidae > Cetorhinus > Cetorhinus maximus. The sequence goes on along the minus strand of NC_135880.1, from coordinate 155,434,414 downwards.
GGGCCTGGTCCCCAGCAGTCCTCTGAGTGTCAGAGACCTTAGCTGTCATTGCCTCCACCAGCTGTGGACCTGTGTCTGTGAGGTGCTCACCAGATTGTGACCCTAAGCCTACTCTAAACCATGCACCCCCCAAGGTGAATGTGCTGGTGGAGGGTGCAGGTGAATGCTGTGACTGTGCATCCTCTGAGGGTGGTGAGTCTTCATGCTTAGAGGTGGTTGTGGAGTTGGAGCTATGGTTGGCTGGACTCTTCACCTCCCCCATTCCATGCTGGTAGCTGGAATGGTGAAGAGAAAGGTTTAGTGGATGCCTTAGCATGCTCCCTTATCTAAACAATGTCTCACTCTGTCAGTCATCTAACAACAGCAGACCAGAGTCATCCTCACTGGCTTTCTGGGGAAGTCCTGTCTCACCTTTGGTGCATACACAGTCCTGGTCCCCACTGACTAGTTCGACAGCCTCCACTTCAAAGGTGGTGGGCACTCTGAGGTCTGGCATGCCATCGCTGGTCTTGGTCTGCTCCCTCTGGTTGTAAGCGTTCTTGTCCTGCAGACAGACAGAAGGGTTGATTATCATCCCTATGGGAGCATGAGCAGTTTAGGAGCATGTATGCCCATGCCAGCTTCTGAGCCCTGCCCAGTAAATGATTAACAAGTAACATGTCCTGCAGCTGATAGAATATTGAGAAAATGAAGTGGCTGGCACACATTTAGTGTACATGCCCCATGTGCTAGTGAGTGCTGCAACCCAAACACCTGTCTGACATCCCTGTGCACTTGCACTGCCTGATGCCCTTATGAATATCACTTTGCAGTGAGTAGACAGTGCCACTTACCCTGGCGGAGTGCAGCAGATCATTCATCCTTTTCCTGCTGGACAGTTCTTCTGTGGGCCCCATGGCGCTAGCTTCTGCTGTGACCTCTGCCCAGGCTGCCATGGTCAGATGGGAGAGTCTCCTGTTGTCATCCCTGGGAAACAGGACCTCCAGCCTTTTCTGGATGTCCTGGAGGAGAATCTACAGGGGAGGCTTCACTAAACTGTGGGGCCGCACATTTTCTGCCCTGTGACATTCTCATCGATTCAGAGTCCAGAGCTCCTGGCTTGCAGTGAGTGAATAGCTGTCTGGGTGCCCTTTAAACATGGCTCTAGGACCTTTGACCCTCTGAGGTAAGGGCAGAGACGACAACTTCTGCCCGCCCCCGCTGCAAGGTTCGCTGAGCTCTTCGCACATGCATGTGATGAGCTGAACAGGGCGAGATCACACGTGGCCAGCTGTCCTGAGCCCAAGTGAAGTCACTCTCATTTCTACTCCCACCCCCAACTTATACTCCAGGACTGAAGATAATGCCCTGGACATTTGATGATGTTGCATCATTTTATAGACTAAACCACCTAACATGGTGGACAGTGTTCATGTGCATATCCTGGGCTGGAGGTACACTATTCATCATATTGGTATAAGGATCAAAGGTGGCATGCACTGCCCATGTCTGGAACAGACATTAAGTCCTTTGCATATTCTATAAGTAGCGAACACCTTTTTGATGCCCTCTTACCAAATTGGGTACCCTGAATACAGCTGGCACAGGCCTTAGAGAGGAGGGGGCACTGGAGGATGCCACCTGGGTTTTCATCTATACAGAGAGAAGACAAACTCAAATTATTTTATGGGAAGATGAAAGATCAGAATGATAAAGACTGATATTGAATCCAGGTAACAGTCTGTTGGCTGGAGAGCCAGCAAGAGCCGCATGTCACCTTTTTTGGGGAAGGCCCACCAATTAGGCACTTAAGTGGCCGATGGTGGGCCTTCCCTATGTTCAAGGACCCAAAGGGGGACTCAAAATCCTGCACCCCCAAAGAGCTGCTGGCCAACGAGAGGCTGGCAGCTGTCCATTTTCAGGAAGCACCGGCAATGCACTCACCAGAGACCCGGGATGAGTGAGGGACCTCAGGACTCAGGTGAGTACGGGCAGGGTGGGGGTTGCAGGAGTGATAGGGGAGGAGGGTCTGTAGCAAGGGCACGTCAGGTGGCACTCAGTGGGCCTCCTGCCTTCCCGATGTCAGGTGCCTTGATCAGGCACCAAGTGCCTCCGAATAAGCAACCCCTCCGGGAGCCCACAAACAAACACAACAGGATTCGCTTTCTGGGCTTCCTGCAAGACAACTGTCCCACCTGACGCTGGTTGAATACCAGTGGCGGTGGGATGAGGCCCTTAAGTGTGAATTAATTGCTCACTCAAGAGCCTCAATTAGTGGTAGTGCAGGAAGCCTGTCCACGAGCCTCTGGGGAGGACGTTAAATTCTGCCCATAAAATGCATAGAAGAACAATAAACCGAGCAATATAAAACTTCCAACTCAAAGAGAATCATGGTGAACTGGCTAATTAATTACTGGCAGACCAATGAGATATTTGGAACAGGCCAACATGAAGATTCCTGACTGGGCAGTTCAGATATTTATGAATGTTTTTCCTTTTTGTTCTTTCAAATTAAAACAATTTCTCTTGAAATGTCTAGATACAGACTGAAATATTCCAGAGAAAATCATACAAGCAAACGCAAGGGGCATAATAACTAATGTCAATGCTGACATTTCACTCCATTGAAAATTATAAGTAACATCAGCTGCTGGTATGTTATTTCTCATCAACCTAGACAAGAACAAAGATAATCAAAATTAATGTCATATCCGAAATCAATTCTCCTGTTCTGCCATGGAAATTAACCCTGAAGACTTCAAGATAATGAATTGAGTATTGATTAATGGTGGGAGGGGCTCCTCAGTGAGGGGTGGGGGCAGGTTGTAGCAGGAGAGGTTGAAACAAATAAGCCTTAAGAAAACTAGGCAAAGAATAGATGTTGGATTCCAGTGCTTCAGTTGCATTATGTGACTAGAATACATTTTTTTATACTGGTAAAACAAATTCTAATTGGCTTGTTGGACTTACCAATTACACATTGTGGGATGGTAGTTACTAATAATTCACTGAAAGTTTGTAGTCAATGTGAAACTAGTATTAACAAAGTTAATCAGATATTTGGATAGATTTCAAGGTCATTTGAAAGTCAAAGTAAGTTATTCTAACCTTGTACAGATCACCATTGAGTCAAGTCAAAACCATCAGGTATGAGTTTGGGCACCATGGTTTCAAAGAGATATTGTTATATTAGCAAGGATTTGGAGAATGATTTTGCCATTTATTACTGAAAATAATGAGCAGAGATTAACAAAGCTGCACTAGATTTCATTGGAGGAAAGAAGATTGTGTGGAGAAAAGAATAAAGTATATAAAATGCTGACACGTAACCGCAATTTTAAAGGGGACGTGGGCACATTTATGTGTGAGTCCTGAAGCAGGTGCCAAAGCTTGCCTGCTTCTTCTGGCTCACAAGGAAACCTGATGTAAAGTTCTTAAATTTACCTGCCTGTGCTTCTTCTGGCCCATGAACCAATTCCTGACAGGAAAGCCATCATTGCCCCCTCACTCAGGCTTCCAGCTAAAATTGCAGATCACTCACACTTTATCTGAATTTTTAAGATCATAAGATTGTTGTATTCTGGTGCTCTTTGTTGCCACCACATATTGTATTATGGGTTCTTTAGATGTCTCAATGAGGAGATCTTAAGACTTGTATGTTTAAAAGTGAACCGTTTATTGGTAATCTTTAACTATTCAGAGATCCCAGATTACAGTCATGCATGGTGTTGCTCTATGCAAGTAGGCTGCTTACTTACAGTGTTGTTTCTAGACTGTTCTACCCCAAAGTCTCTTACCATGTGACTCGATACATCATACCATGGGTGGTGCTATTCTCCATTCCCACTTTAACTCTTGCTCTGTCGAGCACCTTTACATTACAATGACATGCAGGCACATAACACAATAAAGATCAAATAGGAAGGGTGCTGCTTCCTTCCTGCGGGTATCCAGATCATCTGCTGAAAAAAAGGTTAAGATTCAGACATAATGGAGAGGAAGCAAGATCAAATGGGGTTGAGTAAACACCCCTCATTTTAGTTCCCCCTGTTTCTGCCGGGCAGTGGGAGATAAAAATCAGGGCTTGTGCATCTGTGCATATAAGCATACATGTACTTAAACTAAGGGCAGAATTTTATGTTTGTCGGGCGGGCAGGGCCGACCCAATCGGCGGCAGGTGCGTAGCTGATCTCCGCCGGCGAAACGGGCCACGCCGCCAATTTGCGCGGGCGGGCCAATTAAGGCCCGCCCAGTGCATTTCAGACTCCCGTGTACAGTGGGAAATTCAAATGTGCGGCGGGCGTGTACAGACCACCGGTTCCAATGGGGAACCAGCAGTCTGTATAAAGAAAGGCCAGGCAGCCTCCTTTAGTCTGTTCACCATGGCCAGCAACCGGGCTCCAGAGGAGGTCAGGGCAGAGGAGATGGGGGGCAGGCTGCAGGGTAGGCCAGCGGGGGAGCCAATGTGCCCCTGGGTTCTCTGATGCCTACCTTGCTGCCCTCCTCGAAGAGGTGTCACATCGTCAGGAGGTGTTGTTTCCCAAGGATGAGAGGAGGAGGGCTCCCCATGTGACGAGGCAGGTGTGGCAGGAGGTGGCGGAGGCTGTAAGCTCTCAAGATGCTGTGCGGCCCACCAGAATGGTTCAATGATTTGTTGCGCTCTGGAAGGGTGAGTACTATGTCGGCCTTGGCCATTTTACCCAGCAGGTAGCCTTAGCCTTTGAGGCCCCCCCCACCGTACGTCTTAGTGTTGTTACTGCATTGGGCATTTGGCACATGCTGGGTAGGCAAATGGGTACTGACCATGCTTACATCAGCCTTAGTGGTTGAGGAGAAGATGGGTTCTCCCCGCAGGACATGTTGGTGTTTGTCGCATTTCAGTAGTCTGGGGGCAACCTGCAGGGGAGGCAGCTAGATACATACTCAGAACTCCAACACATGTCTTATTGATAGTGATGAGATGGTGGAAGGGGAGCCTCAAGGTTTCGTAGCCAAGAGACATCTGCTGACCTCGGCGCCGCACCTAGTTGCGCCTCCGTGCCATGGGCGCTAAGACCCGTGTGTTATTCAAAGTGATGGACGCCGAATGTGTCCAAGGTGGCCGCTGGGGGAGGAGGTTGGGAGCAGCCGTACGATCTTCTGGTGACTGATCACCAGTAGTGTGGACAGGAGCCCCTGGAGGCCTCAGATGGACTACTGTGGTTGGGGTGCAGCATGCGCGTGCAGAGTACACGAGCGATCAGCCCCAATAAATGCTCTTCCCTGTTCTGCAGGCAAAAACAGAGCACAATAGCCGGGAGCGTTTGCGGACTGGTCGTGGGCACGCCGTGCTCCAGCACGTAACCACATTTGAGGAGCAGGCCATGGAGCTGGGGAGGAGGCAGGCGGCCAGGTCGGCAGGTGTCGGTGAGGCTGGGGTGCAGCGGCCAGGTATTTGAGGCACACAGTCCCATCCACTCTGTCTCCCCACCATCCAAAGCACTGATGATTGCTGCAAACGTTAATGCTGCAACACTGCTCATTCACAGACTGATACAGTCAGATGTGTGGGTCATACACAAAGGTCCCTCGGCCCCTTGAGGATGCGCGTCTCTAGCACCTTCCAAAGTCGCCTTATCCCATTTGTGACCACTATCCCCATGGCCTAACATGCCATTGCATCGCTGCTGCACATCCAAAGACTTATTGCATCTTAGGAGAGTTTGTACCTCCACCACCCTTTCAGCCAGTGCGTCCCATATTACTCTGTCCAAAAGGTCCTCAGCACCTCACCTGTCAACCTCATGGCACTCAACTTAAATAAATGCCACCACGTTAGTCATCCCTGCGCCAAGGGGAAATGTTGCCTTCTGTCCACGCGGTGTATGCCCCTCATAACGGTATGAAGGTCAATAATATGACCTGTCAATCTTCTGCGCTCCATGGAAAATGTCACAAGTGTATGCAATGTTTCCTCATAACTCCAACTCTCCAGGCCAGCATGCATCCAGGTCAAGAACCTCTGCACTCTCCCCACTCCAATGCCGTCCCTCCCATGAAGTGCAAGTCACAACTGAACGCAGAAGTGTAGATTTGGCCTCGACAGCGTTTTCTGCACTTGCAACATGACCTCCCTTTTCCTATATTCTATTCCTCGGCTAATAAAAGCAAGTCTGGCTTTGACCTTGTTAAACGCCTTATGTTCCTGTTCTGATACCTTAACAGGCCTGCCCAGCAAGGTCCCTGTAATCATCGTGACTTTCCATGGTCCCACCATCACTCTTGTATTCCCGTACCTTATTTGTCTTGCCCAAGTGCTTACCTGCACACTTATCCACATAACATTCCATATGGCATTCCTTAGGCCATCTGACCAGCCTGTCTGTATGCGCGTGTAATGTTTGGGCCTCCTCTTGCCTATTTACCATCCCACCAATGTTCGTCTCCTTCAGTTCTTGAAGGTTGAGCGCATTATGAGCCTGGAGGGGAAAGGGGTGAATGGTGTTACTGACTGAACGCTAACTGATGCACTGTCCTTGTTGTTAATTTCAACATCACCACCACATGGCTGCCAGCAAGAAGTCCAGAGCCCCCCCTCCACACCTGAGGGCATCACTTGCAACTTGTGTCACATCATTTCAGCCAGCCAGGCACCAGCGCAGCGACTACCACATCGGTGGGGATTATGACATCGGCTAGTGTCCCAGGGCACAGTGGAGAGGGCGCTTCACAATTGCTGGAGGAGATGGCACGGACAGAGCCGGAAGACTGCAGGGGACCAGGCACATGCTGAGTCGGGCAGTGATGATGTGCCTCTGGAGGCATATGCCATGCAGCAGCTGCAGGACAAGTGGCAGGATGTGCGGGAGCATCTGGCAGGGTTGCATGAGGGTGTGCTTCACTTGGTCTCTGTGGTGGAGGAATCCAGGCAGAGTGTCAGTGATGGCATTAACCTCAGGACAGAGCTTCACGCTTCTTCCATTGAGACATTGGTGACTCTCATGGAGAGGGGCTTCCAACAGATTGAGAATTATCTGATTGGGTTACACTCTGACCTGCAAGCCCTCACAGTGCTAATGGCCACAGGTGATCATTGGCAATGTAGGAGATGTTCTGGGCACCAAGTGTCCCAGCTCGGTGCCCATCCATCTGCGGTGAGCAGGGAGGTCCAATGTGACCTCACGTCGGCGCATCAGCTGCCTGTCGTCGCTGCAAGCTCCTCTCAGGGCGATCCGGATGAGGGCAGCAGCTCCTCCGCCCCTCTGCCAGTGACCGTTGCATCCGGTGAGGCTGCGACAACTGGGGAGGTGCCAGTTCTGGAACTGACCACTCCCTCCCAGGTGGGGCCAGCACAGGCTCCACGGGCCAGAGGACAGCCGCCAAGGTCATTGAGGCCAACAGGACAGCAGAGTCAGCAGGCTGTCTCACAAACCACTCCGAGCGATGGGGCGGCACCAAGACACTGGTGATTTTGTGTTGGCCCTAGATTAGGGAATGCTTCATTATCAGCGTCAGAGTGACGTTTTTAGTTTTTTTTGGTGGCAATAAAGTCTACATTTCTGGCCGTGGCTGAGGGTGTTTCCTTTGTACTGCATTTATATGTTTCACAGACATATCTTGAGTGTTTGAGTGGATATTGATGTTTATGTACTAAGCCCTAAGTTGCAGCTGATGAGGTGGACGATGTAGCACCTAAGTGCCACGTGTGGAAGCGCCAGGCAATGCTGGTCCATGTGTGTGGAGCTAGCTGAAGGTTACACTCTGATTAAAGTGGATTAAAGTGTCCCGGGTGTCCCTGCCTCCTTGGTGTGGTAGCGGGTCGGCGTGCTACCCCTCATCATTGCCCTGTGCTTCCTCATCCTCTGAGCCACCGCTGGATTCATCATGTGCAGCCTCATCCACTGCGTCAAGGCCTTTATCTACAACTGCATCCCCCCTTTCCAGCGCAAGATTGTGCAGAGTGCAGCATGCTACCACTATCAGACAGATGTGATCCAGGGGGTACTGGAGTGCACCCACTGAGCAGTCCAGGCAACGGAGGCGCATCTTGAGAAGATCGATGGCTCTCGCAACCACAGCCCTTGTGGTGCCGTGCCTCCTATTGTAGCACTCCTCAGCTTCTGTTCTTGGATGGCGGAGAGGCGTCATGAGCCACCTTCTGAGGGGATAGCCCTTGTAACCCACCAGCCATCCATCCAGCCGAGCCGGAGCACTGAAGAGCCCCGGCATCTGGGAGTGTCTGAGGATGTAGGTGTCATGGAAGCTGCCTGGGTACCTTGCACAAACTTGCAGAGTCTGCATCCTGTGATCACACACTATCTGCACATTCATGGAGTGGAAGCCCTTCCTGTTGACAAAGGCACCGGGCTCACCTGCTGGTGCCTTGATGGCCACATGTGTGCAGTCTATTGCACACTGGACGTGGGGGAAGCCAGCAATGGCTGTGAAGCCTCTGGCTCGCTGTGCCTGACTTGCCTGGTCACAGCGGAAGTGGATGAAGGTCAATGCACGTCTGAACAGAATGTCTGTAACCTGCTTGACACAAGTGTGGACAGCTGATTGGGAGACACCGCAGAGATCACCCACCAAACCCTGGAAGGAGCCAGAGGCATAGAAGTGGAGAGCGACTGTGACCTTCAGAGCCGCTGGCATGGGGTGTCCACGTACACAGTTAGGGGAAATCTCAGGGCCAATCATCTGACAGGTATAGTTCACTGTCGCCCTTGACAGTCGGAGCCTCCTTCGGCATTGCACCTCAGACACATTGAGGTAGCTGCTTCGCCGCCTGTATACCCTGGCAGCAGGATAGTGGTGTCTTCCACCTTGGTCAACCTCTTGGCCCTGCACCCCTTGTGCCTGCGCCTGGCCTCCCAAAGGTGGCTTCCCTGGAGGCTGATTGTCCACTCCTGGCCTCCTCCTTATTCTATCCCTCCCTTCCTCCTCAGAGGAGCTGCCTCCAGTGGAGATGTCAGAATCCATGCCCCCAGGCTAAATGGAGGCCTTCAGAAAGTTGCAGGCCTGATAAAGATTCCTGACTGCAGACTGGTGAGCTGAAGCTTCAAAGTACAGAGAAAGCTGCTGGAATTCGATCTGAACTGCTACAGATCACACAGGCAAGTTCAAAACACTTTCTGCAATAAATACTTCAGATAAAACATTAACAACCCCACTGAGCCCACATATCCTGCCCGTGGATGAGGTTTGTTAAAAAATCACTTACCTGCCTGCCCATGGGGCCCGTGCGCCGAGCCGAAGATCACACGGGCGCCTCAAAATCGGCGTCGATTGCCGAGTTAAGGGCCTTAACAAGCCCTTTAATTAATGGTGGGCGCGCGTCGCGCTTCATCGCGCGTCCACCCAGCTAAATGTCGCGATGGCGTGCACTGACGTCAGCTCGCTCGCCCGATGTCAGCACGTGACATTTTAAGCGCTGGCGTGTGGGGTCTGCCACCCGCACGTCATACATAAAATTCTGCCCTTAGATTCTAAAATCCTTTACTACTGCCAATTCAGCTCAGCAGTACCTGTTTTCTCAGTGTTAGGGATGCTGGTTTGGGTGCAAAATGATGAAAATGATAAAAGTGTGCCCACACTTCTGGTGCAGGTTGCGCCAGATGCCATTTTGTTGAGGGTATTAGCCTGGGTGTTAGGAGCACACACCAGAAATATATAGTGTGCTGATAATAATACCAGTAACACTGATTTGACCGTAGCTGTGCCATTTCTGACCTCAACACTCAGGCTAACAACCAACCTCTCTTAAAATTGATGAAGTTTAAAGGGAGTGGTGTTACACCTGGTGAAAGCCTTGGTTCCCACTTCAGACATTCTGCTCAGACCACTTGTTTCCAGTCATGGGTGCAAACCTTAATCCTATTCAAACCAGATATTTATTTAGCTCCCTTTTGAAAGAGCATCAATGGCCTTACCTTCCCTCTGTCACTGAGCATATAATGTCCTCTTGATCACAATGTTGAAATAAAAGCCATCACTAAACAAACATTCAAAATCAACTTTATAGAACAAGCATTCAATATTCCAAATAAGTCTGTATATTGCCATAGTGCCTTTGCCTGGACTATGTGACTGTGCCAAAGGTAAACTTTCCTCCTCGTCCTTCTCTGCATGTCTTTGGCCTTTGACATGGTTGACCATACCATCCTCCTCAAACATCTTTTCACTATCGTCCAGCTGGTGGGACTGCTTTCACACGGTTCACATTCAGCGGCTTCCCTGACTGCTCCTAAACCATTTTCTCTGGTGTCCCCTATGGATCAATCATTGCCCCCCTCCTATTTCTCATTTAGATGCCACCCTTTGACAACATCATACAAAAGCACAGTGTTAATTTTCACATGTATGCTGACAGCACCCCCCATTCTACCTTACCACACCACTCTCAACTCCTCCACTGTTGCTAATTATCAGACTGCTATTTTAACATTCAGTACTGGATTCACAGAAATTTCTTCCAAATAAATATTGGGAAAATTGAAGTCATTCTTTTCAGACCCCTTCCCTAACTATTGACTCCTTCTCTCTCCCTGTTAACAGTCTGAGATTAAGCCAGTCTGTTAACAACCACGATACTGTAGTCAGTTTGTTCATCCTGCTCTCCTCCGCACAAACTTCAAGAACCTTGAACCTGTTGAACAATTGCAAGAGCTGAGGCTCCTCCATTGCTACCTTTTGGATCCCCATATTTGGCTCACTTACAGTCACACTCTCCTGTCCATGACCACGAACCAAATCTGAAGTGCCTAGCCCAAGGGGTGCGACTGCATCTTGGAATAAGTTGTCAGGTAAATTTCCCCTTGCTGATGCATCACAGTGTTCGAAGCTCAAACTCCAACTCATCAACTCAGAACCAAAGTTCCTCGAGCTGCATATGCTTACTACACATGTGGTTGCTGTGGATCACATAGGTATCCACCAGGCCCTACATGCTACAGTTGCAACACATCACCTGCTCTGCCATCTTTGTTTTGTTTTTATTTAACTAATTAGGTTTCATGTTTAGAATATCACATAGTTATATAATGGAGTTTAACTTGTTACGCAATAAATTTAATGTAATACTTGTATCTCCCCCAGAACCAGTTTAATCTAGCGTCCCAGTTTAGAGGGGGAGAAAAACTTGTAACTCACCAATTACCTACCTGCACATCTAATTAATGCCTCGGGGATTCAGCTCTTGGGTCTCACTGGCTCTGGCTCCCTCTCTTAGACCACAACATTTTGTAAAAGGCCAGAACAGTACCTCTTCACTCACTGCACAGAATTTCCTCACGAACAATTTTCAGGATTTAAGCACTCAGTCTCGTTGCACTAAGTCTCGAGCTGCCACCTACATGACCTAATATTGCTTTATGTCACTTGGTGTCATATTTTGTTTTATAATGCTCCTGAAAAAGTGCCTTGGAACATTTAATTCCATTAAATGTGGTATATAAATATAAAATTGTTGTTGGTGTTGTAGTGCTCCTATGCAATGCTGCTCCAGTGGTCGCATCTTGACTGGTGAAAGACTGCTGATTCAGTGGGGGAAACTGCAGATGGCCCTGCAGGACAACCTCAAGCTTCTCTGGGCCTGGAAGGTCTAAGCTTTGGTCTGCACTACTCCAGCATGGCTCTCAGCAGTCTGGGCTGACTGGCTGAGAGGCCATAGCAAAGGCCCTGGCAGTGACAGTGGTGAGAGGATAAATGCTGTTATCCTGAGAGAGAACAACAGGTTTGTGCTCCATAAAAACACTGCCAATCCCCAGGGCATGCATCAGGAATCCTAGTCATTTGTTGGAGGACAGATTGCTAGAAAGCTCTGAGACCCTGCAGGTCTTTTTCAACACTGGTATTCTCAGCCATGACAGCAGCAGTTGGAGCCTGCATTCCAATCAGCTGAGCTTCCACTGTAGCACTTCAAGTATTCGGTGGTTCTGGCTTGTGCTGCAACAGAAGCTGAGACATTGGCCATCAGACTGATTGTTGGTCATCACTGGCTATCAGATACTGCAGAAGCTATGGGCCCTGACAATATTCCGGCAATAGTACTGAAGACTTGTGCTCCCGAACTTACTGTGTCCTTAGCCAAGCTGTTTCAGTACAGATACAACATTGGCATCCACCTAGTAATGTGGAAACTTTCCCAGGTATGTCCTGTTCACAAAAAGGAGGACAAATCCAACCCGGCCACTTACCGCCCCATCAGTCTACTCTCGATCATCAGTAAAGTGATGGAAGGGGTCATCAACAGTGCTATCAGGCGGCAATAACCTGCTCACTGATGTTCAGTTTGGGTTCTGCCAGAATCACTTAGTTCCTGACCTCATTACAGCCTTGGTTCAAACATGGACAAAAGAGAGTGACAGCCTTTGAAATCAAGGTAGCATTTGACCGAGTGTGGCATCAAGGAGCCCTAGTAAAACTGAAGTCAGTGGGAATCAGGGGGGAAACTCTCTGCTGGTTGGAGTCGTACTTACCACAAATGAAGATAGTTGTGGTTGTTGGAGGTCAATCATCTCTCTTTTAGGACATCATTGCAGGAGTTCCTCAGGCTAGTGACCTAGGCCCAACCATCTTCAGCTGCTTCATCAATGTCCTTTCTTCCATCATAAGGTCAGAAGTGGGGATGTTTTCTGATAATTGCACAATGTTCAGCACCATTTGCAACTCCTCAGGTACTGAAGTAGTCCATGTCCAAATGCAGTAAGACCTGGTCAATTTTCAGGCTTCGGCTGGCTAGTGGCAAGTAACATTTGCACAACACAAATGCCAGGGAATGATCTCCTCCAACAAAAAAGAATCTAACCATCACCCCTTGATGTTCAATGGCATTACCATCGCTGAACCCCCAATATCAACATCCTGGGGGGGTTACCATTGTCCAGAAACTGAACTGGACTAGCCATATAAATATTGTAGCTACAAGAATAGATCAGAGGCTAGGAATCCTGTGCCGAGTAGCTCACCTCCTGTCTCCCCAAAGCCTGTCCACTATCTACAAGGCACAAATCAGGAGTATGATGGAATACTCTCCACTTGCCTGGATGAGTGCAGCTCCAACAACATTCAAGAGGTAGACACTATCCAAGAATAAGCAGCCCGCTTCCTTGGTAACCCATCCACAAACATTCACTCCCTCCACCATCAACACACAGTGGCAGCAGTGTATACCATCTACAAGATGCACTGCAGGAACTCACCAAGACTCCTTCGACAGCACTCTCCAAACCCATGACCATTACCATCTAGAAAGATAAGGGCATGAGACATGTGGGAGCACCACCATCGCGAAGTTCCCCTCCAAACCACTTAACATCCTGACTTGGAAATATATCGCCAATCCTTCGCTGTTGCTGGATCAAAATCCTGGAACTCCCTCCCCAACAGTACTGTGGATGTATCTATACCACATGGACTGCAGCCGTTTAAGATGGCAGCTCACCATCACCTCAAGGACAATTATGGATGGGCAATCAATGTTGGCCTAGCCAGTGATGCCCATATCCCACAGCTTCATATGCTATAAAGGATGGGCTCCAATACCTGTGTAAAGCCCTGTGTAAGTCAGTGCCAGACTCCTCCATGCTCCCTGACAGTAAACACGGGCCTCTCAATTTACTAAGAATTTGTTTGTTCATCCACATCAGCTTTTTTTTGTCTGTTGCATCATAAAAGTCCCTATCTAAGACCACTCCAGCACAATTCAAGTGCAATCTCACCCATAGGCACCTATGCTATCCTTTTCCTCTGTCTTGTATTACGACCCTGTTAGGGATCATTAATGTTTAAAGAAGAAATTCAAACGCCCTTCAACCAACCAACAAAACTACACCACAAAATGTTGCATTTTTCAACAAAAACAAACTTTATTGTATATCAAAGAGAATTAAACAAAGTAAGCACTATTAACATAACCTTACAGCTCAAAAACGCTTATGCTCTAAACTCAGTACTATTTTTTCTCTCCCCCCACCACCTTCCACCCCCCCAAGAGTCCCCTTATCTTCCAAAATCTTGAAGGTTCATTTGCCTTTCCTGAGACCAACCTAAAAGCTATGCCACATCCCTCTGGAATTTATTTTAATCTTGCTTATTTTTCAGCTATTCCTCTGAGGTCATTTTAAATTGTAAAAGTTGATCTCTATTTATTAAATCAAGTATTGTTTGCTGGCAATTTAGCATTTAACTTAAATTTACTGTTTTAAGTTTTATGTTTCTCCCAGGCTTGGGCAGGGTTAACCAAACAAATCAAGCTCTGTGTTGAAAACATAGAAACATGGAAAATAGGAGCAGGAGTAGGCCATTCAGCCCTTCGAGCCTGTTCCACCATTCATTATGATCATGGCTGATAATCCATCTCAATAGCCTGCTCCCGCTTTCTCCTCATATCCTTTGATCCCTTTCACCCCAAGAGCTATATCTAACTCATTCTTGAAAACATACAGTGTTTTGGCCTCAACTACTTTCTGTGGTAGCGAATTCCACAGGCTCACCACTTTCTCGGTGAAGAAATTTCTCCTCATCTCAGTCCTAAATGGTCTACCCCGTATCCTCAGACTGTGACCCCTAGTTCTGGACTCCCCCACCATCGGGAACATCCTTCCTGCATCTACCCTGTCTAGTCCTGTTAGAATTTTAAAGGTTTCTATGAGATCCCCCCTCATTCTTTTGAACTCCAGCGAATATAATCCTAACCAACTCAACCTCTCCTCATATGTCAGTCCCGCCATCCCAGGAATCAGTCGGGTAAACCTTTGCTGCACTCCCTCGATAGCAAGAGCAATCTTCCTCAGATATGGAGACCAAAACTGCACACAATATTCCAAGTGTGGTCTCACCAAGGCCCTGTATAATTGCAGCAAGACATCCCTGCTCCTGTACTCGAATCCTCTCACTATGAAGGCCAACATACCATCTGCCTTCTTTACTGCCTGCTGCCACCTGCATGCTTACCTTCAACAACTGGTATACGAGGACACCCAGGTCTTGTTGCACATTCCCCTCTCTCAATTTATAGCCATTCAGATAATAATCTGCCTTCCTGTTTTTGCTACCAAAGTGGATAACCTCACATTTATCCACATTATATTGCATCGGCCATGCATTTGCCCACTCACTCAGCTTGTCCAAATCACCCTGAAGCATCTCTGCATCCTCCTCACAGCTCACCCCCATCCCCCCCCACCCCCCCCTCCGCACCCAGCTTTGTGTCATCTGCAAAATTTGGAGATATTACATTTAGTTCCCTCATCTAAATCATTAATATATATTTTGCATATCTGGGGTCCCAGCACTTATCCCTGTGGTACCCCACTAGTCACTGCCTGCTCTTCGGAAAAAGACCCATTTATTCCTATTCTTTGTTTCCTGTCTGCCAACCAGTTTTCTATCCATCTCAATACACTACCTCCAATCCCATGTGCTTTAATTTTACATGCTAATCTCTTATGTGGGGCTTTGTCGAAAGCCTTCTGAAAGTCCAAATAAACCAGAGCTGGTGAGCTAGTGAGATCGGCAAAGTAAGGAACTGGCCTAATGTGGTTCTGTAACTGCCAGATAGTAGATCCATCTGAATCTCAGTAGTATAAATAAGAGAGGTTAAATGCAGTGGCACAAAGTGCAGCTGGTACAGAGTGAAATTATTGTGAGTTTGGTGAGTAAGGGAGTTCAGTGAAGAGGAGAGGGAGGTGATCTTTTTCTTTTTCTATCAATCTCAGCCTCCAGAAGACCAAGTGTTGAAAAATCGCATGAGAGGGCTGAGTTTGAAAAACATCCAGAAGCAGGAATTTTCCAGCCCCTCCCTCCGCCCCCAGAATTGTCTGGTCCTGCTGAAAGTCAGTGGACTTTTGGATGGGCCACTAAGTGTCCCACAGCAGGTCCTGCCACAATGAGGCTGGAAGTTCTCAGCCCAAGAATGACATCACAGGAGAAATGTAAATTCATTGATTGGTGAGAAACTGCTGTTAGAGAGCGTCTTTAAGTTAAAAATTAGAAAAACGCATTATTTTTAAAATAAGTAACTATTTAGACTTAAGTAAGAAACACAAGCAAGAAGGAACTGAAGTTAAGTCAAAGTCAGGTTAAAATAAAGTAGTATAAGTAAACCAAAGTAAAATAAAGTTAACATGAGGAAGTAAATTGAAGCCATGGCAGGACAGCCCGGTCGTGTGGAATCCATCTCCTGCAATATGTGGGAAATTATGGCCCCTACTGGTGTCCTATATGACCAGATGTGCAGAAAGTGTGATCAACTGCAAAAACTTGAGCTCCGGGTTTCAGAGATTGAGCAGAGGCTGGAGTCAGTGTGGTACATCCACAAGGCTGAGAGCTACATGGATAGCACGTTCAGAGAAGTGGTCACACTGCAGCTTAGGAGCCTGGAGGCAGAAAGTGTGACCACCAGGCAGTCCGAGAGAACTAGGCTGGTAGTGCAGGAATCCCCCTGGGTCCCGACCGGTTTTCCGTATTGGATACTGGTGAGGGCGTTGGTTCCTCAGAGAAGTGCAGTCGGAGCCAAATTCGTGGCATCACAGGTGGCTCTGCTGTACAGGAGAGGAGAGAGAAGAAAGGAAGAGCAGTTGTGATAGGGGATTCATTAGTTAGGGGAACAGACAGGTGTTTCTGTGGCTGCTGACGTGACTCCAGGATGGTATGCTGCCTCCATGGTGCCAGGGTCAAGGATGTCATGAAGCAGCTGCAGCGCATTCTTCTGGGGGAAGATGATCAGCCAGAGATTGTGGTCCACGTTGGTGACAATGACTTAGGTAAGAATGGAGATAAGATCCTGAAAGCAGACTTCAGGGAGTTAGGAAGTCGATTGAAAAGCAGGACCTCTAAAGCAGTAATCTCAGGATCACTCCCAGTCCCAGTGCTAGTGAGCATAATTGAGCAATTGAACATGTGGCTGAAGGACTGGTGTCGGAGGGAGGGCATCAGATTCCTGAGGCATTAGGACTGGTTCTGGGAAGGGTTGGGTCTGTAGAAGCCAGACAGTCTATATCTGAACAGGACTGGGACAAATATCCTTGCAGGGAGATTTTCTAGTGACATTGATGGGGGGAGTTTAAGCTCCCTTGGCAGATTGGCAGAGGGCTGGAAACCTGATGGCAAATTCAGAGCAGGGAACAGGAGATGGAAAATTAGTGAGTGACTCTGAAAAACAAAAGAAGCACAGGTTTAAAAGTGTACAGCACAGCAATTTGGCAGTGTTAAAAGGTATAAGTGTAAATGCAAGGAGTATAACAAATAAAGCCAGTGAGCTGAGGGCACATCGCTATAATTTAAAGAGGGGAAAAAATGGCAGCTCAACATTCTTGGTTGACAAGGCACTGGAGCCAGATGAGATGCATCCAAGGATATTGAAGGAAGTGAGAGTGGAAATTGCAGATGCACTGGACCTTTCAGTCTTCCCTAGATTCAGGGGAGGTGCTAGAGGACAGGAGAATTGCAAACATTACGCCCTTGTTCAAAGAAGTTGTAAGGATACCCCACAATTACAGACCAGTGAGTTTAACTTCAGTGGTGGGGAAGCTTCTAGAAACAAGTATTCAGGACAGAATTAGTAGTCACATGGAAAAATGTGTGTTGATTAGGAAGAGCCAGCATGGATTTCTTAAGGGAAAATCATGTTTAACTAATTTGCTGGAGTTTTTTGAAGAGGTAACAGAAGAGGTCAATGAGGGTAATGCTGTTGATGTGGTGTACATGCATTTTCAAAAGGCATTTGATATAGTGCCACACAACAGACTTGTGAGAAAAGTTATAACTCATGGGATAAAAGGGACAGTAGAAACATGAATACAAAATTGGCTGAAAAATAGGAAGCAGAGTGTAATGGTCACTAGATATTTTTTGGGCTGGAGGAAGGATTGTAGTGGAGTTCCCCAGGGGTCAGTATTACAACCCTTGCTTTTCCTGATACGTATTAATGATGTAGATCTTGGTGTGCATGGGGAAAATTTCAAAGTTTGCCGATGATACGAAACTTGGGAGCATTGTAAACTGTGAGGAGGACAGTGTAGAACTTCGAAAGAACATAGACAAGTTGATGGAGTTGGCAAATAGGTTGCAAGTGAAATTCAATGCAGAGAAGTGTGAGGTGATGCATTTTGGTAGGAAGAACATGGAGAGACAATATAAAATAAGGGGTAAAATTCTTAAGGGGTTGCAGGTGCAGAGGGACCTGGGTGTATCTATGCATAGATCATTAAAGGTGGCAGGACAGGTGGAGAGAGCAGTTAATAAAGCATACATTATCCTGGTACTTATTAATAGGGGTATAGAGAACAAGAGCAAGGAGGTTATGCTGAGCTTATTTTAGACCTCAGCTGGAGTATTGTGTACAATTCTGGGTGCCACACTATGGGAAGGATGTGAACACATTGGAGAGAGTTTACAACAATCGTTTCAGGGATGAGAAACTTCAGTAATGAGGATAGATTGAAGAGGTTGGGACTGTTCTGCTTGGAGAGGAGAAGGCTAAGAGGAGATTTGATAAAGATGTTCAAAATCATGAGGGGGCTGGATAGAGTAGATAGGAAGAAACTGTTCCTGCTCATAAAAGGATTAAGAACGAGAGGGCAGAGATTTAAAGTGATCTTCAAAAGAAGAAAATATGATGTGATAAAAACTTTTTCACACAGCGAGCGGTTCGAGTCTGGAATGCACTGCCTGGAAGTGTGGTGGAAGCAGCTTCAATCAAGGCATTAAATAGTGCATTAAATGGTTATTTGAATAGAAAGAATGTGCAAGGGTAGAGGGAAAAGGCAGCAGAATGGCACTAAGTCATAGTGCTCATTTAGACAGCTGGTGCAGACATGATGGGCTGAATGGGCTCCTTCTGCACCCTAATAATTCTGTGATTCTGTGAATCTTCTGGCAGGATAGAGAGGGAGTTAACAAAGGGGAGTTGTAGCGTTATTGGTTAAATAATGAGGAGGGATGATATACTAAATGTAGCATCAAATGAGGCCATATGGGTTGAGCAGAAATAATAAAAGGGACAGCCACACTGCTATCGACCCCCAATTAGTTAAAGGGAGTTAGAAGAGCAAGTATGTAGGCAAATTTCTTTGTGCAGAAACAATAGGGTAGTAATGTTTGGAAACGTCAACTACCCAAATATCAATTGGGATGTGAACAATGTGAAACAGGAACATAGGGCAGGATTTTCCCTTCATCGGGCAGGCGCAGGGCGCAGGCCCAGAACAGCTATGAAATGGACTGCTGCCCGCGATGGGGCTCCAACCACAATTTCATGCTGGCAGGCCAGTTAAGACCCGCCCAGCGTGAAACGTGACTCTGCACTGGTTGGGCAGGGCTGAGCAGGGGCAGGAGCCTGTCTGCTGCGGGGCCCAAAGGCGACCCAACGGCCAGTATAAAAGCGGCCCAGGCAGACCTGTAAGTTTTCCATGGAGGGCGTCTCCTGAACCTTTGCAATGGACCTGAGCGTGGCTGGACATGGCAGGCGAAAGGGCAGGTGGGCGCTCGGCTCCTGCTTTTCTGATGTGTGCTTCACCATCCTCCTGGATGGCTGCCAGGAGGAACACCCATGTCCCCAGGGATGGGAGGAGGAAGCCACTGCACCTCACCATGAGGGCATGGGAGGAGGTGACAGCAAAGGTGAGCAGCCATGATGTGGTGCGGCACACATGGGTGCAGTGCCGTAAGCGCTTCAATGATCTGCTGCATTCAGGAAGGGTGAGTACCATGTTTACATGGGTCAGTGTGCACATGTGTTAAGGTCTGGCCATCCCCCTGTGGACCTCAGGGGTGCTAGAGTCTGAGTGCCAACTGTCAATCATGCAGGAGCTGGCCAAGGGGGTGAGCCCTGGCTGCTTGGACTGAGTGTGTTGCGGCTCGAGGGCCACGACTTGGAAGTGCCCTGCCGGTACTCCTCAGCTGGGGTTGACCAGGCTGCAGTGGCGCTGCAGGTACAGAGTGGACTAATCAATGCTCCTCTGTTGTTTCAGGAGAAGACGGCCCACAACAAAATAGAAAATTCGCGGACCGGCAGAGGCCTCACTAGCCTCCTAATCCTCTCAAGATATGAGCAAAATGCAGTGCAGCTCGAGAGCCAGCACGCACCAAGTGCAACCGGGCGTGGCGAGGTGGGGTGCCAGACGAAGGTAAGAGTGCAGTGCACAGAGGTGAGACTTTCGGCTTGTGCAGCCATTCTCGTGTAGTCTCTCATTGGTTTGAGCTTCGAACCTGGAACCCCCATTGATCATTGGAAGACGATGGCACCGTGATGCATATCTCCATTGTCTCACCAGGGTACCTGGCATCAGAGTGACAGTGTGATGACCTTAACTAATGACATGTCCTTGTTCTCCCTTTTAGGTTCAACAGCAGGCGTTCGCTCTCGGGACCCCGAAGGGCCACCCCTGACACCGGAGGACCACCAGGCATCAATTGCACCTGCGTCACACTCACTCTCTGACACAGATACCAGCACCTCGGTAGGCATTAGAGCAGCGGCTAGTACCTCGGTGCAAATTGGTGAGGGCACTTCACAATCACTTGAGGTGCAGACAGAGGCAGAGAGTGCCCAGGGCCCCGGCAGTCGGAGGAGTGCTGGGGACCAGGACGATGCTCAGTTGAAGGCTGACGATGAGCCTCTGGAGTCATCAATTAGGCAGCAGATGCTGGATGTCCAGTTAGATGTGCTGGAGGATCTGGCGGAGATCTATGAGGGTATGCATGACATGTTCCCTGTTGTGGAGGAGTCCATGGGGAGCATGAGCCTGGCGTTGACCCTCATGGTCGAGCGTACTGCCTCCTCCATTGAGAGAGCAGCGATTCTTACGGAGAAGCAGCTCCAGGGACAGAATCAGTGATTCTTGGGGTTGGGCTTGGTCTGGTCCTCAGGTGGTCAGTGTCAGTGTGAGAGATCGATGAGGCACCCAGTATCCCAGCTAGGTACCCACCCATCAATGATGTGCAGGGAGGTCCACAGCGACCTCACATTGGCACACGAGCTGTCTGTCTTCTCTGTGGGCTCTTCTCAGGCCACTCTGGATGATGGCAGCAGCTCCTCCACCGCTCTGCCAGTGACTGTGGCATCTGATGAGGCTGTGATGACTGGGGAGATGCCAGCCATGGCACTGGTCGCTCCCTCCTAGACGGGGCCAGCACAGGCTCCACTGGCCGGAGGACAACTGCCAGGGTCATCAAGGCCAACAAGACAGCAGAGTCAACAGGCTGCCTCCAATGCCAGTGCCAGCGAGGGGGGAGCACCTAGATGTAGCACTCGCAAACATAAGTTAAAGGCACAATGAACACAAGGGGGATAGGTCACGGTTGATTTTATGTTCACTTTTGTTTACTTTTTGTATATAGGTCTGATGTTGAATACCAGAAAGGTTTCTGTTAAGATTTTTGAACTGTCAGAATGACATAAATTGTGTTTTTGTCGTCATTGCCTGAGTATGCTTCACATTTTTATTGCATTGGTGCAGGGTACGCCAGTATGTAATGCTGGACGAAGGTGGCTCTGAACTTTATTGCATGGGCACTGAGTGTTCTTTGTGTTCAAATGAAAGGGTCCTTTCATACACCTGGGATGGAGGTGGCAGCCCTGGCATGTGTTTGAAGCTGTTCTTTGGTAACCTAGCTGAAGGAGCATTTAGATCAAGGCGTCCCTGGTGTCCCTGCCTCTCTGGAGGTTACCAAGGTCTAGCTCCATGCCCTCAGCATTCTCCTCACCGTGCTCCTCTCTGGACTCATGACTGGACTCATCATCTGTGGCTTGTGCAGCTGTGTCAAGAGCCTCTTCTTCTATTGCCAGTGTCAGATTGTGGAGAGCGCAGCATGCAACCACTATGAGTGACACCCACTCTGGGTGGTATTGTAGTGCTCCCCCTGAACGGTCCAAGCATCGGAAGAGCATCTTAAGAAGACCTATGGTCCTCTCTACCACCGCACTTGTTGAGGCATGATTCATATTGTAACGCTTCCCTGCCTCTATTCTTGGGTGTCGGAGAGGCATCATGAGTCACCTTTTCAAGGGATAGCACTTGTCACCCAGAAGCCATCCATCCAGTCGGGGCTGGAGCACTAAACAGCCTTGGCACCTGGGAGCGTCTGAGGATGTGAGCGTCATGGGAGCTGCCTGGATACCTTGCACAGACTTGCAGAATCTGCATCCTGCGATCACACATCATCTGCACGTTCATGGAGTGGAAGCCCTTCCTATTGACGAAGGCACCGGGCTCACCTGCTGGCGCCTTGATGGCCACATGTGTGCAGTCGATTGCACCCTGGACGCAGGCGAAGCCAGCAATGGCTGCAAAGCCTCTGGCTCACTCAGCCCGGCTAGACTCAACCACACAGAAACGAATAAATGTCATGACCCACCTGAACAGAATATCAGTCACCAGCTCGACACAACTGTGGACAGCTGATTGGGACACTCCACAAAGATCCCCCACTGACTCCTGGAAAGTGCCGGAGGCATAGAATTTGAGGGCCGCTGTGACCTTCAGAGCCACTGGCATGGGGTATCCACCCACACAATCGGAGCTGATCTCAGGCCCAATCATCTGGCAAATAGAGGTCACGCTCTCCCTTGAGAGGCGGAGCCTCCTTCAGCATTGCATCTTGGACGTATTGAGGTAGTTACATTGCTGCCTGAAAACTCTGACAGTAGGATAGTGGCATCTTCTGTGGCTCCTTCCGCCTTAGACTACCTGCCCCATGTGCCTGCATCTCTCCCCCCACAGGTCCCTCCTCTGGAAACTGTTAGGGACACATGGCCTCCTCTCCCTTCTGCCCCCCTCTTCCTCAGAGGAGGAGCTGCCTCTAGTGGAGACCACAGTCTCCATTACCAGGGTAAGTGAAGTCTGTCTGATGTCTGGAAGGGTCCACATGACCTGAATCCATGTCTTTCAGAATCTTGCAGACAGCAATGAGTCCTGAAATGAAGCCTGGAAATACTAAGGATGAAGCCCTGAACAGAGATGAGGCTGTCAAGTACGAATAAGCAACCAGCAGCAAACTATCTCCAAATCTCCTTACTACTCACACCAGCAATGCTGCTGACCCTTTTTATCTCACCCTTGGATGAGGTTTGTGAAAATCTTGACCGGCCACCTGCCCGTTTTACCTGTGCAACGAGCTGGAAATCACACAGGCAGGGAAAAATCGCATTCATTTGTACTCTCAATGACCTTAAGTGGCTGCTTAATTAACGGCAGGCACCGCTCTGGCACCCGCACGCGCCCGCTGAGCGAAATATTGCACAAGTGTGCAATGACACCAGGATGCTCGCCTGATGTCACCACGCACTACTTTACTCCCGATCGGGTCAGCCGCACCCCCACCCACGGGACGTAAAATTCTTCCCATAGAAACAAAGAAAATGGGAGCAGGAGTAGGTCATTCGGCCCTTCAAGCCTGCTCCGCCATTCAATATGATTTTGGCTGATTCTCTATCTCAAGGCTGTACTCCTGCCCTCTCCCCATAGCCCTTGATGCTTTTAGAGTCCCGATATTTTGTTCCTTCTTCGGTGACTTGGCCTCCACAGCCTTCTGTGGTAGAGAATTCCACAGGTTCACCACCATATGAGTGAAGAAGTTCCTCCTCATCTTAGTCCTAAATGGTCTACACCATATCCTGTGACAATGACCCCTTGTTCTTGACCCCCCCAGCCAGAGGAAATATCATCCGTGCATTCAGAATGCATCTTTGTCAGAACTTTATATGTTTCAATGAGATTTCCTCTCATTCTTCTAAACTCCAGTGAATATAGGCCTAGTTGGCCCAATCTCTCCTCATACGACAATCCTGCCATCCCAGGATTCAGTCTGGTGAACCTTCGCTGTACTTCCTCTATGGTAAGTATATCCTTTCTTAAGTAGGGAGACCAAAACTGCACACAATACTCTAGGCGTGGTCTCACCAAGGCATTGTTCAGCTGCAGTAAGACATCCTTGTTCCTGTACTCAAGTCCTCTCGCAATGAGGGTCAACATACTATTTGCCTTCTTAACTGCTTGCTGCACTTCTTAACTGCTTGCTGCATGCTTGCTTTCAGTGATCGGTGTAAAAGGACACCCAGGTCCCTTTGTACATCAACATTTCCCAATCTATCGCCATTTAAATAATACTCTGCCATCCTACCAAATTGGATAACTTCACACTTATCCATATTATACTGCATCTGCCATGTGTTTGTTTACTCACTCAACCTGTCTACATCACCTTGAAACCTCTTGACAACCTCCTCATTGCTCACATTTCCACCAAGTTTTGTGTCATCAGCAAACTTGTAAATATTACATTTGGTCCCCTCATCCAAATCATTGATATATATTGTGAATCGCTGGGGTCCAAGCATTGATTGCTGCAGTACCCTACTAGTCACCGCCTGCCACTCCAAAAACGACTCAGTTATTCCTACTCTCTGTTTCCTGTCTGCTAACCAATTCTCAATTCATGCCAATATATTACTCCCAATCCCATGTGCTTTATTTTTACACACTAACCTCTTATGTGGGACTTTGTCAAAAGCTTTCTGCAAATCCAAATACACCACATCCACTGGTTCTCCCTTATCTAGTTATATCCTCAAAGAGGTCCGCAGGTTT
The DNA here is from genome assembly GCF_964194155.1 of Cetorhinus maximus. Classification (NCBI taxonomy): domain Eukaryota; kingdom Metazoa; phylum Chordata; class Chondrichthyes; order Lamniformes; family Cetorhinidae; genus Cetorhinus; species Cetorhinus maximus. Next base: position 155,409,869 of record NC_135880.1, on the reverse strand, counting down.
GGCAGACAAGGGCATAGAGGACACAAAATTCTTGAACTGCATTTAAGAGAACTCTTTTAGCCAGCACATAACAAGTCCAATGAGAGGGGGTGAATTTAGCCCCTCAAGTCTGTTCCGCCATTCAATAAGATCATGGCTGATCTGATAGTAACCTCAAATCTGCATCCTGCCCACCCCTGATAACCTATAACCCCCTTGCTTAGCAAGAATCTATCCACCTCTGCCTTAAAAATATTCAAAGATGCTGCTTCCACCACTTTTTCAGGAATAGAGTTCCAAAAACTCATGACCCTCTGAGAGAAAAAATTTCGCCTTATCTCCTTTTAAATGGGCGGTCCCTTATTTTTAAACAGTGACCCCTAGTTCTAGATTTTCCCACAAGAGGGAACATCCTCTCCACATCCACCCTGTCAAGGTCCCTCAGGATCATATAGGTTTCAATCAAGTAGCCTTTTACTCTTCTAAACTCCTGTGGGTACAAGCCTAGCCTGTCCAACATTTCCTCATAAGACAACCCACCCATTCCAGGTATTAGTCTGGCAAACCTTCTCTGAACTGTTTCAAATGCATTTACATTCTTCCTCAAATAAGGTGACCAATACTGTAACTGTACACAGTACTCCAGATGTGGTCTCACTAGTCCCCTGTATAACTGAAGTCTTAGTGAATGAAAAAACAAAAACAAAAATACCTGGAAAAACTCAGCAGGTCTGACAGCATCTGCGGAGAGGAACACAGTTAACCTTTCGAGTCCGTATGACTCTTCAACAGAACTGAAGAAGAGTCATACGGACTCGAAATGTTAACTGTGTTCCTCCCTGCAGATGCTGTCAGACCTGCTGAGTTTTTCCAGGTATTTTTGTTTTTGTTTTGGATTCCCAGCATCTGCAGTTTTTTGCTTTTATCTTAGGGAATGAAGCTGGGCAAGTGGATGAAGTAGCAGTGGAGGACCGTTTTGGAGATAGTGACCATAATACAGTTAGATTTAGTATCATTATGGAAAAAGAAAAAGATAGAACAACAGTAAAAGTTCTAAATTGGGGGAAGAAAATATTTCAAAGCTGAGAGGTGAAATGGCGAAAGTGGACTGGATACAGCTACTAGAAGGGAAAACAGTGTCAAATCAGTGGGAAGCATTCAAAAGTGAGATTCTATGGGCAGTGTGTAGACATGCCCCCACAAAGAAAAAGAATGGTACTGCAAAATCTAGAGCCCCCTGGTTATCCAGAAGCATACAGAAGCGTAAAGTAGAAAAAGAAAGCTTATGACAGTCACAAAAAAGCTTAATACTACAGAAAGCCTAGGGGAATATAGAATGTACAGGGGTGAAGTAAAAATGGAAATTAGGAAAGCAAAGAGAGGATAAGAAGAAGTATTGCAGGTAAAATCAAAGAAAACCCAAAGATGTTAAACCAGAGAATAATGAAGGAAAGGGTAGGGCCTATCAGAAATGTACATGGTAACTTATGCACTGATACAGAGGATGTGAGTTGGGTACTCAATGAGTACTTTGTCTAGTCTTCACTAAGGAGAGGGATGATGCAGACATTCTAGTTAAGGAGGAGGAATGTGAAATTTTATATACAATAAGCATAATGAGAGAGGAGGTACTGGAGAGACTGACATCCTTGAAGGTAGATAAATCACCAGGGCCAGATGGATTGTATCCCAGGCTGTTAAAGTAAGCCAGGGAGGAAATAACGAATGCTCTGAGGATGATTTTCCAATCCTCACTAGATACAGGCAAGGTCCCAGTGGATTGGAGGTCTGTGAACGTTGTACCATTATTTTAAAATGGTGCAAGCGATAGGCCAGGCAATTATAGGCTGATCAGTCTGACTTCAGCGGTGGGCAAATTATTGGAATCAATTCTGAGAGACAAATTAAGGAGCAGAGCCTCAAACGTCATAATCTCTGGATTATTGCCAGAGCCACATGCAAATTGCATAGGACAAATCAGATTCAGGACATGAATGCATGGCTCAGAGACTGGTGTGGGAGAAGTGGGTTACGGTTCATGGGGCACTAGCACCAGTACTGGGGAAAGTGGGATCTGTACGGTTGGGACGGTCTACACATGAACCATGCTGGGACCAGTGTCCTTGCGAGTTGCCTAACGAGGGAAGTAGAGAGGGTTTTAAACTAAGTAGTGGGGCCAAGGGATCAAATCTGGGAAGATGTCGTAAATCAAAGAGTGGAGACAAGGCCTAAGAGAAATGTATTTTTACGGGAAATGAAAAACAGACCGTGACAGGAAGGGATAGAGAGTACAAATCTAACAGTAAATCAACAGATGAGACTCGAGGTTATAAAAAGAATAAAAGGACAAAACTACAGGATCTGTATCTGAATGCACGAAGCATGCAAAACAAAACAGATGAACTGAGAATGCACATAGAAATAAATAAGTACGATTTGATAGCAATTACAGAGACATGGCTGTAGGAGGACATGGATTGGGATCTGAATATTGAAGGGTACAGGACATTTAGGAAGGACAGAAAGCTAGGAAAAGGGTGGCTCTGTTAGTTAATGATGATATTAACACAATAGAGAAGGATGGCCTAAGTTCAGGAAGCAGGATGAGGAAATTGTTTGGGTAGAGATGAGAAATGGTAAAGGCAAGAAGTCACTTGTGGGAGTCGTGTAGAGGCCCTCTAATAGTAACCACACGATAGGGTGGAGCATAAAGGAAGGAATAATGGGAGCTTCTCAGAAAGGTACGGTGATAATGATGGGAGATTTTAATCTACATTGAGACTGGAAAAGACAAATGGGTGAACGTAGCCTAGATGAGGAATTCATAGAATGTTTTCGGGATGTTTTCTTAGAACAGCATCTTCTGGAGACAACCAGAGAGCAGGCTATACTAGACCTGGTATTGTGCAACAAGATGGGATTAATTAATGATCCCATAGTGAAGGCACCCCTAGCTAGCAGTGATCATAATATGCTTGAATTTTACATTCAGTTTGAGGGAGAGAGGAGTGGGTTTGAGACCATGTTTTTAAACTTTAATAAGGGCAATTATGAGGGCATGAAAACAGGGCTGGCTAAAGTGAATTGGCAAATTATGTTAAGGGATAGGCCAATAGCGATGCAGTGACAAACCTTTAAGGGGATATTTCAGGATACACAGAATAGATACATTCCAATGAGTAAGAAATAGTCCAAGGGACAGACACACCATCTGTGGTTAACTAGAAAGGTTAAAGATAGTATCAAGCTTAAAGAAAAAGCATATAATTGTGCAAAGATAGTGGAAGGTCAGAAGATTGGACAGAATATAAGGAACAGCAAAGGATGACTATAAGATTAATGAGGGAAAAAATAGAGCACGTGAGAAAGCTAGCCAGAAATATAAAAACAGATAATAAGAGTTTCTATAAATATTTTAAAAAGAAACGAGTTAACCAACTGAGCATTGGTCCTATAGAAAGTGAGTCTAGAGAATTGATAATGGAAAACAAGGAAATGGCAGATCAATTGAAGAGGTATTTTGCATCAGTCTTCACTATAGATGATACAAGTAACATCCCAGAAGCAGCTATAAATCAGGAAATGGAAGTGAGGGAGGAATTCAGGAAAATTACAATCACCAGAGAAGTGGTACTGAGTAAATTGTTGGAGCCTGCGCACTGCCAAGTGCCCAGGTCCTGATGGACTTCATCGTAGGGTCTTAAAAGAAGTACCTAGTGAGACAGTTGATGCATTGGTTTTAATTTTCCAAAACTCCCCGGATTCAAGGAAGGTCCCATTAGATTGGAAGATAGCAAATGTAACTACACTACTCAAAAAGGGAGGGAAACAGAAATTGGGAATCTATAGGCCAGTTAGCTTAACATTCATCATAGGGAAAATATTAGAAGCTATTATTAAAGAAGTTATAGCAGAGCACTTGGTTAAGTTCAAAGTAATCAGGCAGAGTCAACATGATTTTGTGAAAGGGAAACAGTGTTTAACCAACTTATTGGAGTTCTTTGAGGAAGTAACATGTGCTGTGGATAAAGGGGATGTACTGCATTTAGATTTCCAGAAGGCATTTGATAAAGTGCCACATCAGAGGTTATTGCATTAAATAAAAGCTCATGGTATGGGGATAACATATTGGTATGAATAGAAGGTTGGCTGGCTAACAGGAAGCAGAGAATAGGCATAAATGGGTATTTTTCAGGTTGGCAAGGTGTAATGAGTAGTGTGCCACAGGGAACAGTACTCGGACCTCAACTGTTTACAATTTATATTATTGGACAGGCTAGGCTTGTATCCACTGGAGTTTAGAAGTGTAAGAGGTGACTTGATTGAAACATATAAGATCCTGAGGGGTCTTGACAGGGTGGTTGTGGAGAGTATGTTTCCTCTTGTGGGCGAATCTAGAACCAAGGGTCAGTGTTTAAAAATAAGGGGTCGGCCATTTAAAACAGAGATGAGGCAAAATCTTTTCTCTCAGAGGGTCATGAGTCTTTGGAGCTCTTCCTGAAAAGGCAGTGGAAGGAGATTCTTTGAATATTTTTAAGGCAGAGGTGGATAGGTTCTTGGGAAGCAAGGGGATGTTAGGTTATCGGGGGTAGGCGGGATGCAGATTTGAGGTTACTATCAGATCAGCCATGATCTTATTGAATGGTGGAGCAGACTCGAGGAGCGGAATGACCTACTCCTCCTTGTTCATATGCTCGTAGACAGGATAAACTGTCACTTAGAAAGGCACGGTTGGTCAAGGATAGTATGGTTTTGTCCTAACAAAATTGTTTCTTACTAACTTAGTTGAATTTTTTGAAAAAGTGGCAAGGATGATTGATGAGAGTAGTGCAGTGGATGTTGTCTACATGGATTTTAGTAAGGCATTTGACAAGGTGGCTCAGTGACAGGAAGCAAAGTGTAATGGTCGATGGGTGTTTTTGTGAATGGTTTCTAGTAGTAACCCACAGGACTCAGTGATGGGGCCCTTGCTGTTTCTTGATATATATTAATGATCTGGACTGAAATGTGGGAGGCATGATTTGGAAATTTGCAGATGACACAAAAATTGACCGTGCAGTTGATAGTGAAGAGGATATCTGTTGTCTCCAGAAAGGTATCAATGGTTTCGTTCAGTGAATGGAAAAGTGGCAAATGGAATTCAATCTGGAAAAAGGTCAGCTAATGCATTTTGTGAAGGAAAACAAAGCAAGGGAATACTCGATAAATGGGAAGATATTGAGAGGGGTAGCAGAAGTGAGAGACCTTGGACTGCATGTCCACAGGCCCCTGATGGTGGCAGGATAGATGCTTAACGTGGTAAAGAAAGCATACGGAATGCTTTCCTTTATTGGACAAGGTATTGAATACAGAAACGGGTGTATTGTTGGAACTATATAAAACACTAGTTAGTCCACCCCTGGAAATTTGAGTACAGTCCTGGTCACCACATTGCAGGAAGTACGTAATTGCTCTGGAGAGAGTACAAATGAGATTGACAAGAATGTTGCCAGGGCTTGAAAATTGTAGCTATGAGGAAAGATTGGATAGGCTAGTGTTGTTTTCCTTAGAACAGAGGAGGCTGAGGGGTGACCTAATTGAAGCGCACAAATTATGCGAGGCCTAGATAGGGGAGACGGGAAAGACCTGTTTCCCCTTGCTTGAGAGGTCAATTAACAGAGTGCAAGGATTAGAGGGGACATGAGGGCCTGAATTTTTCCCACGTCAGGCGGGCTCGGCAGGAGCGGGCGGGGGCAGTCGTGGAGCTGACCGCCGCCAGCGAACGGCTCCAGGCCGCCATTTTACATGGGCGGGCCAATTAAGGCCCACCCAGCGTAAGGCGTGAGCGGTAGCACTCAACGCTACCTGTGTGTGTGGGGGGAGGAGGGAGAGTCAGGCCAGCGCTCTTTTGTGCATGCGCGTGAAAGAACGTTTCAATCTTCCTGAGACATGGAGCTTTTTAAAATAATTAAATGGATTGAAAATTTAATTAAACATGTCCCCTCATGTGACTGTGTCACATGAGATGGGATATGTTTTTTCATTTCAGAAAAAATTTTATTTAACCAATAAAAGCTTTAGGAAACCATATCCCATTCGTGGATGAGGTTTCCTAAAAAACGTGAAGGCCACTTGGCCTTTTCGCCTGCCCGCCAACCTTAGGCGTTAATTAATTAATGGCATTGATGTTCTAGAGCATCATGGATCAGGTATTAAGTGGGATAAAAAGAGTGTGCTGCTTCTTAGATGACATTCTAATTAGCAGTAAAGACAGAAAAAGAGTGCATTGTAATGTTGAACAAAGTCCTAGATTGACTCCAGGAGTATGGCATCAAAACTAAAAAGTGCAAGTGTTGCTTCATGGTGTCAAGTGTGACATACCTGCGTCACTAAATAGATGATGAGGGTATCCACCCAACACAAGCAAAGGTTGAGGGGATTTTGAAAGCAAAGAGGCTAGAGAGAAAAGGACTTAGACCATTCACAGGAATTGTTGTGTATTATTCTAAATTAATCCCGATTTAGCTAATACATTCACTCCATTGTATCAACTGCTCAAAGATGGAATAGATTGAGAGTGGTCTGTGGAGTGTCAGAAAACATTTGAAGAAGTGAAGAAGGTACTGAGTAGTGAAGTTATTTTGACCCACTATGATCCCAAGAAACATTTGGTTTTAGTGTGCGATGCCTCAGCACAGGTTTAGGTAGTGTTAACTCACATAATGGAAGGCTTCATGTACTTTAACAAAGTCAGAGCAAAATTACTCACATGTTGAGAAAGAGGTATTAGCAATCATATATGATGTTACTTAGTTCCACAAATAGTTGTACAGTGGGAATTTCAGTTTGTTAACCGACCATCAAGCTCTTACTATCATATTTGTCCAATGAAGGGACTACCATCCCTAGTGGCAGCATTGCTTCAGAGATGAGTGTTGATTTTGATCAGCCAGCAGTGTGATATTAAATATTGGAAGTCAGCAGATCATGTGAATGCAGACACTCTTTCTTGATTTCCCATGAAGACTGATTCATTACTAACCTCTGAGTTACCAGTGAATTATTTTACATACACAAATTATATGGCTGTAACTGCCAGAGAAATTAATGAAGAAACTCACAAGGATGTAATGCTCAGTAAAGTGCTCAATTATGTCATGAAAGACTGCCTAAAGAGTGTGATGATGAGAAATAGCAGCAATATTTCACATGTAGAAATGAGCTGAACAATGATCAGTGCTTTCTCCGATTGGGTTTAAGGGTCATTATTCCACCAAAGTTTATAGAGACAGATTGTTAGAGAAACTTCATCAAGAGTGCACAGGAATAGCCAGGGATGAACAATGCCCTAACTTTGGTCTTTCAGCACCCACTGATCTGCAGAAAAGTGTTCTACAGCACTACGGTAGCATGGAAGTGCGGCTGGCCAATGAGATTGAAATAGGACATGAAAGTGGAGATTCCACTCCAGGTGTGTCTACTTCTGCTGCCTCCTCCCTATCACCTTCTACCTCCATCCCACACCGCAGTCAGTACCTGACATACTGCCTCATATTTCAATGACAGAGTCTGGCCCTGCACAGGTGCAGACAGTGTAATCTTTGGCAGGGTTCTCAAGGCTTCAAAACCCATTACAGGTTGACCAAGCGCAACTCGACAGTTACAGAAGTGATGTGAGCCGCCTGCCTCAGCTTCTGTCGAAGCTACAAAGGTTGCACTGCTTGAAAGCAGTAGGAAAAGGAGGAGTAAGGATTGTAATTGCACAATGGTATGCACATGGATATCTTACACATTTTGAACTGTTAAGTCTCATTTGGTTATTTGATGCAGACTAATATTTGCACCATTCTACTGTGTTGCCTGCTCTTCGTTGCTGGCGGAGGAAAGAGTTTTTCAGTTGTTTGATGATGAATGGAAGACCTGAATTGATGGTGCCTAATGGGTGGAAGGGATGTGAAAGGGGTGGCTGGTTGCTTGTGGGATTGTTTTGTGTTAATGGTGTTGCTGGGGGGAGGTGCTGGTGGATGGGGGTGGTGAGGAGGGGTGGTTTTTGCATGAAGTTGTGGGATGGCTGCACTGTCAGAGTCTAAGTGAACCAGGCTTTAATTTAGGGCACAAAAACAAAAAATGCTGGAAAAAGTCAGCAGGTCTGGCAGCATCTGTGGAGAGAAAGGCAGAGTTAACATTTCGAGTTTGCATGACTCTTCTTCACAGCTTTAATTTAGGGCATCCTGGGCAGCAATATGTGTGTCTTGCCCTCATTACCTTCCATCTTCTTGTGTTCCTCCTCTTTTTCTTCCTCTTCCTCTTCTAAATCTTGCAAAACAATTTTGTGCTCTGCGTCATGGTCCTCCTGCAATTCCAAATCACACTGCTAGGCAATATTGTGCAGAACACAGTACTGCACAACCATTCTGCAGATGCTGGCTGTTGCTTACTGAAGGACATGTCCAAAACTGTACAGGCCCCAGAAGCACATTTTCAGCATGCTGATGGCTTATTCAACGGCACATTTAGTGGTGTTATGGCATTCATTATACTGCTCTGGAGATTCACTCCTCAGGTTTCTGACAGACTTGTTAATACAAGTGGGTGTTTAAAGAGGGTGCCTCCATGTGGTCAGTAATTCTGGTAACTCTGCTTCCAGGTGTGAAGAAATGAGTGGGAGTGGACTACTGCAGGAAGAAAGCATCATTGTCCAGAATCTTACGCATGCCTGCCTAAAGATCTATTTTTGATTGCGCAGCAGATGTACATTAATTTGATGAAAACGTCTGGGTAATCTATGAGTGTGTTAATTGACATATTTGTGACGATGCACCTGTAGGAAGCCAGCCAGAACCACAATTCTGAGTGTCCATTCATTCTGACTGGTGTCATTGCAGACACTCTTGACATAATTGGTGGCCCTGCCAAACAAGCCGTAAGTCACCTCTTACGTAATTGTGAGTCGCCGGCTGGGAGATCCTGAAAATGTCTCCCTAGAACCCTGGAAAGATCCAAAGGTAAAAACGTTGAGGGCAGTAGTGACTTTGACAGTCACTGGTAAATCTCTGCCACATGGTCAAGCTGGAACCAGCTCTTGTTCTAGCAGGCTTCAAACGTGAATCACCACCTCACATGACATCTTGAACCTTCTGATGCTTAGACATTTTGAGCAAGCTTATCCTCTGCCTGTAAATCTTGTTTGCCAGTATGGCTTCCTGCAAGTTGCACTGCTCTGCTAGTCCCTGCCCTTCTGTGGAACTGTAAGCCTGTGACCAGCAGATTAATGCTAATATTGTGGCTGGTGCTGCTCTGTTGGTGCTGTTTCTGGTCATCTTGGTCCTCATCTGGTGTCCAATCCAAGGCAACATAAGCAGTCCCCATGCTGATTGAATAAATCAGAACTCCAAAGTGCAGATCAGACCTGCAAACCTCCAAAGTGTAGATGACACTCCCAAAGTGTGTAAAGCAACCTTTCAACATAAGTACTGTGAAGAAACCCTTTCTCACAAGTAGGTGGAAAAAGCAGTTCTCAGTGCTGAGTGCTTATTGGCATATTTCCATGCCATGTCTTCAACCTCCTCAATTGCTGCTGTGTACTCATTTTGCATTTACCAGTGAGTTCCAGAAACTAGGAAACCTGTGGACCCAAAGGTAAAGTTTAAAATCCATGCCAATACATTCTAAACAAGCAATTTACATATTCAAAGTGCCAATCTTCCTCTCCCGAGAGGGGTTGCCCTCACCAAGCTTAATACACTGCAGTGAAACCCTGAAGCCAACGGGTTATATCTAGTAGCTAACACTCTGTCAGCTTTACTGGTTTTGTCTGCCCACCCTGAGCAGCCATTAAATAAGGGATCACAGCTGGACTTCTTCACTTGCCCAGAGACACATTGCTGTACATTTGGTTTTGTTTCCTTTCACTTTTATTTGTTATCTTTTGTTCTTCCCTTGTTCTTCAGCCTTGCCAGAAACTGTAAATGAGTTGAAGTGCCTTTGAGTTTTTTTTATTGGCATTCAAAATTTGTGTCACCCTATTTTGCCATTTCCCTTTATTGCCAATATTCTGCTTCCACCACTTGGCCAAATCAGGACTTTTTTTTATTTGTTCTTGGGATGTGAACATCTTTGGCAGGGCCAGTTTTTATTGTCCTTAATTGCAGAAGTGGTGGTAAGTCCCCTTCCTGAACTGCTGAAGTCCATGTGGTGTAGTTACACTCAGAGTGCTGTTAGGTAGGAAGTTCCAGGATTTTGATCCAGTGACAGTGGAGGAACAATGGTACAGTTCAAAGTCAGGATAGTGTTTCTTGGAGAGGAACTTGCAGGTGGTGGTGTTCCTATCTACCTGCTGTTCTTGTCCTTCTATGTGGCAGAAGTTGCGGGTTTGTAAGATGCTATTGATGGAGTCTTGACAAGTTAATGCAATGCATCTTCTGGATGGAACACACTGCTGCCACTGTGCACTGATGGTGGAAGGAATGAGTGTTTAAAGTGGTGGATGGAGTGTTGATCAAGTGGGCTGCTTTGTCATAGATGCTGTCAAGCTTCTTGAGTGAACTGCATTCATCTAGGCAAGTGGGAGATGGTCGCATAGTGGTATTGTCACTGGACTGGTAATTCAGAGACCTGGGTTTGAATCCCACCAAACAGGTGGTGGAAATTCAATAAAAATCTGGAATTTAAAGCCTGATGATGACCTTGAAACCATTGTTGTAAAAATCCATCTGGTTCACTAATATCCTTTAGATATAGTGCTGTCCTTACCTGGTCTGGCCTATATGTGACTCCAGGCCCACAGCAATGTGTTTGAATCTCAAATGCTCTCTGATCAAGGGCATTTAGGGGTGGGCAATAAATGCTGGCTCAGATCCCATGAACAAATATTTTTTTAAAATGGAGATTCCATTACCTAATTTCTGTCTCTTAGATGGTGGATGGGCTTTGAGGAGTCAAAAGGTGAGCTACTCACTGCAGAATTCCCAGCCTCTATCCTGTAGCCACAGTATTTATATGGCTGGTCCAGGTCAGTTTCTAATCAATAGAGCCCTCAGGGTGTTGATAGTGGGGGATTCAGTGGTAGCAACAATGTTGAATATCAAGGAGAGAGATATGAGATTTGTCAAGGCAATTTGTGAATAATGATGCAAATGGATGACCCAGGGAATTCGAGTGCAATTACCGCATTACTTTTGTATTAGGGTTAGTACCGTCTTTTAGTTCTAATTTATACCAATTGGTGAAAAATTAGCTGTGGAGCTTTGAATTGACAGAAAATCAAGGATGAGTAACTTACCCTAATTGTTCCCAAACCTTAATTCACATAGCATTTTGGTTAGTGAACATTCTAACTTATAACAGAAAGCTCTCCAGTCTGATGATTTGGTGCTACTTTAGTTTAAACCCATAACACATGGAACTCTCAAAGCAGGGAGGGGGTTCACAAATGTCACATTGCGCCACTATTGTACTGAGTAATACTGTTTATTGGTTTCAGCTGCAATGACACATGGATCTGTTTGGTTTGTGGGCAAACTGGTTAGAGATTTGATCCATTAAGCTGTCAGTAAATCTGGGCACCAGTGTAATGGTATCAGGGCGAACATGTTGGTAAACAAAAACTTCCATACATTACATAGGTCTGTTCCTCTGCCCACCCAAAGAGGCCCATTGCCATATGTTCATCTTCCTTTGTGTTCTCTCTCGAACTTTCAAACCAATAGGGAATTTTATAATATAGCTTGCCCATTGTTTAAAGTACAGATAATTAACTTACAACACTTATTATTTAATGGAAAAACATGAGCCACAATTTTGGCAAAGAACAAATATATTCTTATACTGTACACTTACTGGCCAGCTATCTGAAACATCAGTAATTTTGCTGCCCAATTACCATCAGGTGGAAAATTGCAGTTTAGACAAACACAGAGAATTTGAGTGCAGCTTACTGCATTCCACACATTCCAATTTAAGTTTAACACAGCAGTAAATAATTATAAATAATTACCCTTAGTGAAATAAAAGAATTAGTTTAGCCAATCAGCAATACATTAAGTAATTCTGAATGTTTCAAGATTCTTTCAGTGCTAGTATTGTAACATGCAGACAGGCAAGATTCTAGCACTATCAAAATAATTAATGTAAAAGGCTTCAAGTTTTATATTTGACAGAATTTCCAGTTTAAAAAGAAAATCATTATTCAAACCTTATTGGTAGATTTTGAAGAATACTAATGACATCCTTCCAACGTTGCTGCACAGCGGAATAAGAATAACATTCTATTTGTGTCACATTGTTCAGAATGAGCACTTGGGGGAAATTTACTAAAAATTAGAGCTATAGCAAGCCAATCCAGTACCTAAATAAATATACTAATGAAAATAAAAAAATGTCATATGACAGAAAATTCTAGAAACTATAAGAACAGGGAACATATTACAGAATTTCAATCCACAAAGAAATGGGAATGTGAAGGAAGGAATAGAGGAACAGGAAAGGCATTATAGAAACGATGGTTAAAAGGACATTTCAAATAATGTAACTATAAAATTTCAGAGGTAGGTAAAACCCTTTTATTTCAAAATGAGTGGTTGATACAAGTAGCATAGATGCATTTAAGGGAAAGTTAGCTAGCTACATGAGAGAGAAAGAAATACAAGTGCAAGATGAAGTAAAATTGGGGGAGACCCTTGTGGAATATAAGCACTGACATACTTGAGCCGAATGACCTGTTTCTGTGCTGCAAATTCTATGTAATAGAGTACAGTGGTTTTACTAAATTCCTTGGTAAAATAAAATGAAAAATGTAATAAAAGAAAAAATAAGCATCATCAACATGTTTAGATGTAAATGCACAACTGTTTTAATATTATCTTTTGGAACAATTTGTGAGAGAAGATCGACTTAATAATTGATGATTTACTTCAAGCACAGCAGTGAAAAGATACCTTTCAAGTTCCAATGTGATGTGTAAGAAATAATCAGCAAGTTTATTATAGACTTACTGAATATTACAATTTTATGGAATATCTGTGAAAAAGGAATAATGCGACATTTACTAGAATGAGAAGATTCCAAGGATGCTCTGGCTCCTCTGCTCACATGTTTTGGGCTGTCATTTTCTCTGGTCAATGAAGGAGTCTCTTCTTAGGAGCTCGGATAGTTGTTTATTTTCTACTGTTAAATTTTTTTTTATGACGTGCTACCTTAAAGGGATATAGATTTTAAATCATTGATTATATTTCCTGCACCCCTCATGTTTTTCAACACTTTATGAAATGTCTTGAGCTTTCAGGCAATGACTCAATCCTTATGAACTATTTTTTTAAATAAACTTTTCAGGTCTATTCTGGAATGATGGTAGGAGTGCTGAAGAGCCAGAATTTGTCATGCACTTTGATGATTTTTTTGGAGATCATCCAACTTGCATGCAGTACCCAGAAAGGGCCCCGTGGAAGATCTGGTGATAGGTCAAGGTTTTCCAGTTGCTTGGCAACATAGTGGAGAATCAAGTGGCATGTCTTTGGTTGCTCCAATTGCACCCCCACTTGCCTGTGGATGCAACGTCGTTTTTAAGTGTGCATTTATGCTGCGGCTACTAGTCTGAAACTGAGCTGCACTTTGAATTCCAGCCAGGCAGAACCCTGTTTACATTAACCGTTCTCTTTAGGAGAGAGCTTTGATAATGAAACTTCACACACCATTTCTCCTTGTTACATTGTCCCAAATAGCATCATCATTTGGAACTTTATCTCTTGCAGAACCTACTTCTGCTCAACCAGGAGCATTGGAATAAACATTAAATTATGGAAATCTCTGGGCAGAACCTGAATAAACACTACTGATTTTTCTGGCCCTTTTGTGTTCACAACAGATCCCAAATTTAATTTTTAAGCTATCTGTTACCATAGCAATTATCTTTAGCTGCATTTGCAAAGTTCAGTGATTAATCCTATTAGTTGAATCAAATTAAGCAATCTGAAAATCTTCAGAAGTAATTACTTTAAAAGTAATAAAGTAAATTTTGTCCATATCGCCTGAGCATTAATCATTATCTGGGCAGAGTGTAGAAAGGAAAGTCCAATGGTATGTATTACACATCAGGAACAGAAACTCCTGATTGTCCTTTCACTTAAATTAACGGAATACCATTTCCACCCCCCACCTCAGCTTCAATTGTACTGCCTTGGCTCTGCCCAGACAATGCTTAACATGCAGTTGGTAAAGACAAAAATCTACTCCTGTTTCTCTTCTGCGGAATAATTGTGTCATTTCATAAAAATATTCTGATTGTACTTAATACAGCTTGGGTTGCTGTAAATTTTCATCAATTTTCCAAAATCATGATGCTCATTAAGTAAGTAAACTCACTATAAATATTTTTATTATTTGTGTGGGTAGTGTAGGGGTCATGGTAACCCCAGAGGATGAGCTCAAATCCCTCAATGGCAAGTTGTGAAATTGAATTTAATTATTTTGGTAATTTGTAGGCTGGGACCAGAAAATAAAATGGCTAAGTGAGTTTCCAGGTTTATGCAAAAATCCAAAACACTCATTCAGGGAAGGTGAGCCTGTCGTCCCTACTCATCCCACGCTATGGGCTTGATCCCGATGCCCTCGGAAGAGCCCAACAACCCATCCAAATGAAAAAACAATTGTTTCCAGAAGATTCACCACTGCTTTCTTGAGTAATCTTGGGATTGGCAATAAATTTGGTAATTCCCAGCATACTTCCTGAAAAAAAATTAAAGCATTTACATTTGTAATGTTAAACATAAAGGAAGCACCAGCTAATTCCCTTGATGTGCATGCAGCCTCTGCTAAATGCACTGTTGAGTGGTTGAACAATTCAGGAGGAAGGCACAAGTTAGTGAGAGGCTAGTACCAATTAAAGCTAGCTTTACTTAAACCCAACCTGTGCCTCTTAAAGAGAAGATGCATTTTGTCTCATGCAGATGCTGGAACTATTTGGGGAAAAAGAATCTGAGCAGGAATAAGAGTAAATCATGTGTAACTGGGGAGAGAATGCACTCCAAGGTTCTCTGACATTGTAGTGTCTTGGTGGAGGAGCAGAAGAGGAGGAGAGATGTGATCTAGCCACAGGGTCCTCCAGACAAATTTTTCAATGGCAGTGAGAGCAGGCAGCTGTAGTGGTCAATGACAGGAGTCAAACCCCAAGGTCCTGAACGCAGTGCCGCAAAATGTCAATAACCTCATGAGAGGTAAGGTCAGTGAATGAATTTTCAAATGCCATATCCTACCAACTGCACCATTAGCCTCACACACTGTTCAATGCTCCACATTCCAATCACTCACCTTTCAACAATCTCTATTAATCATAGTTTGTATGTGACATTTACCTTACCCTCAGACATTTAGCACTGTTGTAAGCATCACATGCACATCTCACAGCTTGCACACACTACTAGCTATTCAACCATGATAACTACTTCAGCCAAGCACGTTGCACACATTCAGCAACATACTGCCCTCCGTCGTGCAGGACAAGGTGATGCATAATCACAAGCAGCAGCAGTTGGGGACAGATTGGCTGAATGTCATCATTGGAGCAGTCATTGCTGAAGCTGTGGTTAATAACATGGCTGAAATCATCGAAATTGATGGTACCACCATACTTAATCCTACTTCTCATGTCCTGCTTCAACCTCGTCCCACAATTTTTTCTGATTTCCAAGCTTCAGACGGACCTTTTGCTTTCCATCAATCCCTCATCACAGTCCCTACCCTTGTGTCCTTCTCCTTTCAGATATCCAAGAACTACAACCTGGTCAGGCAGTGGACAAAGAGCAGGGAATGGAAGAGCAGGAAGACAGTGAGGAAGAAGAAACACTGTCATTCATTCTCGTACTTACAGCCACCAGCTCAGACACTGACACTACATAACTTAGAGGGTAGCTTAGAGGTGGAATCTACACATTGTGAGGCAGCAGGCACAAGTGGTCTACAGCCAAGGCAGGGACAAAGTTAGTGCTGCCAGAGGTTAAGGCCACACAAGAATTCTGCTGCTAAGGATTCAGATGAGCATGTCAACAGGGTAGGCTGCAGGAGAACGCGCAATGAAATTCTTGGTGCATTCAGACACCCTCCAAAATGCATACACTCAATGTCAAAGAACATGGAGGATTCCAGCACCAAATTGACACAGGGCTTTATGCAGAGCTTGCAGCCCATCATGTCCCACATGAGACCACTTGCAGACCCATTCATGATGCAGCGTGATGGTCAATGTCTCAGCTTCCATTGCAACACAAGTAGAAGCCACTCAACATCTGAGTGTTGCAGTGGAAGCTCTGACTTCTGTAATACATCACTGAGCCCATAATACCAGGAAAATTCCCTCATATTAACATCAGAGGAATTCCCTCCCTTCAACACCTTAACTCTCTGCCCATTCAGCATCTAGAGAACCTGCTTCCCATCAGGTAAATCAAATCATTATCAGGTAGTGACATAGGGATTCTTATCACTGCCCTATTCTCAATGTCAACTGAAGATGGCCAATCAATGATAAGTTGTAATTGTTAAACAATGCTAACTTGTAATGGTTAACCAATGCTAACTAGCGATGATCAATTAATGCAAGCTACAGCTATTTAATCAGTGATGCCAACATCCTGAGAATAAATCCCTCACCTGGTGGAGATGGGCTTTATTTTCCTCCGGATTGTCCAGGTTACTTTTCCCGTTGTACATCCTCGTACGACATGTCCAGCATCCCTGCAACATCGTGAGGACAAGTCTCCAGTTGCACCACCGAAATCCCCTGAGTAGGGCTAGAGGTGAACTAGCAACTGGGGCAACTGAGTATTGGTGGTGGGGGGCGAGGGCAGGCGGTGGTGTGTGTGTGTGTTGGTCTGAAGCAAGGTCTGAGCGCTTGACCAATCAAATTCCTTTCACTCTGGGAGATTCACCAAGCAGCTAGGGACCAGGAGGACAATTTACGCACAGCAAGCTCCCATAAAGAGCAATTTGATAATCATAGAATGGTTACAGCTCAGAAGGAAGCGATTTTCCCGTGTGTCAGTGCAGGCTCTCTGCAAGTGCAATTCAGCAAGCCCCAACCCGCCATGCTCTCCCTGCATTATTTTTATGATTCAAATAATTATCCAAATCCCTTTAGAAAGCCATGATTGAATCTGCCTCCACTACGCTCTCAAGCATTACATTACACATCCTAACCTAAAAAAAGTGTTACTTCATATCACCTTTGGTTCTTTTGCCAATCAGCTAAAATCCATGTCCCCTGGTTCTCTGCCATTCTGCAACGGGAACACTTTCTCCCTATCTATTCTGTCTAGAACCTTCATGATTTTGTACATCTCTATCAATTCTCCTCTCAAACTTACCTTCTCTCAGGAGAACAGCTGCAGCTTCTCCAATCTGTAAATGTAATTGAAGACCTCCATCCCTGGAACCATTCCCGTAAATCTTTTTTGCACCCTCTCTAATGATTTTGTATGCTTGCTTGAATGTAGTGTCCAGATTTGGACAATATGCTCCAGTTGAGGTCAAATTAGCGTTCTATAAAGGTTCACCATAATTTCCTTGTTTTTGTACTCTATGCTTCTATTTATAAAGCCAGGTCCCGGATGCTGTATAAACTTTTTCAACCTGCCCTGCGAGCTTCATCAATTGGTGCACATATACCCCCAGATCCCTCTGCTCCTGTACCTACTTTACAATTATACCCTTTATTTTAAATTGCCTCTCCTCGTTCTTCCTCCCAAAATGTATTTCTTCACACTTCTCGGAATTAAATTTCATCTGCTACATGCCCACCCATTCCACTGGCCTATCCATATCCTCTTGAAGTCTATCATCATCTTCCTCACATTTCACAATATTCCCACATGTCCTGTCATCTGCAAATCTTGAAATTGTTCCTTGCACACCCAATTAATATAATATTAATATAGATCAAATAAAGCAAGAACAGCTGGAGGATGAAAGGGCAAGCCTGAGAGGGAGCAGTGTGAGAGTGGCAAGAGGATAAAAGAATAAGCTGGAGGGGCAGCAGTGCAATAATAACTGTATACACGCAGAACAGGCCTAGATGTATTCATTAAAATTGATAGTTTATACAGAGTATTAAATTTAAACGGGTTTTTTTTTACATCATGAATGGGCATCTGAGAGCTGTTGCTTATAATTCCTGAGCCTTGTGGGAACTTCATATCGTTTCACTTGTCTTGGGTGATCACCTGGCTAGGAAGTGGCTCCAGCTCAAGCTCAGAATTTCTGAGCTTGAGGGGCAGCTGGAGACATTGCAGAGCATCAGGGAGGATGAGAGTTTCCTGGATAGTATGGGTTACCCATAGGCAGTAAGAAGTCAGGATAGTAGGTGGGTGACCATCCCGAAAAGTAGAAAGAAGCAGGTAATACAGGTGTCTTCAGGGTGTTTGCAATTCTCAAACAAGTAATAGGTGGTAGCGACTGCTGGGAGTAACGATACACTGGAGTCCATACGATGGCACTCATGGGCAAGGGACTGTACAGGAAGGAACAGCAAAGTGTAGAAATACAGTTAATTTAGGAGATTCCATTGTCCGGGGGAAAGGCAGGCAATTCTGTAACCATCATCATGAGTCCTGCATGGTGTGTTGCCTCCCTGGTGCCAGGGTAAAGGACATCACAGAGACGATGCAGAATAGAAAGTGAGCCAGAAGTTGTAGTACATGTTGATACCAACAATATAGAGGGCAGCTAGTGAGGTCCTAAGGTCAGATTTTCAGGAGCTAGGGAGGAAGTTAAAAAGTAGCACTTCGAGGGCAGTAATGCTGGATTACTCCCAGTGCAATGCACTAACCAGAGTAGAAATAGGAAGATAGAGACAATCGACGTGGACTAATATGGACTATGAGGAATACAAAAACAGGTTTACAATGTACTTATGTAAATGCACAAATAGATGTGTGGGAATATAATGTAGTGGCAATAACAGAAACGTGGCTTAAAATAGTGAAGATTGGGTGCTTAATATTCAAGGATATAAAGTGTTCAGAAAAGATAGAGAATAAAAAAGAGGTGGTGTGATAGTACTGATTAGGGAAGACATTGCAGTGTTGGAAAGAGGGGATGTCCTTGAGGGGACAAGGACAGAGTTTATTTGGTAACATTTGAGAAGCAAAAAAGACAAGATTATGCTACTGGGGGTATTTTATAGGCCTCCAAATATTGCGAGAGAGATAGGGAAACAAACTGCAGGGCAATCATACAGATGTGCAAGAACTATAGAGTAGTGACACTGGCATCTTCGATTACCCAAGTATCGATTGAGAGAATGTAAGAGTGAAGGGTGAGGTGGAGGAGGAATTTCTGAACAGTGTTCAAGAGAATGTCCGTGTTCAGTATGTTCTCAGCCCAACTAGAAAGGAGGCATTGCTGGATCTGGTGCTGGGAAATGGGGTGTGCCAAGTGGACCAAGTTCTGTGGGAGAATATTTGGGTAAGAGTGATCAGCACATCATAAGGTTTAGATTAGTAATGAAGAAGAGCAAAGAACAATCTAATATAGAACTTTTAAATTGAAAGAGGGCTAAGTTCAACACAATAAGAAGGGATAAAAACAAAAAGCTAAAAGCTACTGCGGATGCTGGAAATCCAAAACAAAATAAAAACAGAATTACCTGGAAAAATTCAGCAAGTCTGGCAGCATCGGCGGAGAAGAAATCAGTCAACGTTTCGAGCCCTCATGGCCCTTCAGCAGAACTGAAGCATAGTTTCAACAAGGGAGAAATATAAATTGGTTTAAGGTGGGTGGGGGGGAAGAGACACATTGAGGGTGTGGTGTGAGCAGATAATCAAAAGATGTCAGAGACAAAAGGGTCAAAGAGGTGTTGAAGGTGGTGGTCTTTGTCTGAGAAAAGTGCTAATTATTAGAATGCAAGACAGGATATTCAAAGTACAGCTCTAGTGGGGGTGGGGTGGAAAGACTAAAGGTTTTAGTTTTAGATTTAAAAATAATGGAAATAGGTGGGGAAAGAAGAATCTATATAAATTATTGAAAAAAAAGGCGGGTGGGGGGGGAAAAGAAACGGGGTGGGGATGGGGGGAGGGGGGTTTAAGATCTAAAGTTGTTGAATTCAATATTCAGCCCAGAAGGCTGTAAAGTGCCTAGTCGGAAGATGAGGTGCTGTTCCTCCAGTTTGCGTTGGGCTTCACTGGAACAATGCAGCAAGCCAAGGACAGACATGTGGGCAAGAGAACAGGGTGGAGTGTTAAAATGGCAAGCGACAGGGAGGTTTGGGTCTTTCTTGCGGACAGACCGCAGGTGTTCCGCAAAACGGTCGCCCAGTTTGCGTTTGGTCTCTCCAGTGTAGAGGAGACCGCATTGGGAGCAACGAATGCAGTAGACTAAGTTAGGGGAAATGCAAGTGAAATGCTGCTTCACTTGAAAGGAGTGTTTGGGCCCTTGGACGGTGAGGAGAGAGGAAGTGAAGGGGCAGGTGTTGCATCTTCTGCGTGGGCATGGGGAGGTGCCATAAGTGGGGGTTGAGGAGTAGGGGGTGATGGAGGAGTGGACCAGGGTGTCCCGGAGGGAACGATCCCTACGGAATGCCGTCAAGGGGGGTGAAGGGAAGATGTGTTTGGTGGTGGCATCATGCTGGAGTTGGCGGAAATGGCGGAGGATGATCCTTTGAATGCGGAGGCTGGTGGGGTGATAAGTGAGGACAAGGGGGACCCTATCATGTTTCTGGGAAGGAGGAGAAGGCGTGAGGGAGGATGCGCGGGATATGGGCCGGACACGGTTGAGGGCCCTGTCAACGACCGTGGATGGAAAACCTCGGTTAAGGAAGAAGGAGGACATGTCAGAGGAGCTGTTTTTGAAGGTAGCGTCATCAGAACAGATGCGACGGAGGCGAAGGAACTGAGAGAATGGGATGGAGTCTTTACAGGAAGCGGGGTGTGAGGAGCTGTAGTCGAGGTAGCTGTGGGAGTCGGTAGGCTTGTAATGGATATTGGTGGACAGTCTATCATCAGAAATTGAGACAGAGAGGTCAAGGAAGGGAAGAGAAGTGTCAGAGATGGACCATGTGAAGATGATGGAGGGGTGGAGATTGGAAGCAAAATTAATAAATTTTTCCAGGTCCCGACGAGAAGGGATAAGAAGAAGGGATCTTGCCAGAGTAAAATGGAACCAGAGACTGACAGGAAAAACTGTAAAGGAATAGTGGGTGATCTTTAAGGAAGAGATGCTACAGGTACAGGCTACATTCTAACAAGGGTAAAAGGTAAGGGAACCAACAAAAAAAAACGCTACTTAGAGGATGAAGGAGATAGAGATTATGATGAAACAAAAATGAAGCTGTATGATGTATGTCAGGTGAATTCTCCAGGTGAGAAAATACAACGGTTTGAGTGGAGAGGTAAAGAGAAAAATAAGACCGGCAAAGAGACAGTATGAGAATATTATCCTTTTTAGGGACAGAGGGTGATTATATGCTTAGAAGCGCAGAGCAAGGATAGAATACTTAATTAGTTCTTTGTATCGGTGTTTACTAAGGAGGAGCATTATCACTTTGATATAAGTGGACATAGTGGAGGCATACAATGGATCCTGTGAGAATTGGAATGGGGGCAGTACTGGAAAGACTGGTTATGCCTAGAGTTAGTAAGTCACCTGCTCCGGATGGCTTGCTAAAGGAAGTGGGGGTGGAGAAAGCGGAAGGGTTTGCCTTAATCTTTCAATCTTCCCTAAATAATGGGAAGGTGCCAGTGGATTGGAGGGTGGTAAGTGTGATACCCTTATTCAAGAAAGGATGTAAGGACAGTCTTAGCAACTACAGGCCAGTTAGTTTAACATCAGTAGTGGGTAGGGTATTGGAATCCATAATTAGATGAAAAAAATCAACAGGCACTTTGAGAGGTTTGAGATAATTAAAGAGATCCCCAGACTTACCTGCATCCTGGGATCCCAGTATGTTCCTCTGTAGAACTCAATGTCATCCCAGCGCTGCTGAGACTACAGAGCTCCCAATCAATCAGATTGTACTGTAGTGCTCTGAGGTGGGACTTCCTCTCCAGATAGGGGGTGGAAGGCCCCACCTCCAGCCAATTAATGATCCACAGAGTGTTTATTGACTGCGGCACAGCCATCAGGAACAGGGGTGAGTCAGCCATTGATGATTTTGCCGGCAGGGTGTGCTATCTGAAAAATCTTGCCTTCTGTTTCTCTCTACACAGATGCTGCCTGACATGCTGGGTATTTGCAGCATTTTCTGTTTTTATGCCTGATAATTAACCCCCATTTACTGCGATGGAACTGAATATCAGGGGCTGTGTGCTGTGTGTAACGAGTGGCCAATCTGATACCATCAGTTTAATGCCACCACCCAAGATGAATTTCTATCCAAACGATCTTCAACTGATCCAATTAAAGGCTATAGCTGACCGATTACAGTCAGGACATGAAACAGCTATTTTTGGGTTTGTGCCTAATACCTAAACTCTGAAACTTCATTAACCAATAGCGCTTGGACCAGCGCAACTTTATTAACCTAATCAACTCAGAAATGAACAAAGAGAGAGAACACCAATGGTTGTAGCATAGCTCATTTTTATTTTTAAACTGTTTTTTCTTTATTTGCATAGGAAACATATCCACTTCCAGTAATTGACTGCAGTATGAGCAGCTGCTAGCAGTATAGGCTGGATATAACAGTTACAATCACATAAGTCAAGCTGAATTTACACCAGTTTGAAACTTGTGAAGACTTAGGCCCTGTAACGAGTTGATCGTTTGCACGGATCTCAGCAGCTTTGAACCATCCCAGCACCTGCACTCAAACAGGGAGCACAAACGAGAACAATGTCTGTAGTGTTTTTGTGTTGTTCCTTTTGGCAACTAGAGCTGCATGTATGGGACTAAAAACTCAGAAGTTTCAAAATGGAACAACTCTGGTGTGTGGCTAGCAAGCACTTACTGACTACTTGTTACCTACTACTGTACTAAATGTAGCATCATGTATCTATGGAAACACACAGTCCTACAAAAGTTGATCTCAAGAGAAATATCTCAAAAAGTTCTTACAATACATTGTAAGAATCCTCTCAGAATTCCCATCTGGAAAGAGCTCTTTGCAGATTGACTGGGAGCCACACTCACGATGAAAAGAATATCTGTACAATGCGCAGTGTCAAGACTTAAATGGAACTTCAGGCTATTACACACATCAATGCAATATATATATATGTGTAACTGCCTCTGTGAACATGGAGCAGGTAAACAAGCTCTTGGAAGCTGACAGCTGGGCAGGAATTACCCTTATATTCTGCAAGTTGGATCACTTTTGCAGAACAAGTTGTCTGAATGAATAGATTTACAACTGAACTCAACAGAGACTGCAAGATTAAACAGGCACTGCTTGTTTGACATTTTTGGTAAACGTATGCTGGTTTTTTTTTGTTTCGAATCCTTATTTTGCATTAACATAAGTCAATGTAACATTCCATGGTCTCCATTTATGGAACATACATTACTGTAGTGACCAGGGCTGTAACAAGATTCCTTCAGTTGATAATACACATCAGTCCCTGTAGCACAGTTTTGATAATAAAAATGCATCATGCTATTTCTTTAGAAACACAACAGTTTCGTGATGAAAGTGGTTTCAGTGTCAGTGGACCTGACTGCTGCCTCTTAAACACAAAGACCCTGCAACAGCTTTTAATTTGTTGGAAACGTCTAGTTTCACTGCACTGGATGGCACATATTCTATAGTAAGATTGGAATTTTTAGTCCAAACAGGCTGCACGAGATAAGTATTTTCTTACTCTTTGCTTTAATTCAAACTAGTTATTCTTGTGACTTTAGGAGGTAAAAGGGATGCTGCGATTTGCTGTATGGTGGAGTATTCTGGAGGAGAAAAGATTACTTTGTGTCAGGGTGTGGTCTATCTAGCATGTGCATTATAATTACTTATATAGTCTACTGAATGAAACTACTCACCCTTGTAAGATCACAACCAACGGTGCTGTATCTAATAAGATATATTTGCATGTCACATCTACACAAGAATTTGAAAATTCTCAAAACTTTTTATTACACTTTGTTTTCTTTCGCAACTAAAGTTTTATTCTTGTCATTCCAAGAAAGGGGTCCTTAAGACAAAAACAATGCCTTTTTGAGTTTTATAGAATTCCTGGGCATTAACAGTGGATCACCACTTTGCAAATTTAATTTAGAACCTACTGATGTGTATATTACAAGCAGGTAATAAAAGGAAAATCAAAATACTGCAGATGCTGGAAATCTGAAACAAAAATAGAAAACGCTGAAACATTTAGGAGATCATCAGAACTCAGACAATGGATTATTTCAGGTTTACTCCTTCCTCAGAATAT
The DNA here is from genome assembly GCF_964194155.1 of Cetorhinus maximus. Classification (NCBI taxonomy): domain Eukaryota; kingdom Metazoa; phylum Chordata; class Chondrichthyes; order Lamniformes; family Cetorhinidae; genus Cetorhinus; species Cetorhinus maximus. The sequence goes on along the minus strand of NC_135880.1, from coordinate 155,385,561 downwards.
TAACAAAGGACTGTTTCAGGTATAACCCTTCCCCAGGCCTCTAACAAAGAGTAAAACCTTAACATTAACATTTTTCTTTTCTCCACAGATGCTAAGTGTTTCCAGCAGTTTTTGCTTTTATTAAATGTGAATAATACCATGGAACGAAAGCAAGTGCTCAGACTAACCTACACTCTGCAACATATTAGTGGCCAATATTTTATAGAGGAGTCCATTATTGCTATTATACTAATGTATCTTGCATCATAAGCCAATCCTTTCAGTTAAGTGGTCAGAAGGACCTTCACAATTGTTTGTAGTTACCAAAAAACTCATATAAATTCAACTGACCCTAACTCAATGTTGTTTGATTTGAAAATGCTGCTTTTATCAGAGTGGTTAGGCATCTTTTGGGGAGGTGAGTGTCACCACTGACACTGAGACCATTTTTGCAAATTTAAACATACAGTAAACTCTTAAAACACATATTTCCAGAGACTCATACCTAGAGAAACTTTTTTTTTTCTTTTTTTTGCATTAAATACATCCTGTAAGGAAAAAAACTGCAACAAAAAGGTGAAAATTGACCATTTCCAACATGTCCCCTTTAACTATTAACAATGTGGCAAAAGTGCTGTGGGATGGAAACAGTACAAGAAGTTGCTGCCATGGCATCTGTTTAGACCCTCCTGCCGCTGAGAGGACACTAATACAAATGCCATTATACAGGTCAAAAGAAAGCAACATCTGTGGTCTGGGCTTCCTTTTATTTTATTAAACCAATGATGTAGCCTGTCCTGCTGCATATTCCAGTGAAGCCTGTCTAGTTGCCAACTGCATGCTCGGAAATAATAAAATAAAAAGAAATTCAAGAACTAATTTGCTTGGGAGGTATGTGTGGAATTAGTTAAAAAGTGCAAATATGAAAGAATTAAATAGCACTTTTCTTCCTCAGTTTTCTTAGTTTCTTTCTACTGAATTTGCATGTGCTACACATTAAGAAAAGCAGGTCCGAATTTTGCTATCAAAATGGAAGAAGATCCACTAAGCACACAGCTGGTTACAATCAGCAGCAGACTTTAACAGGAATATGTAAACCATGTCTGGTATCCGTCTTGGGACCTAACTGCCAGCAACATTGCATTGTCCTTTCAAAAACAGAATACTGTACACTGTATATGGGATATCTTTCCGTAATCTTTGTATGGTGCAAGTGCAATGCAGTGGTGTGCAACAAAAACAAAGTCCTTATCAGTGTCACAGCCAAGAGTCCCCAGATAGGTTCCCTGCATATTGCAGTGTGTTTCAACTGTGATCAACCAGGAATCCTATCTGGGTGCATTCATTGGGTGGGATGTCTGTACTGGATTTGTTGCCAAACCCCTTGTGCACTTTCACTCTAATCATAAATACCAACACTTAAACTCACACAAACTTTTACTGGAGGCCATACACACTTAAAAAAAGACAGTATTCCTTCTGACATTATGAAATGTTTCTGAAAACCAACCTTTTCAACACTAAATACAACAAAATAACCTTCATAAAATATAACTTTTCTCCATTTAAAACTGGATTAAAAATTAGGAACCTACACTTTTTAAGCATAGGAATACACAAGCTCACCATATGGACAGTCTTTTTTTAATATATAAATTAGGTAACTGGAGAGTTTTAACTCAAGTCCAGCTTCCAGACAGGATTTTCTTTCTCTTAAAAATGGCATAATAAACTGGTCTTTCAAAAGCCAGTATAATCATTTCTTCCCCCAATTAACTAATTTAAAAAATTTTTGCATTACAAAAAAGGGTAATTACTTTAAAATGTTCTTAACAAAACTATACAGTGTACAAATTAGTCTGCAAGGCAGGTGGCTCATTTTCAAGACCCCTCTTTGTTTCCCCTCACATTACACAACCATAACAAATCTACTAACACTTATTCACTGAGCTGCCATGCCCGAATCATACTCCCACAGCTATTGCTATAGTTATTTGTTTTTGCCAGATTTTTTTTTTCAGTACAAGTCTCCTACACTGCTTTTATTTTCCCAAACTATTGCGCCTTAACTTTTACATCACGCTGGGGATATGCACTTCAGTGGCAACACCAATGGCCAAGACTGCAAAGCACTTCAGGAAAAGGCAGAAACTGTGCGTATAGAACGGGATGGCTTCAATTTATCAGATTTGGCATTCCGGTGAAGGAGGAGGGCAGAAACGACTTGAGTTGCAAACCCCTCCCATCTCTTTTAGTTAGTTCTCAAAAAACCTCCTTCTCATTATGCTAGGGGGCAACAGCTTCCTCTCCTCACAAAAAGACTTTGAAATGGGATGAAACAGGTTGAAACAAGTTCTTCAGCATACCATTTAAGTAGTCTTTTTTTTAGAAAGAATTACATTCAGAGACATTAAAAAACCTTTACCTTGAGATTTGTATTTTTATGTTTTCTGGTAGTACTTAGAATTGTAATTTCAATTAAACAACATACAGACTTGCATTCAATCCTTTTCAATTTAGAGTTAATTAGCAGTGCCTTTGTTTAAATTATGTAAAATTATATTTTAATATCACATTGAGTTTACAAGTTGAGCAGGATTTGTTGATTATTAGGCCTATGGTTGAATTGGTAAATACTCGACAATCAGCAACTTATGATGCTGATAAAATAAAAGCCAATCTCCTTAAGAAGCCAAATTACTATGTCCCATGGGACAGTGGAAGAAATTCACCTTTTTCTTAACTGAGCAGAACACCAGAAAAGCAAAAGTAAGAAAATTTCATCTGTGAAGCACCACTGATTAGTGCGTGTGTGGATACAATGATTTACCTCTGGGGGTAAAGAGCCTTATTGAGTGGTGGACCGTGAAAGGAAAATTTAAAACTCATAGTTCTGCTTCTGGTTTTGGGATCAGCAGAGCGATAGAGCTCTAACAAAGTAAATTTCCACAAGAGAAAATCCCAGCTCCTCAATAAAGATTGAAGCTCAAGTCAAACCCGTCTCCAGTGAAAATTACAACATTTTAATTTTTAAAAAATTTAATGAGTTCATTTTGCACCCCAGGTGGAAAGTCAATAGAAGGACCAAGTTGAAAGCTTGTCACAGTAGGCAGAACAGTTACTTTGCAGCCTATGTTTGGCGAATGGCATTATGCTTCACAGCTGTGCTGTAGAGTTCTTCTCAAAGAAAAGTCCCCCCTCCCCAAAACATCCTCCCCTAACCATCTTGTAAGGACCTATCATACTGCATAGAAAGCAGTGCCAACTTTGGTCAATTAAAATGGAAAAAAAAGCTTACATCAGCTAATCTGCATACTAACTTGTGATAATCAATATAGCTAAAAGCTTTACCTATTTAGACAAAACTTGGTATTGCATAATTCTTACAAGTTCAAAAATCCCCAAACAAGTAATTGAAAGATGAAAACATGAAAGATTAATAGAAAAAACTTGCCAAAAATACTGAAAAATATTACTGGCTGATTAAAAATTTTAAGCACCAACTATACACAGCCATGATATGCTTTATAAATGAGATAACAAAGTCAAAGTATTTGAATATTGACAATTAGTGATGTCACACTGTCCTCTGGAGTACAAAATAATTTTTTTCATACAAATGGTAGATTTCATAGGATGAGCTATAATATATGCAGCAAACGTGTGCAGTGATGTCACTGTTTTATTTCGAAGGCAAGGCACGTAATGTGGACTATATAACTTCGTGCAAATCAAGGATAGATCTATTAGAGTTACAGAGAAACAGAAGAGGCAAAATTGACTTGCCATGCACACTGGAGTCCTGCCACTAGCACTTTCAGGCGGATAGCAAGGCTAACTGTGCAAGAAAAGCACCATGCATTACTCGGCACCCTGTGATTAAAAATAGTGTTTACTCGGTAGAGTGCGAAAAACTTAGCGGCTGCATCCCTGTCGCCATTGATTTGTAAACTGTGGTGCTGTTCACCAACACCCTCCATGAGACACTGTTTTGCATCAGTGCCTTGTGTTCTTGGAAACTGTTTATGCCATGCTTTTTTTCCTGACACACCTGATACATATATATATTATATATTTTTAAACTCCACAGAGGTAATGGAGTATAAGGAATCAAGTGCAGTATTTTCAATTCTGTTTAATTGCCTTCCTAAGCAAGCATGTCACAGCAGGATGTGTCTATTTTTCTTTTTTTTTCCCTTAATTAATACACATTCTTAGGGGGCAAAAAAAACTGTTCAGAATTATTTAAAGGTTATATTACATCCCCTCAATTTAGAGTCCTAGGGCACAAGGACTTACATTAATCCCCTCAATCAGATATGTTAAATTGCACTTGCCTCTTAAGTGTTTTTTTTTAAGAATTACTGATATTTTAAGGGCAACATAAAACTATCAGTGAGCTTCATTCTTGTATTCAGATAATTGCAAAGCATCTGAAACTTTGAGGGACTATTACTGCTTAAAACTACACTATGGTGCTTTTCCAAATGCTGTCTTTTATCAAATTTGTTCTGTTTGGATCTGCATACTAAGCATTAATTAATTAAGTGAAAGGAAAAAGGGTTCAGTGACAAGAAACAGTTTGTGAGCCAATCATCAAACCTAAATCCAGTAAAACTGCACCTAAGTCTTTTTGTTTTGTTTTCTGCAGTAGCATAGTGTGCATAGACTAATTGTGTGCTTTGTGGGCTTTTTGTCCCCTCAGATAACAGTTTGTAGAAAACACAAAATTACATGTACATTCCTCACCCAGCCTTTATCGTACAAGTCAACCCTCATCAATCAGGAGGACTGGGCTGTAGTTTTACTACCCTTGGACTGAGTGAAAAAAATAGATACCTGAACCCCACTAATTGCCTAAACATGCAAACTCTTAAACATCTAAAAGCTAATAAGTGTATTACGTTTGTCAGATCTGGAAATTTAACAACTGTCCCCTAGTGGATCCCATTGTTCAATAAAGGCTGGTTTCTTGGACATGGTCTGTTACCTCATATCCAAGTACTAAAATCACCCTCTTAATGAAATACCATTTATGCAGATTTTAAGCTTGCAAGAATTTGGTGATTGTGAGCGCAGCAATCACTTGTCTGTGTTTCCGAAAACATTTCTTTTTGATCCAGAGATGACTTTTGATCTTTGTTGTCCTCAGTTTGTTGTTTCTGCTTGGAGGAACGGTTCACTGATGAAATTTAAACTGTAATTCTGAACATTCGTTGGCAGGATGGTCGTCCCATTTGACACTTGGAATGGGACCAAACTAGCCCAAGTACCAGGACTGTGGAGCAAAAAACACAGAGATAAATAAATACAGCTTATTTCAGGATTGTAGGTTTAACACAAGTTTAATCAATTGACATACTTGATTTATGTACAGTGTATTAACTACTAAATTAGTAGCTTAGAAATTACCATTGATATGAACAGCCTAACATATATAACCTATATAACATTCCTTTGACTGCTATCTTAATACAGTTTATTTTAACTGGACTACATTGAAATACAAAGGAATGTTACATTAATACATTAAACAATTTCTCACTAATATTGGTAATATCAATTCCTAGGCTATTGTTTACTTAAACACATTCATCTCAATAAACTTGAGTTCTAATAAACCATCTCAATAAACCCAGGGCTGGATTTTATGCCCCTCCCCGCCAACCACTACCACCGGATATGTTTTTGGTAGGGAGGCACATAAAATATCACAGGTGGCTAGCCCACCACCTTCCCGCCTATCCTCATAAAAGAGTGGGTGGGTGGGCACTGAAATTGGCAGCCCACCCGCCATTTTTAACAGGAAATTACAAACATAGAAAAATAAAAGGAATAGGTCATTCAGCCTTTGAGCCTGCTCCGCCATTCAATGTGATCACGGCTGATCCGCTATCTCAATGCCATATTCCTGCGTTCTCCCCATACCCCTTGATGCCTTGAGTCTAGAAATCTATTTATTTGCTTCTTGAATATATTCAGTGACTTGCCCTCCATAGCCCTCTGTGGTAGAGAATTCCACAGGTTCACCAGCCGCTGAGTGTAGACGTTTCTCCTCATCTTGGTCCTAAATGGCCTACCCGGTATCCTGAGATTGTGACCCCTTGTTCTAGACACCCCCCCCTTACCAGAGGAAACATCATCCCGGCATCCAGACTGTACAGCCATGTCAGAATTTTATACGTTTCAATGAGATCCCCTCTCATTCTTCTAAACTCCAGTGAATACAAGCCTAGTCGACCCAATCTCTCCTCATATGACAATCCTGCCATCCTAGGAATTAACAGAATTACCTGGAAAAACTCAGCAGGTCTGGCAGCATCGGTGGAGAAGAAAAGAGTCGACGTTTCGAGTCCACATGACCCTTCAACAGTTCTGTTGAAGGGTCATGTGGACCCGAAACGTCGACTCTTTTCTTCTCCACCGATGCTGCCAGACCTGCTGAGTTTTTCCAGGTAATTCTGTTTTTGTTTTGGATTTCCAGCATCCGCAGTAGTTTTTTGTTTTCATCCCAGGAATTAGTCTGGTGAACCTTCGCTGCACTCCCTTTATGACAAGTATACCCTTTCTTAAGTAAGGAGATCAAAACTGCACAGAGTATCCCAGGTGTGGTCCCAACAAGGCTCTGTACAGCTGCAGTAAGGCCTCCTGTATTCAGGCTTTTTGCAATGAAGGCCAACATGCCATTTGCCTCTTAACTGCTTGCTGCATCTGCAGGCTTGCTTTCAGTGATTGGTGTACAAGGACATCCAGGTCCCTTTGTACATCAACATTTCCCAATCTATCACCATTTAAATAATATTCTGCCATTCTGTTTTTCCTACCAAAGTGGATAACTTCACTTATCCACATTTGCCATGTATTTACCACTCACTCAACTTGTCTAAATCGTCTTGAAGCCTCTTTACATCCTCCTCGCCACTCACATTCCCACCTAGTTTTGTGTCATCAGCAAACTTGGAAATATTACATTTGGTTTCCTCATCCAAATCATTGATATACATTGTGAACAGCTGGGGCCCAAGCACTGATCCATGCAGTACCCCACTAGTCATCATCGCTTGCCATTCCAAAAAAGACCCATTTATTCCTACTCTCTGTTTCCTATTTGCTAACCAATTCTCAATCCAAGCCAATATATTACCCCTAATCCCATGTGTTTTAATTTTGCGCACTAAGCTCTTACGTGCGACTTTATCAAAAGCTTTCTGAAAATCCACTGGTTCTCCCTGATCTGTTCTGCTAATTACGTCCTCAAAAAACTCCAGTAGGTTTGTCAAACATGATTTTCCTTTCATAAATCCATGTTGACTTTATCTAATCCCATTGATATTTTCTAAGTGTCCTGTTATCACATCCTTTATAATACACTCTAGCATTTTCCCTATCACTGATGTTAGGCTAACTGGTCTGAAATTCCCTGTTTTTTCCCTCCCTCCAATCTGCCGGGACTGTTCCAGAATCTACAGAACTTTGGAAGATGACAGCCAAAGCATCCACTATTTCCATGGGCACCTCCTTTACTACCCTGGGATGTAGATTATCAGGCCCTGGTGATTTATCGGCTTTAGTCCCATTAATTTCTCCAGCACTGTTATTTTAGTAATACTAATTTCCTTCAATTCCTCCTTCTCACTGGACCTTTGGTTCTCTCGTATTTCTGGGAAGTTATTTGTGTCTTCCTCTGTGAAGACAGAACTAAAGTAGTTGTTTAATTGCTCTGCTATTTCCTTGTTCTCTATTATAAATTCTCCTGCTTTGGACTGTAAGGGACATACATTTGTCTTCACCAATCTTTTTCTATTTACAAACTTATAGAAACTTTTACAGTCCACGTTTATGTTCCTTGCAAGTTTACTCTCATACTCTATTTTTCCCCTCTTAATCAATCTCTTAGTCATCCTTTACTGAATTCTAAACTCCTCCCAATCCTCAGGCTTGCTACATTTTCTAGCAGCTTTATATGACTCCTCTTTGGATCTAATACTATCCATAATTTCTTTTGTTAGCCATGCCCTGCCACTTGTCCTATTATGTTTTTGCACCAGAAACAGATATATAACTGTTGCAATACATACATTCATTCCTTAAATATTAGCCATTCCCTATCCACCTTGTAATTAAATTTCCAATCTATCTTAGCTAACTCACGCTCCATACCTTCGTCGTTTCCTTTGTTTAGGCATAGAACCCCAGTTTTGGGTTGGACTACTTCACTTTCCAACCTAAGGAAGAATTCTATCATGTCATGGTCACTGTTCCCTAAAGGACCCCACACCACAAGATTATTAATGAACCCCTTCTCATTGCACAGTTACAAATCTAGGATAGCCTGTTCCCTAGTTGGTTCCTTGACATACTGGTCTAAAAAACCATCTTGTGCACACTCCAGGAATTAAACTGCCACAGTATTATTGTCATTTTAGTTTGCCCAGCCTATTTGTAGATTAAAGTCACCCATGATTACTGCAGCATCCTTGTTACATGCATCTCTAATTTCCTGTTTAATACTGTCCCCTACCTTATCACTACTGTCTGGAGGTCTATAGACACTCCAACTGATGTTTTCCGCCCCCTGTTGCTTCTTGGCTCCACCCAGACTGATTCTACATCCAGATTTTCTGAGCCAATATCCTCTCGCACTATTGCACTGGTTTCATCCTTAACTAACAATGCCATACCGCCTCCCTTTCCTTTTTTCCTGTCCATCCTAAATATAGAGTGCGCTTTGATATTCAGTTCCCAGCCTTGTTCACCCTGCACCATGTCTCTGTGATCGCAATTTTATTGTACCCGTTTACATTTATTTGCGCTGTTAATTTGTCTACCTTATTGTGAATGATCCATGCATTCAGATACAGCCTTTAGACTTGTCTTTTTACCAGTTTTACACATTCCTTTTGTGCTATGGCCCTATTTGCTGCTAACTTCGTTTCCTCTGCCTTCCACTTTTGCTTTCTACTATTCTGTCTTTCATTTTTATCTTTGTTTCCCTCTCTTGCGTCTCCCCACTCAAGTTCCCATCCCCCTGCCACTCTAGTTTATACCCTCACCCACAATACTAGCAAATACCCTGCGATGATATTGATCCTGGTCCTGCTGGGGTACAAATTTGTACAGGTCCCATCTTCCCTAGAACTGGTCCCAATGCCTCAGGAATCTAAATCCCTCCCTCCTACACCATCTCTCCAGCCACGCATTCATCCAGTCTATTCTCCTATTCCTGATCTCACCAGCATGTGGCACTGGGAGTAATCCTGAGATTACTACCTTTGAGGTCCTGCTTTTTAATTTATTTCCTAGCTTCCTATATAGCTGCCTGCCAAAGGGTGGGCTAATTCTTCCCTCTTTTTACCTATGTCGTTGGTACTGATATGGATCACGACCTCTGGCTATTCACCCTGCCCTTCAGAATGTCCCGCAGCCGCTCAGTGAAATCCAAGATGTTACCTACCCCAGCTTTGTTACTTCCCACCTGGCCAACAAAACCTGCCTCCCTCCACCACCCCCACCCTACCTTCTAGGAACCCTGATCCATCCCTATCCAGTACCCCAGACTTAACTTGCTCTGGAGGCCATGTCCTCTTCATCCTGGGGATTACTTGCAGTCCGAGCAGCACCCACTATTGAGTTCTGGCACTGCTTGGATTGCTAGAGCTGACGGTCAATCAGATTGGTTACCAGTTCTCAAGGGCAGGACTTCCTCCCACTGAGGGCCGGAAATCCTATCCTCACCTCATTAAGGCCACATGGAGTGTGTTACGGCTGTGGGGCGGCCTTGTTTAATGTTGGTTGGTTCAGGACCGACATTTCTCACAGCAGGCGAGCAATACACCAACCTCCCACCCTGTAAGATTCAGTCCTTAGTTCTGATGAAAGATCATCAACCTAAATCTTTTAACTCTGTTTCTCTCACCACAGATGGTGCCTAACCTACTGGGTACTGAGTACTACCATGATTTTATGTATTTATTTCAATACACCTCAGTTTGGTTAATAAAGTGAAAGGTTTCAACAAAATTATTGAAATCAGTTTAAATACTTGTATCAGTTGCCTGCCAAAGGGTGGGCTAATTCTTCCCTAAGTGTGATATTTAGCTGCAATTACGGGCAAAATCATGTGTGATTCATTTTGAAGAAATTGGAAAGCCAAATAGCTAATACCTGTTGTATAAACCTTATACTTTTGAGTCATAAGAGGTTTACAGCACAGAACAAGGATATTTAGTCCATCATGTCTGTGCCACCACTTTGTGAGAGCAATTTAACAGTCATCCCACTGCCTGCTCTCTTCCCATAGATCTGTACCTTCCGTTGCTCAAATATTTCTCCAGTTCCCCATAAAAAATTCAAAAACTCCCTGTGGCAAAGCATTCAATGCTTTGATAGTTTTCTGCATAGAAAAAAAATTCCTAATCACTCTTCTCAATCTCTTAGTGATAATTTGAAATGGATGGCCTCTCATCACTGATACCCAGAGGAAATAATCTTTTCCTATGCATTCTAAAAATCCTTTATAACTTAAAACATCCCTATTAATTCTGTTCTTAGGTCTGAATTTTTCAGGCGGCTGGCGGGAGCGGTTGCTGAGCCGATCGCTGCCCGCGATTGGCTGCGCAACACCATTTTATGCGGGTGGTCCAATTAAGGCCCACCCAGCGTAATACATGACCGGTAGTGCTCAGCGCTACCTATGCGGGTGGTGGGAGGAGGGAGAGTCGGGGCCAGCGCTCTTCTGGGCATGCCTCAGGGAGATTGAATGGGTATTGAAATAATTAAATAAATGGGTCAAAAATTTATTTAAACATGTCCCTTCATGTGACTGTGTCACATGAGATGGGACATGTTTTTATTTTTAGGGAAATGTTTTCATTTATTTAATAAAAGCTTTAGGAAACCTCATCCCGCTTGTGGATGAGGTTTCCTAAAAAATGCGAAGGCCGCTTGGGCCTTTCGCCTGACCGCCAACCTCAAGGTTGGACAGGCAGCATTAACAATCACAATAGTTACTTTCTTAATGGCCTTAATAAGGCCCTTTACATTTCGGCGGACGCGCAGCCGGCTCGGGCGCGTGCCCACCAAATGAAATATTGCGGGACTGCGCAATGACGTTGGGACGCTCGCCCTATGTCATCATGCATCATTTTACACGTCAGTGTGTCGGGCCCGCTCCCGCATGCCGACTGTAAAATCCTGCCCTTAGTCTTCTCTGTCCAAGTAGAAATATACTTAGTACCTTAAGTCTCTCCTCGGCTGATTTTCCATCTTTGGCATCATCTGTTTTCTGTTCTCTATGGTTTTAATGTGTATTTTATAATAGGGGATACAAAACTACATTTAGTAATCCAACTCTCATCTAATTTTTGTACAAAAATATTATTACTTTGTTCTTTTATTGTGTGCTCCTATATATAAAATCTCAAAAAGCTATTGGCTTTTGTTCTGACTTACCTACTTGTACTTATAGTTTCAGGGAATTGTGTATTTGAAATCATAGTTTCCGTTATTCAGACATGCCTTCAACATCTTTCAATTGAGTGCACATTTCCATTATTTGTTTGCCTCCCAATACATATACTGATACACATATACATTTACTGTTATACTGATCTGCCCATTCCAGTCATTTGTCTATATCTTTTTAAAGTTTCTTTTTTAATCCTCCTCCAATGTTTACCAGACCTCCTAATTTTGTGTAATCAAGTTTTAAGATAATGTTGCCTCTACCCAAATCCAAACGATGGACATATGCCAGAACAAAATTCAACCTAGTACCAACTCTCAAATCTAAGTAGCACCTATTTCTTCTAATTTTTTGTTTCATTTCTGCCAATGTTCTGTCCAATCTGCAATATTTTGTCATATGGTAGACACCTAATTTTTTCTCACAAACGCCTTGTGAAAGGGGGGGATGGGAGGGGCCTGAGAGTCACCCCCTTGACCTTGCTGCCGATTCCCCTACAGCCTCCTCCCCTGTGACCCTACCCTACAAACCCCCACCTGCCATTACTCACCTGGGCCTGGGTCCTGGACTGCAGGTGGTTGTCATTCCACCTCCTCCCCGGTTGCACAGCCATTCAAAAGAGCTGCTGGCCTCTAATTGGCTGGCGACTCTGTATAGGTGGGACTTTTTCCCCCAAGGTCCTGATCCTGGGGGAAGGTCTGCCACTGGCCTGTCAGCTGACTGATTACTACCAGCGGGTCTTCCCAGAAAGAGGCAACGCTGGGGTTTCGCTGGCTCTTCAACTGGCAGCCGAGATCCCCACAGCCAGCACAAGATTCTGCCCATTAACTCTGTTTCTCTCTTCACAGATGCTGCCAGACCTGCTGAGTTTTTCCAGCATTTTCTGTTTTTATTTCAGATTTCCAGCATCCGCAGTATTTTGCTTTTATTTTGCATTACATTGGCTACTCTCCAATCCCATGACATAATTTGCATAATTAAGACTGGAAAATGGTGGCCAGAGCATCTGCCATCTCCATTGACATCTCTCAGCTACCTACGGGGTGTGCTGTCACTGTTCTTTGTCTTATGCATTTGGAGTATTTTTTCCAGAACCAATTTCTAACAATTGCCCCATATGCCCCAGTGCACCGACACACACATCCACTATTATCCTTCACTTGCTAACTACTCTCCTACTTTCTATATACTCATAAAAGCTTTTAATCCTTCCTATTGTATTCTCTAATAATCTTTATTCATATTCGCTTTGTCCTTCTAATTTCTTCTCCTACCTCCCCACTGCACTTTCTATATTCCTCACAGTTACCATTTGTTTTATTAGCTCCAGTGTTATTATATTCCTCCCTTTTGACTTTCAATTTAATTTGTCTATTTACTCACAGAACACAGTTCTTTGGTACATCTCTGTTTCACTTTATAGGAAGATATTTATATTGTATTCTATCCAGCTCATATTTTTAGATTTTCAACTGATGAACCTGATTCATACCCTTTTTGTCTGTTAATATGACCATGTCCTTTCTTAGCTCACTGAACTTAGTTTGTGAAATGTTCTCAGCACCATAACTTTGCAGACATGCAACAGGAACTTCATCTATGTGAGTAAAAATAGCATCTTGCATGAACTCATGATGTCCCAAAGTTGTTACAACCAATGAAGTCCTTTTGAAGTTGTTACTGTTGTAATGTTGGAAATGCAGCAGCCAAATGTCATGCAGAAAGATCTCACATGCAGCAGTGAAATAAATAACAGGATCATCTGTTTTAGGTATTGGAAGATGAATAAATGCTGGCCAGGACACTGGGAGAACTCCCCTACTCTCCTTCATTATGGACTGTTTTATGTCTACCTGAGATCATAGATGCAGCCTCAGGTTAATGTTTGTAAACTAAAAGGCAGAGCCTCCAGCAGTGTGGCACTCACTCAGCACTACACTGAGATGCCAGACTAGATAGGCACACATATCTAGAGTGGGACTTCAGCCCATAAACTTCTGACTCAGAGGTGACACTGCTATCACTGAGCCAAGGCTGACATTTTGCGAATTTCCATCACATATCTGGTGAAGTTATGGCAGTTCCAAGGAAATTCCTGGCCTTGAGTCTTTTTTCCTGTTCCATTACCTTATCTTTTATTACCATTTCTACTCTTGCGTGGGAACTAACCATGTTGTGGTTACTATTTCCCAATTGTCCTTAGATATCAGTCATTTTCCCCACTTTATTCCCCAGGAGGATGAAATTGTGCAATGCTTCTTTCCCTATTGAATTAGAAACATAATGGGGTGGATTTCCAGTGTTCTGCCCCCCTTCCAACAAGGTAATGGATCTAAGAAGCAGTCCAAGATACATTATAAAAATGGCCCCCACTTTGATCACTTTTTTCTCAATCTATCTTGGGCTAATTAAAATATAAGTAATTTTTCATTTCACAAAAAAAATCTCTAAAATTTGACTTTTATCAAAATGTTTCATTTTAGTTTAATTTTGAGTTATGTAGAAAAGACAATCTTATTTTATTTAAATTAGAGGACATATTGCATAATTGCAGCCGTGAAGGTGACGTAGCTGAATTAAATAAAAAAAGCACTTGACTCCAGACAGTGGACTGAATTTTCACTTAAGTTGGGATGACTTGGGAGCCCTTTATAAATGGCAGGAGAATCCCAATTCTGGATTCTCGATCCCAGTCCTTGTCTGATTTTTAGAAGTATCTTTAAATGGTGCAGTTGGTTCTCATGAAAAGCCCACACCCGGCACTCGTGAACTGGCCGGCTCCATTGTAGAGATAGGTATTTCCTGCCCCTCCGCAATTTTCATGGGGTTGGGCCAGGTTTTTAAATAGTCATGGTTCACAGCGTCTTAGAGGAATTGTGAAACCTAGACTGCATGAGGGGATCTTTTGAAAGGTGAGTTGCAAAGGTCCTTATGTACCCTATGCTAAGGTAAGGCCCCCCACCGACCCCCCCATGGCCACTCATTCCCTCATGACAAGCTATAATACTCTGCCCACTCCCATGGCCCCTCATGCCCCCATGTCAAGCTATGACACTCCACCAACCCCCACGACCCCTCATACTCCCTATGCCAAGCTATGGCACTTCCATGCCCATTGACCTACTATACATTGTATAGAACCAATGAACCTTATATTGACAGTAGGTTGTGTAAAACAAAACTGTAAAAAAGTCATTAATTTATTCATTACTTTCCATATGTTTAAAAAAGTCATTTCATGACAAGGCAATAAAAGTGTCAATCATCCAGATCCTTTAAAGTATCAATAACAGAAACCACAAACCCTTGAAACCATGTAACCTTGTGTAAATAAACATTGTGAAATTGACTGTGGAGATCAGAGAGCCAAAGCTGTCAATCAAGCAAAGTTTTCTCTGGGGCACAGTTGTTTCGAGAAGAGTGATGGATGTCTGGGCTTTCAGCCAAGCATACATAATAAGGCTTGGCTGAGAGGCCAGACAACCATTACTATTTAACATAGTGGAAATGAATGAATTACTTTTTTAAAAGTTTATTTATACATCCTACTGTCACTACAGCGTTCATTGGTTCTATACAGTGTATAGTGGGTCAACAGGCATGGAAGTGCCATAGCTTGACATGGGGGCATGAGGGGACATGTGGGAGTGGGTGCAGTGCCATAGCTTGGCATAGGGGGCATGAGGAGCCATGGAGGGAGGGTGGATGCATGCCTGGCATTGTTGGTCATTGGGGTTTTCAAAGGTAGAGTTGATTAAAAGAGGAAGAATATATTGCTTATAGGTAGATGAGGGAAATAAGCTGTTGGGATTTTTTTAAAGCAAATTTGGAGAGTATAGATTAGTTGATGATCATCAAGAAGGGTGCAAAAATGAAACAGAATGTTAAAGTGGAATCTAAGGGTGCATTTACAATGTAGGCGTAATGTTACTGTGAAGCGGTTTCCAACACTAGATTTTCAGGGTAAATCTGGATGGGTCCAACCTAACTGTAGTGAAGTAGACTGAGGCTCCCTGGAAAATTACTGTTTCAAACATGGTCTAGAAAGTGACCAGATGCTTCATTAAACTCCTAACTATTTTTAAAAGTTATCTGGCCTTAACTTAAATGTTTAGAGAATGGCATTGTTGACATGGGATGATGCCATATTACTCAAGAGGGCAGGTATAACAGTAAAATCAAAGATGGCTGTAGCAACTGGATAGAAATGAAATAAGGATAAGGCTATTAATAATAGCTGCCAAATGTGATTGACCGCTAGTTAAAATTAAACAGGTAGAGTTCATCAGACTATCATGATGATAAAGAGTAATTTCAATATTCCTGAGGGAAGACAATCAGGTAAGGTAGGGAATACCCTCTCTGAAATTGCCTGTAATAAGTTACTTTGATTGTTTTTTAATGTGAAACAGATTATAAAGTAAATGCTAAATTTAATATTAACCAATACTGATTACTGATCTTGGCCTATGGAGGCAGTGGCACTGTCACTGGACTGGTAATCCTGGGTTCAGATGGCGGAATTTCAATTTAACAGAAATCTGGAATTAAAAGTCTGATGGTAACCATGAAACCATTGCCGATTGTCGTAAAAGCACATCTTCTCTGGTCTACATGTGACTCCTGATCCGCAGTAATGTGATTGACGCTTAAATGCCCTCTGAAATGACCTAGTAAGCCACTCAGTTGTATCAAGCTGCTAAAAAGGAATGAAACCAGACAGACCACCCGGCATCGACCTAGGCACCGGAAACGACAATGGCAAACCCAGCCCTCTAAACCTTGAAAAGTCTTCCTGACTAACAGCGGGCGGCTTGTGCCAAAATTGGGAGAGCTGTCTCACAGACCAATCAAGCAAGAGTCTGACATGGTCATACTCATGGAATCATACCTTACAGATCATGTCACAGACACCACCATCACCATCCCTGCTGAGGTGGCAGCACAGTATCATACAGTCAGGATGGAGTTGCCCTGGAAGTCCTCAGCATAAACTCTGGCCCCTATGAAGTCTCATGGCATCAGGTCAAACATGGGCAGGGAAACCTCCTGCTGATTATCACATACTTACCCCCTCAGCTGATGAATCAGTGCTCCTCCATGTTGAACACCGCTTGGAGGAAGCACCAAGGGTTGCAAAGGTGCAGAATGTACTCTGTGGGGGACTTCAATGTCCATCACCAAGAGTGGCTCGGTAGCATGACCACAGGCTGAGCTGGCCGAGTCCTAAAGGACATAGCTGCTAGACTAGGTCTGCGGCAGGTAACTAACAAGAGGGAAAAACATACTTGATCTCACCGACCTGCCTTCCACAGGTGCATCTGTCCATGACAGTATCGGTAGGAGTGACCATCTAACAGTCCTTGTGGAGACAAAGTCTTGTCTTCACATTGAGGATGCCCACCATGCTAAATAGATTTTGAACATATCTAGGAACTCAAGCCTGGGCATCCATCAGGCGCTGTGGGTCATTAAGAGCAGCAGAATTGTACTCAACCACAATCTGTAACCTCATGGCCCGGCATATTCCCCACTCTACTACTACCACCAAGCCATGGGATCAATCTTGGTTCAATGAAGAGTGCAGGAGGCATGCCAGGAACAGCACCAAGCATACCTAAAAATAAGGTGACAACCTGGTGAAGTTACAACACAGGACTACTTGCATGCCAAACAGCATAAGCAGCAAATGATAGAGGCAGCTAAGTGATGCCACAACCAACGGATCTGATCTAAGCTCTGCAGTCCTGCCTCATCCAGTCGTGAATGGTGGTGGATAATTAAACAACTCACTGGAGGAGGAGGCTCCACAAATATCCCCATTCTCAATGGAAGAGGAGCCCAGCACATCAGTGTAAAAGATAAGGCTGAAGCATTTGCAACAATCTTTAGCCACAAGTGCCAAGTGGATGATCTATCTCAGCCTCCTCTGGAGGTCCCCAACATCACAGATGCCAGTCTTCAGCCAATTCGATTCATTCCACATGATATCAAGAAATGGCTGAAGGTACTGGATACTGCAAAGGCTATGGGCTCTGACAACATTCCTGCAATAGTACTGAAGACTTGTGCTCCAGAACTTGCCACACCCCTAGCCAAGCTGTTCCAGTACAGCTATAACACTGGCAACCACCAGGCAATGTGGAAATTGCCCAGGTATGTCCAGTACACAAAAAGCAGGACAAATCCAACCCAGCCAATTGCCACCTCATCAGTCTACTCTCAATCATCAGTAGAGTGATGGAAGGGGTCATCAACAGTGCTATCAAGCAGCACTTGTTTGGGAATAACCTGCTCACTGATGCTCAGTTTGGGTTCCGCCAGGGTCACTCATCTTCTGACCTCTTTACAGCCTTGGTTCAAACATGGACAAAAGAGCTGAACTCCAGAGGTAAGGTAAGAGTGACTGTCCTTGACATCAAGGTGGCATTTGACCGAGTGTGGCATCAAGGAGCCCTAGCAAAACTGGAGTCAATGGGAATCAGGGGGAAAGCTCTCCGCTGGTTGGAGTCAAGCCTAGCACAAAGGAACAAAAACAGAAAATGCTGGAAAAACTCTGTAGTCTGACAGCGCCTGTGGAGAGAGTTGACATTTCAAGTCCATATGACCCTTCATCAGAGCAGATTTCCAGCATCTGCAGCATTTTGCTTTTATCCTAGCACAAAGGAAGATGGTTGTGGTTGTTGGAGGTCAATCGTCTCAGTTCCAGGGCATCACTGCAGGAGTTCCTCAGGGTGGTGTCCTAGGCCTAACCATCTTCAGCTGCTTCATCAATGACCTTCCTTCCATCATAAGGTCAGAAGGGGGGATGTTCGCTGATGATTGCACAGCATTCAACACTATTCACAACTCCTCAGACACTGAAGTAGTCCACGTGCAAATGCAGCCAGACTTGGACAATATCCAGGCTTGGGCTGACAAGTGGCAAGTAATAGTCGTGCCAGGAAATGACCATCTCCAACAAGAGAGAATCTAACCATCACCCCTTGACATTCAATGGCATTACCATTGCTGAATCCCCCACTATCAACGTCCTGGGGGAGTTACCATTGACCAGAAACTGAACTGAACTAGCCGTATAAATACTGTGGCTACAAGAGCAGGTCTGAGGCTAGGAATCCTTTAGTGAGTAACTCGCTTCCTGACTCCCCAAAGCATGTCCACCATCTACAAGATACAAGTCAAGAGTGTGATGGAATACTCTCCACATGCCTGGATGACTGCAGCTCCAACAACACTCAAGAAGCTTGACACCATTCAGGACAAAGCAGCCCCTTTGATTGGCACCCCATCCACAAACATTCACTCCCTCTACCACCAACGCACAGTGGCAGTAGTATGTACCATCTGCAAGATGCACTGCAGGAACTCACCAAGGCTCCTTAGGCAGCAGCTTCTAAACCCATGATCGCTACCATCTAGAAGGATAAGGGCAGCAGATACGCGGGAACACCACTGCCTGGAAGTTCCCCTCCAAGCCACTCTCCATCCTGACTTGGAAATATATCTCAGTTCCTTCACTGCCGCTGGGTCAAAATCCTGTAACTCCCTCCCGAACAGCACTGTGGGTGTACCTACACCACAGGGAGTGCAGCGGTTCAAGAAGGCAGTTCACCACCACATTCTCAAGGGTAATTAGGGATGGGGAATAAATGCTGGCCTAGCCAGCGGCTTCACAACCCGTAAATGAATTTTTAAAAAATTGGTGTACCATCTCTGCAGTCTGTGCTAACTGTAAGATGCACTGCAGGAAATCCAAAGAACGGAGCATCACCACCTACAAAGACAGGTGCACGGGAACATCATACTTCCAAGTTCTCCTTCAAGTCACACACCATCCCAACTTGGACTTGGACATATGTTGCCATTCCTTCATTGTCATTGTGTCAAAATTCTGGAACTCCCTATCTAGTGGCAACATCTTTACCAAACAGACTGTAGTGGTTCAAGAAAGTGGCTCACCACCTGCTCAAGGGCAGCTGGAGATAGGCAATAAATTTTTGTCTTGCCAGCAGTGACTACATCCCAAGAATAAGTATGAAAAAAGGGTGAGTGAACTATTGGCTCCCCATTATCACTGCTCAGTCTTTGAATAAAGGCTGAGGCCAAAATTAGCATAGATGTCCAAGACTTCAGGAAAGAAAACTTTGATGGTTATGAGATGAATTCTAATATGAATTAAATGAGAATCAGAATTAGAAAGTGAAAAATGACATTGGGCTGGATTTTATATTACCCCGTTGGCAGGTTTGAAGGCAGGGGGCTTGTGAAATCCAACAGATGTTCTTCCCACCGCCTACCCATTCGTCTACAACCTGTCTGAAATTTTCAGGGGATGGGGGAGTCGTTGGATGGCCTGCCCACCAGGTGCTATTGTAGCCCTTAAGAGACCAATTAATTGTCATGTGAGGACCTCATCCTGCCCCGTGGCAGGGGGAGGTCCACGCCATTGTGGGAAGCCCAGCAGCTTTAGCTGCACAGGCTAGTGTCAGACAAGTGTGAGGGGACCTCCTTTGTGGGCCTCCTGGGACCAGCTTCTTTTTGAGATTCATCGCACCACCTTCTTTTTGAGATTCATAGTGGATTTTGTAGCAGGCTAGATTTTCTGATGTAAAGTACCAATGTGTAGTGGAGAATGGAAAGTGAAAAAAAGTCATTCGATGACAACTAAAATGATTAAAACTGGCTAAATAAAATAGCAAGAAGGATATAAGCATATTTCAGTTACATTAGAAGTAGACACCAGGCAGGACCTTTGAAGGATAAGTAATGTAGAAATATTATACAAAATCAATCACTGATTAAAGTATTGAAGAAAACTGTCAATATCAGCCTTCACTAAAGGAAACTGTGGACAAATACCAGATCCAATCATTTCATCTCAGGAATCTACAACACATGTTGAAATCAGTAAACATATGTTAAGGGGAAGTGTCAACTGGACACCTGGTTTAGATGGGATAAACTATAGTATTCTTAGGCAAACAAATGAAGAACTACATGATATTCTGATTAATATTCTATAAGGAGCTCAAATGATGCCAGAATTGAAGCTGAGTAATGGAGAAAACCAATTCTTATTTGAATTGCAGAATTAGCCTAACATCCATGGCGCGAAATATATTCAAGAACAATTTATGGGATGGCACAACTGTCTTGATTAAAGAATACTGAGCTTATAAGAAATAGTCAGTATAGATTTAGAAGCAGAAGAATCATGTTTTACTAATCCAGCAAAATTATTTGAGGAGTGAACTATATTGATGAAGGCTACTCAATGCACAGAATTTATTTGGATTTTCAGAAAGTATTTGAGAAAGTCCTGCATTCAAAACCTTAAGTGTTATGAACAAATGAAAGTTATTAAACCAGGCTGAAAACTGACTTGACAATATAAAGCAGAAAAGATCATAAATATCTGGGGTGAATAACTAGCCAATGTTCACACTATTCATTAGCAATATAAAATGAGAAAACTTGCATTATTCCCAGATACATAGTGTAAGGGAGATTGATAGCATTGATGGACATGCACAAATTATGCAGACAAGCTGTGGGATTTTAATGTGGATAGCTAAAGTCATGCATGCTGAAACATGAAATATGTATGTACAATGAATCGGCATCCATCAGTGAAGGTGATTCATTGTATCAGAAATTTAAGCAAT
The DNA here is from genome assembly GCF_964194155.1 of Cetorhinus maximus. NCBI lineage: Eukaryota > Metazoa > Chordata > Chondrichthyes > Lamniformes > Cetorhinidae > Cetorhinus > Cetorhinus maximus. Next base: position 155,364,450 of record NC_135880.1, on the reverse strand, counting down.
GAGGAAAGTTTAAGGAATTTCAACTTGGATTCTTTGTAAAAGAAGTGAATTTGAGGTGACCTAATTGAAAATTTTCAATATCACAAAAGGAATTTACTAAGCTGACCTGAATAAATTGTGCACTATAATGAGGAGTTCAAACAACAAGGATAAACCAGGGGCAGGATTTTCGGGTCGTCAGACAGGTGCGGCGGGCGGGCCCGGGAGCGGCTGGGATACCGCCACCCGACCGCGATTTCACGCTGGCTGGCCAATTAACGGCCAGCCAGCGTGAAAGGTGCGCTGAGAAGCTCAGCGCAGCCAGGGTGGGGACGGGAGGAAGGCAAGCACAAAAGTCTGCACATGCACGGGGGAGAACATACTGTAAGCTCCCTGAGGGAAGGGAGCTGCCTCAGGGAGCTGAAGAATTTTATCAGCAAAAATAAAGATTTTGATAATTGGGAAGAGATGTCCCCACATAGGACTCACACATGAACAGAAACATAATAAAAATTATGTCAAAACATTTTTTTTAAAATTAATGTCAAAACCTCATCCCACCCATGGATGAGGTTTCCTCAAAAAGGCAAAGGCCGCCTGGCCGATTCACTCACTGTAAGGTTGGATGGGCAGCAAAAAATAGCACTTAATTAATATTTTAATGGTCTTAAAAGGCCTCTTAATTATCGATGGGTGCGCTGCCAACTCTCGTGTGTGCCCGCCAGCCGCAATATCGCGCAAGTGCGTGATGACATCGGGACGCTCACCTGATGTCATTGCACGCTTAGGTGTGTCAAATCCTGACCCAAGTTAAAAATTAGAAGTAAGATGAAAAACTAGGCAGGATGTTTCACCCAAGAGTAACAAATTTGAGAAATAAATACCCAAATAAGACAATGATGGGGAAAGGATAAATAACAATTTGGATTTAAATACCATACTTAGGCCTGAATTTTTGCACCTGCGCAAAAATGCCGGCAGATGTCTGAACCCGGATGTTCCACCCCTGAACCTGGCCTCCCTCATTTTCTGGGGGGTGGGGGGGGGGGGGTGGATGAGGCAGATTCTAAATTGCACATCCGTGGTTCATTCAGGCAGCTGCCCATATAAATCAGCAGCTGCCTCCACTCAGGTTTGATTTTGGTGAGGTTGGTGTCTGAAACCCAAAGTGTGCAGATTAGATCTGGTAGGAACATAGAAAGTCATAAACTCGTTGGAAATGTCAAGCTGTCAAGTACATCTCAAGTGTGTTTCACTATAAATTGAAATAGGCAAGCCATAATTAGAACAATGTATCACTTTGCTTACCCTAGGTTCAAACTCTAGAAATTAGGTGTTGATGGGCCAAATGGCTTTCTTCTTTGCTGTGATCCTATGGGCTTCATATTACAGGGATAGCAATCCCACCACCCCCAACAACCATGTGATGGAAAATCGGCTGGAAGTTGATTTGCTCCATGCCAGACTGCCCTGTAGCCATAACATGCTGCGGGCAAGCTAAATTGGTGGAGAGTGGGACTTCTGCCCCTCACCGAGGAAGAAGTCCTGCCCTCAGGAGCAGGCCAATCAGATTGGTAGGTAGTTACAGCAGTCCCGGCAGCACCAAGATCTCATTAGTAGGCACTGCTGGGAGTGCAACCAATCCCAAGAAGGCCCAATGAATCCTGGAGTGAGGTAAGTCCGGGGTTTTGAATGGGGAGGATTCAACTAGCTTGGGGAGGAGGGTGTGGGTGGTGGGTTTTGGAGAGCAGGTGGGTCAGAAGAAAAGGGGGGTATTATCTTATGGGGCTGCTCCCTTATGTGCAAAGGGCATTCCCCCAAATATGGTAAGCGCCCCCTCCTTCACACCATTTTAAAAACTTTTCTTTTACAAAAACCATCTGCACAATCCTGCCCAACTGCCCACACCAACTGTATTATGGTGCGGGTAGTGTATTACTGGGGTCAAGTGGCTTGTTAACAATCTCAATTGACCCGTTATTATTTATTTACATATGATGGGCGGGCTGCCGATTTCAGCGCCTGCCCACTTATCGTGTTATGGGGATGAGCTCGAGGGTAGGCGGGAATGTGGTGGGCTGGGCACCCTCCCTATTTCATGTGCACTCCTGCTGAAAACACACTCCATGGGGACATGTAAAATCCAGCCCTATGATTCTATGATGAGTCAAATCTCTATTGCTCAAAGTCCTTTACAACAAACAATTAATTGATGTTAAATGGCTTAACAACAACAAAAATAGCTGCTTCAATGAGTTTTAAAAGATTTCAGTATCATAATGACTTCTTGAGGTTACCCCATCAGAACAATAGGACCATATAGGACAGAACATCAAAAGTATCCAAATTTAAATTATTTACACTTTTTATATAAGACATTCTAACAATCAGGATAGGCAATATGAGCATTAAATGCTTTTTTGTTCCTTCAGAATGAACTACACTCTTTAACAAAAGTGGCCAATTTTTTTGACATAAGAACACAGGAACAGAAGGCCATTCAGCCCGTCGAGCCTGCTCCACCATTCAATACGATCAAGGCTGATCGAGCACTTAAATGACTTTTACCCACACTATCTCCATAACCCTTTACGTTATTGTTAAACAGAAATCTATCAATCTCTACCTTGAACATATTCAATGACTGAGCTTCCATGGCCCTCTAGGGTAGAGAATTCCAAAGATTCACAACCCTCTGAGTAAATAAATTTCTCCTCATTTTGGTCCTATGTGGCTTCCCACTTATTTTGAAATTGTGTCCCCTGCTTCTAGACTCCCCAACCAGGGGAAACATCTTACCTGCATCTACCCTGTCTATTCCTTTAAGTATTTTGTAAGTTTCAATGAGATCACCTCTCATTCTTTGAAACTTTAGAGAATACAGGCCCAGTTTCCCCAATCTTTCTTCATAAGACAGTCCTGCTATCCCTGGAACAAGTCTGGTGAACCTTCGTTGCACTTCCTCTATGGCAATAATATCAATTCTGAGGTAAGGGGACCAGAACTGCTCACAGTACTCCAGGTGCGGTCTAACCAAGCTTCTATACAATTGAAGCAAGACTTCACCCCTGTTCTCAAATCCTCTTGTGATAAAGGCTAACATTCTATTAGCCTTCCTAATTGCCTGCTGCACCTGCATGTTAGCTTTCAGTGACTTATGGACAAGGACACCCAGGTCCCTTTGTGCATCTACATTTTCTAATCTCTTAACATTTAGGAAATACACTGCACATCTGTTCCTTCTACAAAAGTGGATAACCTCACATTTTTCCACATTATATTCCATCTGCCATGTTCTTGCCCACTCACTATGTCTGTCCAAATCCTCCTATATCCGCTTTACATTTTCCTCACACACAAATTCCTGCCTACCTTTGTGTCATTCGCAAACTTGGAAATATTACATTTTGTCCCCACATCCAAATCACTGATATATATTGTGAACAGCTGGGGCCCAAATACTGATCCGTGTGGTACCCCATTAGTCACAGCCTGCCAACACAGGCTGTTTTCTGCCTGTTAGTCAATTCTTAATCCATACCAGTATATTGCCTTCTATCCCATGCGCATTTATTTTGCAAATCAACCTCCTGTGGGGGACTTCATCAAAAGTTTTCTGAAAATCCAAGTATACTACTTCCATCAACTCTCCTTTATCAATTCTGTTAGTAACATCCTCAAAAAACTCCAACAAGTTTGTCAAACATAATTTCCCATTCGCAAATCCATGCTGACTATGCCTAATCAGATCATGATTATCCAAGTATCCATTTATCACATCCTTCATATTAGATTCTAGCATTTCCCCTACTACTGATATAAGGCTAACAGGTCTGTAGTTCCCTGTTTTCTCTCTCCCTCCATTCTTAAATAGTGGGGTGACTTCAGGAACCATTCCAAAATCTATAGAATTTTGGAAAATGACCACCAATACATCCACTATCTCTATAGCAAACTCTTTCAACTAACTTATCCAAGCTGTAATTCAAAAATAATTTTAAAATTATGCTGTACTACACCATTCTTAAAGATATTACTTGCATTATTTATGAACTCACACAACAATCAAGGACAACTGCTTACAGTAACCTTGATAGCACTTAAAGGGCTGTAGGATGAAGCATTGACTGTTCTGTTTCAGTTGAGTCAATTTCTCGACCATCAAGGATATGGGTCATTTCTGACTTTTGGATAGATCTTTAAAAATAGAACATTGCCTTCTTACTACTTCCTCATTTAGATTTATTTAATTCAGTATTGTACACACAATCACACATTCTCAATGATGTAGAGTGCTTAAAAGAGAAAAAAAGGGACAAGGAAGTCCCAGAATTGGCCCAAGAATCAAATTACGGTAAACTAACACTACATAAAGATACAGTGCAAGCATTTAATAAAATGATGTAAATTTAAGGGATTGCCTTTCTAAACTAACCTCCAGGAGCACATTACCCACATTAAATTTACACCACATAATCTCCAAGGGTTAACAGTAAATGACCTTTACTAAATAGAATTGCTATGATTGTGGTTTGAATCATTTAAATTTTAATCTACTAGGAAACCATGACTGCACACAGGCCATTCTCAACTTCCATCTGGGGAAAATTAGCCTGTGGTTGGACATCAACCGCTTGGCTATTGTTCTCGAATAAAGCTGGAAATCTTGGCATTTTCAAAAAGCTAAGTGCATTATTTTACTACCTTACTGACAGAAGAAATCCTAAATTCAACTAGATCCATATTATTCATTCCACTGTGGATCCACATGGCAGAGACATGGATATGATTTAAGTCAAAGGCAAGGTTAGACCTCTAATCAATTCCATAAATGTCTTGAGTGTGACTTCCCTATTCAAAAATAGGTACCATTGTCAACTAAACAAGGCTCACAGAGGTTTGGCATCATCCCAGTTAATAAAATAGTCACCATTGTTATTAAACAATGATAAGAGTTTGAATTCTCTGTTAAAAGGACATTCTTCATTGAAGAAGTGCCTGACAAACTTTGGCCTGAAATTTGGCACTGATGGAGAGGGTTCCAATTTATCCAAAATGGCGCCGGAGGCCCAAATCCAGAAATTCTGCCCCCCACGATTTCTGCAGGGGGCAGGGAACAGGAGCGGGTTCTACTTTGCACATCTGTCGTTAACAGAGGTAACTGCACACGTTAAAGTGCAGCTGCTTTCAGTCAGATCCAATTTTCATTAGTGGGATGTCCAAAACACGACTTGTGCACTTTAGACCTATTAGGAGAAGGTCTAAACTTGCCAGAGTTCTTTGGAGAGGTAAGGTGCCCTTTCAGATTGTTAAAATTAGACATGAATGTGTGGAAATGGTGAATAAACTCAATGGAACTGTCAAGGGAGCTTATCAAGCTGTCAAGGAATTTAAATTACCTGCCCTTTAAAAAATTGAAACAAAAAACATCCAGTGTTAAAATAAAACCAGTGCTTGTTATTTCACTTTGTCTCTTGACATAAGCCTGAGGGTTGGCATTATAGGATTAATGCTGTATTACTGATTTCACAACCTGTCATTATCACAGTCCGGTGCCTGTCAGTTTGATTGACAGCTCCAGGTGCTTTTAAGATCTTTGAAGTGGCACAATGAATGCAAATGTTTGTTTTTGTAAGGGATTAATGGAAGTTAAAAGTATTTATCAATCAAAGTGAATTCATCAATTGATACTTAAGAAATGTATTTAATCTCAGCATGAGACCTGAGGTCTGCCCATTGTCGATACAGGGTGAGTTAGCTTGGAGGATGTAAGAGCAAAGATGGCAGGTTGGGGGCATGTGTTGGCATGAGTTGGCACTAAGTTGGCATAGATGCTATGAAGGGCCATTGGGGGGGGGGTGAGGTGTGGAGGGGCACAAATTAGCATGCAAGGTTTGTGGTGCCATGGGGGTGGCACAACTCCCATTATATCTCACTTCCCCAGATCAAAAATCTAATCTTCTGGGGGAGTTTTTCAGAAGTCGGGTTCACAAACCTGTGAATTATTCCAGCTCTCCGCTCAAGAACCGGGAGCAAAAATTCAGGCCTTTATCTCCAAACATATAACGCAATCATAAAACTTGTGTTATATTATGGATTTTTTTTCATTGAATTGCTTCAATATGCAATTGAAAAATAATTATACTGCAGATGGAATATAGTTCTGCAAAGTAAAGGTGACAATTGCCTAGTAAATGCTCCCCTTATCTTCCAAAAATTATTGTAGTGACATTAAAAAAAATGTAGGGTGCAAAACAGTCAATTGTGCAAAGTTTACTCCTGGGCCACATTTTGCATCCCTATGTTGGCAGGTGGGTGTTGTTGCTCTGTATCAAAAACCCATTAAATGCCCCTTGGAGGGTTAGATGGCTACAGGGCAGCCAGATCCCTGCCAACTTTTCGGATGATAGGGCAGAGTGGGACTGACTGGATTGCTCCACAGGGAGCTGACATGGATTCAATGGGCCAAATGGCCTCCTTCTGTGCAATATATGATGCTATGTCTCCCCAACTTCTAAAATTCTGCCCCTAGAGATGCGAGTTCAAATCCCATTGTGGCAGTCGGGGAATTTAAATTCAATTAAATAAATATGGATTTAAATGCTAATATCTGTAATGGTGACCATGAAACAACTGGATTCTTGTAATTCAGTGACTAATAAATCTTGAAAATTCAATGGTTACTAAAGATCTCCAGTCTCCTAATTAGAGTTAATGAAAGGAAGAATTTTAATACACTTCCTTTAGCTCATCTATCAATTGGGTAAAATGTCATTTTAGCCGCCTGCTACCACACTTTGTGCAAATCTGGGACTATTCCGCCCAAAGTCACAGTCAGAATTTGAAAACAACCTTATGCATGTACAACCAAGAGCCATCCCATAGTGCTGAACCATTTCAGTTAGTAGTAGTTCTTCAATGTTTCAATAGTTACCCTATTGAGATATATGCACACAGGCAGTTATTTTTATAGTAGAACTTGTATTCAAAACTCTGCATAACCACTGCAGTGCAGGTTAGCATTAGAAAACAAATTTTAGACTAAATAAAAATTGTATTTCTGGTGGGCAGCAAGCAGTTTGGCCAGGCATTTGCCAGCTGCGAATAGAATGCTGCAAGTCCAATTAAAAACAATGAAGCAGCAAGCTTAACCTTTGTGTGTGTGGACATCACTAGAAGACACAGTACTTAATATTTATTGTATGCAATAAATTGACTTTAAGTAAGTGATTTCAACTTCCTATTTTTAATGCAAAAAGTAGATTTTTTAAAAAAAAGGAAAGTACTAAACAGGCCTGATATCCACTTTAAAAAAGATGCTTACTGTTTGCCAAGATTTAGTTCTAATTGGTAATTAAGGCTGTGTTGGTGGATCTGAGCAGATGGTATAATTACAATTTAAATGTGAATTGAATAATCAACATGTTCCTCCTGAAGTGTAAAGCAGGCCTGTATAATATTACCTTTTTCCAAGAAGACTATAATCAAGAGGATAAAAAGAAGAAACATAAATTTTCACGGGAAGTTGGACTTTTCTTTTTTAAAAACTTAAGAAATACTTTCTGCTGCAAGCTCTCAAGAATATCGGTTTACAAACTTACATGGATAAGTATTAAAAAAAACAATGAATTAATGGATTAAATTGCTTCCAAGTGGATGCTGTGTCAATTTGGCAAAGAATTTAAAAATAATAATTTGTTCACTCTGGTGGAGTTACAATGTGGGAATATTTATTTCCCCCCAAAATATCTCTTGCCATTTTCTTTATTTCAGTAATCTGTGAAAAATTAGCAGCCAAACATTAATGGTAATGACTTGAAGAGAAACAGAATAGAGCTATCTGGCCCCTATAGATAACTGAGTTCTGGAACTGCTTTGGGATGATGCTGGAAATGTTTTTGGAACACTAGTGTGACTGGCTGATAGCTTCCATTTTAAGATCTGACAATGCAGTATTTTAACATGGAGGTGCTCATAGTTTCATTGGCAATTTCACAGCACATTATCTTCTACAAGACCATGGACAAATAAAGCTCACAGCCTGCTCTAGTCAGATTGAATACCACTATAGCTTTTGCAGCTAAACCAATGTGGAAGTAAACCTAATCCTAACCAGGTTACGATTAGGATTTTTGGCAGATTAACCTTGATGCACAAAAACTCAGGTTAATATGCAGCCCAGGAAGTGAAAATGAATGGTATCTGTCCCAATTGATTTGGCCTACAAATCATTGGAGTAGATTTCCTGCCTAGGTGCAAAACTGGACTTATAAATTAGTTACCTGTTATAGAAACCTCTTGATTTTCATGAAATTGGGCAGGTGTCTATAATAGGCAACCAATCTACAACTCCATTTTTACACCCATGCAGCAGACTGCAATTTTACTACAATTCTCCATGTTCTGGTCTGTAAATAGGCTGGATCGCATCATAGAATTGCTGCAAATTATTCGCTGACTGCTTTGTGAACCTTGAGATTTTCTTGTTCTTAAACTTGAAATTCTGTATGTTCTGTTGCTTTTCTTAAATGACATTATCTGGACCATGTGATAGATAGCTGTCAACGATCTACTTTATGCTGCCACTTTTCACAAATTGGACACATTCCAATCTTCAGGCAATTGTAGTCGACTGAAGGGACATGAATGTATGTTCAACCAATAATAAAACGAGTGAAGATAATAACCTGTTTATTCCTAGAATATCAAATCATTCTTCATTTCAAAAATTCTTTTCCACTTTATGACAGTCAGTACAGAACATAAAACGTTGAACCTTTCTGAAAGGTATAAAGAATTTCATTAGCAAGATAATCTTGATTCTCACACAGAAGGCTGACAGGTTGAGTAGCAGGACTCCCTATCATTTTCCTGCTTCCATTGAAGAGATCATCATTGCTTTCTGCTTAGGCCCTAAAAGTAGCATCACACTGGGAAATAAGTGGTGCAACTTGGAGAGAACAGAACCAAAGTCTATTTTCATTGAAATTCCTTTTCCTCTGACATGCTTCACTTCACATGTGCTTTCTCACATTGACAACAGCAATTTGGAGCAGTTTGCGGTCCAGACTCGCTCCTTCCCCTTGTTTGGAGGAGATGATCACATCAGTGCCAGAAAGTGAAAAAGGAAGCAACAAGAATATTTAAAGTTTAAAGGGTTAATGAGTGCTACCAAAATGGGGGGAAAGGAATTTGAAACAATAAATTGGAAATATCTGTAGTTTCCTCACAAAACACATGAAAATACACCATGGGTAAGTAATCAATACAAAGAGTTCCAGTTTCCCAAGTTGTAATGGTTTTTCCAGTGCAGTTCGCCTCAAATTGGACAAGCCATGCAAAAGATTAAGTAATTTCAAATGCAAGCTAAGCCCAGTGCAAATCAAGTTGAAAAACATCAGTCTGGAAGCCAGCCCTCCACACAAAACTATGTCCCTAGATAACATTAATCAGCACAATTAATTTCTGCTAATTCTATCTTCTTGTGACCCTTCAAGGAAACTTTTAAAATTAAGCATTTAAGTGCAAGTGATGGGCACATGTCAAAAGTTTCTAAGCCCTAAAAATGTATTCAATTTACTGACTAATAAATGTTCTGTATTGTTTATTAAAATCATTTTCAGTTACTTAAAATCAAAGCACTCAAAATTGGAGGACTATTCACTCTTAGGAAATAGCTTATTTTTTGTACTAAATACATTTTCAGCTGTATTCAAAACAGCACCAATTTACTACTCTTAAATATATCAAGGGATTTTTTTTAATTCAAGAGAAGGAAAATAAACAATTACATTCTAAAGTTCTGTCTGACTGTACTGGTTCATAGAAGAATTTATATTAGTGATTATGCAAAGGAGTTTTAGTTAACCATCACTTCACTTCAGAAAATTTTGGCAATTGAGTGCAATTTGTCTTGGAATGTCAGTTGCATCCAAAGCAGAGACTCTATCCCAACTTCTTTCCCTTTTCTCCTGTGCTATGAGGATAAGATGTTTGTTATTTCTGATTTGTGAGAATACATTAACTATCATGCTTGCGTAAGTAACAATGCAAATGCACTTCAAATGCAATTAATTGCTTTCGAAATGCTTGATGACCTCCTAATATTGTGCTATTAAAAGTAAAGTTATTTCTGTTAAAACACAATAAATAACGTAGGCTTTCCTCACAGACATGGGCATGTTGTCCTATTCAAGGACTTCAGAATTACCATTATTGTTATGTGATCATAGTTTCTGAAATTATTTACTGAAATTTATTTTTAATACTTATGGCCCTTCCTGGAGCCCACATTATAATTTTCTAAGCTTTAATTCCTCATCTTCTGTCTCAGAATCAATGAAACTATATAACGAGCTACTGAGTTGCTCATTAAAATTTCCCTCCTTTCCTCTGAAAGAAACACTTGGCCACCACTCAAAGCCTCCCCCAACAAGCTGACTGATGTAGAGAACTTGCTATTTGGGCACCCACACAGTTTGATCTGACACAAAAATTCACAGTGCTGTGACATCACCAGCTTTAGCTTTGATTGATGATGCCTTGAGCAATTAAATAAAATGATGAAGTAAATAAAGAATAAAGGAGGAAGCTCAACTAACTATTCCCAATGCTATACTTGCCTGTTAAATACATTAATCAAAATTTACTGGTCGAAACTAAAAGCAAGAACAAAAGCATTTTTCCTATTTCCTCAACATATTGCCCTGCAGATTGGCAAGAATCAGTGATAGAAGTATAATTTGCATGAATGTCTCAGCTCCCTGGTATACTTCAATTAATATCCTGCAGCATCGGCAGATGTGAGCACACTGCTAGCTTTCTTTCACTGCTGTTGGCAAACATACAATTATCAAAATACCTAAAACATTCAATTAAACTGAAACCAAACTTCAGAAAAGTTTGATAAATTCTTTTTGCTCTCTCCAGGTTAATGCCAGAAAACTAACATTATAATTCTTAACACTTCCCTTGTGCATTTCCTATCACCTCCTGATGCATCACATCTAAAAGTATTATCTGAATTGATTACTGGAAGGTGGCCAATCATCTGTTGGGTTTATATTGTGGCTTTTTTGTGCACCACCAAGGATCTGGTCTGTTATATAGCTGACTTCGAAGACTTCTGCATGTTAAGGTGAATGCAATTGAGGGAGTTCAACTGACCTTTAAAGCATATGTCCTGAGTGGTAATGATATGCAACTTAGTTTGACTTTGCTGTTGCATATAATGAGCGGGGTGGAACCAGCTCCAGCCTTCACTCACTGGAGCATAGTATGGTAATTAAAATGGGATTTTCCATCCCCATGATTTGCTCAAAGGAATTTTTAAAGCTGATACATATTGTACTTGAAGTTAGTTGTTTTTGGCCTTGATGCTTTTTTAAAAAAATCCTGCGAATCTATTAGCTTTCTTTTAATAGGCAAATGAGAAGTAATGAAGGAAAAACACAATGCTATTAATTCTGGGTGAGTATCTGAGGGTGGAATTGTAAGCAATGCAATGTTGCAAGAAAACATCAGAAGTTTTTGTACTCTTTTGACTTTCATTAGATTTCCCGAGAACAAAAACAGTGAACAAACCCAAACTGGTGAGAAATAGTGATGACAGACTTCTCTTCTATTATTAATCATTGGTCTCAGTTTTACACAATCTAAAATGCACTTAAGGAGAGTAATCAAAATAAGCGTCCTCATTAAAGATCTCCCAAGGAATGTGTGTTCCTTATTAATCAGCAAGTGCAGATAGAATTTTGCAGCTTTGCAAAAGTGAGGAGCAGGAACAAAAACGGATCTAGTCACAACAGGGAAGCTTAAGATTTGGAAGCACCAGCAAGGTTAATAATTATTATTTCAAGATAAAATGTGAGGAATTCAAGAGTGAAGAGAGGATCTGGTCTCAGCTGCCAGTTCCGACATGACCAGAATCACCTCCTCCTGGCAGTTCCTATTCAACTTCCTCTCCTGTAACTCAAACTAATACCGTCAGCGATCAGGATGGTAATTAAGCTACACATACATAAAGCCTAAAAAGAATGCAGTCATGGCACAATTCTTAAGAGTGTGCAGGTTTAGAAGGACATGGAGTTACATGTGCATAGATCTTTGAAGGTTGCAGGACGTAGTAGAGAGTTAGTAAGTAAAGCATATGGTACCTTGGGTTTCATAAATAGAGATACTAAGCACAAATGCAGGTGAGTTATTCTGAACCTGTATAAAGCTCTGGTTAGGCTACAACCAGAGTATTACAGCTAGTTCTGGTCACCATTTTAGGAAGACTGTGAGGGTCCTTAAGAGGTGGCTTACCAGAATGTTCCAGGGATGAGGAATTTTAGACAAGGTTAGATTAGAGAAGCTGGATCTGTTTTCCTTGGAGCATATGAGATTGAGGGGAGATTTGATAGAGGTGTGCAAGATTATGGCAGGTTTAGATAAAATAGAAATAGAAAAGCTATTCCCATTAGCTGATGGTACAAGGACCAGGGAAACACATACTTAAGGTTTTGGGCAAGAGATGCAGGGAGGATATGAGGAAGAACTTTTTACACAGCAAGAAGTAATGACCTGGAACTTGCTGCCTGCAGAGATGATGGCCGAGATTTTCCAGTCCCATCGTGGCGGGACCTGCCGTGGGAGATTTGGCGGTCCAGCCAAAAGTCCATTGACTTTTGGTCGGACTGGACGATCCCGGTGTTGGGCGGGGCCAGAAAATCCCCTCGATGAATGACTTCAAAAGAAATTTGGATAGGCACTTGAGGGAAATAAATTTACACGCCTACAGCACTACAGCAGGAGAATGGGACTGACTATATTGCTCTACAGGGAGCTCACATGAACTTGATGGATAAATGACCTCCTTCTGTGCCATAATGACTCCGTGGATATGATTTTATTGAGTGGCAGAATTTCCTGCCCTACCACCCAAAGAGGCAGCGGGGAACGCATCCTCACAGATAATGGCTGGCCCCCAGCCATTTAATGCCACATGGAACAATAATTGGCTGGATGCAAGACTTGGGCGCAAGTCCCATCTCAAAGGGCTGCTGGCCAATCAGGTTGGGATGACTGGGACTTCAGGCAGTCCCCAGATTCTAAGTCCCTGAGTCAAGAACCAGGTAAGTGCGAGGGGAGATGGTTTCTCAAGGGGTTGAGAAGGGAGGGGTGGGGAGGTGGGGTCTTGATGGAGGGACCAGGGCGGGTGGAGCCCCTGGGGGAACAGACCTTGGCGGGGGTGGTGGGGGTTACCCAATGTGGAAAAGGCATCATTGAGGGATGCACCACCCCTCTCCTGCTTGAGGCCAGGGTAGGTAACCTGTCTGCAAACCCACTGTGGGGTATGGTTAAATTCTGCCCTATGCTGCTATGATGGATGCTGAGTCTGCTACAGAAGGTTTGCATCCACATGACCAGGAGAAATGAATGGATATCCCAATATTTCATTACTCATTTCTACACTGTATGATCAATTCTCACATTAGGTCATACTTTATGTACAAGAGACAAACTTCGAAATATTAGTTCTCTAATGTTCTCAACCATACACATTGTCTGGAATTTTCCAGACATAAGGGTCAGTCCCTGACCTTATTACAGCCTTGGTCCGAACATGGATAAAAGAGCTGAACTCAAGAGGTGAGAGTGACTGCCCTTGACATCAAGGCATTTGACCGAATGTGGCATTAATGAGCCCGAGCAAAACTGAAGTCAACAGGAATCAGGAGAAAACTCTCCACAGGTTGGAATCATACCTAGCACAAAGCAAGATGTTTGTGGTTGTTGGGGGTCAATCATCTCAGTTCCAGGACATCACTGTAGGAGGTCCTCAGGGTGGTGTCCTTGGCCCAACCATCTTTGGATGCTTCATCAATGATCTTCCCTCCATCATAAGGTCAGAAGTGGGGATGTTCGCACAATGTTCAGCACCATTCGCAACTTCTCAGATACTGAAACAGCCCGTGTCCATACAAGCAAAATCTGGACAAGATTCAGCCTTGGACGAATAAATGGCAAGTAATATGTGCGCCACACAAATGCCAGGCAATGGCCATCTCCAACAAGAGAGAACCTAACCATCTACCCTTGACATTCAATGACCATTGCTAATTCCCCACTATCAACATCCTGGGGGTTACCATTGATCAGGAACTGAACTGGACTAGCCATATAAATATTGTGGCTATAAGACCAGGTCAGAGTCTGAGAATTCTGAAGAGGGTAACTCAGCTCCTGTCATCCCAAATCCTGTCCACCATCTACAAGGAACAAGTCAGGATTGTGATGGAATACTTTCCACTTGCCTGGATGAGTGCAGCTCCAACAACACTCATGAAACTCAACACCATCCTGGACAAAGCAGCCCACTTTATTGGCACTCTATCCACCACCTTAAACATTTACCCCCTCCACCACCTGTGCACAGTGTACCATCTACAAGATGCACTGCAGGAACTGACTGTGGGTCCTCCTACAGTACCTTCCAAACCTGCCACCTCTACCACCTAGAAGGACACGGGAACACTGCCACCTGCAAGTTCCCCTCCAAGCCACACACTATCCTAACTTGGAAATATATCACCATTCCTTCACTGTCACTGGGTCAAAATCCTGGAACTCCCTCCCTAACAGCACTGTGGGTGTACCTACACCACATGGACTGCAGCAGTTCAAGGCGGCAGCTCACCACCACCTGTTCAAGGGCAATTAGGGATGTACAATGAATATTGGTCCAGCCAGCAATGCCCACATCCTGTGAAAGAATCAATTTAAAAAATGGACCATTTCTGGGTACCAACCCTACTTTTGACTGAATCTGTATGGCATCACAATCATATGGAAAATGGCCAATGAAGGATGGCTAGTGGAATAGTGACACAGGAAGTTCAAGGAGCGGACTTGCAGAACTGGACAGATGGCCAGCAGCACAACTCCTCCTCTCCTTCTGACCCCAGGAAGGGTGACGCTGCTGAGGCAGGTAGTCCTGTCTGAGCGTGAGGTCAAAATGGAGGCATTCTCAGGTGGCTGCAGGACATTTTAAAATAAAGAATGCCTAGAGCTGTTAGGGCCAAGAGTGTGGAGGGAAAACTCTCCACAGGAATGATTGTGGCTGTGGTTGTTTCAGTCTTGTGGTTCCACCAATAAGTGTTTGAGAGGAGGCGGTGATGATCCTCTGACCTGCAAGCCAGGAGGCCGCCTCTGAATAGTCTCTTGTCTCTGGGTCAATGGGGTTTGGCGGGGGGAGGTGCTAACTAACACTGGGAAACTTCAGTTGGCATGGGATAATGGCTCTTAATTGGGTTCTTGATTGGTTTGGTTGACTGCCCACTTCTGCAGGGTGGGCTGCCGATTCCCAAGGTTGCCTGCTCCTGAAAAACCCGCTGGGTGGTGGGACAGCATTGGGGCAGCATCCTGATGGGGTTTTCACTTTCTTTCCCACAACTTGTCTGGCCTCCAATCCGACTCCAGTGGACTGGGAAGGTTCCAGCTTTTGTCTTTTCCCTTTCCTTCAATCTCAAGACCAACATTAATTGGTGAGCCTTTCTTCTTTAACCAGACCATGCAAATGAAACCAATTAGTTTATTTCCGTGTGCTATACTTTAACATTGCCACAATTAAATTCAATAAGAGTAAGCCTTCAACAAAACATCCAGAGAAAAAGTGACAAACAGCCATTAAATACATTGCAATATGTAAGCTCCTACTCCTATAAAATGTCACCCTTGGACGTACATTAATTCACTTGTCAATGTGAGGAAAGCATCTCCATCTTTTAGGATCTCCATGGATGGCACAATGAATTGGGCTGTTCAAATTTCTTGCCCTGCAATTCGTAAATCATTCAATTTCCATACTCCCTCTTCTGCAAAGCTGAATCAACATTTTTGATGACTATAACAGCTAGGCAGCTCATTAATTGCACAGAATGTGTGAAAATAGTGTTGTTCTAGGTGTTTCATAGGGAGACAGTTTTCTGCTTTTCCCACTGTTCAAAATTTGTGTCACAAAATGGCTAATGAAAAATCATGACCGCCCACCGTTTAGTATGATCGATGTTAAAGCCTACCATAAAAACATAGATCTGCAGGATCAATGGCCCAACTCACTGCGTAAGTTGGCCAGCAATGCAACAGAGATCCGAAGATACTCCAGGTCTTGACCAAGGCTACCAGTTTCCATCAGGATCTGTATGAAGTCCTGATCTGAACCTCAGTTAGAATCTTGGAAGCAGCAATCTTCTCTCATAAAAGGGGTTGATCATGATAATGAAATGGCCCATTGCACTGGGTGGCAACACGTCTCTGCTGCTCTCCCCGACCCTGATCTGCACATCTGCTAACCCGTCAGACCAGCATAGTTCTATGATCTGGACTAATAATCAGAGACCCAGGGTAATGCTCTGGGGATAAAATCAAAATATTGCGGATGCTGAAAATCTGAAGTAAAAACAGAAAATGCTGGAAGAACTCAGCAGGTCTGGCAGCATCTGTGAAAGCAGAAACAGAGTTAATATTTTGAGTCCATATGACTCTTCTTCAGAGAAGAGAGGTACCTCCTTCTCTTCAGCTCTGAAGAAGAGTTACACGGACTCCAAACGTTAACTGTTTCTCTCTCCACAGATGCTGCCAGACCTGCTGAGTTTTTTCCAGCATTTCTGTTCTTATTTATAATGCTCTGGGGACTTGGGTTTGAATCCCACCATGGTAGATGGGTGAAATGTGAATTCAATAAAACAAAAATCTGGAATTAAAAGTCTGATGATGACCATAAAACCATGCGTTGTTGTAAAAACCCATCTGGTTCATTTATGTCCTTTAGGGAAGGAAATCTGCCATCCTTACCTGGTCTGGCCTACATATGACTGCAGACCCACAGCAATGTGGTTGACTCTTAAATGCCCTCTGAAATGGCCTAGAAAGCCACTCAGTTGTATCAAACCGCAAAAAAAGCCTCAAAGGAATGAAACCAGATGGACCACTGGGCATCGACCTAGGCACAGAAACGACAATGGAAAACCCAGCCCTGTCGATCCAGCAAAGTCCTCCTTACTAACATCTGGGAGCTTGTGCTAAAACTGGGAGTGCTGTCTCACAGACTAGTCAAGCAATAGCCAGACATAGTCATACTCACAGAATCAAATTTTATGGATAATATCCCTGACACCACTATCACCATCCCTGGATATGTCCTGTCCCATCACAGGACAGACCCAGCAGAGGTGGCAGCACAACTCAAGAGAGTGTTGCCCTGGGAGTCCTCAACATCGATTCTGGAGCCCATGAAGTTTCATGGCATCAGGTCAAACATGAGCAAGAAAACCTCCTGCTGATTACCACATACAGCCCCCTTCAGCTAATAAATCAGTACTCCTCCATGTTGAACACCACTTGGGAGAAGCACTGAAGGTAGAAAAGACGCAGAATGTACTCTGGGTGGGAGACTCCAAATGTCCATCACCAAGAGTGGCTTCAGACTACAGACCGAACTAGCCGAGTCCTGAAGGACATAGCTGCTAAACTAGGTCTGTAGCAGGTGGTGAGGGAACCAAAAAGAGGGAAAAACAGATTTAACCTCACCCTCACCAATTTGCTTGCCACAGGTGCATCTGTCCATGACAATATCGGTAGTAGTGACCACTGAAGAGTCATTGTGGAGACAAAGTTCCGTCTTCACATTACCCTCCATCTTGTTCTGTGGCATGACCACTGTGCTAAATGGGATAGATTTTGAACACATCTAGCAACTCAAGACTGGGCAACCATGAGGGCCATCAGCAGCAACAGAACTGTACTCAACCGCAATCTGTAACCTCATGGCCCTGTATATCCCCAGCTCTACCATTACCACCAAACCAGGTGATCAACCTTAGTTCAATGAAGAGTGCAGGAAAGCATGCCAAGAGCAGCAGCAGACATACCTAAAAATGAGGTGTTGACCTGACGAAGTTACAACAAGGACTATTGCATGCCAAACAGCTTAAACAGAAAGCGATAGACAGAGTTAAGCGATTCTACAACCAATGAATCAGATCTAAGATCTGCAGTCGTGAATGGTGGTGGATGATTAAACAACTCACTGCAGAAGGAGGCTCCACAAATATTCCCATCCTCAATCATGAAGGAGTCCAGTATATCAGTGCAAAAGATAAGGCTGAAGCATTTGCAACAATCTTCAGCCAGAAGTGCTGAGTGGATGATCTATCTTGGCCTCCTCCTGTGGTCCCCAGCATCACAGATGCCAATTCAGCCAATTCGATTCACTCCACGTGATATCAAGAAATGGCTGAAGGCACTGGATACTGCAAAGGCTATGGGCCCTGATAATATTCCGGCAATAGTACTGAAGACTTGTGTTCCAGAACTTGCTACACCGCTAGCCAAACTGTTCCAGTGCGGTTACAACACTGGCATCTATCCGGCAATGTGGAAAATTACCCATATATGTCTTGTACACAAAAAGGACAAATCCAACCCCAATTACCACCCATCAGCCTACTTTTGATCATCAATAACGTGATGGAAGGGGTCATCAATAGTGCTATCAAGTGGCACTTGCTTAGCAATAACTTGCTCACTGATGCTCAGTTTGGGTTCTGACTTCATTACAGCCTTGGTTCAAGCATGGACAAAAGAGCTGAACGCCTGAGGCGCGGTGAGGTGAGAGTAGCTGTCCTTGACATCGAAGCATCATTTGACTGAGTGTGGCATCAAGGAGCCCTAGCAAAACTGGAGTCAATGGGAATCAGCGGAAAACTCTCGCTGGTTGGAGTCATACCTAGCGCCAAGGAAGATGGTTGTGATTGTCGGAGGTTAATCATCTCAGTTCCAGGACATCACTGCAGGAATTCCTCAGGCTAGAGTTCTCGGCCCAACCCATCTTCAGCTGCTTCATTAATGACCTTCCTTCCATCATAAGGTCAGAAGTGGGGATTATTGGCTGATGATTGCCCAAATTTCAGCACCATTTGTGACTCCTCAGATACTGAAGGGGTCCATGCCCAAATGCAGCAGGGCGTGGACAATATCCAGGCATGGGCTGAGAAGT
The DNA here is from genome assembly GCF_964194155.1 of Cetorhinus maximus. Taxonomy (NCBI): domain Eukaryota; kingdom Metazoa; phylum Chordata; class Chondrichthyes; order Lamniformes; family Cetorhinidae; genus Cetorhinus; species Cetorhinus maximus. The sequence continues at coordinate 155,345,432 of NC_135880.1, read as the reverse complement.
GGCATGTAACATTCACGCCACACAGTGTCAGGCAATGACCATCTCCAACAAGAGAGAATCTAACCATTTCCCTTTGGCATTCAATGGCATCACCATCGTCGAATTCCCCCTCTATTAACATCCTGGGGTTACCATTGACCAGAAACTGAACTGGGCTAGCCATATAATTATTGTTAAAAACAAAAAACTGCGGATGCTGGAAATCCAAAACAAAAACAGAATTACCTGGAAAAACTCAGCAGGTCTGGCAGCATCGGCGGAGAAGAAAAGAGTTGACGTTTCAAGTCCTCAATAATTATTGTGGCTACAAGGGCAGATTAGCAGCTGGGAATCCTGTGGCAAGTAACTCACCTCCTGACTCCCCAAAGCCTGTCCACTATCTACAAGGCACAAGTTAGGAGTGTGATGGAATATTCTCCACTTGCCTGGATAAGTGCAGCTCCAATGACACTCAAGAAGCTAGACACCATCCAGGACAAAGCAGCCCACTTGACTGATGCACAGTGGCAGCTGTGTGTACCATCTACAAGGTGCACTGCCGGAACTCACCAAGGCTCCTTAGACAGCACCACCCAATCCCATGACTACTACCATTTAGAAGGACAAGGACAACAGGTGCATGGGAACACCACCACCTGGAAGTTCTCCTCCAAGCCACACACCATCCTGACTTGGAAATATATCGCCATTCCTTCATTGTCACTGGGTCAAAATCCTGGAACTCTCTCCCTAACAGTGTGTACCTGCGCCACATGGGCTGCAGCAGTTCAAGAAGGAAGCTCACCACCACCTTTTCAAGGGCAATTAGGAATGGGCAATAAATGCTGGCCTAGCCAGCGACACTCACATCCCATGAACAAATAAAAAAAAGTAAATGCTCTCTTTCTTAAAAAGAAGGAAAATCATTGCCATACTATTTCTTTTTAAACTGCTTTGCTTCAGTATAATTTTAATCACATTCTGCTATATTGTACTGAAGCTACCAAAATTAAATTTTAGACTTCACATTTCCAAAATTTACCCCAAGATCTCTCTGGGTAATCTTAAAAGAAATACAAGAGAAAAAAAAACTCTTGTTGGACTTGAAAAACTGGTAGTTTTCAGGAAATTCTGTATGCTTCCAATTATTAAGGTGAAGTTTGCTTCAAAAAATTACAAAACAACTTTAAAATCCATAAATGTATCTGCAAGCTGAACACAAAGAACCATTAATTGTGTTTAACATTGGACGGAATACATTCTGGCAGAAAATATTTTCACACGCTGCTTCCAGCACAGGAAAGGCCTCATTCACATAGCAAAATGCCACCCAAGGTTAATGACTATGAATGTAAAGATGTTTTACATCCATGTTTAAAAATTAAGGCCCAGATTTTCGCTATGCCTGGCATGCGAAAATCCCAGAAATGGCCGGAAATTCTAAGACCTGCTCCCGAACACGACATTCCCTATCTTCGTGGGGGAGGGACTGGAGTCAGGCCAGGGTTCGTGCAAGCACAGTTTGCAGAGGCAGTTGGCCATTAAATCACCAGCTGCCTCCACTGAAGTGGGATTTTGACAGCCATGAGTGTGAAAGCAGGAGTGTGCAGATTAGACCAGGTAAGAGGTCTGAACTTGGTAGATTCATTTGGATAGCCAGGGTACCCCTTTGGATATGGCCTCAGGATACATTTGGGAGAGGTAAGGTACCTTTAGGAGATGTAAGGGGTCCTTTAGGATTGTTAAAAGTAAATCTGATTGTGCGTAAAAAGTGCATAAACTCATCGGAACTGTCAACCTGTTCAGGAACTGTCAAAGGATACTAGGTGAGTTGGCATGGAGAGGGTAATGGCAAAGGGTGTGGGTGGGGGGACATGGCATGAGTTGGCACTAAGCTGGCATAGGGGCTAGCAAGGGCCCTGGGAATGTGGGGGCCATATGCAGTATGAGGGGCTATGGGGGTCGGTGGGGGGCATAATGTAGCATAAGCTGGAATGGATGGGGCATGGGGTGTGTGTAGAGGGTGAGGGCTGGAGGGTTGCTTTTTGTTTTAGTCTCTTTTAAAATAACTTGAACAAGTTGCTGAAGTACAGAGGCAGGCCTTCTGCCCAGCCTGCCACTGCTCCTGGCAGCCTCCACACTTGTTTCAAGGGCAACGGGTCCAGCCCGCACCCCCACCCCCAAAACAAAAATCCCAATGTGGGAGGCCATTGTTAAAGGTCAGGTTCGTAGAGCTGGTAATTCTCCCGTCTCTGCACACTCAACCCGAGAGTAGAAATCTGGGCCTAAGTATTTGTGCAGCTTTGTTGCCAGTAACAATACATAGGTTATACAAAAAATAATTTGCCCACTGCAATATAACCTGAATTTAATCATTGTTGTGTGTTTGCTTTAAGAAATGCAGTAAATGCCAATTTCAGTACTATTCACTGGTGACACAAGTATTAATTAGAAATCTGATTCAATTGAGGCATCTTCCTTTACCCTTGATTGTTTACTCATTTCCTTCAAACAGGAGGACAATTTTGGGTAAACGGTTGTGCACAACAAGTAATATTGAGGATCTGAGGTAGCAGTTAATTGTGCACTAATGTATAGTACAATGGCAATCGTGGAATATTAATGTGTTCTTTTCATTTGCTCTATATTTCTCCCAAGATCAAATGATATTAAGACACGCTTATACATGTTTCCTACATGGACTTCTTTATAGTTGTTAAGCCACTGTTAAACAAAATGCAAATTTATTCCTGCTTGTTTTCCAGCCACATCACATCAACGATACTACTGAAGTTGAGTTAAGGCAGTAGGGAGCTCCTTTGAAAAATGTTATGAGTACGTTCAACAGCTACATGCCCTGGAGATGCCATTGATATACCATGTTACTCAATCACTAACTGCAGGAGAGAGAACCCTTTCATTACAACAGTACACAACCATGCTTTAAGGAGGCAAATTACCAGTGCACACATTTGTGCTCCTCAAGTATCTTGTGCTTCAGAGCTGACTTTATGAGTTCAAAATTACAAGTGGCTCAGAGGAGTCTGCAGTAATGTTTGCCTCCACTCAGCAGCAGCCTGCCCTCTTTCAGCCACCAGAAAAGATGTGTCCTTGTGCGTCCACCTCTGAATCGGCAAAGCTCTCCAGAGTGCATGGGCCAGATTTTCAAAGTGGGGTCAGGAACCTGACAGTGGGATGGATTCTGGGCCCTAACCCTGCGCCTCAGCTGCATCGCTTTTGCAACACTGTTTTTAAATTCAAGTGACCTAATTGAACAGGAGGCAAACTTGGTGCCCAATTAATGGCATCTAGCACCTCCAGGAAGTGGGAGCTGCCTGCATAGGACCAGGGGCAAAGGCAGACGGCAGCCATGTTGGGGGCTGTCGCTGTCTTGCCAAGGTAGTTCCTTACAGGGCCAGCAGTTATGGCAGGAATGAAAGGGGCCATGACGGAAGAATGAAAAGCCAGCACTCGCATTGGTGCAAGAAGGTCCATGAAAAGTAAGTTTCAATTCAAAGACAAATAAATTTTACTTTGCCTTTCAGCAAACCTGACAACTGTGCTGTAATGCAGAGCAGACAGTTCGGGTAAGCCGAAATAAAATTTAAAAATTCCATTCTGCATCATATAGGCTCCTTAACAAGCACCTTAAGGAGATAATGGGCTTTTTATTGGTGAGGAGCAGGTTTCCTGTTCCTTCTCTTGTCGGCCTTTTGAACATTACAAACTATTCCAGAAATGTCGGGATCCTGAAGCGACTTTCAGGGCCGCAATTTTGAAATTGTGCCTGCACTGGGTCCCGACCCTGTGGCTATTTGAAAATCTGGCCCTATGTGCCTGGACTTGTGTGTATTTCAAGTGTTGATGATGTTGAAGCTGTGGTATGGTATGCTGTTGAAAGGCCCAGCTTGACGATCCTGGGATTGTGATGTATCTGTAACAAGAAGAAAGGACACATGAATTAATGTGCATAATTGGTGTTAAGTTGCTCATGTTAGTATGGAACTCATGTGTCCCACCGTAGTCACTGCTTTACATCTGCAAAAAAGGAATGTGAGTATAATTATACAAACCTAATGCAAATTTCTCTCTTCCAACTTGCATGTTACCCAAACTATGTCATCCCATCTGATGACCTCGATGATAGCCTTTTCAAAGAAGTGACAGCTTTGGCCTGCTGGGTCTCTCAATTCCTCTCTCAGCATCTGGATTCTAGACCTTCTGTTGAAAGTGGCCTTTGTCTGTAAGGAAAGGATAAATATACAAAAATATACGATGAATAAGCAAATATGCAGTAGCATAGTTTTGTGAATTTACCTGAATATGTGTATTTTCGAAAGAATGTTTGAGAAAACATTTGAAAACTGTTCAAGTGCATGGTAGTTGTCAGTTGCCTGTGTAAATATATTGATTCTTCAATTTTCCTCACCTGCTCCCCCTATTTTCGATCCTGTTGTATTAGATATGAATTACTCCTGGGTGGAATCTTGCTCGATGGGAGAGCTGACTAGACGTTACTGCACTCCAATTTTGGTCCTCCCAATTATCTGGCTATTAATTATAATGTTAGAAATTGACAGTTCTACCTGCCTATCAAGTGAGGCTCCGGCCCAGATTTTCACCATGATGGCGAGGCCGTCTATCGTGACAAAAATAGCAGAAATGGCTGAAAATCCTATGTCCCGTTTCCAAACACGGCATTTCCTATTTTCACAGAGGCAGAACTAGAGTTGGGCTGGGGTTTGTACATGTGTGGTTTACGGAGGCAGCTGGCCATTTAAATCATCAGCTGCTTCCACTGAAGTGGGATTTTGGTAGCCCAGAAGAGTGAAACCAGATGTGTGCCAATTAGGCCAGGTAAGACCTGGTCTGAACTTGGTGGATTTGTTTGGATAACCGGGGTACCCTTTTGGAGAGATAAGATATCTTTTTGAATATGGTCCCAGGACACCTTCGGGAGAAGTAAGCCACCCCTTAGGATTGTTAAAAGTAAACATGATTGTGCGTAAGAAGTGCACAGACCAATTGGAAGTGTCAAGCTGTTAAAGAACTGTCAAAACTCACTGGAACTGTAAAAGCTGTCAATGGATTTAACTCTGTTGGGCTTTAAATTTTAAAAAAGTCTGAAGTGCAAAAAAGGTGTTTGATATTTCATTCTGTCCCTTGACATAAGCGTTTGATATTTCATTCTGTCTCTTGACATAAGCCTGAGGGCTTTCATTATAGGATTTGTATCAGAATAACTGATTTACAAACTAACATTATCACAGTGCAATGCATGTTAAGTGAGCAGTTTGAATGACAGCTCAAAATGGTTATAGGACAGAAATTTTTGTTTTAATAAGAGAATAGTTGAAGGAATTTGCAGCTATTGAATGTCGTTTTAAATCATGGAGTGTGTTTTTTGTTTAAAATTGTGACATCATTAATGGATATAACTTAATTGCATGTCAACATGGCTCCTGAGATTTGCCCATGGTGGATACAAGGTGAGTTGGCATGGAGGGTGTAAGGGATATGGTCGTGGGTGGGGGCATGGTTTGACATGAGTTGGCACTGTTGGCCTAGGAGCTATAAAGGGCTATTGGCTTGGGTGGAAGGGTGTGGGTTGGCATAGGCAGTATGAGGAGCCATGGGGTTGGGTAGAGGGGCATGTGCTGGCACATAAGGTGTGAGGGGCCATAGGTGGTGAGTGGGAGGGAATGACGTGGCATAAATTGGTGTGGATGGGGCATGGGGAGTGTGTGAGGGTTGAGGGGGTGAGGGCTGTTTTTTGTTTTAATCTTTTTTTAATTAAATTCAACAGTGCCGAAGCACAGAGGCCAGGCCTTCCGCCCATCCCACCTTAAAACCAGCAGCCTCCACATTCATTCCAGGGGAGGCGAGCCTGATTTTTAATCCAGCCCCCCCACCCCCCCACCCCCAAAATGAAAATCAGGATTGCGAGTGGCCATTTTTAAAGGTTGTGTTCGCAGAGCCAGGAATTAACACATCTCTGTGCACCCAACCCGGGAGCGAAAATCTGGGCCTCTGTCTCGAGCGCTCTAACTTGTTAAAGTTTAACTCAGCAAAATCCAGGCCTACCTCTTTGATTCAGCAACTTACTAGGTCAAATCTAGTATATGAAGATCTTTAAGCAAACTCGTATGACATGTTGAACCTTAATGGTCTCCAGATATGGTAGGCTATGTTTAGTTGAGTTAATTTTCATTTCTTACCTTGGCATTTTTTGTTGTTGAATCTAACATCTTCATTGGGACATCCTTTTGGGTCTTTCTTTGTACATGACCCTACACGAACTTCCTGTGTGATGGCCACCAATACTAACATTGTCCATAACATAAGAACATAAGAAATAGGAGCAGGAGTGCACCATATGGCCCTTCGATCCTGATCTGCCATTCAACACAATCATGGCTAATCTTCTGCCTCAACTCCATTTTCCCATCCATTCCCATATCCCTTGATTCACAGACAACCTTCAGCTCCACAGGGAACTCTTCATTCTCTCATACCACCTACAATCTGCAGATCTGCAACTATAAATCTTTTCATCTTCGGTATTCTTCTTCCATTTTTCACAGAAATTGTACCCACCATAGACTCAATGGGCCAGACTGAACTATTTATGATAGTTGGCACAGGCAGTATGAGGATAAACAGCTGCTCCACTAGTTAAGCAATAAACATGTTTTCCAACTGCTCAATAAGTTGACACCCTAGTTCACCTGCACATCCAGAAAATGCACAGTGAACTTGGCTGCTCCTGCAAATGTGTTAAGAAAAGGTAAAAATTGTGATTCCCACTTATTGCACTGCCTCTGTACTAATGTTGGTCTCTAGCTATTTCACATAGAACTTAGAAAGTTTTTTTAGTTACAATTATATCATTTTTACGTGCCTGCTTCAGATATACCAGAAAGCCCAGGCAGCAAGTGACAAAGCATTCCTTTACTTTTAAATGTCACTGAATCATTAGAGAGGGGAGAAACACAATGAGCTGGAGCTGTATTTTGGGTTTTCAGCAGAGTGAGGGAGGCAGAACAGAAAGTGGTCCGCTCACTCCCGCCCCTGCCTTCCCAGCAGAACGTTCATATAGCGGGGGTGGGGGGCAACCCGCCTGATCTGCCACCGTAAAATCCAACCCAATGGCTAGGATTCTCCCAGCATGAGTTAAGTCCCAACATTGGGACCCAATACGCATCCTGAACCCACACCAGCAAAAAGCAGGATTGCATCAGCAATATTCCCGGAGGAGGCCAATTAAAAGGCTGGCAGCAAGCCCATTATCCAATTAAGGAGGGCAAGCTGCCTCTCCATGCTGCCGGCCCTATCAGAGGTCTGGCAGCTCTGCAGTCTTGGCACCAATGGCTGCCTCTGAGGCTGCAAGGAAAACAAAACGGTGCCTCTATTTTCAAGCATCCTCAAAGGAGAAGCAAGGAATTAAGTTGCTGTGCTAGGCCCAGGTAGACCCCAGCGATCAGAGAGGTAAATATAACCCTCCCTGGGAAGCCACCTTGATGCAGCTGGTGGCCTCCCCACATGGCGAAGTGCCGCTCAGCACAAAATGCCAGCTGCTGGGGAAAAAGGCCCTCATTTAGCCCTTCAGTTAGATAGATTGGCTGCCCACCTCCTGTCTGTGGATGGCCAAGCTACTGCTGTTTCTGCTACTGGGAAAATGGTCCAGCCTAATACCCTGTCAGCGGAAGACTAGTAAAATCCCAGAAAATGTTTGAATTTCTTGTCATGTGTCTGGATATAGAGCTGAATAATTTTCCATACTTGCTTGACGAGGAAGTAGGCATGTTTCATTTTTCTGTTTATTGAGAAATAGGTATAAGGAAGTGGAGTAATTTGTCATTCATGACCTAGCCAGAAACATTCTTGAATTCTGATAAAAGGTCGCTGAAATGTTGAAACATTGCGGCGAATTTTAAAGGAGGTTCACTTTACTTGCCCCACAGCCCACCCCAATTGAAAAGTCAGTCGTAAACATGCCGACTTTAAAAAGGGCTGCCCCACAGTGATAATATGCTGGTGGTGGCCTTAGCAAGGTTTGAGCGAGGCTTCTGCTCCTCAGGGGTATGAAATCCCGCCCCCAAGAGCTGCTGGCCAATCTGATGGGCCAGCAGCTGAGTAGTCTTGGGAGCACCAGAATGCAGTAGTGGCTGCTGATGGGACCACAAAAGAATCCCATGATCATGGATACTGGACTTAATTCCAGGGATTTTGGACAGGCAGGGATCGGGGACCCTAGCAATGGGGAATGAGAGGGGTTGGGAGGTCAGGTTTGAAAAGGGGGGGGTGGGGGGTACCATCTTGAGGGCAGTGCCCCATTCCTTCCTGCCTTTTACCCTGAGTTGGGAAAGTAGCTGGTTGGTCATTTTCCTTCTGCCTTCCCCCGCCTCCCCCATATTATGGAGACTGAGGCAGAAGGAAGCCCCCTAAGTGGCCTTTAATTGGCAACTTATGGGCCTCAATAGGCCTAAGGACGAGTGGGCTGACTTACGCTTTACCCGCCCACCTTAATATGGGGGACAGCTCATAGGTGCGCAGGAAAATGATGGGATATAGCCACCCACTTTATTTTACCTGTCCACCTTCATATACGCCAGCGGCCTGCTGTAAAATTACCCCCGTTAACTTTGTTTTTCTCTCCACAGACACTGCCTAACCTACTAAGTATTTCCAGCATTTGTTGTTTTTGTTTTACGTTCTTACATTCTTAACTTTAAAGACACTGGTTTAGAGTCTCAACTTTAAAATTAACCATCAGATTGCTCACACCCAGCCAGAGGAAAGGATTTTATTGACAAGAATTGTTCAAGAAAGCAGCCCACCACTAACTTCTTAAGGGTAATAGGAGATGGGTAATAAATGCTTGCCTTGCCAGCGAAACTCACATGCCATGAAAAATTAATTTAAAAAAGAACTAAAGAATAAAAGAAACAATTATAATTTGTCTAAGCTATCACAATAGGACTACATAATCCACGGTAAAGCCTACTCTGTTTATATATCTGACGCGCTTTTTGCAGAGCATAAAAGCACTCATTTTTGATAGAGAATGTCACAGATGTTGAACTTTAAAAAAAAATGTTTACTGCTCAGTGTCATCCATAATCTTGACACCAGCTACAGTTTCTAACATAAATGAACATAAACATTTCCTTTCTACCAGCTCTTTGGTTTAAGATAATTATTCATACACATGGGTTTTCTGAAATGTTTATTTTGTCCCAACCTCTTGTTACTGTATGACTCAAATAAGTTTATGAAGGGAAAGTGAAGACCACTTTAATAAGCTATAACATGTAGTTACAGTCACTTGTTTTCTTAGTTACATTCCTTGACAATTTTCACTTACATCCTTTTATTGCTATTTCAGATAGGGATGTAGTGTGAAGGGGTTCAGATTCAAAATCTTCATTCATTTTCAGATGGGGCAACTTTAATTTAACTGAGATAAGGCCATATTTGTTGGTTTTGAATATTGGCCAGCTGAGCGACTAGATTCTATGATTCACGTGGAGTGAAATCTGCATCTTAACTACTGTGCTGTTAGGCTTCTTCAATTCATATTTTCTTCTTTAATCCATTTCCCACCTTACACACTGCCGGTCAAAGTCTGCAACCAAGTAAAAACATTCCACCTTAAGAACAGTTTTCACACTGTGCTGGGCAATGTTGGTGTTGCATTTTGCATTATGTTGTATGCTCCTCCTCTCCTCTCCCCCACATAGCCTCCGCCAAAGTCATCTGACAGGAAACTAAAGATTAAGTTTGTCCTACCTAAGGGAACAAAGAGCCCACAGAGCAATGAAACAGCTTACTGCAGAGTGCAAAGTTTCTAATCCATCTCAAATCTTGGGATTTGCTGGAAACTGTCAATGCAAAGTTGTTTCTTTGCTTTAGCATTTTGTCTATGGATCATCTTTTTGCACTGTACCATCCACATCCACCATTTCCATAAAGGTTAACTTGAAGCACCAAACATAATCGTGTGGAAATTAGACTTTATTGATTGCTATGGTCTATTGTTCCCCTTTTTTAAATCCCTGTAGTTCAAGTTCAATCTGGAATTACATCATGTCTGGTTTCCCTTGGTTACCAGACAGCTTGCGACGTGACCATGATTAGAGAGGAACAAATAATCTTCTTCATGCATCAGCTCCCCATCTATTCAAATATAAACTTTTTCTCACAAGTACACCTCAAGTATGCAGTGTGGTTAATTTATGGATTATGGTCTAAATTAGATTATTTAATGGCTTCTTAATGGATTGTTGACCCTCGTCCTCTCATTTACATGTCTGGATGTCTTGCATCTAAGTTCCTGAGAGGAGCAGTCAAGAAATTATATTTAAACTCAGGTGAAAATTTGATGGATTTGGCCACATTATGTAGGATTTTTTTAAAGTACACTGAGGTTACTTGACTACAAGCTTTTTTTAACTATCTTTGTCAAACAGTTTTTCTAGCACACACATTTTACAATTTAATTTATCTTGATGCAAGTGAAAAAAATCCTTATAATATTCTGCAACTCTAAATTACAATCATGAGAAGTAAAATAAGAGTAATAAAGCATTTGATCCACGTTTTTCCAAAGACTTTGATTCAAGAGCATGAAGGCAATCTTCCGAGTCTTTCAAATACAATTACTGAGTTAAACATCCTCGCCCAGAGTGCAGCATGGAACAGCTGCTTCACTGTAAGTTTAATGTAAGTTACTGCAGTAACATAAACTTATGGCAGGAAGTGCTGACCCAGTACATTTGCCAGGATAGTCAAACAGAAACATTTATTTTTTTTCAGAAGAGGAAAATAAATAACAGTATTGATGCTACATGCAAAAGGATTAACCTTTTAAGTACAGTACTGAATTTCCTTTTGCATTTGGCTGTAAACAGACCAGCTCCCATCATCTAGGAAGCTTCCTGCAATATGGCAAATAAAGTGGCAGGCTATTGACGGGGAGCACAGTCACAACATATTATTTTCTGTGAATGTCAGTATGATTCAGAAGCAGAAATAAACTTAAATTTGGACTGGAACACCCAAACCCCACTGATCACATATTCGGTTTAGTTTAAACCACATAGCCTAAGTGCATGACCACCAATTAACCAAGCTGTATTGCACAATTCATAAGATATAGACATAACACTTGCAAACAAAAACAAAACACACCTTTTCTGTAATGATAACAGACCTCATCAAAGTACCATGACTGTAGTTTTATAATGCCTATACACTACCATCTTTATATAACATAGAATACACACATAAACTCAATGGGTAAAATAAGCTTAAGTTGTCCTATGATCCAACTGAGAGGTTTAATAAGCATTAACCTGGAACAAATACACTCAATACATAACCAATGGAATATAGTCCTATATTTTCAAAATGCTGAATTTGTAACTATAAACTATTAAATATTAATTTGGAAATGCATGATTATTAATAAAAGAGAAAAACAAAGAGCTGGTGCTGAGTGTTCTGCAAATGAACATTTCTTCAATCACGTCCACAAACTCTGTCCCTGTTTCATGTATATCCTTAATAAAAGGACTCCAGTAGATTTTCTTAACTGCCTGTTAACTTTGCACAAACTTAACAAAAAGTAGTAATTTCTCTTAAATATAAATCAGAATTGTAATTTTTAAGACTGCAATATCCCTCTTTGCTGGCCTGCATCTGTCCATTTCAAACATCATTGAAGGCCAATTTTGCTCCAAATAGAATTTAATTTTGGTTTCATAGAATTGCATTAAGTGTTTTATTATTCATGTTCTTTTGTAAGTACCAGTACATTTAGAAATACACTCACTTGATTCTCTATGTCAAAAGCACATTCATTCAGTGTTTGCCTGGAGATAAAATTTTCTTTCAGTTCGTATGTACCCTCTAAAAGCTATTACTCTCTTTTTCCAGAGAATTCTCCCCACGTAGAATCACCTGGGTCATGCACTGCCTATGACTAAGGTCGATACATGCTCTGCTCTGAGACCACTGCCTGTGCTATTGGCTAAGTGCCAGAATATGCATCGCCTGATTTGCCTTTACTCTCCATGCGTTAGCCCCAGGCCTCCTCTTGGGTCCTCCCTGATAGCTGAGATCCGGAACTCAGCAGAATGGGACTGGAACCTGTGTGTCACAGGTCTTTAGCTTCACACACTGGTGCACCAGTGTACTGTGCTACTTTTCTGAAAAGCAAACTAATAGTTAAAATATAAATACTTTTTCTTTAAAAAAATCATAAGCAAAGTGAAATGGAGAGTGTCCTGAGCACCAAACGTTGAGGAGTTAAAGTTTCTTCCGTGCTAACTTTCCTTCAGCATAACTTCAGACTTCTTAGAATATTTTGAACAGATGTTTTACATTTAATTCTCTGAAGAGGATGGCAGCCATGTTTATCTCAAGCAATGTGGGAAAATTCAAGGAGTTTAACATTTCCAAATCCACTGTACTCCGAGAGTTTGAAAATGCTGAGGTAGAGACTGACTGTATAGATTTACACCAAATAGTTTCAAACAGACTTGAGGCTAGACAACAAGAAGAGATAATGCAGTTTCATTTTGATATTCAGGTGTAGATTTTAGAAATATTCAAAATATTACCTTTGCCAAGCAATTCCCAAAGTATCGTCACTGGCACTGGGGTATAAATGCCTGCCGTTTTGATTCATGGTCCAGTCACAAATCCTCAGCTGTCAATTGAAACCTATCAGTGAGATTGGGTATCGAGCAGAACTAGACTCCAAGAATACATGCAAAAAATTCACTTCCATTAAGAAAGGCATTAGTCTGATTAAGATGCAACATAGATTTCAATCAAGAAATATTAGAAAGTTAACCACATTGGTTCAACATTCCAGACAGATAGAGTAAAGGTTAACAAGAGAAAAAGTTCATTTTCTGTTTTACTTTATTTCCTTAAAGGAACAATATGCACCGCAAGAACTGGCAATTAACTTCTGCCAGTCTCACAACCCTTTATGTAGTTATGAAGAATTGACACAAAAGCTACACTGATCTTGGGTGGCTCCAAATCAGACATCTCCTCGCCTTTTGTTTAAGGGCAACATTTCGGAGCAGTAAAGTTCTTTGTCTGCTTTTTTCTTCAGAAATGGCACCAAGTAAGGTCACCCAGGGATAGATTCAACTTCCATGCCAGTTTCTTGGAGCTCTTTATAAAACACTGTGGGACAGACATGCCCATGTTGCAAGCACTGAATGTATATACTGCATATAAACACCATGGTCAACAATAGAGTGAAACATACAAATACAGAAAGAGTGTGTGAGTGAGTGAGTCAAAGTAAACAACAAATAATAGAATGAAAAGAAAAAACAAATGACAGAATGGTCACACCTGTTTTTATGTATCGAAAAATTCACAACGCTTATTCGTCTGGGAATTCAACTATTTTACTAACATATAATCCAAACAGAAGGTTGCATTTGAGATTTTATTTAACAATAAATAAATAAGCATGCACTATCACAATAGGATGAAGATATTTTTGGCCATGAGTAAAGACATATTGAGTGTAAAACTAGATGATTACTAACAATACTTAGTAGTATGTAAATCATACAATACAGTAACATTTTATATAATGACCAATGGTCCTCTCATTTCCATGTAAACTATAGTTGGCTTCTTAAACAAATTGCATGATTTTAGCTGAACTTTAATTTTAATTATATACAGGCATGTTTCCTTGCAGAAGAAACATCTATCTCCATTTTTCATCAATTAACTGTTCCTTTCCCAATTTATTTTTTCATCAGTGTTAAGATCCATTTTACAACTCTGTCAGAGGAATATAAGATACTGTTAGGACTAGAGGAAAAAATGTTTTTCCCCCAAATATTGAACTGTTTAATAACACTAGGTATCCTCAAGAATGTCTATTCTCATTTCATAAAAACCTCTTACTTTGTGGCCCCTAAAAACAAATTCTGCTACACTCTAAAAATGTTTTCCACTGATTTTGTATCACTCATTCATAGTTTTGAAGGGTATTCTTGCAGTACTGTACAATTCTACTGCTTAAAATGCTTTTCTGTAGCTCTAATCATTGAAAAGGGGGCCTGTTTAAAAATTGTAAAAATTATGGCAAGCAGTTCAATTTTGGTAAATTCTTTAACCTGAAATGATGAAAAAGTTTAAAAGAAAACCAACTGCCTCCTCCACCCCACACACAGAGGTGGTTAGTATTACAAAGTGTCAGCCATTCATTTCTGAAAGTTCCCTATCCAATACACATACCAAAAGTGAAAGGTTACACAAAACAGGACAAGGCAAAAAAGCAAAAGATCAATGGCATTCAATTCAAAATTCCACACACAAAACCCTATATCTGTTTACGATAAAAGCCTATCTGTTAGACGAGAGTTGCTCATTTTATGGTAAGACTAAAATCTTTTCCTTTCCTTTTCTTCAACTGATGACTCGTGTTATGGTACAACTGTGCAAGCATCTCACATGGCCATTCTTCTTCTGTGAGCCTAGAGCGTCAGCTAGTATTCAACTATAAGGCATCATAGCCAAGCTCAGTCTGAGATTGGACTTTCCTTGCCATTGCCTTCCCAATCACAGTTACCCTGCTGGGGAAGCTCCAAATGGAGGCCAGGTGATTCAGGGGAGAGGGAAAATTAAACACAAATTCAGTACAAGGATACTTTCATATACTTTTTGGTGAAAAATAGAGTGGCAATTGGCCTAACACTCAGTCACTCAGGTACAAGGCTCAGCAAGATCACTGTCAATAAAAAAAATGGATGCCTTCACAAAAAAATGTATTAGTGGAGACCAAAGTCCCTTTGGTCTCCACTAATACAATCAAAGAAAAAAAACCGATGGGATTAACATCTACTTGTTTAGAATGAAAGTCTCTATTAAATCAAATATGTATATCAAAAGGTATTCCCTTTTGTGTTAATATTTATTCTAATGAATTGCAAAAGTTTCTCCAGGAATGAAATTCTTGCAGCAGACAGAGTAAATGAGATGCACTTCAAAAAATGGTAAAAATAAAACTTATTAATATAGATATATCATGATATTTAACTCATACAAGGAGATAAAAGGACCGAGGGAAATAGAACCCTTCAAGGTATATCTTCAATCCAATCCAAATTCTAATTAATAAAATATCTTAATATGCATTTGCTATGCAAAACTTCGTGCAGATGGTTTATCAAAACTGTAGTTCTTAGTTGTCTAACTTAAGAGGAATTTCATTGAAAGGAGGAAAATTTGCAAACTTTACCCTATTCATTGTGTTATTAGTTTTAATTATGGATAATTAAGTATGTAATTGCCAAGTGCGTGAAATGCTTAAGAGAGCAAATGGAAGACTCCACAGGCTACATCTTCTTAAGCATCACAGCGTACCTCAAACTGACCTATTCACTGTGTTTAACAGTTATATAAGTCCCATTATTGAATACGCAGCTCCTGTTTAGAATGTTGGAGTTAGGAAAAAGTGCATGTGAACAAGCTTAAAAACATTCAGAAACAAGCGCTGAAACTGATTCTAGGTAACACGTACCAAAGCTACTCTGACACAATCAAACAACTGAATATGTGTTCCCTTGCTGAAAGGTGGAAAAAGCTCTGTCTGGACTTTGTTAGAAAACATTTGAATCCCACTTCCCATTGCCACAATCACACCAAAGTAAATGCGCAATGGAATTAAGGAAAAAATAGACCATTCTGCAAATAACATATAGAACAAATAGATTACGAGACAGCCCAATCCCCTACTTTAAAAAACTCAGAAACAGTATGTAAATGATTGGGAATTTAAGGAACTCAACCTGACAACATACGATCTATGGACTTTAATACAAAATGCAGAGTGCAGTAGACCTTTCATTTTTATTCTGTAAATTAAGGAGACATGCATTTTGTAACATATTGTAATTATTTGCATGCTGAAATGATCACAATTGTGCAATACTTTTATTATTTTATACTTTATTTTTATTTTAATGATTGTCGATAACTATGCTATGAATTATGATTATTTGTTTTATTTGTATTGTCATCACAATTCGGCACCTGCCACCATGATAATTTTTCAATAAATCAATTATCTATGTCTGTACATTTTTTTATGTGTGAAACATATTGCATCAATATTATTAGAAACTAGGTGGTCCTCTAGCTCTGATATAAAAATGTCAGGTGTCCATCCAGGGCCTTGGCTCAAAATCTACTACTCTACCTTCAAAAGGCAAGTTTTCATGATTCTTGGTTGGGTCACTGGTATATTTTGTGCTGTTAAAAGAATAAAGCACTGTAAGTCTCCGATCCAAATTTAGCTCCAAAGGCATGACATTCACATGTTTCAGTGACTTTTTGGAAATTCTAAATCTCTCTCTTTCTTTCGCCTCCTCAAATCTAACTCACTCCAAAACTTACAGTTGTTAATTACAGGCCTCTGAAGGAAATTTATTTTCAAATCAAAACCACCACTGCAATCATCCAGATGAACATACAAGAATAATATGTGGCACTAAGAGAAGTGAGTTTCCCTGGAGTTTATACACAAAGATGCTGAAACAGCTCCTTGAAAAAAGAGCCGAGAGCAGAAACTCTGGAGTTTCATCAATCAAAAGTTGGGAAAAGGAAATCAAAACAAATCTGCCTTTTCTCGATCATTTCCTGTAGAGCCTCATGCTATGGATTTTTCACTTCAGCTGATTGTGATTTCAAAATGATTATGCTGACCTAAAATAGTTTTTTTACCTTCCCACACCCCTCTCCCCCAACACAGCAATTTAAATTTCCCTGTGCATGTACAGTCAGTTAATTAGTATTTAATATTTTTGCTATTTTTTTCTGTACTTACAAGTTTCATGCATTTTGTGAAAGCTCGTGTCTTAGGATGAGTTTTTGTAAAGCAGAACTGAATAGCCAACTGAAAAGCATCATGCTGCTCAATTATGGGCAGAATTTTACCCTTGGTGGGCGTGCGGGCCCCACTGGCTCGGCGGTGGGCGGATAGCTGACGTCCGCCGCCGAAACAGGGCCTGCTGCCATTTTGAGTGGGCGGGCCAATTAAGGCCCGCCCAGCGGCCTTCCCGATGGGGGAGGGAGGGAATCCCCAGCTGTCAAAGTGCGCTCTTTCACACATGCGTGCGAACGAGCGCACTGCTCCCTGAGACTAAGTGCTGTCTCAGGGAGATTAGTGACAGTGCACAAAAGTAAAAAAATAGAAAAATAAAAATATTATTAACATGTCCCCCTCATGTGACAATGTCACACGAGATGGGACATGTTAATAAAAATGACATAAACTTTATTAAAATTTTTTAAAAACAGACATGAAACCTCATCCCGCCAGTGGATGAGGTTTCATGTATTATCAGGAGCCCGCTGGGGCTCCTGGCCTGCCCGCCAGCCTTAAGGTTGGACTGGCAGGTATTTAATGATCTTAATTAGCCTGTCAATGGCCTTAATTGGCCATTGACAGGTCGGTGGGTGGACAGCTGATTTTGCTGTCCACCCGCCTTCCTAAAAATTTAAAGGGACTGGGATGACATCGAGGGTTCCTCCCGACGTTATTCTACATCATTTTCCCGTTGGTGAGCAGGCCCCGCCCCCAAATCGCCAACGGGAAAATTCTGGCCTATGTCTTTGCATCTCCTATACTCCTCAGCTACTTCTGCTAATTTTTCACTTCCAATATGTCCAGTATTATTTGCTGGTGCACCATCATGTAAGCTAACAATTTATTTGCTCTCTGAAATGTCCCTGCTCTGCTCTTTGCTGGCCCTCTGCTTGCTCTTTCCACTCCCTCAATGTCACCTTCACAGTCAGCACCATTAATGCAACGTGGGTTGGATGTATGCATGTTTACAAGTTTGCCTTAATTGGTGTTTAACAAGCCAATAAGTAATTATTAACATTAAATCAATCTGTTCCAGGAGGAATTTTGGGACAAAGATATTCTAATGCTCCTTTGATTATAATGTACTAAATTACTACACACATATTTAGCATGTGTTAGCTCT
The DNA here is from genome assembly GCF_964194155.1 of Cetorhinus maximus. NCBI lineage: Eukaryota > Metazoa > Chordata > Chondrichthyes > Lamniformes > Cetorhinidae > Cetorhinus > Cetorhinus maximus. Next base: position 155,327,415 of record NC_135880.1, on the reverse strand, counting down.
AATGTCATCACTTTCTAAAAAGTGCTGCAAAACAATTGTACAACACCAATAAATGTATTAAAATAATTGAACACATGAAATACAACAGCACATATGACAAATGTGTATTTACAAAGCAGTTAAAATTTGGTGGGGAACACACTTGGGTCAAAATGGAACTGATGATTCACCAACACTGCTACAATTCTGAATTGCACGGCAAACACCAGCACATGTTCAAATGTCATCTCTTGAAATAATTGTAGAAAGCTCTTCAAATTCTGTAAATAAACACTGCAATTGTCTCAAAAACCCACATAGTAAATTTAAGGTAATTTGCTTTCAAGAAAGGAGGACAGAGAATGGACAGGTTTGGTTTAGGTTGCTGGAAGGGGCAGGGCATCAATAAAATTAAACAGGCTTGATTTTTCCATGGACTGTTGGTATTTTGACTGCAGTTTCCTTTCCCAATTTCCTTTAGATGAAGTGTATGTGGAACATGACCCAGTTTCCCTCCTCCTATATCTTTACATTCGGCCTTCACCTTGGCAGTCCAGTGATTTGATTTTATGTCAAGCTGTCAATCATAACCTAAGACAAAATGAGTACTTGGAGTCTGTGGGATCCTGATTGTCTGCAGCAGACTTCCTTCCACTGCTGCAGTTGCCTATGTTGGGGGAGGACTGTGGTGCATTGATATGCTTTTCCATTCATTGTGCTATCACTAAAGCTGCATTCTTTGTAAGTCCACCACTTCCACCAACTACTATTCCTCAAAGAAAAAAAGTTAAGTAAACCAAAGGCAACCCAGCAATGCAAAAAAAAGCATGAGTCAAGAATACGATGACCAGCAATTCTGTTTAATTAACTTAAAAGCGTTAAAACCAGAGGACATCCCTTTGTGTAATTTAACAATAAACTATATTAAAGACAAATGGAAGAATATGATTAAAAATATATTACAACTAATAATAATCAACAAATCTAACACTTGGTCAGGGCAAACCAAGATCTGAAATAGCATGTCACTAACACTCTGCTACATATCTGCTGTGATACATCTGTGCTGCTACAGATGCTCTCTGTGGCAGCGCAGAGTTTTGTGAGCTGCTTAGGAATGCAAGGTATTGACTTTAGTATTTTTCCAATTTATACAATCAATTATACTCTCCAATATGATGATGTCATCAATCACATTGATGACATCATCATCACAGTTACAAACCTTGCAGAAATTTGTTGGAACTTTATCAAGCGATCATTGCTCATTTAAAAATTCAACTAATTATAGTACCATGAATCTTGGACTTTATTTCAAGTGCAATCTATCAACTATAGGTTTAACCCATTCACTAGTTGTCTTCAGCTGTATATCAATCCCAGTTTGGCAGCGAAGTCATTTTAAAATGGCTTTCTTACCAACAGGAGGGGCCATTAGGCAGTCAGATTTAATTTTCTGGATACCAAATCTTTCTTATGTAGAAATTTCTCTACCAAATAACAACACTGGCAAAATGAATGTGGAAATTTCTAATGCTGAATACAAATGATACCCTCTTTAACAGTCCCTACTGTACTGTATAGATCAGGATAATTCTGATTTCAACCAAAGTGGATTCTGAAAACCAGCAGTTTTTTGAAAACCAGTAGATGGAATATCTACTATGATCCCGTTAGCTTCGCAAAGACTTTGGGGTCTTAATCCTGTCATTTACGAAGTGGATTGCACTGGGAAATTGGAAGTATTCCATTTTATTGAATTAAACATGGCATTGCAGAAATCAACTTTTGCATCAGCAGGTTTCTCTACATAAACCATGTTCTCAGGTTTGTATTTAGGTAATAACTACTACTGCAGCTTTCACACACCTAGTCAAAAGCAGCAAGTAGAAATAAGGTAAGTCATGTATTACAGTGTTTTGTCTTGGCAAAAAGTGGGGCTTTTGTAATTCTTTAGAAGTAAAAAGCAGTAAAGAGTAGAGAAGGATTTTTCTTTTAAAAAGGATAACCCCTTTGCTTCCTAACGTGAGAGGACTAATGAATATTCACACTGTTTTTCCTACAGTTTGAAATAATGGCATGTGCCTTATTAACATTTCCAATTGTTGAATCTTTTGTGAAAAAATGTGATCCTTAATTTAAAGTCACTGTACAGTAATTTTACTGTAAAAATATGCTGGCTTGTGCTTCTAATGCAATTTGCTTGTTAGATTCCTTGTGATATTTAATGTGCGGCTGTTATTAATTTCTAATCATTACAAATGCACAATTGCTCATTAACCTGACTGCCCAATTAACTACATATACAGACAGAGCAAGCAGTATACTGATTTTGCTTGTTGCTGTTTTGATGAGCGCGGCAGACCATTTTGTATGCTCTAATTAGTTATACATAGCCACTGCAACAAGCTGCCACCAACTACCTCATGCTGCTTGATTAACCGCCAAGTCACTGATGCCAGACTGAGACCATGACTATAGGTTCACGTCAAGATTCAGACTCCCTTTATACAGACAGATGAAAGAACTCAAAACAGTTAGAAAACTATAAGCCATGTCCTCTCTTTGTCCATGCATTCTGCTACAAGTTCACATTATTTTGATAAGAAATACCAGATTCAACACAGGAGCTTTTCAGAGACTAATGTATCTATACAAAAGCACTAAATGAGCCCATATGGTAACTCAAAGTTAATAGATTGACCCTATAGAAACACACATACCTTTGTTTAGACAGATAGAGAAGTTTTATTTTGTATCAATTGATGAGAGGAGCATGGCAGGCAGCATATATGCTCTCAAAACATTATTTGTCCAATTGACATTTTCAGCCACAATATATTTAGTAAAGCATTACCACCTAATTTTGGTAGTTTGGTGCTGTTTGGCACTTTTAAAATTAAGGATTACTGCACACAAAATTAAGCAGTTAAGCATTTCAGAGCAACACAGCTTCCATTACTAAAGCTAAATGATGCATGAAATCTTAAATTCCGCTCGTTATAAACCATTTTAACACACTTTTATTGAAATGAAATAGCTGTAGTAGAGACAGTAAAGAGATACAACTATCCCACTAATGGCCTTGTTTTGCTTTAACTGTCCACAATTCATCTGTAGAAAAGTTCCAGGTTTTCTTTGGCAATAAAGCCACTGCGCAATGTCATAAGAGAGTCAAATAATCGTATGATATCATACCGCAGAAATATAAATCACAATACAGGCAGCCACAACAAAGAGAAAAGATTAACATGGCTGATGCTGTTTATTTTAAGGGTCACCACCTATTAAAATATCTAGTGTTAAAAGGACCTTTTTTCGCCACTGCAGCCCATTCTCCCCATTAGCTTTTTTTTTATTCTTGACCAAAATAAAATGATGAATACTTGGATTTATTTTGACCCTGACTTTTTATTTTTATTCAATTCATTTTTTTTGCTGCACAAATACAAAGCAATAAGTATCTAACACTTTGAAGCTGATAAACAATAAAAGCTTTCTCGTAAATCACATCCATGTTAATATTCTAGAAAGGTTAACCCCTTGAGCATCACCTGCAGTCCAAGTGCCAGCATTCAATTCATTTCTATTCACTTTGTCTTTAAAGACAAGCTTAAGTTCATAAACTATGCCACTGTAGATGTTATGCACAAAAATAACCTTTAAATTGCTCATGGATAAAAGTGGCTTGACAATTCCATTTTCATTCCATGTATTCTTTTGAGTAAATATAGAAATTACAGGGAGGAAAAGATTTTTAAAATCTACCACAGAGGATAGACCGATCAATTAAAGTTTGGGCATTCAAGACATTGTGATTTTGTTTCATATGCTACTTGGTAATAGAAGATAGATATAGATTAGATATATTTCTAGTCCACCTTGTTTGGACAATTTGATAAAGACTCAAAACTGGAAAAAATGCGAGCATAAACTATGAACTGAGGGGTCCTTTTGCTTGAGAGGGCACTACAGTATGGAAGGGAGTTACGGTGAAATTGTAACTGTATTCATTATACTTTATTATGATTTCACCAGGACTAGATATCATTAGAAATTTTCAACATAATGTTGAAATCAGTCATAGCTAATAAAGTTAATTGTGTCTGTGTGAAATGTACATCACTAGAGAGACCTCTTCAATCCATTAAAAGTTCATTGAATTTTGAAATAAATAATGATCAATTCCAAGATAATAACTTGTATGTTTTTGATAGAGGTTGGGGTGGGAGGGGGGACACAGGTGGTAGTATGAGGGAAGTATGGAAATATACTTCTAATGTTTCTGTTTTTGTTGGTTTTAAGTTGCTCTGCTACTTTTTGTCATGGCTACTGTAGATATTGAAAGTACACTGAGAACAGCACTCATCAGAGAACTAGCTTATTGAGGTTTGATATCCTGCTTCCATGGTGTTATATTCTGCTGCAGCTGTGAGATATGATTTTGTCTGAAACAAAATTCTCATTATAACAGAGCTGTCAACGACAAATTTGCTTTGTGTTTGGTGTTTAAGATAATATTCTAGGAAGAATTGATTTGTTCTGAATGAGTGAGTTTCAGAATGTTTTAATTTGTTGGGAAGGCTTTACAGACACATCTGACCATCCATTGAATCCCACAAACTAGATTAGAGCACTTCTTGTCAGAACATAATCAAAACAGATTCGACCACTTTTGTGTGAGACCACATTTGACGGCATCGGTGAACGAAACAGCGTTGCTATGAACCATGTGTCCTTCACCAATGTGCTTACCAGAATTCCAGCAAGAATAAATGAAGCATGGATGGTTCCTCAGTTGGTAGAATCCATCAGAAGAAAAGGTGATGTTGCAAATGAGGGGATGTTTGAGAGACGTTGCAGGAGGAGGGGGAGAAGAATACCTCAATTGAGGTTTCCACCAGCATTGCCATCTCTTAGAGCACTGTGCACTCAATAGCACTGCTCACTGTTTCAATGGTAATTTGGGTACCTTGTCATTAACTAGGGGCAGAATATTGTCGAAGCGACAGGAGTCTCAGCCGTCAGCTGGAGAGCGTGTGAGACACTCGAGTCATCGCTTTTCAAGAAGGCCCACCACATCTTGTGCCACTCAGGCACTTAACAGCCCAGCGGTGGGCCTTCCCCCAAGATCAAAGACCCCGTCGCGGAGAGCTGCTGGCTAATCAAAGACCTGCAGCTATTCTATACACAGCAGTACCACTGGGGAGGCAGTGGCTACTGCCGGTACTACACCCATCTGAGGCCTTGGATCAAGGACGGACCCAGGTACAGGTGAGTGATGGCGGAAGGGGGTCGCGGCATGGAGGTTGTGGGGAGGTGGGGTGAGGAGATTTGATAGCAAGGGCGGGGGGATAGATCTCTGGGCCCCCCTTCCCAATGCCTGATGCTGCAATCATGCACTGAGTGCCTTTGAACAAGGGCCCTCCCCCAGGAGCCTGCAAACAAACATGCCAGTGTTCATCTATCATGCTCCCCGATTGGCAGGCCCCCATCACTGGGTTAATACCAGTGGTGGCAGGACGAGACCCTTAAGTGGGCATTTATTGTGTCAGGAGCCCATCTGTCATTCTTGATTGGACAGCGAGCCCTCTCCCTGCACTTTAATTAGCTGCGGCATTGAAGATTGCAGTAGGTGTGTCTCAAGCACATACGGGGTCGGGACCTGGAACTTATCCCCCATTTCCAGTTCCCAATCCCTGATTAAAAATCCAGCCCTAGAAAATTGTAAGACAAAAGGTTCTAGATGAGCATGATGAATTTGTTTTGAAAATCTAACTGTTTAAATGGAAATGTAATCAAAAAATTAAAAAAGGAAAATGCAGAATGTGACTGCAAATAGATATGACAGAGAAGGATGGAGAGGCAAAACCACTAATTATTGCTTTGTGGCTTTTGTGGCTGGGCACAGAAGTTCCAAAATGAATAGTCAGAGGGTTATTCTGGCAAAGAGACATTGGTTAAGCAGTCATGGACGTACATGTGCACTTAAGTGCCTATTAAGTCTGATATTCTTATTTAACCACACTTCAAAAAGATTTCACGTTTAGTCCTCTTATTTGTTTATTTTAATGGTAGAATGGTATACCAAATAGTGTACTCTTTATATAGTTCTTACTTATCAATACTGAAGCCTCATGCTAATGTGACACCATAGCAAATTAAATTGATAATTGAGTATAACTTCAGCATTCCAGAGAGGGGACAGGGATGTTGTCTCAGCAAAGTCATGAATTACTGCTCTTCTTTCATGAGTGGTACATAAACCATAATTACTAACTACCACATACATTTCTGAGAGATTAAGTGAAGGGGCAACGTTTAAAGGTAAAGGATGTTAGGATATTTCTCAGACTTGCATCCCTCCTTATTTCTTATTCATGTTTTGAAAATGCTGACCAAAGGACAGAGATCTTGTGTAAAACTCTGATGTGACAAACAAAATTCTACTCTAGTGACAGCCTAAGTGAAGATTGAAGGCAAAGCATGTTCAATTCAGCAGAGCTTCCTTCTCCTCTAACTCACTGTCACTGATGACACATTTATTTACAGTATGGAAGGGGAATGATCGCTGGGACCTTAACATGGACTATAACATTGATCGTAAAATTCTGTGCAGCTGCTGGCTGTCGAATTGATAATTCACATGTGTGAGCAGTCAAGTTCACTTTTAAATCACTATTGGGTGGACAACTGGGGTCATCTGTCACTTCTATGGAAGAAAGCTGATAAGTTCATGGAGAAAAGTAAATGTAGTTCTTCATGGAAATGTTCCCCTTTCCACACATAATCTAACTCCCCCCAACAGGAGGGGAGCTGAGCAAAGAAAATTAATTTGCCCTCAAGCCTACCTGATGAGAAAACGAGGGTTAATGCTGGAAAAATGGCTTTTCCCCATCTTTTAAAATCCAACAGGGATGCCAACTGATGTAAAAAATTTTATTTTGAAAATGTTTGTACTCCTAAGATCTTCTACTGATCACAATATTTAACATTCATGTGTCACCATCACTTAAGCAGTAAGGCTCCCATAGCAACACAGCACAATCTAGAGCACTATAATAACATGATCAATCATGCAGTTGTGAACTGTTGCTTATCCTGGAAATACAGAGAGCCAGTGAAAGCCAGATTCGGATTTACATTGGAAGCAAGTTCCATAGTGCTTTGGCAGGTAGCAGTTATTGTTTGAAAAGAAGAAGATACGTTAACTTTGCCTCCTGATTTCATACCATTAGTTGCTGTTCTCTGGTATAAAGGTTTAGAGTATTAATACTGCAGTGATGTAATGGATCCAGAACATTATCACACTTAGCCAAAGAATGATAGGAATTGTGCCCACCTGCTGCTGGTGGAGAAAGGCCGGGTCCCTTGAGCTGAGTCCAACAAACTGTCGGTTGGCTGGGGGCGTACCTGAACCTGTGTAGGCTGATTAAAAACAAAGATAGAAATTAGACTTAAGGCAATAGACTTTTTAATATCATTGTAATATCTAAGCCTTCCATTGCATTATTAAAGCAAAATTTTGCATATGGCAAACCTTTCAGATAAGGGGGCAGAATGTACTTATTAGTTATTGAGAAAAGTTAATCAGCTAGTGCTACCCAAGCTTACTACAGTACTGAAGGTATAATAGTATACATATTGTTCCTGGAAATACTTGCAAGAAGAACTATATCCTTTACTATATACTCTTTGCCTGCTATCTTAGAGCAGACATTAAGTCATTTTCTTTAATGAGTTAACACATGCAGAAAAATTATATTTAGTGAAATGTCATATTAATGTTGCACTCATTAGTTTAACAAAATGAATCTTGTTCCATCACAATGTGACATGGCTTAATCCTCAAGATTGACCTATGCTCTACATTTCAATGCGTATTATTGTGGTTTTTATAGTAGTCATATTGCATTTCCAAATTGCAGTTCATAGAGTGCTTTTGGTTTTTAGAACACCGAGAACAGCACAATCCAACCCCTAGAGGTTAAAGAAATTGCCTGTCAATTTTCTGCTAACTGCTGGAGAAGTACCATCAAAGTGAAACAAGGAGCATCTCTTCTTTCAGGAAAACCAACTTTCTGAACAAAACTGACAGCTGTAATTTTTTAAGGACAGAGACAATTTGGAATTAGGACATTATTTTTGTGGTGAAGATGAAGAATGCATTAATGCAACTTTTGAATACAGTGCTTTTCAAGTGGGAATGCTTCATTCCACGTTTTTTGAAAGTCTGCTCCATTCGAATATATAATGAAAGGGAGAGCAAGGTGCCTGTGTGGGCCACTTTCTTTCTTTCAAGCATGTATTCTTTGTTTAGTTTCTGTTTTCTGAACTTCATCTGGATTTCCAGTTTTAACTGGCCCTGTCAACATTTAAACATCTTGGTAAACTTTCAAGACGTATTCATGTGGCCCCACATACAGGTGTTAGAAAACAAATGGGTCACATTAACAAGTAAAACCTATGGACTGTGGGGGCTTTGAAACAGTTTTTTAACAGAGAGCAATGATTATATTTTACTAATGCTGTGTATTGAGTGTGGAATTGTAACATTTATTCTTTAGCTGCTTAAAATGGAAAAGGTGAAATTTTAAAAGGCAGAGAGTAACTGGATGAAAAAATGAAATAAATTCCAGTGGATGAAACTAAAACAGAAATTTGGGAGAAAATTTTAGAAACTTAGCAGGGAAAAAAAATCTAGACAATTCTTTCTTTTTTTTTTAGTATTTTTAATGTTTGTACCATTGTGCCTCTTACTTTTCTGATAGTCTTGTCTCCCTCCTCGAACACAGTCTATAGCTGTGTTTCATCCCCAGTACTTTGCTCAAGCAGCCAATATTAATGAATGAGCTTTGACTATGAAGTGTTGGTGGACTGTTCAACTACAGGGGGCATCGTAACCAGTGTTCTATCTTCACCCCATATCAATATGGACAGCAGAGGTCATTGAATAACAATGAGGAGGAGGAGCCATGGTAACTTCTAATCTCCCCAACTCAGAACACTGAGGACAACTGTTAAACCTCTACCCCACAACTGTGTGATCAACTAACTGAACACAGACAGGGAACTGAACAGGGACTTTCCTGGTTTGTACTGGTTTGTACTGCTCAGTTACTCACTGAAGGAGTGATTGCTACTTTTATACTACCTCCCTTAAGGAATGAAGGAAACTTGCACAAACTACAAGCTTCTATCCTGCAATAAATTTATCTTTTTACTGAATTTGAATAGAAAATCTTTTACAAATATGCATGTTACAAATCTAAACACACTCAATACTTCAGTAGAATTGCCTCATTAAAGCTCACAGCAAAAGTGCTGTGCTTTAAAACAAAAAGAAACATACAATTATGGCACTCAGTGTACGCTCACCTTTCATTCTTGGGCACAGAACAACTACCTGTAGTCTACATGTGACCAGACACGGGTTTGAACAGCTGAGAAGCTGCAAAGGCACGGCAAATCAATTAGTACACAAGTCGCAGCTGTCTAGAGGTTTTCTCAAAAGAAGACATTGTTCTCCTATTCCATTGCTGACAGTCTCCCACGAAACACATTAGCGAGCCTTTGTTAATTTCACCCAGGGAGAGAGATCCAGAACACACTGTGGCAGTTTAACCACAGCACTTGGGAAAGAGATGGCCAATCCCAGCACGTTCCAGCACATCTGATTTTCATCATTAACACAGTCTGCGAGCACTCTCTTGAAATTTGCTGTGATCAATCAAAGCTCATAATACTGTTTAAACTGTAGGTTGCAGCTGTCACAAACCAAAATTGCTGCAATAATTTATTAATACTGTAAAATCAAAAGTTCAAGTATAATTATAACTTGGTCCAATGCTGTCTATTGTTTAGAAAGCACCAAAAAGTTAATAGTCAAATAAGCTGCCCTTTCTGAAATCCAACTTAATTCATGGGAATTAATCACAATGATCCAATTGGCCCTCTTAAATCCTTGCCTCTTTATAGCGTTTGCATAGTTTAGGTTCTGTTTTAATAATGCAAATGAGAGATAAACACAAGCCAAAAGAAAACTATATAACAAAATGTATTTAATCTGAGAAAAATAGTTTTACATATATTATTCTGTTTACCTCAGGAGTGTGAGTTCTATTCTTGCATCAGGATTTGAGGAGGGAGTGATATAATCACAGGGGTAACACCTCATCTATTTTAATGGTACTTACTGGATGATGGAGATGATGTTGCCTCACCTTCGGTTGATGTAGTGATGGGTTTAGTGTCTGAAGACATGGCCAGGGTCACCGGTCTGGACATGCCATGATGAGGTGAGGGAGCCAGTACTGAAGTAAAATGACCAGGCACTTTGCCCACTACTTGACCACTACTATTAGGCTGTGAAAAGGAACAGAGAATTAGAGGATCAGCATTTTTTTGTTGCACAACAGGCATAAAGGCAAAAATTGTCTTGAAACTAAACTAGTAAATTGCTGAAATTAAACTAGTAAAAATGCAACTGTAATTTTTCAGAGCAAGCAAATGTTAGCCTTGCTGCTAGCTGTGTAACAGCTAACAAAACCTTCATTCAATCGCTATGTCCCTGTCTTATGTCTGAAAACCTCTTCTCCTTACCACATCCTATTGTACCTCCAAAAGCTTCCTAAAAAAAGCTCATCCCTTTGACTGTCTTCAATCTCTCCCTTAACAATCTCTCCCTTAAATTCTTACTTTCTTTACCAAGGATCAACTTCCTGCTTCATACAGTTCTGATAGATGTCTTGCGTGTGAGGAGTTCTGTACAAAAACAATTTGCTGTGCTGTTAAAATATTATTAACGTATTTTCAAATAGAAGTCTTTTCGTCAGATGGACTGGCTAGTGCTGTAATCTTGTAAGGTACATTCAGCTCCATGTCCATTTTCCCCAACTTATTTGTCTCTCAAGCCTTAAAGGAAATAATTCTCAAATAGTTCTGTACTAAAAACTTAGGGACTAAGCCAGCCAACATACATCCTCATAGACATAGGCACTGGATATTAGGAAATGTTGCACCTTCCAAACCTGAGACCTCTATCACCAAGAAAAACATGGTCAACAGGTACATGGGAACACAGCCATCTGCAAGTTCCTCTCCATGCCACACAACATTCTTATTTGGAAATATATCACTGTACTTTCACTGTCGCTAGGTCAAAATATTGGAACTCACTGCCTAACTGCACTGTGGGTATACCTACACTACATGGATTGCAGCTGTCCGAGAAGACAACTCACTATCACCTTCTCAAGGCCAACTGGGGATGGGCAATAAACACTGGTCTGTCTTGTCAGTGACACCCATTTCCCATGAACAATTAACAAAATCTTGAGGCTTGTAAGACAAATATGTGGAATTAAGCAAATATTCTCAAAGTGTGAAATTCTAACAGCAAAAGTTACTTGTAGTTAAAAGAATACCCATCAAGAAAATAGGGTCAATATTGTCCTCAGAACAAAGGATTCAAAGAAAACGGAGACAAGTCGTCATACAAACGAAGGCAACTTATGTGACACGAATAAACCTTTATGCTTAATGACACTATGACAGTACAGTTGAGACCTCCAGTGTTTGTTTACATATAAATACAGTCAAGTTTAAACACATCACTCCATCACTATGTAACCTGACGTAAACCCAGTCCCAAAAATGATTGGCTGGATGTTTTATCAAAGAAGTGGGAAGAAAGAAATATAAAGCAAATAAGAGAGAGACTAAGAATAAGAGAAAGAGAATTGGAAGAGATAGTGGAAGAAAGGAAAGAAGAGCAATTCACTCAGCTGGGAAACGAGTGAAGTAATCCTTCTCCACATGGGTGTCCTTGAAATTTCACAGATGTGTCTACCAAACTGAAGGCTGTTGGGAGCATGTTAAAACAGGGTTAATGACCTCTGCACAAGTGGTTTCATGCTAGAACAAGGTGCAACACTGAAATACTGGGAGCAAGGAATGTACTGATTTATGACAAAGAATCGCCTCACATGAGTGCTTTTTGATAATGTTTAGATTTTGTTACCACTCACTTAAAATCAGGGTTTGTTTAGATATTGAAATGAAAATATCAACCTGTGATTTATATTGCACTTATCTTTCTTCAGGCCAAAATATAAAGCATTTTAAAGCGTTTTCAGAAAATTGGTTTTAAAGCCAAGTGTGACATAAAGAATTTTTTTAAAAACACAATGAGTGCAGAATCCACACTGTCTGAAATGGTGGTGGAGGCAGGTTCAATCATTGCTTTCAAAAGGGATTTGGATAAGCACTTGAAAGGGAAAACATTCCAGGGCTGTGGAAAGGGCAGGGGAGTGAGACTAGCTGAACTGTTCATGAAGAGAGCCGGAACAGGCACGACAGGACGAGAAGCCTCCTGCTCACCCTTCTGCTCTGTAACCATTCAATGATTTCATGATTAAAAATATTAAACAAAACAGAACAGATATGTCTGCAACTCAAAATTTACCAGAATAAAGGAGGTTAGAGGAAATCTGAGGTGCAAAAATTATAAAGCATTTGGATGAAACAAATCATAAACATTCTATTTTCATTGATCAGTGAGTCAGCAACAGCATCGTCAGAAGAACAAAAGGAAAAATGAAAACAAATATTATTTGTACAGAGGGGTGTTGGGACATGGAAATAGTATTAAATAGAATTTAAAATTCCTTAAAGAAGAGAATTGGATAAATATTTGTAAAATAAAAAAAGTTAGAGCTGGGGAATGGGACTTTATCAGAGAGTACACATAGGCAGAATATGTTTAAAATTCTATGGTTCTTTACTAAACAAAATAAAAATAGTGACCTAATTGGTTAAATAAAAGCAAAGTACTGCAGATGCTGGTAATCTGAAATAAAAACAGAAAATGCTGGAAAAACTCAGCAGGTCTGACAGCAAGTGTGGAGAGAGAAACAGAGTCAACGTTTCGAGTCTGTATGACCCTTCTTCAGACCTAACTGGTTACTCTAGTTATCACTGTTTGCAAGGATATGTTCGTGATAAATATTGATGAAACAAAACAATTAAATAAGATACATAAGTATCCTACAACAGTGACAGAGGGTTTCAGCAGCACAAGAGCTTTACTCAGGGTTGAGTTATGACTGTCTTTAACCCTTGGGGGTCAGGGGTGGGGGTTACAGATTTCTTGCAATATCTTTCCAAATGTGATGACATCAAAATTATTCTCTAGATTTTGTAGTAAATGTGGTTTAGAATTGCTATGTCGACTGTTTACAGAAAATTAACTATGAACATATGAAACAGGAGCAGAAGTAGGCCATTCAGCCCCTCAAGCCTGCTCCGCCATTCAATAAGGTCATGGCTGATCTGTTGGTATTTCAAATTCCACATCCCCATCTACCCCCAATAACCTTTGATTTCCTTGAGTAACAAGAACCTATCTACCTCCACCTTACAAATATTCAATGACCCCACCTCCTGAAGCAAAGAGTTCCAAAGTTGCACAACCTTCTGAGAGAAATAATTTTCTCCTCATCTCTGTTCTAAAAGGGTGACCCCTAATTTTAAAACAGCGCCCCCTGGTTTTGGAGTCACCTACAAGAGGAAACATCCATCCAGGTTGTCGAGACCATTCTGGATCTTGCAAACTTCAAACAAGTCACCCCTCACTCTTCTAAACTCCAAAGGACACAAGCCCAGTCTGTCCAACCTTTCCTCATAACACAACCCGCTCATTCTGGTATCAATCTAGTAAACCTCCTCAGAACCACTTCCAACGCATTTACATCATTCCTTAAATAAGGAGACCAAAACAGCGCACAGTATTCAAGATGTGGGGCAGGATTTTTCACTGAGCGGGCGGGTGCATGCCCGACTCGCTCGAGTGTGAAATGATGTGTGATGACATCAGGCGAGCGTCCCAACATCATCGTGCACTCTTGCAATATTTTGGTCGTCGGGCACACGCGGGAGTCGGCAGCGTGCCTGCCAACAATTAACAGGTCTATTAAGGCCATTAAAGTAACAATTGAATGAAACTTTTCACTGCCCATCCAACCTTACGGTTGGTGGGCAGGCGAAAAGGCCAAGCAGCCTTTGCATTTTTTAGGAAACCTCATCCACAGGAAACTGATAAGCCCCCTGGACCTGGTGGGTTGCACCCTAGGATACTAAAGGAAGTAGCTACAGAGATAGTGGATGCACTGGTAGTCATCTTCCAATTCTGGAAAAGTCCCAGAGGATTGGAGAATGGCCAATGTAACACCCTTATTCAAAAAGGGAGGGAAACAAAAAAACAAGTAACTATAGGCCAGTTAGTTTAACATCTGTCTTTGGGAAAATGTTGGTGTTTACTATAAAGGATGTAATGGCAGAACATTTAGAAATACATAATCTAATCAAGCAGAGTCAGCATGGTTTCATGAAGGGGAAATCATGCCTAACAAATTTATTAGAATTCTTTGAGGAGGTAACAAGCTGGAGAGATAAAGGGGAACCAGTAGATGTAATATATTTGGATTTCCAAAAGGCGTTCAATAAGGTACCGCACATAAGGCTACTTAATAAGAGCCCATGGTGTTGGGGTAGTATATTAGCATGGATAGAGGAGTGGCTAACTAATAGAAGACAGAGTTGAGATAAGGGAGGCATTTTCGGGATGGCAACCTGTAACTAGTGGAGTGCCACAGGGATCAGTGTCGGGGCTTCAATTCTTTACAATATATATTAATGACTTAGATGAGGGAAGTGAATGTACTATCGTCAAGTTTGCCAATGACACAAAAATAGGTGGGGAGGCAAGTGGTGAGGGTGACACAAAGGGCAGAATTTTCTGCCTCTCAGGCGTGTGGGCCCGACCCAATCTCCGGCAGGCGGGGAGCCGATCCCCGCCGGAGAAGTGGGCCCCGCCGCCATTTTACGTGGGCGGGCCATTTAAGGCCCGCCCAGCGTGAGGTCTGGCGGTAAGCACTATGCGCTTCCTGTGCGGGCGGGGGTGGGGATTCCCCAAAAGCTAGAGTGCGCTCTTTCACGGATGTGTACGAAGGAGCGCACATCTCCCTGAGGCAAAGTGCAGCCTCAGGGAGATCGCTGACACATTTAAAAAGATTAAAAATAGAAAAAAAAACCTTAACATGTCCCCCTCATGTGACAATGTCACATGAGATGGGACATGTTCATAAATTACAGAATAACTTTATTAAACTGTTTAAAACCCTGCATGAAACCTCATCCCGCCGGTGGATAAGGTTTCATGTTTTTTCTAATTGTCGCCGGGGCTCCTGGCCTGCCCGCCAACCTCAAGGTTGGATGGGCAGGTCCTTTAATTGTTTAAATGATCCTGTCAATGGCCTCAATTGGCCACTGACAGGTGGGCGGGCGCACAGCTGATTTTGCTGTGCCCCCGCCTTCCTGAAAATTTATATGGGGCGGGATCACGTTGGGGGTTCCCCCGACGTCATCCTGCGTCATTTTACGCGTAGGCGAGTGGGCCCTGCCTCCTGCTCGCTGACGGCAAAATTCTGCCCAAAGAGTCTACAGAGGGATATAGGCAGGTTAAATTAGTGGGTAAAAACTTGGCAGATGGAATATATTGTGGGAAAATGTGAGGTTATGCATTTTGGCAGGAAGAATAGAGGAACTGAATATTATTTAAATGGAGAAAGACTGCAGAAAGCTGCAGCATAGAGGGATTTAGGGGTCCTCGTGCATGAATCACAAAAAGCTAACATACAAGTTCAACAGGTAATAGAGAAGATAAATGGAATGTTGGCCTTTATTTCAAAGGGAATGGAGTATAAAAATAGGGAAATCTTGCTAAAACTGTACAAGGCACTAGTTAGACCACACCTAGAATACTGTGAACAATTTTGGTCCCTTATCGAAGGTGAGATGTACTGGCATCGGAAGCAGTCCAGAGAAGGTTCACGTGGATGATCCCGGGTATGGAGGGATTTTCTTATGAGGGGAGGTTGAGTAGGTTGGGCCTGTATTCACTGGAGTTTAGAAAAATGAGAGGCAGCCTAATTGAAACATATAAGATTCTTAGAGGGCTTGACAGGGTAGATGCTGAGAGGTTGCTCCCCTTGTGGGAGAGTCTAGGGCCAGAGGGCATAATCTCAGAGTAAGGAGGTGCCCATTTAAAACGGAGATGAGGGGGAATTTCTTCTCTCAGGGGATAGTCAATCTGAGGAATTCTTTACCGCAGAGGGCTGTAAAGGCTGTGTCATTAAGTATATTCGAGGCTGAGATAGACAGATTTTTAATCAGTAAGGGAATCAAGAGTTATGGGGAAAAGGCAGGAAAGTGGAGTTGAGGATTATCAGAGCAGCCACGATCTCATTGAATGGCAGAGCAGACTTAATGGGCCGAATGGCCTACTTCTGCTCCTACGTCTTTTGGTCTTATGGGATGAGGTTTCCAACAGCAATTCAAAATTAAATAAAAATTTTAAAATTTCATTCATAACATGTCCCTGCTCAGGTGACAGTCACATGGGGGACATGGTTTTAACTGTGGAAATTTTTTTATTTTTCAGTTGTTAAATCGTCAGCTCCCTGAGGCACAGAATTTTCATTGCACGCACTTGCAAGCATGCGCTCACTTCCACGCTTGCCCTCCTCCTGCAGTGCACGCGTTTCATGCTGGCTGGCTGTTAATTGGCCAGCCAGCGTGAAATCGATGTTGGGACCCGATCGTAGGTAGTGGTCAACTTTGCAACCACTCCCGGGCCCACCCGCCACGCCCACCCGACAAGGTAAAAATCCTGCCCACGGTCTCACCAATGCACTGTATAACTGAAATATAACGTCCTTACTTTTATGTTCAATTCTTCTCGTAATAAAGGACAGCTACATTATTGAAGTTTTTTTTCACTTCATTCAATTGTCATATTCCTCAGCTGTGGAATTATCACAAGATCCCATAAAACAAGGTCCATTTATCAATAAAACTGGATGATCAACTATCTAACTTCTTTGTTTTTATCACTTGTAATACAAGAGTTACTAAATGAAACTTAGGCCAGCATTTCCCGGTCGGCAAGTGGAGGGGGGGGCGGGCCCGCTCGCCGGCACGTAAAGTGGCGTGGGATGACGTCGGGCAGAACTCCCGACGTCACCCCGCCTCATTTCAATTTTCAGGTCGGTGGAGGCTCAGTCGAATCAGCTGTGCGTCCGCCGACCTGTCAATGGCCTATTGAGGCCATTGACAAAGTAATTAAAATAATTAGTGGACCTGCCCGTCCAATCTTAAGGTTGGCGGGCAGGCCGGGAGCCCTGGCGGGAATTGGAAAAAGCATGAAAACTCATCCGCCGGCAGGATGAGGTTTTATGTAGGTTTTTAAAAATTTAATAAACGCGTATTTAAAAGTGACAGTGTCACATGAGGGGACCCATCAGGGAATTTTTTTTCCCTCTGCTTTTAAGATTTTTATTGTGGAGCCGATCTCCCTGAGGCAGCACTTAGCCTCAGGGAGATTAGCGCGCTCCTTCATGCGTATGCGTGAAAGAGCGCACTCTTGGCTCAGGAAATCCAACCCTGCCCGCACTGGGAGCGCATAGCGCTTCCTTGCGGACATCACGCTGGGCGGGCCTTAACTGGCCTGCCCACGTAAAATGGTGGCGCGCCCCCAACGGAGGCGCACCCGCTCCTGAACTTCCCCCCTAATGGGGGGAAAATCCTGCCCTTAGTCTGTGACCTCCATCTGTTTTCCTTCTTCTCCTTCAAAAATGTAATCCTACCCAGGCTGTTGCAGTTGAAACAATGACTGAATTTTATAAGACTCCCCTTTGTGCACAGTGACTTAATTTAGAGTTAATTTATGAAATATTTTAATAAAGTTTTATAGGAAATAAATAAAGGCTAGATTAGCAGTGAATTCAATGGCAGTTTGCCATTTAACAATTGGAAATATTTAACTCATCCTTCATAATTTCCTCCTGTCATTTGGTCTAATTACATGTTATAAACTAACATGGAATAGATTTAACAAACTATTTAACCCTTTCATGACTGCTGGTAATGGCCACTGCCTTAAGGTGTTCTGGCAAGTTAGGCTAAACCTTTTCCCTAGTTCCTGTTGAAATGTAATTAGGGTAAGAACCAAAGCTCAATTTTTAAAGAAGAAATTATTCAGCCAGAACATACTACTTATAACAGAAGAGACTGGTTATGTGTAATTTGTAAAATATCTGTATATATAACATTGTAATAACTTACAACATAGAAAAGCAGATTTTTTTTCACCAGGAATGCAAGAAACTTCAAGAACAGGAAGAAGCTAATAGACTGAACAAGCCTACGCCTTTTCATAGATCAACCCTACCTACAGTTTCCCATCATATCCCTCTTGACGGAATTTACATTATCTACTTCTAAGGTCTTTCGTGGTATTTTATTTCATAAGGTTGTTCTCTTTTGCATGAAAAGCATTCTGGCTCTCTCCTTATTCCCAACATGCCCTTCATTATCCTGTATCCTCTGGTATTTGAATTTTTCACTACAGTGAACATAATAAAATCTCTTGATGTCACATGCTGGAAGGGAGGTCAAGCAACATAACTGCTGGGAAATAGACTTGTCTAATACTGTAACATGAAAGTGCAACATTTTTTTTAAAGAAATCATTTTAGATTAGGAGTTAGAGAAGGGGAGCTAAAAAGTCTGGGTTCAAATGACTTAGGTTCTTACAACTGCACTAGAAATAAAATAATAAACAAAGTTTTTTGTTAAATTTCAAATAATGTTACATTATAAAATCGAGCAATGACAACAACTTACAATTATACAAAGAGATAAAAACAAAAAGCTAAAAGCTACTGTGGATGCTGGAAATCCAAAACAAAAACAGAATTACCTGGAAAAACTCAGCAGGTCTGGCAGCATCGGTGGAGAAGAAATCAGTTAACGTTTCGAGCCTTCACGGCCCTTCGGCAGAACTGAAGCATAGTTAGGAGAGGGGTGAAATATAAGCTGGTTTAAGGTGGGGGGGCGGGGGGGGAGAGAGAAGTTGAGGGTGTGGTGATTGTGGAGATAAGCAAGCAGTGATAGGAGCAGATAATCAAAAGATGTCACAGACAAAAGGATCAACGAGGTGTTGAAGGTGGTGATATTTGTCTAAGAAAAGTGCTAATTAAGAATGGAAGACAGGACACTCAAAGTACAGCTCTAGTGGGGGTGGGGTGGAAAGACTAACAAGGTTTTAGTTTTAGATTTAAAAATAATGGAAATAGGTGGGGAAAGAAGAATCTACATAAATTATTGAAAAAAAAGGGGGTGGGGAGAAACGGGGTGGGGATGGGGGGAGGGGGAGTTTAAGATCTAAAGTTGTTGAATTCAATATTCAGCCCGGAAGGCTGTAAAGTGCCTAGTCGGAAGATGAGGTGCTGTTCCTCCAGTGTGCGTTGGGCTTCACTGGAACAATGCAGCAAGCCAAGGACAGACATGTGGGCAAGAGAACAGGGTGGAGTGTTAAAATGGCAAGCGACAGGGAGGTTTGGGTCTTTCTTGCGGACAGACCGCAGGTGTTCTGCAAAACGGTCGCCCAGTTTGCGTTTGGTCTCTCCAATGTAGAGGAGACCGCATTGGGAGCAACGAATGCAGTAGACTAAGTTAGAGGAAATGCAAGTGAAATGCTGCTTCACTTGAAAGGAGTGTTTGGGCCCTTGGACGGTGAGGAGAGAGGAAGTGAAGGGGCAGGTGTTGCATCTTCTGCGTGGGCATGGGGAGGTGCCATAGGTGGGGGTTGAGGAGTAGGGGGTGATGGAGAAGTTGTACTTTGTACCCACTAGAGCTGTACTTTGAGTGTCCTGTCTTCCATTCTTAATTAGCACTTTTCTTAGACAAATATCACCACCTTCAACACCTCTTTGATCCTTTTGTCTGTGACATCTTTTGATTATCTGCTCCTATCACTGCTTGCTTATCTCCACAATCACCACACCCTCAACTTCTCTCTCCCCCCCCGCCCCCCCCCACCTTAAACCAGCTTATATTTCACCCCTCTCCTAACTATGCTTCAGTTCTGCCGAAGGGCCGTGAAGGCTCGAAACGTTAACTGATTTCTTCTCCACCGATGCTGCCAGACCTGCTGAGTTTTTCCAGGTAATTCTGTTTTTGTTTTACAATTATACAATGTCCCTTTCTCAGAAAAGTGGCTGCAAGTGCTTGACATGGGCAAAAGGGAGATGGTAAGTAGGAGATTGGAATGTTTAAGGGCTAAAGGATTGAAGGGTATCATCAAAGGTTTTTAAACTGGCCTTTGAAGGAAAGGAGGCAGGAAGGTGAAGTAGACTTAGGAGAAGGGGCTGAACATCTTACAAAGGTTATGACTTAAATAATGGCTTTGAATAGTGGAGAGAAGAGACAACGTGGAAGAGCAGAATACAAAACGGAAGGAGCGTGGTGATTGGAGAGGAGCAGTGATCTAGAATGGAAAAGGAAAATAGAATGGGTAATCAAGAGTGGAACAGCAGTAATCTAGAATGGGAAGGAGGAGGCTGTTGGGTTAGAGCTGTAATTTAGAATGCAGGGGAGTGTAGGGTGTGGGCTGCAACAAATGACAAGTTAAAATTGCCTAGTTAAGATGGAGGAAGCCTGTAGAGGAATTTGTGAATGGAGACTTGTAAAATGACTTTAACATCATTACATGGGTGGACAGGAGGTCACTGTAGTTTAATAATGATGAATAGAGTGGGGAAAAAAGGCTTCTGTAACCTTATACAGAAACAAACTGATTGAAATGCATCATAATTTAGTAGTTTCAGAGAAGAGAATGCCCGAACAATAAGCACCTTAGGACATTTTATTACACTGAAAGGTGCAGTATAAATGCAAGTTGTTGTTGTTGATGTTGTAAATACATACAGGCAATCACAAATTAATATAATTGTAAAGAGAAGCTAAACATCAGGATACAGACCATTGAACAACCAAGAATGCCTTTGTACTCTTAATGTACACAAGCATTAGAGCTCACATTAACATCAGTTGAAAGGTTTAAGGACCTTTATCTCCTTAGAGCAGCTGTCACAGTTTGGCAGTTGATTTCTGCCATTGATTTGCTCAAACCATTTAAACTCATGGCCCAAAAGATCTCTACTTATACTAAGCATATCATTGCAGCTGAAAGTTACAGTAACATTTGTGTCAGCAGCCGTCTGGATTGATTAGTCAACTATTTCTAAAGGCTACGTATTTAGGAAAGCATGTCTCTTCTGCACTCCCAACACCTACCCACCCCTGCCACAAAAGCCCCTCAGATGAACAGCAAATTGCATGTACTTATCAAAGGCAAAGGCATGAAAAGCTGGAAGTAGATTCTTAGTGTGTGGTTTTCTGCTTTATAGTCAATTTCTATTTTTATGGTCTTATGGCTTAGAGAAATAAGCAAAATATAGTTCATTAGCCTGTACTTTCAACACAATTATTGTAAAATGACAGCCTTTCATTTGTCTTTTCAAATTTCTAAACATTCATAATTCAGCATTAAGTGACTAACCTGGCTTGTTTGTGGATTGGACGGGCCACAGCCAAGTTGTACAAAGTTCTTTGCCGACTCCTGAGGGGTAAGATGTGGTGGATATCTGATTGTTGGATGTGAGAAGTAACTACTGGGAGCAGGAGGGAGAATGGAGGATGCTGAAAAATGTAGCGGTGAAGGAGGAGGTGGGCTTCTTGTTGAGATGACTAGAAATTGAAAAGAATAAAAAATTAATAGGTTTTCTATGCTTTGAAATTTCTGCACAATGCTGGCCTCAAAACATTTACAATGCTCATATTTTCAGTTCCTGTAACAGAATCACAAAATTGTTATGGTGCAGGAGGCCATTTGGCCTGTTGTGTCTGCACCGGCTCTCCAAATGAGCATCATGACTCAGTGCAATTCTCCTGCATTTTCCTCGTAACCTGCATATTGCTTCTATTTAAATAATCAATCATCTAATGCCCTCTTGAATGCCTCAATTGAACCTTCCTCCGCCACACTTCCAGGCAGTGCATTCCAGACTCAAATCACTCACTGTGTGAAAAGTTTCCTCTCACGTCGCATTTGCTTCTTTTGCAAATCACTTTAAATCTGTGCCCTCTCATTCTCAATCCTTTTATAAGCAGGAACAGTTTCTCCCTATCTACTCTATCCAGCCCCCTCATGATTTTAAACACCTGTATTAAATCTCCTTCTCTCCAAGGAGAACAATCCCAACTTCTCCAACCTATCTTCATAACTGAGGTTTCTCATCCCCGGAACCATTTTTGTAAATCTCTTCTGCACTTTCTCTAATGTATTCACACCCTTCCTAAAGTGTGGCACCCAGAACTGTACACAATACTCCAGCTGAGGTCTAACTAGTGTCCTATACAAGTTCAGCATAATCTCCTTGCTCTTGTACTCTGTGCCCCTATTAATAAAGTCTAGGATACTACATGCTTTATTAGCTGCTCTCTCTGCCTGTCCTGCCACCTTGAATGACTTATGTACATATACATCCAGGTCCCTCTGCTCCTGCACACCCTTTAGAGTTGTACCTCTTATTTTATATTGAAGCCAAACTATTTGTGTGTGTGTAGCATTAGTTTAATAAAGGCTTTCGATACAACCCAGTGGAACATTAATTTAAGGGAGTATAATCTAACACAATTATTTTAACAAAGCAAAGTCAAAGCATCCAATCACTCTCCTCTACTAATTTGCAATCAGTTGAATAAATTTGCTATTTTGCTTGTTTAAATCCGTAAAATCTCAAGTGCACAGTTCCCCTTGATTAATGTCACTGAAGTGTATTTATTTGTCCTCTTCACAAAGCTCTTTTAGAGAAGAACTACTCGGAAGAGGACAATTCAAAACTATTTGGGGAAAAATAGACAAAACTCATCAGGGGCTAAATACACAAGATTCAAAGCATTACCCCCTTGAGTAAAGTTTTCTGTTTAAAAACAAGAACATTGGACTCTTCTAAAGATAGCAATCATCAATGCTGGATCTTTCAGTAAAAAAAAACTCTTTTATCGAAAATATTTCATCAGTTATATTTGATGTTGAGTCTATATGCAGAAAAAGGCAGTGTCTAAATTGATACAATGGAGTATAGGTGATGCCTAGTGCTGCCTATTTCTTTGTTCCTTGTTCTTCCTTCCTTCAGCAGAATTATCTTGTGGCTGTGTTATCGAATTCCAGCAGGAATTTAATCATCAGAAGGTCCATTCCAGAGTGGTAATAAATAGCTAGATTTCTCTTCAAACTTTTAGATACAGGGCACAACTCAATTCACAAGTGGACATGAGACAGTCAAGTTCTGAATAATGACCATCACTAGTACTGAGTGTACTGTGCCACAAAAATGTCTTTATTTTGCACTAGTTAAAGCTAGTCAAATGGCATATTCTTGGTTGAAATGAAATCTCCCCAAGCTGATTAAGCAAAAATCTGATCAAAAAACACTGTGCATCATTAAAAGGTGCCTGAGAGAATGATGTATCAGCTGTATTTTCCAATTTCTTTGTACCTATTTAATACACAGTACTAAAAGCATGAACTGAATTACCACTGTGTCCTGGGATGCCAGGGTGATGATGCGATGGGAAAGTGCTCAGTCGCGGTGAAGAACCTTGTGGAGATGTGGGGCCACTATACATTGGCTTCTCGTGCTTCTTCATTGTAGGAGATGCCATTTCTACCAAGTCATAGATAGAAATATGAAAACAAGTAAATACTTATATACAGGATTATTGGACCACTTAAGAAAAATGTATTGTTTCAGTAAAGCCCTGCCTTACTGTCAGGTAAAGCCACTATTACCACAATCTTGTACTGTTATTATGAATCACCTCTGCCTGTGATGAACTGAAGAGCAAACAAAAATAGCAAGTTATTAAAATTCTACTTGACAACTTTAAAAAAGCAAACATTTCCATCAAATCTCAAAGTGGCACACTTTAAAGGCATCATATGTGCAACTGATTGGTACATTTTTGGTTGTGATTTATTGCTGAACCAATCGACACAAGGGTCATGGGAACTGAAAATGCCAATCAAGAAGTTTAAAAACCTACAATCCAGAATTTGCCATCAGCAAACACTTTGACATAACCACAGGATGGGGAGATGGTGGTGAGTGGTAATGTCACTGGACGAGTAAGCTAGAGTCCCAGATTAATACTTTGGAGACACGGGTTCAAATCCCACCACAGCAACAGGTTGATTTTAAATTGAATAAATAAAATTTGGAATAGACAAACATACGAACAAGGAACAGGCATCGGCCCTCGAGCCTGCTCTGTCATTTAATAAGGTCATGGCTGATCTGAAAGTAACTTCAAATCTGCATCCTGCCTACTCCCAATAACCTATCACCCACTTGCCTACCTAGAATCTATCCACCCCTGTCTTTAAAATATTCAGATTCTGCTTCCACCGCCTTTTCAGGAAGAGAGTTCCAAAGACTTACGACTCTCTGAGAGAAAAAATTTCACCTTATCTCCTTAGGGCAGCCCCTTATTTTTAAACAGTGAGCCCCAGTTCTAGATTCTCCCACAAGAGGAAGCATCATCTCCACATCCACCCTGTCAAGAACCCTCAGGATCTTATATGTTTCAATCAAGTTACTTCTTCTAAATTCCAGCAGATACAAGCCTAGCCTGTCCAACCTTTCCTCATAAGACAACCCGCCCACTCCAGGTATTAGTCTGGTAAACTTCTCTGAAATGTTTCCAATGCATTTACACCCTTCCTTAAATAAGGTGACCAATACTGCACACAGTACTCCAGACGTGTCTCATTAGTGCTCTGTATAGCTGAAGCATAACCTCCCTACTTTTGTATTCAATTCCCCTTGCAATGAATGATAACATTTTACCGGCTTTCCTAATTACTTGCTGTACCTGCATACGAGCCTTTTGCAATTCATGCACTAAGACACCCAGATCCCTTTGCATCCTCTCACCATTTAGATAATCTGCCTCTCTTTCATTCTTCATGCCAAAATGGACAATTTCACATTTTCCACATTATACTCCATTTACCAGATCTTTGCACACTTACTTAACCTATATGTATATTTTTGTAGCCTCCTTATGTCTTCTTCACAACTTACTTTTCTACCT
The DNA here is from genome assembly GCF_964194155.1 of Cetorhinus maximus. Lineage (NCBI taxonomy): Eukaryota > Metazoa > Chordata > Chondrichthyes > Lamniformes > Cetorhinidae > Cetorhinus > Cetorhinus maximus. The sequence goes on along the minus strand of NC_135880.1, from coordinate 155,302,374 downwards.
AACATTGTGTCATCAGCAAATTTGACAACCATCCCTTCATCCAAGTTATTTATATAGATTGTAAACGGTTGAGGTCCCAGCACTGATCCCTGTGGCACACCACTCGTTACATCTTGCCAACCTGAAAAATACCCATTTATGCCTACTCTCTGCTTCCTGTTAACCAGCCAATCTTCTATCCATGCCAATATGTTACCTCCTATACCATGAGGTTTTATTTTCTGCAATAGCCTTTGATGTGGCACTTTGTCAAATGGCTTCTGGAAATCTAAGTACAGTACATCACCTTTATCCACCGCATCTGTTACTTTCTCAAAGAACTCCAATAAGTTGGCTGAACATGATTTCCCTTTCACAAAACTATGTTGACTCTGCCTGATCACCTTGAACTTATCGAAGTTCCCCACTATAACTTCTTTAATAATGGCTTCTAATGTTTTCCCTATGACAGATGTTAAGCTAACAGGCCTGTAGTTTCCCACTTTTTGTTTCCCTCCCTTTTTGAATAATGGAGTTACATTTGTTATCTTCCAATCTAATGGGATCTTCCTCAAATCTAGGGAGTTTCGGAAAATTAAAACCAATGCATCAACTATCTCACTAGCCACTTCTTTTAAGATCCTAGGATGAAGTCCATCAGGACCTCGGCATTTGTCAGCCCGTAGCTCCAACAATTTACTCAGTATCATTTCTCTGGTGATTGTAATTTTCCTCTGTTCCCCCCTCCCTTCCATTTCCTGATTTATAGCTGCTTCTGGGATGTTACTTGTATTCTCTATAGTGAAGGCTGATACAAAATACCTCTTCAATTGATCTGCCATTTCCTTGTTTTCCATTATCAATTCTCCAGACTCACTTTCTATAGAACCAACAGTCACTTGTTTAACTCATTTCTTTTTAAATATTTATAGAAACTCTTACTGTCTGTTTTTATATTTCTGGCTAGCTTTCTCTCGTACTCTTAATTTTTCCCTCCTTATTAGTCTTTTAGTCATCCTTTGCTGATCCTTATATTCTGTCCAATCTTCTGACCTTCCACCTATCTTTGCACAATTGTATGCTTTTTCTTTAAGTTTGATACTATCTTGAACCTTTTCAGATAACCATGGAAGGTGTGTCCATCCCTTGGACTTTTTCTTACAAATTGGAATGTGTCTATTCTGTGTATTCTGAAATATCCCCTTAAATGTTTGCCACTGCATCTCTATTAACCTATTCCCTAACCTAATTTGCCAATTCACTTCAGCCAGCTTTGCTTTCATGCTCTCATAATTGCCCTTATTTAAGTTAAAAACATAGGCCAGGATATTACACTGGGCACGTGTCAGACTTGCGGCCCGACATCATCGTGCACTCACGTGATATTTCATTCGGCGGGTGTGCACCGGAGTCGGTTGTGCGCCTGCCGATAATTGAAAGGCCTATTAAGGCCATTAATGAGCTAATTAAAATCAAGTTAACGCTGCCCATCTAACCTTACAGTTGGCGAGCAGGCGAAAAGGCCAAGCAGCCTTTACATTTTTTAGGAAACCTCATCCACGAGCGGGATGAGGTTTCCTAAAGCAAATAAACATTAAATAAAAACTTTATTTTGAAATTAAAAACATGTCCCACCTCATGTGACACAGTCACATGAGGGAACATGTTTTATTATATTTTTATTGTCTTAATTAATTTTTTAAAAAAGCGCTTCAATCTCCCTGAGGCAGCTCCGTGGACATGCTCATGCATGAACTGCACACGAGGCCTGGCTCTCCCTCTTCTCCCAGCCTCCACAGGCAGCGCTCAGTGCTGCCGCTCACAATCCGTGCAGGGCGGGTCTTAATTGGCCCACCCGCGTGAAATTGCGGTGCGGAGCCAATCGCGGGCAGCGGTCGGCTTTCCGACTGCCCCCACCCGCTCCCGCCGAGCCCGCCCAATGAGGGAAAAATTCTGGCCATAGTCTTGGCCCCACTCCTCTCTACCTCAAACTGAATGTAAAATTCAATCATATTCTGGTTGCTGCTACCTAGGGGTGCAATGACTATGAGATCATTAATTAAACCCATCTCATTGCACAATACCAGCTCTAGTATTGCCTGCTCGCTGGTTGGCTCCAGAACACGCTGTTCTAACAGACTATCCCGAAAACATTCTATGAACTTCTCATTAGGGCTACCTCTGCCCATCTGACTTTTCCAGTCTATATGTAGATTAAAATCTCCCATGATTATTGCTGTGCCTTTCCGACATGCTCCCATTATTTCTTCCTTTATGCTTTGCCTTACCATGTGGTTACTGTTAAGGGACCTGTTCACGACTCCCACCAGTGACTTCTTGCCCTTTACCATTTCTCATCTCTACCCAAACCATTTCCACGTCCTGGTTTCCTGAATTTAGGTCATCCCTCTCTATTGTGCTAATACCATCATTAACTAACAGAGCCACCCCTCCACCTTTTCCTCACTTCCTGGCCTCCCTAAATGTCCCATATCCTTCAATATTCAGGTCCCAATCCATGTCCTCCTGCAGCCATGTCTCTGTAATGGCTATGAAATCGTAATTATTTATTTCCATGAGCGCTCTCAGCTTGTTTCAGTTATGTTGACCATGACATCTTTCACCGATTGTTGGAAAAACTCATTTGGTTCACTAATGTCCTTTAGGGAACAAAATCTCCTGCCCTTACCACTTTGGCCTACATGTGACTCCAGACCCACAGCTCTTAATCGCCCTCGGAAATGGTCTTGCAAGCCATTCAGTTTAAGGACAATTAGCGATGGGCAACAAATGCTGGCCTTGCCAGCGATGCCCACACCCCATGAAAAAATAAAGAAAAACAAAGTTGTCTCAAAGCCCTTTGCAGTAAACTAAGTGTTTTTTTGGAGTGTAGTCACTGTTGCAATGTAGGGAAAGGTAACAGCCAATTTACTCTTAGCAAGGTCCCATAAACAACAATGAGATAATGATCAGATAACCTATTTTAATTATGTTAATTAGGGAATAAATATTGACCAGCACACCGGGAGAACTTGTTTGCTGTTTTTTGAATTAGGACCATGGGATTTTTTATGCCCACTTTAAGAGCAGATAGGGACCGCGGTTTAACATCTCATGTCAAAGATGGCACCTCCACCACTGGAGCACTTCTTCAGTACTTCAGTGGAATGTCAGCTGAGATTATGTGCTCTTCTATGGGATGCACCCTTGATCTCACAGCCATTGGAGTCAGGGGCAAGGGTGCTCTCAATGAGCTACGGCTTGTGCTAATTGTCTGGCAATATTTATCTGGAATAAAGTACTAAAGATAAGGGAGTCATGCATTGTGCACTCCTGGAGAATTCATTTTCAGGTCGGGAAGAAGGTAGCTGATTTTGCTGAATCACATTAGCTGAATTACTTAACAAGGAAGAAGCTAGAGGGAGAGCCTTCCCGTGCGGCACCCACCCTGCCACCCACCCCCCCACCCCCCCTGCCCCCCGCCACCCATTTCCTGTAGTCAGAAGTATCAAAATAGAAGAAAAAACCCATGTTGAAAGTCAACCATCAGGGTGGTCTATTAAGAGAAAGGTAAAGCCTGAGGAGTTTATTATAAAACTAGTGTACACCAAGTACATAATTTGTTTCATTGCAAAGATGTGCTAAAGGAGTGTGCACTTTGTCCACTAGCAGGGCTGTGTGGTTTACTATTTTTTCTTATTCAAGAGAAGTTTGGAGCTAAGGAAAGAAAATGCATTTAATAAATATAACTGTCTCTTTGTACAATCGCTTGCATTATATAAAAGAAAGCAGTTTAATGATTCATATCTAACCTCGTCTCATTAAAGTATTTTCACTCCACTTACTGAAAGATGGGAGAAGCATATATGAAGGCACACAGGAATGATATGATATCCAGTTTGAATCATAGGAAGGTACTACTATTATCCCTCCTCCCATTAGATTACACTATCATTAGATATTGGGCAGTAGATGTCCACTCCTGAATATAAGACATAGGGGCCACTTTTGGAAGTCCAGTTTTCTCTACATTCAGCTATTTGTCCTTGACTCCATATCTAACCTTTGTCACGAGCCTATCATGTTGACCACTCTTTACGTCAACAAAATCTTCCCGATATCAGCCTTAAATTTGCCTTTTACTAGATTGAACCTGTATCCCATTCTGGTTTCAGTAATGTTTTGTATTTATATAGTCATAGGGCAGAATTTTCCATGCCCGCTGGTGTTGGACTTGTTCAGCGGCATGAGCAGACAATAAAGCAAGAAGGCCAAAAATCAGTTTCACGACATCGATATTACATGTTGAGAACCTCATTGTAATGCATCTGCATATCATTATAAGGCCAGCCCACCGGAATCATCCCCCCTCCTGCTGGGTCGTCCGCAATCATGCCAACCTGTTCGACAACAGTATATATAAGGCATGTACTTGATGGGCTGTACTTTGAGGGGAACTTGGAGGTGAGTACACAGCGCTCGCCCGGGTTGCCTGTTGGACTTCAAGGTTGAGGTGTGTTGGAGAGGTGGGGGCAAGGGCTGCCCTGCGGTTGAGGCGACTTGGAGTTGGGGGCAAGGGCTGCCCTGCAGTTCATGGTAGTGCACAAGCACGTGCAGGGTGGGTGGGGGGGGGTCGGAGGGAAGTGGCCACACATTAGGGAAACCTTGTATAACGTGACCATTACTCTGCAGCTGAGACAGTTCAGACGCAGCTACATTGACATGCATGGAGTCGGGCCTCTAGCTTATCTGCCCACTCAAGCAACGCAGAGGCATGAAAGTGCCACCAAGTGCTCCAGAGATTTTTACCCCTTGGGCACAGGTTGCAAACTAATAAGCATTTTAGCGGACTGCAGAACAGTTGGACGACTGGGCACATTGTACAATATTCTTGCTATAGCTGGCTGTGGAACAGTCACTGGTGGAGGTGCTCACAGCCCATTGCAATGGCACCATCCTGGTTTGGACCAGTCTCCCCCATGCTTCAAGCTAACAGTGCAGCCATGCAGTGCAGGTTAGGAGAATGCCTGTGCCCGAGCTGAGAGCACAGCATGCAGTCCAATAGGCAAGGCTGCCGCCAATCGGTCAGGTGGAGTGGAGCGGAGGTGGTTGGAGTTTCAGGCAGCCATGCAGCACACTAAACTCTGGCCATCCAAATGGTGGCCAGCACTCTCTGGGATGCATTAAGGTGCCTTCAGGCTTAACCAAGAGAGGTTCTTAGTATACCCAAGCTGACCCACATGTCTCTCTCTTTCATCCTGCAGGAGGAGTACATCAGGAGCATGGAGCCTGGTGAACTAGCTATATACCTCATGGTGAGAGAGTGGGGACAACAGAGAAGAGAGCAACGAAGGCGCCTGGCTCCACAAAAGGAGGAGCAGCACCCTCAGGAAGAAGGGGCAGTTGGGACACCTGCACATGCCGCTGAAGTGCCACAAAAAGCCGTCGTTGCTCGGTGCCTAGCTAGACCCAGGGACTATAGATGGCGCCTTTCTGCAGATGACCGAGAACCAGCGTCTCTGAAGACTGTGCATGTCTAGGGAACTAGCTGGTTACATCTGCCAGCTACTGCAGGATTTAGTGCCACAGAGACATGGAGGGCATCCACTGCCAGTGACCGTGAAAGTGACCGCAGCACTCAATTTTTACACCAGTGGCTCCTTTTAGGGCTCCATAGGTGATGTCTGTGGGATATCACAAGCCTCAACCCACAAATGCATCCACGAAGTCATGGATGCCATCTTCGTGAGGACATAAAACTTTGCACTTTTCGCCCGTGACCAAGGGAGCCAGGATGCAAAAGCAATTGGATTTGCCCAGGTCTCGGGTTTCCCACAGGTGCAGGGTGTGATCGACTGCACACACATGGTGCTCAGGTCTCCATCGCAGAAATGGATCAATTTTGTCAACCGTGAGGACTTCCATTCACTGAATGTGCACCTCGTGTGCGACCACCACAAACGCATCCTGCAGGTCTGTGCACGTTTTCCAGGGAGTGTCCATGACTCCTACATTCTCAGTCGGTCAAAGATCCCTGACACCTTCCAAGGTCCACAGAAGCTGGAGAGTTGGATCCTAGGGGACAAGGACTACCCATAGAGGACATGGCTGATGACATCTGTGCAGTGGCCTCAGGCTACAGCAGAGCGAAGGTATAACAAGGCTCATCCTGCAACTCGCAGCTTGATGGAGCAAATCATCGGGATGCTGAAAATGAGGTTCCGGTGCCTGGACCGATCTGGTGGAGCCCTGCAATATAGTCCACAGCGGGTGCCACGCATCATCATTGCCTGCTGTGCCCTTTACAACCTGGCACTGCAATGGGGAGAGGAGCTGGCTGAGGAGGAGATGCAGGAGTTAAAGGTCTCCTCCGACACGGGTCAGGGTGTGGAGGTCCTTGAAGGCAATTATGATGGCGATGAGGCCGTCACACTGGCCAGACGAGGTAGGTGCACTCGGGAGGCCCTCGTAGCTGCTAGATTTGTGGAGGATGATGACGACATGCAGTGAGGACACTCCATAGATCTTCACTTTGAGAATGTCTGACTCTTGTCTGGCGGAGGGCAGCTCACTTGCACACTGTGATCAGGGTCATATCATGAAGACGTGGCCATGAAACTTTAAAGCACCTGATACTTTGTCTGCCTTCAGCACCTGACCGCTTCAGGAGCACAACATCATTGGTCGCAGATGCTGAAGAGATGGGGGACAGCCCCACCTTAAAGGCGCTGAGAGCACACAGAGAGAACGAGAGAACTCTGTGATGCCTGCTCACAACATTCCAGCAGCAATGACCAGCACTGCCGAGGTGCAGGCATCACTGATATGTCCAGGGAGTGAGAGGCCAGACCATTACATTGGTCTGAAGGCTGCACAGAGCACAGGGAAGAGGCCCTGGACTGAGATACCTGTCTTTATCTTGTGCAGAAAGGTTCCACATCTGAGTGACATGAACACTGTTCATCAGAACAAGGAGCCATAGGCAGGGAGACATTGTTGAGAGTTTATTTACAATAGTGAACATCATGTACAAGTGGTGAACACTCATGTCCAGGCTGTGCAATTACATCTTCTTAACCTTCCTAACCCTGCTGCTATGTCTTGGTGCTCCCCAGACATCCACAGCGCAGGTGGAGGCAGCCTGCTGACTGCTACATCGCATTTGTGATGACCTTGGCGGGTGTCCTCTGGAGGGCCAAGACCTGGAGGGCCCCCGCCTGCTTTTGGGGTCCTGCTGTGTAGCAGTGGCACCCTCCTCGGCCTGTGGAGCTGGAGCTGCTGAGGTCACAGGAAGAGAGGATTAGGATGAGCTGGACACTCCTGGCGTCACCTGGATGGATGGCCCCGGTGGGGTTACACCTGCTGATCCTCCTCTGTATGGGTGCCTGAGGGCCCCTGGCTGACTCCTTGAGAGAAGGGGTAGCTGGAGTGAGATTGAGCTGCCCAGGATCCCTCTCACGTACACACTGTTGGAGGCCAACTATGGCATCAACGATGGAGTTGAGGCCACACAGCAGTGCAGGAGCAACATCCTGGACCAAGGTCTCCATGGCTGTCACCATCCTACCAGTGTTGACCTCGGTGCATTGGTATGCTGGCATTATAACCGCAGCCTGAAGGTAGACAGACTCCTCCATCGCGCCTTACAATCTGAGAAGTGCAGTGGACATCTCTTCCTCATGTTCCTGAGCTTGCCTTTGCAGCTCCAGCAACTGTGGCATGACCGAGTCCAGAGGTTTGTCATCTGACTCGGACTCAGTGAATTTCTGGCCTCCAGCAGTCCTCCGAGTGGCGGGGACCTGGGAAGTCCCTGTCTCCGCCTGCTGTGGATCAGAATATGCGATGTGCTCACCAGATTGTGATCCCGCAGCTATTCTAAAGCTACGTTCCCCTGAGGTGTATGTCCCTGTGCTGGTGGGGGGTGTGGGTGAGCCCTGTGACGGATCTTCAGGGAGGGTTTCAGCGGATTTCTCTTCTGACCTTCCCTCGGAGCTTGATTGGAGGCCCTGGGTCATGGACTCTCTTGGTTGTTTCCCAGATATGCTCTCCCAGGAGAGATAATTAGTGCATGGCAGTGGCCTGTGAAACAGGACACATCATGGTTGTCGGATAGATGTTGCACTGCTGGATCCTCACTTGTTGGAGTACCACCGACCTCACCGTCAGCACAGGAACGGTCCAGATCCTCGCTGGCTAGCTGGATGGCTCTGTTTTCAAAGTCGATGAGGATCTTGATTTCAGGCATTCCTCCACTGATCTGTGACCTCTCCCTCTTGTTGTGTGCCAGCTTGTCCTGCATGAATAAAGATGGAGAGAGTTTAAGCAGGATGCCTGCCAGGCCAGATGGTAAGTATGCCTGGCATGTGTGGGTGGCGAGTGGTCCCATGGACGGGATAAGGGCAATGAAGGTGTGTGTGAGAGAGAATGGTGACATCACTTGAACTGGCAGTGAGTGAGGGCTCTGTAGATGTGTGATGGGTTTGTGAGTGTGTGAGTTGAGAGTGGTGAGAAGAGTGACTTACCCTGGCGGAACGGAGGAGATCATTCATCCTCTTTCAACACTGGGTGGCTGTCCTCTTTAACAGGCTGTTGGCGCTGATCACCATTGCCATCACCTCCTAAACTGGATTAGTGATGCCGCTGCTCATCCTGCGGCCAGAGCCGAAGTAGAGAACATCATGGCGGGCCTGCACTGCATGCAAAAAGCGCTTAAGGCCTGCATCATTGAACCTGGGGGTGGCAGTTTTCATGCCTATCGGGGCCATGTCTTTTGTGCAGCTGTCATGGGCTGGAAGCACTGAGAGGTGTGCACATGGCTGCACTTTAAATGTGGCACTTGGCATGATGAAGCAGAGAGGTGATGGCATAGTGGGTGAATGAGAGCCCACCCGCCATTGAAAAGGTGTGTTTCCTGGGAATGCATAATTATTTGTGGCGGGTTTGGGATGATACATGTGAGAAGCCACCATTGCGGCCGGCAAGTAAAACATCTGGGACGATTCCCCCCATAGTCTCATTATGGTACAGGAGAACATTCAGCCCACTGAGTCCAAGCCAGCTCTCTGTAAAGCAATCCAGTCAGCTCCATTTCCCCATTCTATCCCTGTGCAATGCAGGTTTAGTTCCCTCAAGTTCCCGTCCAATTTCCTTTTGAAATCATTGATCATCTCCACTTCCACCACTCTCGGAGGCTGGAAGTTCCAGGTCATTACCACTCGTTCCGTAGAAAAGGTTCTTCCTCACATTCCCCCTGTATCTCTTGCACAAAACCTTTGACCATTTCCCTTATCCCTTGTATCATCAGCTGATGGGAGCAGCTTTTCTTTGTATCCCTTATCTAAACCTGTCATAATCTTGTACACCTCTATCAAATCTCCCCTCAACCTTCTTTGCTTTAAGAACAACCCCAGCTTCTCCAACCTAACTTGGTCACTAAATTCCCTCATCCCTGGAACTGTTCTGGTAAATCTCCTCTGCACCCTCTCAATAACCTTCACATCCTTCCTAAGTGTGGTGACCATAACTGGACACAATTCTCTTGTGACTTAACCAATGCTTAATTGAGGTGCAGCAGAACTTCCCTGCTTTTGTACACAATATAAAGCCTACTATCCCATGTGCTTGGCTAATGACTCTCTCAATATGTCCTGCCAGCTTCAAAGATTTATCCACATCAACCCACAGGTCCACTCTGTCCGTGAATACATTGCTTCTCTTCCCTTAACTATTTATAAAGCTCATCTATTTAAAAGATTATGTCTCAGGCACTTCTTTTCAAGGCAGAAAAGTTCAAAATTGACTTGGATGTGGAGTTAAAGTCTGAAAAATATGAATGCTGATGCAAACCCACCTCCAACCAGGTCACTTCTGGTTTTAACTAAGCTTGGGAGTTCGATGTCAGAACCTGATCTAAGGAAACCAGATGGAACCTTAAATATGATAATGAAGCATTGTCATTCCACTTTTGAACTTTAACATCTGTTGGCCTGGTTTCCTGACATCAGGAAACATGGCAATTCCTCAAGATGAGGGCTTGGTTAACCCAGGAGGTGTGTAGCTTCACACATACCACCTGAATCCAGGTCACAGCATGTGATGCCTCCGCAACCAGGATCCCCTGCTCCTGCATCAGACCGGATTCCCACACCACCTCCAGGCCCTGATCCCCACACCAACACCAGGCATCCAATTTTCTCTCACCACCCCCCACCACCTCCAGAAGACTCTGATCCCTGCCCAACTCCCCCACTCCAGATGTCTGACATCCCATCCCCACTTCTCCAGGCCCCCAAACTTACCGCTGGGGTCACCAGTCTACCTGACTCCATCCTCCCCCAATTGACACACCATCCCGCTCCTCAAATTGACCCTTCCCCCAATCAATTCCCTCCCGCCGGTCAGTTCTACTCTCCTCCTGTGCAAACTGCCTCCTCCCCTGTTCAACTCCCCCTTCTCCCCTGCCAACGACTGCCCTCCCCCACAATTCATTTCCACCTCCAATTGGCCCACCCAACAATCAACCCCAAAGGTCGATGCTCCACATAAGTACTTGTCACATGGTGGCATCAGCTTCTTGCATATTGGGCATTAACGTGCACGATATTGTGATTCACATCACACAGTGGCAGAGCATTAATCGAATGAAGGCTTTTCTTGTTCACAGAGTTGAGGGGGTTGGCATATGTGGCATTCATTGCCATATGCATTCCATCAATTACTGCTTGCACTTCTGGGATCGTTGGACCTCTGGGAATCCTATCAATTAATAGGGCTCACTCTCTGTTGATCTAGTTTCATTGAGAAGGAAATGAAGTGCACAGCACTTGCCCCTCCAATCAAACCCATAAATCCATGAAAAGAATGACACCACAATTATGAATTCTTTAGTATGATGGTGTCATGAGGTTTGATCATCAGATTGACAATGTGCTGTTGGCAGCCAGCAGCGGTTCATCCAATCACATGCTATAATATAATGTAAACTTTATTTTCAGTGGTACTACGGACCCAATATTTCATGGGCCTAGTGAGTGGCAGTCCGAGCCATGCAAAGCAAGCACCTTTTTCTCATTGGCTGCACTGTGACCAGTGATAGGCTGATACACCAAAAACAGGACAGCAATATCTGGAAGCCATTTGCCTGCCCTTGAGCACCATTCTCCTGGAGTCCACAGCTAATGCAAAATTGCCAAATGACACTGAGAGTTGGCATCATGACTGAAAACTGCCAGCGTTGCAAAAGCTAACTGAAAACTGAACAAAACCATCTTATGAAAATAACAGATAGCTTAAAATGGCTGTAATCTAATCTCAGTTTTCATACACTTCTAAACTGCTTGATTAGATTACTGACTTATAATTGCTCCCAGATATTTCTACTCTCCATTTAATATCTACTTCCTGTATACTTTTATTACTCTATTCTCCTAATATTTCTTTTAAGCTACAGGTTCCTTTAATCACTGTTATCCTTCTTACTAGTGCATTACTAACCTATTTACAACTGCATTTAATTTTTGTGTGTTCTGGCTGTGCTTATTACAGCTACCAATTTATCATAATGCTGAAGTACAGCTAAGTACTTTGGCAAAAGGAATGGTGCCTCACTGACAAATGTCTTTTGTGTAAGGTTTATAATGGCTAAGGCATATTAGTTTATCCACAAGTAATTATTATTCATCACCAGCATTCTGCTTTATATCAAAAAGTTTTAGTATGTAAAACTGGCTGCACAACACATAAGTGCTATTCTTTGGGTTGTCAGAGCTCCTTTGCACAAAAGTAGTTTTTATTAAAAAATTTGAAATAATATATTGTTCACCAAATTTTGGCATCAGTCATTGTTAACGTCATTTAAATAATTTGTAAAAATTGCAAACATTAATAAATTGCCTGAGGTAATATCATATTCCACTCTATCAGTTAACAAGTAGACTACAAATTTGTCAGTTAGATGAGGCAATGTAGTATTTAAAGGGGCATTTTCATCGAGATGGTTTGCTTACAGCCAGAAATTTAAACAGATTGCTTCTTGAGCATAACACAACCTGGAGCTTGACAGCAAGCCCACTGTGAGTGTGAGTATTTTTATGTTATGACACAGTGGGATCTTCAGGCAGAAACTTTAATTTAAGAATCAGGTTGCTAAGTACTTAAAAAAATAATGCTGTGAATAAGATCACTTTAGAATCACTGTTCCCTAATCTAGCTGGATGCCGCCATTGTTATCTGTAGCAGCCTATGCTGTAACAAACCTATCATGTATCTCCACACAAGATGTCACTGCTTCTTTAACATTTTTAGAAGTAGATTGTATCTTAACTAATTGCTCATAGATTGGTCTCTCCAAAATCAACAGAGACATTTCTAAAATATTACAACTGCATCCAAAAAACAGATCACATTTCTCTTCTAGTCAAAAGAATGGGATCGAAACCATTCTGAGCATAACAGACAAGCTTCAGGGGGGAAAAAAATCACAAGTGAAACTGGTGTACTTTGTACCAAGATTCAATTTGTCATTCTCCATAATAAATTATAATAACTCCTTAACCTTATGCCTTTTCCATCTTGGAGATTGCTTTAATTAGTTGTCTGCTTTTAGTGAAATAAACCCAGTCAGGTCAAAGAAATCAAAATCTAGTAAGGAGTCATCACTTAAGAGAAGAGACCTTCACACTGCACTCAATTTCACTTAACTCTCTCACCACTGAATGTCTGTGCTAAGTGTCAAAATATAACTAAGATTTATATTCTATAGAAGCTAAAAACATTGCTATTGATGATTTAAAATATAGGGCGGAATCATCCCAGATTTGCACTAATTGTGGTAGTGGGCGTGAAAAAAGACGTTTTACCCGCCACATTAATTAATGCAGCCACATGAAACACAACGACTCACTGGCCGATGGCCTCTGAATCACCCGCCACGCCATTAGCTCACCATTTCCTCACTCTGGGTGCCATATCTAAACTGCAGCTATGCACACAGTTCTCAATGCTTTCAGCCCAGAACTGCTCCAGTGAAGACATGGCCCTGAAAGCCAAGAAGAGTTCAGTGAACCATCTCTGGAATGCCTTTTGGAGGCTTGCCTTGATGTCCTCCACTCCTGCTCTAGCTGCAGGAGGTCCAGCAATCTCACCACTCCAGCTTGGGAGGCGGTGGCAGTGGTGGTCAGTGCCAATGCTGCATAGAAGAGGTTGGCCATCCAGTGCAGAAAGAGGGTGAATGATCTCATCCGTGCCGCCAGGGTAAGACAACCATCTCATCACTCTAAACTCATTCAATCACAAGGCCATCGCACATTCACTGGCATCTTGCACACTGCCAGCTCAAGGGGCATAACCACTCACTCTCCCACACACATCCTCACATCTCTATCTGGCCTCATTTCCTCTGGAGACTGCCTCCTCAGCCCTCACCATCTTGAGGCCACTTGCACAGATCAACATGTGCCCCGCACACACCCCGGGATACCCCCTTTCCCCAGTACAGCCTTCGCCCTGCAGCTTCTTGCCTTGCCTGAGGCCACTTCTCCCTCTTCCCCAAGCAAGCCCTCGCCCTGCAGCCATTGAAAAGCCATCCCACCTTGGGGCTGGTCTGGTAGATAGAGACCTGCCCATGAGCCCTCCTAAAAGTGATGTGGTGCTGTCTGCGAAGCCTGGCGCTGATGCTTGCAAGTACTGCCTGAAGCAAGGTAGGCAAACAAACCTTGAAGTCCCGAGCGAAGTGCGGCCTGCTAGATGCACATCGCTTATGTACAGTTGTGAAACACTTCAGCGAGATTGCCTGGATGATCCAGCGTGGGGGGGATGATTCCGGTGAGCCGAGCTTATAATGAGATGCTAAAGTATTGAAATTAGGTTCCCGACATGCGGCGGTGGCGGGAAACGTGGCCCGCCACTGACAGGTGGAATGGACAATCACAAACTGGTTTCATGACGGTGTAAACCGATTTTTAGCCTTCTCGCCATGTTATCTGCTCACACCCGCCATGACACCCACCACCAACGGAAGCGGAAAATTCCGGCCATGATTATCCAATTTGAATATATTTATAATAGGTCACTCAGTAATTATGATAGGCCACTGCAGAAATACAGAACTTAAAGGGTCAATGGTATGAGATACCTGACATCTGCATTTCCATTGACCTTTATTATCCCTAAGAATTTCCACTATATTTAATTGGAAATGGCTTTCTGGGTTTCATTGGATTTACTAGAAAAATGTACTTTAATTTTGCTAGATTTAAACTTTCTCTAATTAAACTCCTACTAAATAGGTTCTGTACCTATTTTTTTCAGTTTGCAGTGTAGTTCAGGCAGGAACCCTATTATGAGTAAATGCATTGTACTTAGAAGAACGCTTGAATTAGTCTTCAAGTAAAAAACAGCCTGGAAGAACTCAATCCTTTAAATCACATTAATAAAATGCAAGCCACAAAAAAACAAAGGAAAAACCCCATCAAATGCCTTTGTTTCTGCACCTGGGTGTCATCTTTAAGCTCTGAATGTAATGTCAATTAAATTACTAACCACCTGTTAAATAGATATATAATCTTATTTGCCCAGACAAGCAAGAACATTCACCTGAACACCTGCAAACACTTTGCAGCCAAATGTGACAAAATGTTAATATGCATTTAAAATAGCATTGAAGAAAATAAAAAAAGGATTCCAAAAAAAGTAGCACAAAAGCATGCATTATGTATTTTGAGTCTGTAACAGGCTCTGTAAAATATATCGGGCTGGATTTTGTGGTCAGCAGCCAAACAATGGCACTCACCGCTGACCATGAAGAAAGCTGGCCATAAAGACCTAGTGATCTCTCTGCCACGGATTTCCCCTTTCCTGTTGTCAGTTTGTATCTGACATGAAGTCAAGCGGATCTCCTTGTGTCTAGCAACAGAACTGTCATCAAGCTGCTAATCATATCTAAGTATTTTCACAGACAGCAAATCAGAAAGTAAAAATCAGAGAATCCCTTCACCTTTAATTTTTACATTTTACAGGTAGCCAAATAAATGGTTAGGGCATTTACATATGGAATTAATGTGGAAGCTAAAATATTTTAAACAAAATTAAAATATATGTTAATAATATATGGAAATTCTTATTATAACTGAAAAATTTGACATTCAACAATTATAAAATTACTTTTTTCAAGGCCAGTGAGGCTGTTTAGCAAAATTCTGAATTTAGTATACTGTTAAAACCCAGCCACGTCTCATTAAACAAGGTGTACCTTTTTCAAGGGTTTTTTTTAACAGAGGGGCTAAGGGCCGGATTTCCGTGGAGTCGGACTGACTCTGGAAACTTTTAAAATGGCGGGTTGGACCCGGATATAAAAGTACTGGCCCCATTTCCAACAGATCCCATTTTGCCTGCAGGGGGAGGGTGCTTTTAAAACAACTGGGACCAAGGGCAGAATTTTTCCCTCGTTAGGCGGGCGTGCGCTCGGCCCAAACGGAAGTAAAATAGTGCGCGATGACGTCGGGCGAGCATCCCGGCCTCATCACGCACTCTCACGATATTTCACCTGGCGGACGTGCGCAAGACGCAGCAGCACACCTGCCAACAATTAAGAGGCCTATTAAGGCCCTTAATTAATTAATTATCAAAATTTTTGCTGCCTGTCCAACCATTTGGTTGGCAGGCGGGTGAATAGATCAGGCGGCCTTTGCATTTTTAACGAAATCTCATCCACAAGTGAGATGAGGTTCCGGATAGTAAATAAAAAACCCATAAAAATTTTTGAAACTCATTTTTAACATGTCCCTGCTCATGTGACAAGAGTCACATGAAGGGACATATTTTCCTTATTTTTGAAATCTTTCTTTTTCATTTTAAAAACCTTCAGCTCCCTGAGGCAGCTCTGTACCTTCGGGGAGCTTTCACTGAGCACACCCCCCGCGCATGCGCACACTTCAGCGCTCGTGCTCCTCCCGCCCCCACCTTGGCAGTGCAGAGGCACTGAGTGCACCTTTCACACTGGCTGGCCGTTAATTGGTCAGCCAATGTGAAATCGCGGTCAGGGCCCAATTGCGGGCGGCGGTCAGTTTCATGGCCATTCCCGGGCCTGCTGGCCCGATGAGATAAAAATTCTGCCCCTAGCTTTCAGCATTTAACTGCACAAGTACAGACTCCAGAAGTTGCTGACATTTTCAGTGGCAAATGCTGGAAATTTAGCTATGATTAATATTGCAAAATCTGGGCCGTACACACTGCAAATACAACAATGGCAAATTACACAACTTTATATTGGTTTACTGGAAATGCCATCAAATGTGTTTGTATTGTAGGACAGTGTAGGAAGGGAATCGCCAAAGTGAGCAAAAAGAATCCCATTAATCAATTGTTTGTATGAACCAGTTTCTCAAGCATGCATAGGCAGTGGATTGGACTGAACTAACTTTGTTCTTGTACCCAGTATGTGCTTCATATTGTAGTACAAATATGAACAACATCTTACAAACATATTAAAATTGTTGTCTAGTATTCAATGCTGAAAGGACTTGTATCAAATTTTAGCAAAGCCTGGTCACATAGTTTCAGAAGTAATCTATGGCCCTTGCCACGGCACTGAAACAACCCTTAACTAAGTCACAAATCTATCTGGCTGTGACTCTGGTAAACTAACCCACCTTATTTTTTTTTGACCTGCCAATGCAACGCTTAACACAATAATGGAAGCAAACAGTTACAGCAAACAGCAATACAATTGACTACACCATGCCCCTCCAACACTATGGACTCCATTGTCCAGCTGGGTGGAATTTGCCTGGTTCCATTACTAACACAACACTCCAGGTGGCCAGGTGTTAACTTGTGTTTGATAATGCTTCTGTGAAGTACTTTGTGACATTTTATTTTGCTAAAGGTGCTATACAATTGTACTTTGTAATGCAAAGGTTTATTGCACTGAAATACATGTCATGACACTGAGTATTTCAGAATTATTGTAATCCTTTTTATAATATCACAATGAAATTCCATTTCATCAGAAGGAAATATTTTTTATAATTACACTCAAAAGGCTTTGGTCCTCCTGATATTTAGTTGGAGGAAGTCCCTGCTCCTCCAGTACCAGATTTCGGACAAGCCGTCTGACAATTTAGAGACAGCAGAGAGGTCAAGAGAGTGCTGCTGAGGTAGAGCTGGGTGTCATCAGTGTATATGTGAACATCTGTTTTTATATGATGTCATTGAGAGGCAGAACATATGACAGCAGAGTAGCATTGGAGGAGGATGGTGTGGTCAATCGTGTCAAAGGCTGCAGACTAGGACAGTAAGGATGAAGAAGGATAATTTTTCACAGTCACATGGGATATTACTTCTGACTTTGATAAGAGCCATTTTGGTACTGTGCAAGACCCCTCTGCTATCTCTAAATTGTCAGGCCGGTTGTCTGAAATCCAGTACCAGATGAGCAGACTCCATCTAAATATCGGGAAGGCTGAAGCCATTGTCTTTGACTCTCTTTTTGAGTGTGATTATGAAAAATATTCATTTAAAATTCAAAACTGGGCTTCCAGGAAAGACGGGCATGGGTTTGGGAAGTAACAAACACATTCAACAATTTTGGAGAGAAAAGGGCAATTGGAGATGGGGCGGTAGTTTGATAGAGCCGTTGGGTCAAGGGTTTATACTTTGAAGAGAGGATGATGAGAGCCGATTCGAAATTGGGGGGTGGTGTGGGTGGAATAGTACTTCAAGATAGATAACTGTTAATAATATCAGCTAACATGGAGCCAGGAAGTGAAGTTTGATGGTCAGTAGTTTAGTGGAAATAGAGTCATGGGAGCAAGTGAGACTTATGGACAAGATGAACAGGGCATGAATAAAAATAAGAGAAGCTAGAGAAAGTACAATTGCAGGGCTATTTAGAGGTGTCCTTTGAGCAGATTTGGCCTGATGGAGAAGGGACAGAAGTAGTTGAGGCAGCTGATTGGATGGTTTCAATCTTAATGACAAAGAAACCTTGCACTTCTTGTTGGAGGTGAGGGTGGAAGAGACAGGGAGATGGAAAGCATATAATGGTTCCACTTTTACAAAGGAGAGAAAGATATATTTTGAAGGCAAAGGTACCACATACTGTCAGGTTTTCTGACACTATGATTTCTGTTATACAGTGCCTATTCCATTTTAGTGGCCGCACATGCAGGAAATCACACCATCAATTCCATAAAATACATTAATAATCTAATTTCAACCTGTTCACAGTCTATAATACATCTTCCATTAGGTTTGTATTACTTACATCTTTCATTTGCCATAGGAACTTCATAAAATACATTGGATGAATTTTCAAAGATTGAGGTCAGGATTAGAGGTAGGTGGCCCTGCAATTTAGTGCTGCCGGCTGCTGTGTCGGCATGGGATTTCCAGTTGGCACGCGGGTAGCCCACATCAGCCTGAAACATGTGCAGGCCAATGTGGCAGCTCAGTCTGGATAAGTAGGGGCTGTGCTTGAACCTGCAAGGGAAACCACCCCATCCTTCATGGCCACAGGCCACAGCTGTGGTCGTTGGCAATGCCACAGAGGGGCTGTGCCTCCGGATCATGGCCAAGCAACTGTGGTCATTTTAGATATAAAAAAACTTACCTGGCCTTTTCCCTCTCTCCATCTTGAGATCGGTCAGTGGGCTGTGAGTGCTGGAGAGCCTCCCACTGGCCCTCCAAGATTGGGAGCCTGTCCACCGTCCTCAATTGTTCAGCAAGCCCACACCGTGGCCTTTAAATGGCCATTCCTTTAAAAATAGCAGTGGGGGTTGTGTCTGGAACACGCTGAGCCGGGTCGAGACCCAGAACTGGTCGCCACATCGGGTTCCTGACCTCAGAATGAAAATTCAAGCTGTTATGTTTAATCTCATTCTATGTCATGTATTTGTGGAAATATCTTAGTGATTAGCATTACATCTTAAACTTCATCAAGCTCACTCCAAGAACGAACCTTGATCTCTTTCATGCCATGTCCGGCTGACACTGGTTGGTGAGCTGGGAGAAGGATAGAATTCTGTTGGACTGGTGTCTATGCTGTCATCAATAGGGATCGTCTTAGGTCGTTTGCTAGCAAATAAATACATAATTCAGATTAAGGTTTGAAGCTAAACTAATCAGTCTGAGAATTATTTAGTGCATTTTCCAAAATTTATGCTTGATCAAAGCCAGATTTTCATCAAAATGATTGCTACTGCACAGTGCCCTAAAGGGAAAGAATTCTACTGAGTTGTCATAACATTATAAAGGAAGACATCTGTAAATTTACTGGTGTGTCTCGGTCATTGTTTGCTCTGATGTTTTATGTTCTTGAACAGCTGGTTCAAGGCAGTCTGAAAAAAGATATTTTGTAGGACTCCCCCAGTTGTGACCCCCATGAAGTTTCACTCTTGTGACAATCAACTGTTCCCATTCACAATGTCACTGCAGCAGAACTTCATGATGTCACAGCAGGAGGAGTTTCTCATAAAATGCCTGTGCTATTCACAATTTTACAGTATAAAACATTGTAACATGAGGTAACATAGAGATGTTACTGAGTGTGCAGACATCACTCCATTATTGTGACAATGTAATTCCCATGTACAGCTTTTGTAATTTGTAAGCTTTGTAATTTACAAAACAAAAAACTCAGCAATAGATGCTCACAGTATCCAGAGGACTCTCTATAGTTACACAGAAGTGCACAACATAACAAGAAAAAATTGAGTTTTCCGATTGGTAAATGGGATTTATACAGTTTAAATAATCAAAGTCACTTCCCTCCCAGCTTAAGCTCACAGCTGATTTGTATGTTCAATGGGATTTAACTACATTCCAGTATATCAAATGTTTCACAATATCAAATATTACATTTGAGAACAATTACATTCAAAGAACAGATTTAGCTGTGGTTAAAAAGTTACATTGTGAAATGTTTTATTTCCAGGTGAAATCGAAAAAAGTGATCCATCTTATAACTTAGTTTGCAATGTCTACATTATTGCGTCTTGAAGTATGAGTCCTCAATGGTGCAATCTGAATGTTACAACATAGATTAAGCTTAAACATCACTTTGATTTCACAATACTGTATAACCTAGTAGCATATTTGAAACTCTGCTCTTGTATCAAGACTTGTGTACAATATTGTACACTCCACATTTGTTGTGTCTTGACGCCATTCTGCTGGCATCAGGTACAGACTGCTCAGGGACTGTATCTCTCTAGTGCAAAACCCAAATTTTTGGGTCCTCACTGAGCTTTAAACTGCAAATTAGCAGTGATGAAGAAATATGTCCTATCAGGTAGAATATAGCTACGTTTTAACCAGCAGTATTACACAAATAGGAAGAGTACTGTATGACCAAAATATTCCACCTTGCATTATGCTTTAATGAGCTATAGTTAGATGACAGGAGAGAGATCAACATATAAAATATTAGCTTTATCTCAAAGCACTACTTCATTAAAATGAAAGCAATTACCTGCCCGGTGGAGAGGATAATGACCTCTGGAGCCCAGAGTTTATGTCATGGTAGAATGGTTGGCTTTGAATCTCTGCAAGGTTGTAACTAATTCCACTTCCTTGGGTTATAGCCACTGAAAGTGAAAAACAATTGTGAATTTTCACAACAATCAAAGTTTTACACACATTATAATTTTGTGTTACTTGTTAAGACCATAAAAATGTCTGGAACACAATTGTATGTTGAAGGAAAGCTATTAAAACACAATTATTGGATGATAATCACTTCCCTTAAACAATGCATTTAATCATTAAAACTATATAAAATAATTTATAAACATTTCTGGAAAATCTGTTCATAGGAACACAGGAGCAGGAGTAGGCCATTCAGCCCATTGAGCCTGCTCCACCATTCAATACAATCATGGCTGATCATCAATTTCAATGCCTTTTTCCCACACTATCCCCATATCCCTTAATGTCATTGATATTGAGAAATCTGCAAATTTCTGCTTTAAACATACTCAATGACTGAGCTTCCACAGCCCTCTGGGGCAGAGAATTCCAAAGATTCACAACCCTCTGAGTAAAAATGTTTCTCCTCATCTTGGTCCTAATTGGTTTTCCCCTTATTTTGAAATTGTGTCCCCTGATTCTAGACTTCCCAACCAGGGGAGACATCATTCTGCTGATATCAGGTACAGGCTGCTCAGGGACTGCATCTCTCTAGTGCAAAAACCCAAGTTGTTGGATCCTCACTGAGTTTTAAACTGCAAATTAGCAGTGATGAAGGGATATCTCCTATCAAGTAGGATATAGCTACATTTTAACCAGCAGTACCACACAGATTGGAAGAGTACTGTATGACCAAAGTATTTCAGCTTACATTACGCTTTAATGAATTATCCCTTTTAGTATTTTCTAGGTTTCTAGTATTTTCTAGATCACCTCTCATTCTTTGAAACTCTAGAGAATACAGGCCCAATTTCCCCAATCTCTCTTCACAGGACAGTCCCACCATCCTGGGAACAAGTCTGGTGAACCTTGATTGCACTCCCTCTATGGCAGTAATATTCTTCCTAAGGTACGGGGACCAAAATTGCACACCGTACTCCAGGTGTGGTCTAACCAAGGTTCTATACAGTTGAAGCAAGACTTTGCTACTCCTGTACTCAAACCCTCATGCGATAAAGGCTAACATACCATTGGCCTTCCTTGTTGCATCTTCATGTTAGCTTTCAATGACTTATTGACAAGGACACCCAGGTCCCTTTGTACATCTACACTTTCTAACCTCTCACCATTCAAGAAATACTCTACACATCTGTTCCTCCTACCAAAGTGGATAATCTCACAATTTTCCACATTATATTCCATCTGCCATGTTCTTGCCCACTCACTAAGTCTATCCAAATCCCTCTGAAGCCACTTTATTTGCATCTTCCTCACAACACACATTTCCACCTAACTTTGTTGATCCGTGAACTTGCAAGTATTACATTTGGTCCCCACATTATCCTATCCCATGTGCTTTAATTTTGCTAACCAACCTCCTGTGGGGGACTTTATCAAAAGCCTTCCTAAAATCCAAGTATACTTAGTCCACTGACTCCCCTTTATCAATTCTGTTAGTAATATCCTCAAAAAACTCCAACAGGTTTGCTAAGCATGATTTCCCATTTATAGTCCATGTCAACTATGCCCACTCTGATCATTATTATCCAAGTATCCATTTATCACATCTTTTAGAATAGATTCTAGATTCTTGGATGTGTATATTAAAAGCAGCCTATGATCTGAAACTGGGTGACGCTCAGTGGTAAGCCCATTTCAAAATGTCACCAGTTTCTTCATTAGTGTTAACTATTTTGAACCAAATAACACAATTGAAAATTGAACCCCAACATGTGCACACTTGCCAACAGAAGTCACCAGACAATAATGAGGAGCAGGGTCTCTGGCTGTTGATTCCTCACTCTCATCCAGGATATCTGACCATTTAGTTTTCAGAAATCTGTCCTATTAGCTTGATGGGTGGAGCTTTTTCCAAGAATCCTTCAATTGTTCTGGTCAGGAAGTTACTTGTGACAAATCAATGAACTTCAGAAGATTATTCTGCAACTAAGGTACCAAATTTCTCCATGCTTAAATCATTCTACCACTCAATTAATGAACATTTCTATAATTCTGTCTTTTATAGAACTTACTTCCTTACAGAAGTTTCTGTAAGTGTGTTACATGACCAATAGGATTTGCAATAGCAACATTTGTAAAGTCTTGTATCCTGGATTAAGCATTTTAACTACAATTGTCTTCAATTGGTGGTATATTAAACTCAAAGCTACAAACATATATCTCTTGGGAAATGAAATGGAATTCTTGAAGGTTAAAACAATTCTTTAAGTAGTAAATGTACATATCATAAGAATATGAAAGATGTTATGATTTTTTTCCCTTTTTCACTGCCAGTGATCCTGGGTTTTGGATGTGATGGGGTAGTTTAATGAAATTCAAAGGAGATTGACTGAGAACCAGATTAGGAATTTGATCATTCCAGAAACGTATAATAATTGTTCACACAAAATCGCTGTTAATGGTAATTTTATTCAATCTAACACTAGAAGGGATTTAAGACACCTGCACTTCATAAATGAGCACAAATTGGACTTTAAAATTAACATTATACATTCCAGGAAACAATAAATCTGTACATGAAACGTCTGTACCCTAACTGATTCAAATACTAGGGTAATATGATGTTTGGTGTAAAATTGAAAAGGAAAGCAGTCAACTTAATTGGGGGGGAAAAAAACTAATTTCAGAGATATAAAAAGGGGGTGGGCCAGTTAAATTGGGAACAAATTGGCAGATAAGGTGGCAGAAAAACAACAGTAAACTTCCAAATAGGAGGTGTTTAAAATATGAACGAGACATATTCCCACAAGTAAAGAGGATGCAGCAAAAGCTGGGGCAGAATTTTCACCTTGGCAGGCGCACGCCCGACCCCCCCGAGAGTGAAATGACGCGTGATGACGTCGGGAACGTGCAGGAATCGGCTGCATGCCCGCCGACAAGTAGAAGGCTTATTAAGGCCATTAAAGTATAAATTAACTTAATTTTTTTGCTACCGGGATGAGGTTTTCAACAGCAAATAACAGTGAAAAACAAAATAAAACATTTTACATCTCATTCATAACATGTCCCTTCTCATGTGACAGAGTCACATGAGGGGACATGTTTCTTAACATTTGAAAATTCTTTATTTTTGTTTTATAGAACTCTTCATCTCCCTGAGGCAGCTCTGTGCCTCAGGGAGCTTCTCCAGCGCGTGCCCGTGCACTTGCGCGAAGTTTCCTGCTCGCCCTCCTCCCCACCCCGCACAGGCAGTGCTGAGCACTGCAGCACACGTTTCACACTGGGTAGACCTTAACTGGGTCCACCAGCGTGAAATTACGGTCCGGCCCCAATCGCGGTCGGCTTCCCGACCGCCCCCACCCTCCCCCACCAAGCCCGCCTGACAAGGGCAAAATTCTGCCCCTGAAGTTTCTTGGATGAGCAGAGGATGGGAAATTAAAATCAGTCTTAAAAAAAGACGTTTGACAAATGTACAACTAATTGTGCAAAAAAAAAAATCATGTGGAATAGATAAAGAAGGAAAGCAGAATTGATTTGAAAGGCTGAAAATGGGTCAAAATCCAGGAACTCCTTTTCAAACAGCACTGTGAATGTACCTACGCCACATGGACGGCAGTGGTTCAAGAAGGTGGTTCACCATCACCTTCTCAGGAGCAATTAGGGATGGCCAATAAATGCTGTTCTTGCAAGTGACACTCAAATCCCATGAACAAATAAAAAATAGACTGACAGTCATATTAAATAAAACAGTAACGTGTTCAAAGTACATTAAAAAAACAAATAATAATTAAAGATAAGGTAAAAGATTGAAGATAAAAAGAAATTGTGTGGAGTCAGAATCATAGGATCAACATGATGGAAAAACAGGTCATTCAGACTGTCAGTGCATGCCAGCTCTCTGTGGAGCAATCGCATCAGTCCCATTCCCCTACTCTATCCTCAGAGTCTTGCAAGTTTATTTTGCTCAAGTGCCCATTAATTCCTTTTTGAAATTATTGATTGTCTCCATTTCCACCACCCTTGTATGCTGTGAATTTCAAGTCATTACTACTTTCTACATAAAAATGTTCTTCTTCTCATTCCCTCTTGTATCTCTTATCCAAAACCTTAAATCTGTGTCCCTTAGTCCTTGTACCATCAGCTAGTGGGAACAGCTTTTCTTTACCTACCTTATCCAAACTGTCTTAATCATGTATACCTCAATCTGATCTTCCCTCAATCTTCTTTGCTCCAAGGAAAATAACACCAGTTTCTCATGCATAACCTTGTACCTAAATTCACCCATCCCTGGAATCTTTCTAGTAAATCTCTTCTGCAGCCTGAAAGGACCTTTATATCCTTCCTAAAGCATAGTGACCAGAACTGGACACAATCACTTCATTGTGGCCTAATCAGAGCTTTGTGAAGGTTCTGCATAACTTTGATGCTTTTTTACGCAACATCTCTATTTATGAATCCCAGGATCCCATATACTTAGTTAAATACACTCTCAATATATACTGCCACCATCTGTGCACATGGACTTCTGGGTCCCTTTGTCCCTCCACATTATTTAGAACTGTGCCATTAAACATACATTGCCTCACGCTTTCCCTTCTGCAAAAATACATCCCC
This sequence comes from Cetorhinus maximus, assembly GCF_964194155.1. NCBI lineage: Eukaryota > Metazoa > Chordata > Chondrichthyes > Lamniformes > Cetorhinidae > Cetorhinus > Cetorhinus maximus. The sequence goes on along the minus strand of NC_135880.1, from coordinate 155,277,198 downwards.
TCACACATTTCTGTAATAAATTTCATCTAATGGGATGAAGGAACAGTGAACATATCAGATGAGAACTTTGCCTAGTTTTCAGGTAAAGAGGGGAGGGAAAAGAAACAATAAGAGATGATGATATTAAATGGGATCAACATAGGCAAAGAACCAGTATTTAAGATAAAAGCAAAATACTGCAGATGCTGGAAATCTGAAATAAAAACATGACAGTATTTAAGAATTTGTTTGAAGTAGAAAAGGCAGTATCGAAGCAAATGTTATTTTGATCTTTTATTATAGCCTCTAGAAGCATATGCAATACCAATGTTAGGCTTACTGACTTCTAGTTACCTAGTTGATCGATTTCTCCATTTCTCCAAGGCCTCTGATGACATACTTGAATTCTGAAGGAAACAGCAGATATTCTGACCACAACGTTTTGAACATGTTTGAATTTGGAATTGTAACAGAGGACTGCAGGGTTACCTAGATAACAAAGCACTGTTCTGAAATGGAGAAATCGATCAACTAGGTAACTAGAAGTCAGTAAGCCTAACATTGGTATTGCATATGCTTCTAGAGGCTATAATAAAAGATCAAAATAACATTTGCTTTGAAATTCTTTGGTTAATGGATGAAGGGAATGTGGCAGCGTGGGTAGGAAGTTGTTGAAAGATGGAAAACAGAGATGAATGTTTTTGTACTGAAGTGATCAGTATTGGAACTAATTTTCTTCATAATATATATAAATGATCTGGACTTAGGTATGGAGGCAAAATATTGTATCAAAAATTGCAGATGGCACATAAACAGAGACTGTAGTTAACTGTATGAAAAATCATGTGCAACTTCAACAGGATATAGGGAAGTTAGTAGATTAGGCAGCTAAATGTCAAAATGAAATTTAATGTAGAGCATGGCATGAAGTCAATGAGAAGTTATGAGAAGCCAGAGGAGTGTGAGGGGCCAGAACAGTATGAGCTTAACTTCAATGGGAATTCGGCCTTATAGGAGGTCAGCATTGATGTATAGTTGGGCAATTTATATAATTAACATTTGTGTACGGTGGGTTTGACTGTTACCAGAATTTGGTGCTAGTGGGAGTTCGGGCTGTCACTATATTTTTTTTAAGTTAGAGCTAGAAATGGCATTACAGGGAACCTTTGTGATCTGTGTGAAGTCGGATATGTGGACCATCACGGATCCTCAGTGTATCCAGGGGCAGTACACTTGGAATATGTGTTACAAAATTGAATCTCTGCAGAGGATCCTCATGTTGGAGCAGTAACACTCCACACCATCACAGTGGATGGGACGTTTCTGGATCATGCTCTCTAGAATATCCTCACTCAAGAGGCAACAATGGACATTTCTGGACAGCGATATTGTAGAAGAAATGAAAGGGCAACTATATGCAGGGGCAGCAAAGGACTCAAATGTATGGAACCTCTTGGAGTTACTAAGACTGAACCAATAGATGCTTAATGTGAGACACGTAAGAGGTGGATAGAAACTGTGCCTTAAAGGAGGGTTGCCCTTAGCAACATTACAGCACCATGGAGCAATGGAATACTCATGGAGTGAGAGGCAGTTAAACTGCGAAAAAACAGAATTTGTTATGGTGGAGGATTCTATAGGTTTGGGAATACACAAACCTTTTCCATAGTGACTGGGAGGTATGTTATCTCCATGGTGAAAGACACCACAGAAGCAGGTGGTAAAATATATGGAAAGGAAAGATCATGCAAAAACTCAAAAGTATATTTTAGCTTTTGTAAAGCTTAAGGATTAAAAAGGGAAATAACCTACATTTATAGAGCACTTTTGACAGCCTAAGGACATCCTAAAATATTTCACGGTCAATTAAGTATTTTGGAATTATAATCACTGTTGCAATGTGGAGAAATTATAATAGCAATGAGGCAGATGAGCAGATAAACTGCTTTAGCCATGCTGTTTGAGAGAGAGTTATGTTGGCCAAGATACTAGGAGAACTCTCCTGCTCTTCTTCAGGAGATGGCAGGTGTGGCATCTTTTACATCCACCTAAGAGATTAAAGGATGCCTCTATTTAATGTTCATTTTAAAGATGGTTAGGTTGCACACTAGATTGAATAACAGAACTTCAACAAAGTGACAATTCAGCAGAGCGAGGAAATTGCTGTATCTCTGTACTGAATGTGTGAATGAACACTTATTGTCCCACAAAACCCTGGTCCACTTGCTAATTATCCCCAAACACTTTGCTTCCCACTGTGCCTTCCAATGCAAGTACAGGAGATGCAGCACTTGCCCTTTCATCTCCCCATTCCCCATCATCCAGAGCCCCAAAGACACCTTCTAAGTAGGATGCAAAAGCAATTTAAGTGTAAAAGCAATTTACTTGTAGTTCTTTTAATTTAGTATATGTACTCAATACTCAAGATATGGTTTCCTCTACATTGAGGAGACCAAATGCAGAATGAGTGATTGCTTTCATTGCTTTCGTTCAATCTGGAAGCACGGCCACAAACTTCTGATTACTTGCCATTTTAATTCTCCATTTCACTCCCACTCTGAACTCTGCGTTCTGGTTTCTTACACTGTTCGAATGAAGCTCAACAGAAACTCATGGAACTCATTTTACGATTAGGCATTTTACAAAAACTTCCAGACCCAGCACTGAGTACAACAATTTCAGATCATAATTTTAATAACTGCTCCCATTTTTTTCCCAAACAACACATACTGTTAACGATTCTGCTGTTGCCGATTACAATTCCTCTAGTGCAATCTGTTGTCTTTTTACTTACAAAACAAAAACAGAATTACCTGGAAAAACTCAGCAGGTCTGGCAGCATCGGCGGAGAGGAAAAGAGTTGACGTTTCGAGTCCTCATGACCCTTCAGTGAGGACTCGAAACGTCAACTCTTTTCTTCTCCGCCAATGCTGCCAGACCTGCTGAGTTTTTCCAGGTAATTCTGTTTTTGTTTTGGATTTCCAGCATCCGCAGTAGTTTTTTGTCTTTTTACTTATCCCATTAACACCCTCTTTTGCCTTGGAACCATCATTCCTTTTGTTATTTAATCACTTCTTCCTCCAAGCCCATCCTAGATCTTCTCTTTTGTTCCTTCCTCCCCTGCATCCCTACCACCATCCCCCCACCCACCAACACCACTAACTTTCCCTGCCTCTGCACTCTGCTTAAAAACTGCTCTGCTTCTGACTTCTTCCAGTTTTGATGAAAGATGAATAATTTGAAACCTTAACTCTGTCTCTCTCTCAACAGACCTGCTGAGTATTTCCAGAATGTTCTTTTATTTCAGATTTCCAGCATCCACAGTATTTTGGTTTTGTTATTTTTATTGCCTGCCTTGATTTGATATCAGTACTTGTACAATATCATATACTTCCGCTTGTTTATTAGATTATTCACCTGCTTAATTTTAGCGTATGGGATCCTAAGTGGGTGCCTAGAGTATAAGAGCAAAGAGGTAATCTTCAATCTACACAAATTATTCGTTAAATTACATTTAGAATATTGTAATCAGTGGTGTGCATCCTTCTTTGGGATGTCAAGTCCCTGGAGAAAGCACAGCACAGATTCAGTAAGGTGATACAGGCATGAGAGGTTTCAGTTACAAAGAGCGAGAAGAAAAAAATGAAGCTCTTTTCATTGGAGCAGTAAAGATTAAGAGTAGTGTACAATGAAGTAAACCGGAAAAGCTATTTCCACCATCAGTAAGCTGGTAACTAGAGGATGTATTATTAAGTACATCAGCACAAAATGAATCGAGAAGTTAGGGAAAATACTCTTCCACAAAGCATTTGGGTCCCAACAGAGTCACTTGGCTCCTGACCTCATTCCAGCTTTGGTCCGAGCATGGATAAAAGAGATGAGTTCAAGTTGAGGGTTAAGAGTGACTGGCCTTGACATCAAGACAGCATTTGACTAAGTATGGCATCAAAGAGCCCTGGCTCCTTGAAAATTGAAGTCAATGTGAATCGGGGGGAAATTGATAGGAGTCACACCTTGCACAAAGGAAGGTGGTTGTGGTGATGAAGAAGGATGGAAGTGGTGGTGAGCTGCCTTCTTGAACCGCTGCAGTCCATGTGGTGTTGGTACACCCATAGTGCTGTTAGGAAGGGAGTTCCAGGATTTTGACCCAGCGACAGTGAAGGAATGGCGATATATTTCCAAGTCAGGATGGTGGGTGATTTGGAGGGGAACTTCCAGGTGGTGGTGTTTCCTTCTATCTGCTGCCCTTGTCCTTCTAGATGGTAGTGGTCATGGGTTTGGAAGGTGCTGTCTAAGGAGCCTTGGTGAATTCCTGCACTGCATCTTGTAGATGGTACACACTGCTGCTACTATGCGTCAGAGGTGGAGGGAGTGAATGTTTGTGGATGTGGTGCCAGTCAAATGCACTGCTTTGTCCTGAATGGTGTCAAGCTTCTTGAGTGTTGTGGGAGCTGCACTCATCCAGGCATGTGGGAAGTATCCCATCACACTCCTGACTTGTGCCTTATGGATGGTGGACAGGCTTTGGGGTGTCAGGTGGTGAGTTACGCATCGCAGGATTCCTAGCCTCTGACCTGCTCTTATAGCCACAGTATTCATATGGCCAGTCCTGTTCAGTTTATGGTCATAGTAACCCCCAGGATGTTGATAGTGGGGGATTCAGTGATGGTAATGCCATTGAACATCAAGGGGTGATGGTTGGATTCTCTCTTGTTGGAGATGGCTATTGCTTGACACTTGTGTGGGGCGAATGTTACTTGCCTTTGTCAGCCCAAGTCTGCATATTGTCCAGGTCTTGCTGCATTTGGGCATGGACTGCTTCAGTATCTGAGAAGTCACGAGTGGTGCTGAACATTATGCAATCATCAGCAAACATCCCACTTCTGACCTTATGATGGAACGAAGGTCATTGATGAAGCAGCTGAAGATAGTTGGGCGGAGGAAACTACACAGACGGACTCCTGCAATGATGTCCTGGAGCTGAGATGGCTGACCTCCAACAAGCACAACCATCTTCCTTTGTGCTAGGTATGACTCCAACCAGCTCCCTGATTCCCATTGACTCCAGTTTTGTTAGGGCTCCTTGAGGCCACACTTGGTCAAATGCGGCCACCTACATCTCCCACCAACATTGTTGGCTCCTCTTTCCTGACACAAGAGCTCGTACTTTCAGGAGAGTAGATGGAATTCAAAGGAGCATCAGGAAGCACACACCTTGAAAGTCTGAGCTCAACCATAAAAATCCATTCATCTTACCAAATAATGAAATCACACTTCCAAAATATGATTTCTCATCCATTTGTCTATTGACCCAGGCGGCTTCAATGAACCTGTGATTTCCAGGCTACTATATGTGGCTGAGTCAATGCCTAAGGCAGGCGTTCATTGGCCATGCCCAATATATATGATCAATAACCCAATGTGTATTACAAACCAGCCCATCAGAAAGCATTTGGTGTTCATCAAGATTAAATCTATTTATCAACCTCGCCCTGGGCTGTGTGTGTTTATCTGGCTGTGATGGGCCATGCCCACTGGGTTTGTGATCTTTAGTTGCCATGCGACTTTCTGAATCATTTGGTTTAAGGTTATTGCCTGATCCATTGAGAGCTGCAGAATGAGGGCACTTCCAAGTCTCATTCTAATCCAGGGCTGGCAACCAGACACTCTGCAGACCCCGTCACTTTAATCTGGCTCAGCCCCTCGGCTCACAGGCTGAGTGGCTACAGGAGAATGTCCTGAGTTTCTCCCCCTTACATAATATTTTCCAATGAATCCAGAGTGCCCTCATCTTCTGAAGGTTAGTCTCTCTCAGGGCTCTGAGGCCTTGTATAGCTAGTAGCCTTCTTGTCATGTGCTGCTCACATACAGATACATATCCCCTTACCCCCATTGCTTAAGAATGCTGGTCCTCCAATCACAAATTCGCTCTCTCCCACACTTGTTGTTCCTCCATTCACAGCTTCACTTTTTCCCACTCTCTCTCTCCAGTCACTTATGCTCTTGCCTTTGGGGTTTGATGCTCTGCTCCTCTTCCCGCTTGGCCTCACTGTTGTGAGTAGCCTGTTTATTATAATGCGCTGTACATTCCAGATTTCTGCATGTCCACACATATGCACACCTTAAAGAGAACACCTTGTACAACTCTGTCAGGGATCTGAATCTAATTAAGTCAAATCTTTGCACGGTTTTATGAGATTATTATGTTTTAAACCATCTCTTTCAAATAAGGTAAAAAGGAGTAATGAGGAGAGTCATATAATCTGCCACATATTTTGCCCGACAACAAGCTTGAGTGGCTTGGTTACCATTGAGTCCAGGGGTCCAGGTTGAGGCTTATTAGGAGCGAAGTGCAAAATGTTCACACCTGAAAACAAAGGTGAGCGCAGCTGGGCTTTTGGCCTCGGAGCTTTTGGACAGAAAGAAAGAGAGAAAGAGATAAAAGGCTGCAGCTGGTGTGGTAAGCAGTGTGGAGAAGGCTATGTGTCCTGTGTGAGCTACCAGAGTGTGGGAGGGAGGATGGTCTCTGATCAAAGAGACGCATCTCGTGGCAAGGTAAAGACTCAGGAAAATTTGCCCTGGCAAGGGTGGGAGGAGAAATCATCGGAGTGAGCTTTACTGCTGATAGTCAGTTTGGAAATTCTACAAAAACTGAGGGAAGCACCTTTCAACGGTCAGTCAACATTATGACTCAGTGAAGGAGGGAGACGTGAACACATTGGAAGGAGGAGTGACTGTTGACTGTGGAGACTCGCTGTAATGTATGTGGTGTGGTGTTATCAGTCGCGTTAAAACATTAAGAAATTATGAGGGTTATCTTTTCTGTAGTTTAGAGTATTAGTTGCCTACTAGGTAATGTTTAATCAATGTTGCTTTTAGTTTTAAAAGTCTTAAAACTTGCAATCTTGTCATACAATTTTGAGGTTTACAAAATTATGATGATTTGGAACTATGTCTTTAAATTGAGGGTAAAATGAAGGGAGTTATGTGACCTGTGCTAAAGTCTGACTGACAAGAAGTCCAGGAGATGGGCTGTTAAAGATTAAAGGGAGGCCTAAATTGTTTTACTGGGAAGAAGGTGCAAGGTACTCACGCTTGTAGACAATGATGAAGGCAGCTATATTCTAACAGTAGATTAACTGTGAGTCTCCAAAGACCCAGAAAAGTGTTCAGAATGTCGGGTTGTAAATAGTTGTCCTTTGAACGATCCATTTAGTTCCAAGATGAAAGAGAATTGGGCTCTGAAGGATAGCTATTCAGCATTTTACCTGGAAACAAGGCCCATGTGATTCATGTTGCCATGGGGATGAGCTTTGAGAGGGCGAAGGTTTCCAAGGTATAGCCCTGAAAACGCACAGACACAGTTAGCCTGCCAAAGCCTGGGAGAGAAAGAGAGAGTAGCTGGAGGCCGCAAGTCTCTATGGTTCACCGCGCCAGAATGTGGGTGGAAGCTCGCACTCAGGTTGAAGTGATCAAATTTGTAAGGAGTTAAGATTCACGTAACTTGTACTAAAGGAAGGGTCTCCAGAAATACTCTCACCGTGAAGGACAGTTCTGGGGTTAAAAGTTTCCAGGCTGAGAAAGAGAAAGATCGGAAATAAATCCTCAGGAGCTAAAAATCATTTTGAACTGATGCTGGGAGAATTGAATGTCCACTTAAATAACAGATTAACGTATACCTGATAGTGAATTTTTTTGGTGTTCTAAAAATTCTGTTCCTGGTGTTCTAAAAATTCTGTTCCGTAGTTTAAAATATAGATTGCAAAAATAGTCTTTCGTCAATAGTGATTTTAACTCGTTACAATAAATATCTTAAAACGTGAAATCTTGTCATGTCATCCATTCAGCTATTAACTGGAAGTTTGAGTTTCTTTTCTTTGTCTCTATGGGCTTTGTAGCACTTTTAAGTCATCCATTGGGAATTCAAATATCTTTTTAAAAGTTACCAGTCTCTCAGGGGATCGTAACAACTTGTTGAGCTAGGCTTCATTTATTGAAGCATTTATGACTGCAAATTCCTTTTGGTTCTGGTTTGCCAATGCAAGAAGTAATTAGCAGCGTTTACAGCTTTAATTAATTTTGAAGGGTATCTTTTCTTTTTATCTTTCTTTGTGCTACTTAAGTAGCAAAGGCAAGTAACCTATAGCAGGCCTATGTCCCCCCTCTTTAGTTTCATTTTACTGTGACACTAAGAGCTAGATTTTTGTCCTCACTCTGTTGGTGGCAATCTGATGCATTGTATTAAGAATGGGTGATTCACCATACAAGATTACCAACTAGATGATGAGGATAAAATGCATTGGAGACTAATGAGAACTTCAACAAAATTATTTCTCATAAACTAGACTCATGGTCAAAACTTACTGAAGAGAACTACATTTTGAAACTTCTTTTATTCTGTACTGTAATAGTTATATCTGCTTATTTATTCTTGCTTCTGTGTAATTTTACTGTTAACAATAAAAATGAATATGTAATTTAACTTATGTCACCATGGAACTTTTTCCTAATGATTCAGAGATAGGAAATATGCATTCTATATTATTCCCAGTGCTAACCCAACTCTATATAGGTTTTTTGTTTGCACTTTTAGTTATGTTCAACATAATGACAAGTTTCAGTTCATAAATAGCAGACTTCCCTATGAAAAAATCTACTATTTCTACCTGCTAACAGATTTTCAATCTCAACTTCAGTTGAAACACGTGATAAATACAGTTGAGCACATTACAAAACATAAACACTAATCTGTATTACTTGAATCAGCTTGTACCTGGCAATTACTAGAGTAGAGTTTTAGCATATTGTATAATGGGTAATTGGTTCTCCAGGATGAAACCTAACTCAAAGTAATACTTACTTCGTGACACTCGCACAAGCTCTCCAATGCTGAAGACTCCTGATTTTACAAAGCTGTCCTCTAGGTATGCTAAAAGGGAAAGGAAAATAATTATTTTGGGTGCATTATTATTCAGTCAAACTACTTCCCACTTGAAAGGTCTTGAGTAGTCTATCCATTCTTTTGAATAAACAGTGACAGGAAAAGGTCACTTTATAAATAATTGACTCAGATTAGGAGAGCAATCACCTTGTGACCAAGTAATGACAGTGCTCTACAGCTTTGCACTCTCAAACATTCCATTCTTCAGCTTCCCCTGATGGGTGTGCTTGCTAGTCAACAGGACTAGAGCAGAAAGATAGTTTCTTGCATCAGTGAAACCTTGAGTACACATCATAACTGGTAAACCTTGAATGGAATGCTTGTGGAACGTTCAACAACCAGGCTACTTGGCATTCCAAACCAGAGTAGAACAGGGATGGGATGGTAACAATAACATAAACAGACTGGAAAATTAAAGGATTAGTTGAGATACTATTGTTTTCATAGAAGATGCCATAGTCGTTTTACTATAGGCTGCAAACTGCAAAAGGGACAGAGACAGTGAAATTGGCTTCATGAGTGGTGGTTAATGAAGAACAATGTTGTGTAGCTGTAAGTTCAGAGAAAGATATCATTTTTAATTCCAGGAGCAGCTTATTTTACATCTTGTTCTATTGAGGTATATTGTTTTGCAAAGTGAGGTGATGCTGTCACGACAGAAACATTACGAAACACAGAATAAGGTCAAAATGTAGCTTAATTATGAAGGTATATCAATTTCTATTTCTTTAACAGTGCTTTCTTTATATTCCTGTATACTATGCTCTGTTAGGTATATACTCTTGTGATCTTAAGTAAAGGTAAATTGTAATGAATAGGGTTAGTACTGTAAGTTGCATTGCCTAAAAGGGCATACATTGCCCAAAAGGGCTGTCATTGCCCACTAGGGCTGCCGTGATTATAGTGGTCCTGAATATCTTCAGCAATTGCGAAGAAGACTGAACTACTGTGGATTGGCATTTCTAGCATCTACTGAGGAGTACTGAAGACCCTACAAGAATTTGAAGGGTCAGTTTATCAGTATACTCTTAGTCAGGCAACTCCTGAGTCCAACAGGAAATATACTCTTGGGGGGGGTGAGGGCGGGTTGTTGGGGAGGAGGGTGGTAGGGGGCGTGGTGATGGAGGAAATGATGAAGAAAACATCTTGCGGCAAGCTGTAAAATCCTGCAGGTACTGTAAATGATGGAGGGAGAACAGGTAAATGCTGCATTTGGCAGAATCTGAAGACCACTAATGCAATTTCTGTGCGTTATGATGTGAGATCAGGACAGCACCCGCAGGTACTCAGGACCTGTTAGTGCAGATGCTTCATGAATGGTCTGGTTCTTCTGTTGTCCCAACTAATCAATTTCTGTTGCACCTTGCAAGACTATAACTGATCCAAAATAATAACTTGAATACGTTAGATTTTTCTGGTGAAAACGTGTACAATTTTTTCCTGTACTACAGCAATGGCTTTGAACAAAAGCAAAATAATAAAGAAAAGTAGAATTTAATAAGCATGTAGGAAGGTAAAGTAATAGACTTGTATACAGTTTGCTCTCCTTTTTGCGGGTGAAAAGCCAGAATTTGCATTGTTTATTTCTATCGGCTGAAACCCCATTGAAATACTCTAATACTAAAATAATGATACTAATTTCAAATACTAATTCAAAACACTAATTTCAGCCTCACTGCAGATTTTGTGAACTCGATTCCAGCTCCTCTGTTTCTGTTTCAGAATCATTTTTATTTACATCTCTATTTTCCAGGTCATTTTTTTTCATTTCCACAGGTTCCATCTCTCAGTTTCATTTTCTTCACCATCTCTAATGCTTTTTATCTTTCTTAAAACACCATGTCCAAGCCCTCTAAATTTTACCAGCATGTTCTATTCTTCTTCTGGTCTGTGCATTTAGGTTGTGGCAATACTTATTCCTAGTCCATATCTGAATTTTTTTTAACTTTAAATAAGCCATTTCATTCAGCCCACTGCTTTGCCTTTTTGCCGCCATCTGTTGCTTACAGCACATAAAAACAGGTATGAATTAAGTAGTTGCCACATGAGGTTTTAGACCTATATTCTCAAGATGTACCTTAAGGTGACAGTTCATCTACTTAAGGCTGTGTAAGCCTACTATGTACATTCTGTGAACTGTCAGACATGCTTCAAACTGATATGGCTAGTCACTGTGCAAGACAGCAAGTTATAACAGAAGAACATATCAGACAGCTTGTCATGGGAGCCCATCATCTTCATGTCCTCCTGCTTGTGTGGCAACAGGGCACCCAGGCCTTGCTAGTAGAATGCCAAAGAGGGCCAGTTTCAAAATGGCTTTGGCCTCCAGCATGAACAGGTGGGAGGAACAGCCATTTCAGTGGCCTAGCACCCTTTTTGGGCAGTATTTTAATATTGCCCCCTTTTATTCTGTTTATATACAATAACATTTTTTTTTAAATTAGAGAAGTTCCCCAATTCATCACGTTGAGAAGGCACTACCTAAATTGAGAGTTTTCTTTTCAAGGAATGATAAAGTGGGTGATTTCTGGGGCTTATTTTTTGGAAGGATCTGTGGAATAATATTTGGGGATACTGGTGATCTTCCATTGCTTTTGACACTACACTGCCTGTGTAGTGTGATCTGCACTATGAAGTCATCCATTTGGAGCAAAAAAATTATTTTAACTAGTCAATAATTTTTGACTAATTTAGATTATAATACTAGACAAGGTTATAAAAGGATATGAAGCCAGGTCAGTTGAAAGGATAAAGATATAGATTAGCCAGGTTTTGAATGAATTACCACTGTTCCTATGTTCATGGACCAATTGGCACAACTGCCACAGTGTTCCTTACTGAGTTTTAACCTCATTGTAACTCTGTCAAACTCAACTTACCAACTGGCGCAGTAAACTTGGTGCCTGGGCTATTTGTTCAGCGTCCAATGTGCTCTGAATATCTGGACTGCTCTCTCCTCTTGCTTCTGTTGCATTTAGAGGAAATTACACTGGCCACTACACCAAAACTAAGATGGTAAATATTCTTCTGCGCTGCTAATTTGTATCAATCTTAAGGTGACAGTTGTTAATGGACAGAAAGTAAAATAATTAACTAAATGTTGTTGAACTTGCTGGTGCGAAAAAAGTAGAGGAGTTGACATAAATTTGTTCTGGTCATTTTGTCACAACATATAAATATATACAAATGTAAATATGTAAATAGAGAACATATGTAAGTAGAGACAGAAAGTGCTAGCAGGCTTTTCCATTTCCATACAAATCAATATTGTTCATGAAATTTAGTAAAAGCAATGTTTTTAGAGCACTGTTAAGATTTTGTTAAACATGATTTAATGAGAAACTTGTACAGTTGTGAAGCTAGTTCTATGTTTGACTCCTAAACTCACTTCTGTTTATCTTATCTAAAGTGTTAGCATGTGCAGGTACAGCAAGCAGTTAGGAAAGCAAATGGCATGTTGGCCAATATTGCAAGGGGATCGAGTAGAAAAATAAAAAAATCTTTGGTGAGACCACACCTAGAATATTCTGTGCAATTTTGGTTTCTATATTTAAGGAAGGATATACTTGCATTAGAGGTAGTACAACAAAGGCTCACCAGATTGGTCCCTGAGATGAGAGGGTTGTCTTATGATGAGAGGCTGAGTAAATTGGGCTTATATTCCCTGGAATTTAGAAGAATGAGAGATGATCGCATTGAAAAAATTGAAGATTATGAAGAGGTTGAAAGGGTAGATACTGAGACATTAGGCAGAATTTTCTCTGAATTGCACTAAGTGCTGTGGCGGGCATGGCGGGTTTTGCGCCATATCAGCTTCCCGCCTCATCCAGCCTCATTAATAATGCAAGCACGAGGAACATGTCAGATCGCTAGCGGGCGGCCTCGGATTTGCCTACCACACCATCATTCAGCTCTCCAGGCTCCATATTTAAAGCACATCTGAGCACAGCCTACTTCATGTCTACAGATCAGGACTGCTCCAGGTGACAGATGGCCTCGAAAGACAGGATGACAGCAGCCTCCAAATGTAACAACACCTCACTGGAACATCTTTTGGATGCCAATGAGGCCCGCTGTGATGTCCTCTAAACCCGCTCTGGCCGCAGGAGGTCCACCAGAGTCATCAATCCGGCCTGGAGGCAGTGGCAGTGGCCGTCAGCGCCAACGGACACAGAGGAGGTCAGCCATCCAGTGCAGGAAGAGGATGAATGATTTCATCCATTCCGCCAGGGTAAGTCAACCACTTCATCACTCTCAATACCACTCCCAAACCCATCACACATCCACAGGGATCTCACACCTCAAGGGACAACACCACTAACTCTCACAAACACCCTCACGTCTCCATCAGGTTCATATCCTCTGGAGCTCACATCCTCATCTCGTCCATGGCTCTGCTCACCAGAGAAACATTCCATGCATCCTTGTCATCTGCCGTGGCATGCATCCTACTCTCCCCATTTGTTTGCATGCAGAACAAGCTGACTCACATTAGGAGGGACAGGTCCCAGGTCGGAGGTGGAGTGGCCAATATTCGGCCCTCATGCACTTTGAGGAGCATGCCATCACGTTGGCTGGTGAGGATGTGAACCATTCCCGCAGCGATGGTGAGGTCGGAGGTGAACACCCATGTGAAGACCCTGCACCAGATCATTCCTCTCTCAACGCAACAGTGGGTGCTCTCTCCTGTTTTTGACTCTGCTGCTATGCACTAATTATCTCTGCTTTGGTTCACAGGGGGCTGTGCCTAGCAACTGATGCCCTCAGCCAGCCAGCCAGTCCTTCAGCTCCATCCAGGTCCTCATCTCCAGCCAAGAGGACACCTCTTCCATTGAAGAGTTGGAAATAAACAGCCTGGAAGACCCGTCACAGCACTTACTCACACCCTCCACCAGCACAGAGACACAGACCTCAGTGGGACCTAGGTCTAGAGCAGGCTTGGGTTCATAATCTGGTGGTCACTGCACGGGCACATGTCCACAGCAGGAGGAGGCAGATTCAGCTGAGCTCCCCAGCACTCAGAGGACTGCCTGGGGAAGAGACATCTGTGAGCTTGGACTCAAGTGACAAGCCTTTGGATTCAGCCTTCCAAGTCATTGTGGAGAGTCAGCAGAAGGCAGGGGAACATCATGGAGAGCTGTTGGAAACCCTCAACAGAATGGCACGTAAGTCTAGGAGTGCATCTATCTACTCTCTGGTGAAGTGGTGCCCACATGTGCGTGCATGGAGGTCTCCATGGGGATGCCATGGAGACAGTAGTGCATCAGAGCACGGAGATGTGCGCAGACCTGCACTCAGTCGCGGTAGCCATGGGTGAGTTCCTACAGTGGCAATGCAAGACGGAAACGGGGCAGTTCAAAGTCCCTCCAGATGCTCCTTCCTCTCAAGGAGTCAGGCTGGGGTCCTTGGGCGCCCGAAGGGAGGAGGAGTGGCAGCTGGACACCCCAGATCATCCACTCAGGAATCTCAGAATCTCAATCTTATCAGGAAGGGAATCAAGGGGTATGGGGAAAAGGCAGGAAAGTGGAGTTGAGGATTATCAGGTCAGCCATGATCTCATTGAATGGCAGAGCAGACTTGGTGGGCCAAATGGCCCACTTCTGCTCCCATGTCTTATAGTCTTATGATCAGAGACTGTCTGCTCCCTTTGAGTCCCCTTTACCTGTGACCTCCTCAACCTCATCCTCTGTCACTGCAGAGAGAGCAGCAGGCCCACAGAAGGACAGCCAAATGAAAGCCTCGCTCTCCAGAGGACGCACGCCAAAGTCACAGAGGCAACAGGGCCAACTACTGCGCAGGCTGTCTCCACCTTTGCTGTGGATGTCAGGGCAGCACCTAGAAGAAGTGGTAGGCCTAGAAAAGTCAAGAAATTTTGATCATACGTGGTTGCACAGGTGAACTCATTTGTCGCTTTATAATCTGAAAATATATTCACTATCAGTGAATAATATGTAATGGTGTCCTTCAGCTTCATTTACTGGTTTCACAAACCCTCCCCATGCATCCCCCTCACTCGCAGTTCAGTTGCATGCAGCTGCACCAGGAGTGATTCTGAAAGGAGAAATGTGTGTGTGTGTGGCAGGGGCTTTCAGAGCCTTGTGAAATCACAATCCTTTTACTGTCTTGAGCATTTTCAATGCTGCCTGCTGGGGTTCTCTTTCAGTTGTCCATCTGAACTGACCTGCATCTCTGCCCACCCACTGATAGCACTCCTTTTCAGCACCTGTGCCTGTCCAACACGAGGCTCCGCTCACTTTCGATTTGTGCAAAATGGTATTCGTTAAGTTTCTGATAAGATCCTCTGTCCCTCCCCCTCCCCCAGTCACCCATGTCCTCTCCCCCATCACAGTGGACCCCCCGGCGTCATATTCCACCTCCCCACCACTACCCCACAGCCGGAACCCTTCTCCTTCAGGAATGTCCAGGTGAACGTGCATTTTCCCTATCTTTATGAAAATCCCACCCCCATCCACATTAATCTCCACGACCTCCTCCTTCCCAACTGCAGGGTCCGTGTTTGCCTCCATGTCCTCACTAACGACCCCCACCGTCCCTTCTACTGGTACCGATGCACCCTCACCTTCCTACCCTACCGGTCTCCTCTGTCCCCTCTCACTCTCACCATTCCATCCTACCATGCCCACCCTGAGTCCGCTCCCCAGGAGGCTCACATTGACTCCACAGACCCTTCCTTTACACATTCACTGACATTCCAAGCATGCCCCCTTACACCTTCCCCGCCCCTGTACACCTTCTCCCCTCTGTACATCTTCCTCCCCACTTAAATCTTCCCCTTTCTGTACACCTTCTTACACCTTCCCCCCTCCGTACACCTTCCCCCCTCCGTACACCATGCCCCCTCCGTACACCATCCCCGCTCCGTACACCATCCCCCCTCCACACGTTCCTCCCTCCTTAAATATTCCCCCTTCTGTACACCTTCCGTCCCACTTACACATTCTCCCCCCGTACACCTTCCCCCTCTGTACATCTTGCCCGCTCCGACAACCTTCACCCCTCCAACTTCACCCCCCAACACATTTGCCCCCTTCAAACTTCACCCCCAATACATTCGCCCTCCACCAACTTCAGCCCCCCACCTTCACACCCTCTAACTTCACCCCCCCAAACCTTCGCTCCCCCCAAACTTTACCCCCTCAACAGCTTCACCCCCCCTTCCCCCAACTTCAACCCCCCAATGCCCTATTAGCAGAATACAAATTGGTTCCACGCCAGCCTCCAGTGGAAATCGCAATCTGCAATGGCGAAAACTATCCCATGATCCTGCTGTGATTTCATGCCAGTGTGAAACCGATTTCTGTCCCTCCTGCCGAATTTTCTCTCCCCCGCCTGCCATGATGCCCACCGCGAATGATGTGAGTGGAAAATCCCGGCTACTGTTTCCCTTGGCTGGGCAATCTAGAACAAGCGGGCACAGTTTCAGGATAACAGGCCAATCATTTAGGACTGAGATGAAGAGAAATTTCTTCACTAAAGGGTTCTAAATCTTTGAAAGTCTCTACCACAGAGGCTTGTGGATGCACCATCATTGATTATATTTAAGACTGATAAATAGTCTCTGAAGGATTAAGGGATATTGGTCATAAAGCTTCTGTATGGAGATGATGCTTGTGTTTGTTTTCACTCAGAAACTGTGCTCAAGGCTATTGTTGACTCCTTCTCTAAAGCATTGGAGGAAATGGGCCTTTCACTAAACTAAGAAAACTAAGGTCCTCTTCCAACCAGCTTCCACAGAAAAACACCACCCCATCAATTAGAGCAACAGCGAGACCCTGGAAAAGATGGACCATTTTCTGTATCTTGGGAGCTTCCTCTCGATGAAGGCTGACAAAATTCATCACAGCCCTAATGTTCCAGCTCAGTTTTCAGCCGACTGAGGAAAAGAGTCTCTGAAGACTGGGATCTCAAACTGACTCTAAGGTCATGGTTTACCCGGCAACAGTGATCCATGTGCTCAATGTGCTTCAGAGACTTAAACAACTAAGAGAAGAATGGAGCTGAAGTCCAAGATCAGCCATGATCAAACTGAATGGCAAGCAGGTTCGATGGGTCATATGGTCTTCTCATATTCCTATTTCTTATATTCTTATGGTCATTATGCTACCTAAACCTAATGGATCTCATCAGGTTTAATTGTACTTTGATAATTTGTCAGTGATATTATGTGGGAGACATTGATGAAAGTATCATTTCCATTGCAACTAGATTTTAAATAGTTATTTTTATCAGTTCAATGAGAACAGTGCAGCAGCTATCCAGAAGTTTGTAAGTAGATCTAGAGCTCAGTTGACAGCCCTCTTTTTCACTGCTGCTTTGGTTTATGTACTGGAACACTGCAACTTTGATCCAGAGAGTTCTCCAGGGGAGAACATGATCAATTCTGTAGGACGAGTGATTGTATTATATCAGGCATAAAACTCTCAGGTTTAAAAACCTGGTCTCAGCTCAGATAGCTGAACTTGGCTAGTGCTGCTGCATATCAAAATTCCATTTTGTTTATTCGTTTATGGGATGTAAGCATCACTGGCTAAGCCAACATTTATTACCCATTCCTAATTTCCCTTGAGGCGGTGGTGAGCTGTCTTCTTGAACCACTGCAGTCCATCTGGTGTAGGTACACCCACAGTGCTGTTAGGTTGGGTGTTCCAGAATTGTGACCCAGCAGCAGTGGAAACAGTGACATAGTTCTAAGTCAGGATGGTGTGTGGCTTGGAGGGGAACTTGCAACTGGTAATGTTCCCATGTGCCTGTTGTCCTTGTTCTTCCAGGTGGTAGAGGTTGCTTGTTTGCACGGTGCTGTTGAAGGAGCCTGGGTGAATTGCTGCAGTGCATCTTAGAGATGGTACACACTGCTGTTGCTGGGTAGAATCTTCTGGCGATTGTTTATTTTAGGTGTCAGGACTATTTCTAGTCCCGACTCCACAATCTGGAGCAATCATCCAGGAGGCAGCCACCTAACTGTCTGCCTCCACATCCGCCATTCAATTAAGGACAGTGGGCAGGTTCCTGAAGCTACCAACCCAACCAGAGAGCCTGGAGCTTTTTTTGGCCAGCAGCCTCTCTTACAAATGGGGCACTTGCTCAGGCAGCAAGAAAAGTGTGAAGGTGCTTCAAAATGAAGGCACTCTCAGAAGCACCTAGAATTTCAAAAATTAAGAAGGACGAAGCTGGTAAGCCCATTGGAATGGGAGGTGAAATCCTTCCAGAGGACTTGTTGGGGTTTCGAGAGTGTCCGTTCCCACCCATGGCTCCGTCATCGGAGCACAGACCGTGCAGCTCCAATAACCGGCCACCCCCAAGGAGCTGCAGGGCTCGGCATTCAGTGGAAGTCCGCTCTGATTCTGGGAAGATCTGTGTGCTCTCATTATCCTCGCTATGTCCTTAATTGATGATTATTGATCCTCTGGCAGGGAGCTGCTGCCATTGTCCACCTGCCTCCAGGATGATCTCCGCAGCCGGGAATGGGTCGGCCTGCCAACCCAATGCCCTAATCTCTAAGTTTGCTCCCAGTCCAGGTTGGTGAATAGGGTTTCAGTCACCTAAGTTACTTTGTCCTGGATGCTGTTGAGCTTCTTGAGTGCAAGTGAAGAGTATTCTATCCAGGCAAGTGGAGAATATTCCATCACACTCCTGACTTGTGCCTTGTAGATGGTGGACAGGCTTTGACGAGTTAGTGGGTGAGTTACTTGCTGCAGAATTCCCAGCCTCTGATGTGCTTTTTTTTTATCTATTCATTCATAGGATGTGAACTTCACTGGCTCGGCCAGCATTTATTGCCCAACCTAATTGCCATTGAGAAGGTGGTGGTGCATTGCCTTCTTGAACCACGGCAGTTCATGTGGTGTAGGTACACCCACAGTGCTGTTGAGGAGGAAGTTCCAGGATTTTGATTCATCAACAACAGAAGGAACAGTGATATATTTCAAAGTGAGAATGGTGTGTGGCTTGGAGGGGAACTTCCAGGTGGTGGTGTTCCCATGCATCTGGTGCTCTTGTCCTTCTAGATGGTAGCAGTCACGGGTTTGAAATATGTTGTCGAAGGAGCCTTGGTGAGTTGCTGCAATATTTATATGGTTTGTCCAGTTATGTTTCTGGTCAATGATGATGATGGAGTATTTATTGATGGTAATGCCATTGAATGTCAAAGAGAGATGGTTAGTGTTAATGATATGTTAAATATATTGTTAAGACACATAGGCAAAGGGCATTGTTTAATTAAGTACCTCAAGTGACTGTTGGCACATGCGGGTAATGGGTAGGAAACAGACATATGTAATAATGCATTCTTTAAACAAACATGTTACGGGTCTTTCTGTGTGTGGGCACAGACTGCTTCAGTATCTGAAGAGTTAACAATGGACCTGAATATTGTGGAGTCATCCTGGATTATAGTAGTTAATAACTCAGTAGGTTCCCATTCTGATTATTGTCCGACAATCCCTTGATAGAAAGTGTATGTTTGTGATCATTAGGTGAGGACTGGATTGGCATTCTCTGTGATGTCTAACTGCTTGGATAGCCAGTCAATATTTACTACCCGTGCTGATTGTGCATGAAGAATTAACAGTTGGGCCTGAATTTTCAAACAGGCGGAGAGGCTCCCCATTGTTGTGAAAATGGTTCAACAAACTCAGATCTTAAAGTTCTGTCTCTGAATCTATTTTCACGGGGTGGCAGGGGGAGATGGGGGCGAGTTCTAAATATCGGATCCAAGATTCATGGAGGCAACTGCATATATTAAAGTACAGCTAGCTTCAGACTGATCTGATTCTGGCTAGTGGCATGTCCAAAATACTACTTGTACACTTTAGGCCTGGTAGGACAAAGTCTAAAGTTAGCAAAATTACTTAGCGAAGTAGGGTACCCTTTAGGATATGGACATCTTTTGTAGGGTTATGGTGTCCTTTGCAATTGTTAAAAGCAGACATGAATGTGTAAATTCATTGGAATTGTCAAGCTCATTGGAACTATCAAATTGAACTGACAAGCTGTTAAGGGATTTATGTTTCCTGCCCTTTAACTATTTGAAAAAGAAACTGCAGTTATAAAAAAATCAGTGCTTGCTATTTCACTCTGTTGAGATAAACCTGAGGGTTAGCATTAAAGGATTAATGCTGCAAAGATGATTTCACAACCTATCATTATCACAGTGAGGTTTTTGATCAGAGTGTTTTTTTAAACTAGTGAATTTATCAATAGACATCAAGAATTTTATTTAATGTCAGCATGGGTCCTGAGGTCTGCCCATGGTGGGCACTGGGTGAATTGGCATGGAGGCTCTAAGAACAAAGGGTGATGGTTGTAAGGGTACATGTTGGCATGGAGGATATGAGGGGCCCATGGGTGTGGGAGGGGGGCACAATGTGGCATGGTTGAGGTGTCATGGGAGTGTGTGGGGGTTGAGGAGGTGTCAGGGTTGAGGGCTGGAGGGCTGGTTTTTGTTTTTATATGTTTTTTTTTTATAACTTCGACCAAATGCCGGAGCACTGAGGCTGGTGTTTCTCTCAGCCAGTCTCTGCGCGAGGGCAGCCTCCAAAATCTTTCCAGATGATTGGATTTTGCATTCAGTTTGAAGGAGAGAAGAGTTTGTCTAAAACTAATGTTTTGAACTTAAACAGTGAAAACAGATGCAAAATATCTGTTCAATTCATCAGCCATTTTCTTATTTTCTGTTAGTAATTTCCAGTCACTGTCTAGAGGTGCAACACTCACTTTAGTTCTTTTTAAATACCTGTATAATCTCTTATTATTTGTTTTTATATTTCCAGCTAGCTTTCTCTCACTCTCTAATTTCTTCCTCATTCTGTTTTTAGTCATCCTTTGCTATTTTTTATATTCTGATATTCTAACCTGCCACAAATCTTAATGAAATTGTATACTTTTCCTTTCAATTTGATACTATCATTAACTTCCTTAGTTCTCCATGGATGGTGTGTTCTTCTCCTAGAGTCTTTCTTTCTCACTGGAATGTATCTTTGCTCAGTGTTATGAAACATCTCCTTCAATAACTGCCGCTGTATCTCTATTGACCTGCCCTGTAACCTAATTTCCTAGTTCACTTTAGCAAGCTCTGTCTTCATACTCTCATAATTGCTCTTATTTAAGTTCAAAACACTAGTTTTAGACAAACTCTTCTCTCCTTCAAACTGAATGCAAAATTCAATCATCTTATGATCACTGCTACCTAGTACCCTTACTATGAGATCATTAATCAACACAGTCTCATTGCACATTACCAGATTTAGAATAGTCTGCTCTCTGGTTGGTTCTAGAACTTGCTGCTCTAAGAAACTGACCCGAAAACAGTATTAACTCATCTTACAGGCTACTTTGCCAATCTATATGTAGATTAAAATCACCCATGATTATCACCATATCTTTCTCAAAAGCACCCATTATTTCTTCCTGTATACCCTGTCCTACAGTATGGTTATGTTAGGGCCAATAAACTACTATCACAAGTGACTTCTTACCTTTGTTATTTCTTTTCTCTACCCAAACTGACCCTACATCTTGATCTTTAGAATTAAGTTCATCTCTCTACTGCACTAATGTCATCCTTAATTAACAAAGCTACCCCTCCACCTTTTCCTAAGTCATTCTGAAAGGTCGCATATCCTTGAATATCCTTTATCATCTTGCAGCCATGTCTCTGTAATGGCTATCAGATCATACATATTTATTTGTATTTGAGCTGACAATTTATCCATTTTGTTACGAATGCTACACACACTCAGATACAGAGCCTTTAGTTCTGTCTTTTTAATATTTTTGCAATCTCTAGCCTTATCTGCTAGCACACTCTTAAGTTTGTACACTCTGTCCTTTCCTGCCATGTTCTAATTATAATTACTTTTACTGCTACCTTGCTGTCTTGCTTTGTCCTCTTCCTTTAACTCATCACATCTTCCCTCACTTGATCCCTTGCCCCCACTATTTAGTTTAAAGCCTTCTCTATCACCCTGGTTATATGATTCAATAGAACACTGGTCCCAGCACAGTTCAGGTGATAACCATCCCAACAGTAGAGCGCACACTTTCCCCAGTGCTAGTGCAAATGCCCCATGAATTGAAACCCATTTTTCCCACACCAATCTTTCAGCCAGGCATTCAACTCTCTAATTTTACTTACCCTGTGCCAATTTGCTTGTGGGTCAGGCAATAATCCAGAGATTATTACCTTTGGAGTTCTGTTTTTTAAATTAGCCCCTGGCTGCTCATACTCTCTCAACAGAACTTCTTTCTTCGTCCTATCTATGACATTGGTACCTATGTGGACCATGACCACTGGATCCTACCCCTCCCACTACAAATTCCTCTCCAGCCCGCAGCAGATGTCCTGAACCCTAGCACTGGGCAGGCAACACACAGCCCTCTGGGCTCACATTCTTGGCTGTAGAGAACTGTATCTATCTCCCTGACTATACTGTCCCCTGCTAACACTACATTCCTATTAACTCCTCCTCGCTTGAACGGCTTCCTGTACTACAATGTCTTGGTCAGTTCATTCATCCACGCTGCAGCCTCCGTTTTTGTCCATACAGGCTGCAAGACCTCAAACCTGTTGGATAATGGCAAAGGCTAAGTGCCTTCACATCTATCTACTTGATTCCCATACCTGCCTCACTCGCAATCATACCCTCCTGGACCAAATCAGACGACACTATCCTAAGTAGTGTGATCGCCTCCTGGAACAAAGTGTCCAGGTAACTTTCCCCCTCCCTGATGCATTGCAGTGTCCGCTGCTTGGCCTCCAGCTCAATTACTCTGAGTTGAAGCTCCTCGAGTTGCAGGCACTCACAGCAGACATATTTGCTTTGGATCACACTGATGTCCACGAGAGCAACACATCACCTGCCCTGCCATGTTTATAGCATTTTAATTACTTAATTATTTTACCAATTAAATTTTAATTAATGTCTCTAGTCCTGTGTGTACTTATATTCTTATTATTTCAATAATTATTTCAATAACTTTCCCTGACTGAAATTCCCCAGTTAAGATAAATAGGAAATAAGCATCTGTTAATCACCTACCTCCTTCCAGCTGTGATGTCACACCTGATTTTTCTTACGAAATGCGAGTTCTGACTGGAAACTGGCTACAGGATAGCCTTACTCATCTTACCGATTCTCGGAAGAGAAGGAAAGTCCCATTCTCTCTTGCTGTGCTTTAAGCCCTGCTGATTTTGCCAATTCTTGGAAGGAAGGTCCCGCTCTCTCTCACCGTGCTTTAAGCCCCATTTCTCTCATTGATTCCTGGAAGAGAGGTCCTGCTCTTTAAGTCCCGCTGGTCTTACCAATTCTCAGAGGGGAAAGGAATTGAAGATTATCCTTGTATTGCTGCTTCTGCATCAGTGGAATGTGATTCTTCATGCAAAATTGACAAGAAAGTGGCAGGATAACTCTCATGTCAATCCCAATCTTTCTCTGATGTGGAGTAAAGCCCCTTCTATAATTTATACCACTTGTTTGTGGCATTTGGTGGAATATAACTCCAGTCTGTGCTTATTGTATCTGTTGTGAATGTCCATCAATTTTCATCTTTCCATAGTTGTAATTTTTCTTCTTTGCCATTGGTTAGGATTTAGGAGCTACTAAGAGAGTGTGGTGTCTGATTTGGAGCTGCTGCTGAGAGAGGGAGGTGACATCACAATGAACTGCAGAGAAGTTCTTGAGCAGGGCTTGCGTGAAAAGCAGCAGTTACACTTCAGACCCATGATTACCTTGTGTTGAAATATTCAGTTGTACGATATAAGAGTATTAACCCTCAAAATGCTAGAAGTCATTTGCAGGCAATGTCACTTAAACTTTACATTAAATGAGCAGTCTTTTTTTCATCTTACAGTGATACAAACTTTGTGCTTTAACCAAGGTATGAGAACACCAGGCTGATCTTAAGAACATAAGACCGCAAGAAACAGGAACAGGAGTAGACCATTCGGCCCCTCGAGCCTGCTCTGCCATTCAATAAGATCAAGGCTGATCTTCTTGTGTTTTGATTTCCATGTTCCCATCTAACCCTAATAACCTTTGATTCCCTTGCCTAACAAGAATCCACCTCTGCCTTAAAAATATTCAATGACCCCGCCTCCACTGCCTTCTGAGGTAGAGAATTCCAAAGTCACGCAACCCTCTGAGAGAAAATATTTCTCCTTATCTCTGTCCTAAAAGGGTGACCCCTAATTTTAAAACAGTGCCCCATAGTTCTGGACTCACCCACAAGAGGAAACATCCTTTTTGGCATCTACTTTTTCCAGGCCATTCAGGGTCTTGTATACTTCAATCAAATCACCCTCACTCTTCTAAACTCCAGTGGAAACAAGGCCAGTCTGTCTAACCTTTCCTCATAAGACAACCCACTCATTCCAGTTATCAATCTAGTAAACCTCCTTTGAACCGCCTCCAATGTGTTTACATCCTTCCTTAAAAAAGGAGACCAACACTGCACATGGTATTCGAGATGCGGTCTCACCTACACCCTGTATAACTGAAGCATAACATCCTTACTTTTAAGTTCAATCCTTGTCATAATAAAGGATAGCATTCCATTAGCCTTCTTAATTACTTGCTGCACCTGCATACTAACTTTCTGTGACTCATGTACTAGAACACCTAGGTCACTCTGCACCTCAGGATTATGCAGCCGTTCTCCATTTAAGTAATACTCTGTTTTTTTGTTCTTCCTGCCAAAGTGAACAATTTCACATTTTCCCACATTAAACCCCATTTGCCAGGTCTTTGCCCACTCACTCAACCTACCTATATCCATCTGTAACCTCATGTCCTCTCCACAACATACTTTCCTACCTATATTTGCGTCATCTGCAAATTTAGCTACCATGTCTTCACTCTCCTCATCTAAGTCATTGATGTAAATCATAAAAAGTTGACACCCCAGTACAGGCCCCTGTGGGACTCCACTTGTCACATCTTGCCAATCTGAAAAATACCCATTTATGCATACTCTCTGCTTTCTGACATGTTGATATGTTACCCTCTACACCATTCGCTTTTATTTTCCGTAATAATCTTTGATGCGGCACCTGATCAAATGCCTTCCGGAAATCCAAGTACAGTACGTCTACAGGCTCCCCTATATCCACTGCGCTTGTTACTCCTTCAAAAAACTCCAATAAATCAGTTAAATGTGATTTTCATTTCACAAAACCATGCTGACTCTTCCCGATTGCCTTGAGCTCTAAGCCCCAGCTATCACCTCCTTAATGATCGATTCTAATATCTTCGCCACGACAGACATCAAGCTCACTGGTATACAGTTTCCTACTTTCTGCCTCCCTCCCTTCTTGAATAGAGGGCTTACATTTGCTACTTTCCAATCCAGTGGAACCTTTCCAGAATCTAGCGACTTTTGGAAAATTAACACCAGCGAATCAACTACCTCATTAGCCACCTCTTTTAAGACCCTAGGATGTAGTCCATTGGGACCCGGAGACTTGCCAGCCCGCAGCTCCATCAATTTGCTCAGTACCATTTCCCTAGTGATTGCAATTTCACCAAGTTCCTTTCCCCCGTTCACCTCCTGATTTGCAGCTATTATTGGAATGTTTTTTTGTATCCTCTAAAGTGAACACAGAAGCAAAATATTTGTTCATTTCATCCGCCATTTCCTTATTATCTACTATTAACTCCCCACTGTCACTCTGTCGAGGACCAACACTCACTTTACTTACTATTTTCCTTTTTAAGTACCTGTAGAAACTCTTGCTAGAGTTAATCAAATTGTTTAGAAGGTTTGCACTGCCTTGAAATTAGAAGACAAATTTGACAAAGTGAACGATATGAATTTGGCAGAAGTTATTCATGGAATCACAACCACCTTTGTGCAGCATTCCATCGTGCTACAATAGAACAATAGTACAAAGACATACTATGGATCACAAAACACACACCTGACATGCCAACTACTGCCTTCTGACATCACTGATGGACTTATCACCAATCTAATGTTAAACTTGTTTTAAGGTGTCAAAGGAAAAAAAAATCAAAAGAATGTTGATTGCTGGATGGCAATGTACAGGATGCTGTCTATTGCCTCTTTTCCCAGTCTCAGGTAAGTACATATTTTGAACTTTGAAACAGAAGTGCAGGATTGTTGCCTTTCTGAAGCACAGGCAAAGCTCCAGCTACTCAGAAACACTCAGACACGCGTTGCTGGCAGCTCCA
This sequence comes from Cetorhinus maximus, assembly GCF_964194155.1. Classification (NCBI taxonomy): domain Eukaryota; kingdom Metazoa; phylum Chordata; class Chondrichthyes; order Lamniformes; family Cetorhinidae; genus Cetorhinus; species Cetorhinus maximus. The sequence goes on along the minus strand of NC_135880.1, from coordinate 155,251,071 downwards.
CATAATTAAAAGCAGACTGTAAAATTACTAGCTGAGGGCTATAACCCTTAACTCTTCATTGTTCAACTCAACTTCCTCTGTAGACAAAGAGTACAGTGTTTACAGCCTTCTTGGGTAGGTTGATCTGCAGTTAATGAAGGAGGCATTCTTTTGTTCTAATTTGTTCACCAGTGGTCTTTGAAGCATCTCCTAAGAGTAGCCAAAATCTGAAGGCTTTGTGGGAGAAACGAAATATGTAACTTAACTTTAAGTCCTTGCATCATGCACGTGTGTGATTATCAGGGGCTAAACAATTCTGGAAGTGTAAGATCATGGGAGAAATTGATTCTTGTAATAAAAAAAAAGGTCAGCTTAATATTATTTAAAGCATACAACTACAATGGATATTCTGATAGTTTAGTGGGAAAATGCACCATTATTGTGGTACTGAGCTATGCAGACCAGGAAAATCTAAGGTTCCATTTCTGTGCTATGCTGAGTTAGCTGATGGCTTCCACTACACTGAAGAAAAAAGATCAGAGTTTCAAGAACGAACTGGCATTCAATGAGTCCTGCTGAAAAGAGGAGAGAGGGAAATTAAGTTTATGTGTGTGTGTTTGTTTGTGTGTATGTGAGAGAAGGCGTGGACTCATTTGGAATACCCTTCATAGTCAAATAGCTTCCAAACACACTGCTAACACCTCAGAAATTGAAAAGTGGGATGTTTTCAGAAGTTTTAAGATTGACCTAATGCATCAAATTGTTCTTTTCCCCCCATTCTCAGAGTGTTCCTTGGTTAAAAAAAAATTGCCATTTGAATGAATTACCAGAGGGCAACTTGTGCCCACAAAACTGTACACCAGAATGAGTTATTGTCTTCAGGAGCAGGAAAGGAAGAAAATTGGAGGGAGAAACTGTAATAAAAAGCAGATAACCACAATCCTAGAAATTGCCTTTGTCTAATGGTGATCAGTGGTAACCTGACACGGTGGCGTCCAATTACACTGAAGTCCATTAAATAAAAGTGAGCAAGACCCATAAAAATCCCACAGGAACAAAGAGCACTGATAGGGCATGGAAATCTTTCTGCAAACAATCCAAGTACGATAACAGAAAGTTATTCAGAGAACAAAAATTCTTTATCAGAAGTTACTCATTGCTAGATACATACTTTAGGTATGTCCAGGTCAGGAGCCTTTTATTTCATTAAATCAATTGAGTGTTGAACCACAACTCCAAATATTCCTGCTAGTCTGGCAATATAATTTGTTGTTTACTTAGAAGCCATGGTTTACATCTGCAAATGGACTTTTAGTGTGCACTTCATTTTTGACATTTTTTCAATATGTAAATTGTCATTCCTCAATATATTGCTAATTTTACTTTTTTTTGTTTGTGTGCGTTTTTGAAGAACTATGGATATTGGAAAAATTATATGGATAAGGCTAATGATTAAATGAGAGGCTGATTACAACGGTTTGGAACAGGATTTTCCATTCTGGGTCGGGTGCCTGATACTGGCATCAAATTTGGGTCCTGACTCCCCACTGTGCCCGCATTGTGTCGCAAGCAGCAACCTGACATCAATTTTGCCCGGATTGTCCAATTAGTGGCCAGCGGAAACATTTGCCATCCAATTAAGGATGGCATGCATGTCCTCAAAGCTGGAAGGCCAATAGGAGACCCTCCAGCACGGAAGGTGTTGCGGCCTGCCATTTCCAGTAAGGGAGAGAGAGGGCACCTCTATCTCAAGGTGCTCTCTCAGAGCTTTGAAACCATTTGAAGTAAAAAATGTGACCAGGTAGATGGGCTTGGGAGAGGGAGGGGCTGCCTGGTCTGCCACCAGAAGACTGCCTCCAGGCAGTTGCTGTGGCCCAAGGCTGCGGAAGGTCCAGTCGGCCTCTGATTATTGGTCTTAACTGGCCTTTTAATTATCTTAACAAGCTACCTGCTGTTTGGGCCACCATCCAACTCCATTCCAGCCCCCACATCAAGTGAAAACCCTGCCCACGGATTTTGAAATTCCCACATGTGCAATTTTTAGTAAGTTGTGAACCTGCATAAATGTGTTAATGGGTTTTTTAACAGTGTACAAATGCATTAACTAAAAACAGTACTGATATATATTGCTTTTAAATCCAAATGAATAAAACTTATGATGAAGGAGCAAGACGTTAAAGAAAGGAAGAAGATAATGTTAAATAACTAGTCAACAGCAAAACACTGCAAATGCTGGAAATCTAAAAAATCAAAAACAGAAAATATGAGACACATCAATGGGGAGTATAAAGGGCTGACAACTGAAACATTGGGGAGAATTTTCTCCCCATCAGGCGGGATGGGCGGGCGCGCTGCCATTTTACGTGGGCAGGCCAATTATGGCCCACCCAGCGTGATGCGCACCAGGAAGCGCTGAGCGCTTCTTGTGTGGGCGGGGGGAGGAGGGAGAGTCAGGGCCTGCGCTCTTTTGCACGGTGCTGCCGCAGGGAGATTACTTTGCTTATGAAAAGTTGAAATAAAGAAAAGAAAAATTATTCAGACATGTCCCCTTATGTGACAGTGTCACATAATTTTAATAAAATTTTTTATTACATTTATAAATCCTTCATGAAACCTCATGCCGCCCGTGGATGAAGTTCCATGATAAATGGGAAGGCCGCCTGGGCTCTTCACCCGCCCGTCAGCCTTAAGGTTGGACGGGCGGCCCTGTTAATTATTACAATTGTTATTTAAATGGCCTTAATAGGCCTTTGACAGTTTAGCGGGTGTGCAGCCAACTCCGGTGCGCACCCGGCCAAATGAAGAACAGAAGGACACATGCCCAATGTCACCGCGCGTCATTCTACGTGTCGGCGGGCAGGGCTTATCCCCGCACACCAACCAGAAGATTCAGGCCATTAATTCAGCATCTTCTCCATCGTAATATCTTCAGAATTTCCAGCATTTTCTATTTATATTGAAAATACCTCATTGTGTATTGCAGGAGTATCAAATATAGATACATGGATCACACACTAATTAAAAAATAATTAATTAAAAATGTGGATTCTCACTACTACTGAATGAAAATTTTTCAGAAGTGTGAACAAAAAGAAAGTGCCAGATTCAAATCATTAAACACACAAACCGCAGATCCTGTGAAAGCATAACTTTTAATTTTTGAGAAGAAAACTAATCAGAAATGACCTAGAAATCAGATGACACTGTACCTATTCACTGTGAGTAAATGAATGGTTTTCAAAAATGGTTGTTATTTGAGAGATGGCAGGAAGTCACTTCGTAAGTTAAGCAACATTTAGCAGTATCAATTGGGATAATGTTAGAATAAAGAATAAGGAGAGGGAGGAATTTCTGAAATGCGGTCAGAACTTCCTTGACGAGTATGTTCTCAGTCCAACTAGGAAGGGGGTATTGTTGGATTTGGTGCTGGGGAATGAGGTAGGCCGTGTGATCAAGTATCTACCTGGAGGGGAGGGACACTTGGGTAACAATGATCATATTCATTCTTCATACAAATTGGAAGCAGAAGTAGGCCATTTGACCGCTCGAGCCTGCTCCACCATTCAATAAGATCCACATTCCTCCTACCCCTGATTACCTTTGACTCCCTTGTTAGTTAAGAATCTCTGCCTCAAAAATACTAATTGGCTGTACTTCCACCTGTCTCTGGGGAAGAGAGTTCCAAAGGTTCATGACCCTCTGAGAGGAAAAATGTCTTCACATCTCTGTCCTAAATGGGAGACCCCTTATTTTAAAATTGTGTCCTCTAGTTCCAGTCTCTCCCACAAAGGGAAACATCCATTCAACTACCATCCTGTCAAGTCCCCTCAGGATCTTAAGATCACCTCTCATTCCTCTAAATTCTAATGGATACAGGCCCAGCCTGTCCAACCTTTCCTCATAAGATGACCCCCCTCCCCCTACCAGGTATCAGCCAAGTGAACCTTCTTTGAACTGCTTCTAACGCATTTATACCTTTCTTAAAGAAGGAGACCAAAACTGTACACAATACCATAGATGTGGGGTGGACTTGTCCCAAATTTGCACAAAGTGTGATAGCGGGTGGGTAAAACGGCATTTACCCGTCAGCTGCAATGGCGCCTTCTCACTCCGTAATGTCCCATACTCACCACATTAATTATGCATTTTCGGGAAATACACCATGTCGATAGTGGGCAAGGCTCTCATTCGCCTGCCACGCCATCACCTCGCTGCTTCATCACGCTGGGTGCCATATATAAAGTGCAGCCGTGCGCACACCTCTCAGTGCTTCCAGCCCACAACTGCTGCACAGAAGACATGATGGCCTCGAAAGGCAAAAGGACTGCAACCCCCGCTTCAGTGACGTGTCCCTCGAGCACCTTTTGAATGGAGGCCTGCCATGACGTCCCCTACCCTCGCTCTGGCTGCAGGATGGGCAGCTGCATCACCAATCCAGCATGGCAGGTGGTGACAGCAGTGGTCAGCGCCAATGCCCTGCAAAAGAGGACAGCCACCGAGTGCCGTTACAGGATGCATGGTCTTATCTGTTCTGCCAGGGTAACTCACTCTTCTCATCATTCTCAACTCTCACACTCACAAATCCATCACACATCCACAGGGATTTCACACCTCATGGGACAACACCGCTAACTCTCACACACACTCTCACATCTCCATCAGGCCCAGACCGGGGGTGGAGTGACCCACAATAGGCCCCTCACTCACTGAGGAGTGTGCCATCGTGCTGACTGGCGAGGACATGGACCGCGCCTGCGGTGACGGTGAGGTCAGCAGCGAACACCCTCAGGAGGGTCCTGCACCACATCACCCTTCTCTCAATGCAAATGTGAGTGCTCTCTCTCCTGCTTTTGACTCTGCTGACATGCACTAATTATCTCTACTTTGGTTCACAGGGAGCTTTGCCAAGCGACTGACACCCTCGGGCCAGCCAGTCCCTCAGCTCCATCCACATCCTCACCCCCAGCCAGGAGGGCACTTCCTCCATTGAAGAGCTAGAAATAAGCAGTCTGGAAGACCCGTCACAGTGCTTACCCACACAGTCCACCAGCGCAGTGACACACATCTCGGAGGGACCTAGATCTAGAGCAGGCTTGGATTCATAATCTGGTGGTCACTACACGGATATATGTCTGCAGCAGGTGGTGGCAGGTTTGGCCGAGCTCCCCGGCACTCAGAGAACTGCTGGGGAAGAGGCATCTGTGAGGTCCGAATCAGTTGATGAACCACTGGATTTGGCCTTCCAACTCATCCTGGAGAGTCAGCAGGACGCGTGGGAACATAACGCAGGGCTGTTGGAAGTCTTCAACAGAGTAGCATGCGAGTCAGAGCAGCACATCCGCCTGCTCTCTGATGAAGTGGTGCCCACATATGTGAGTATGGAAGTCTCCATGGGGAGGGTGGCAGACGCCATGGAATCCTTGGTCCAGCAGAACGTGGAGATGTGTGCAGACTGCACTATCGCGGGAACCATGGGTGAGTTCCTGCAGTGGCAACACGAGAGGGAAACAGGGCACCTCGATGTCCCTCCAGGTGCTCCTTCTCTTCAAGAAGTTAGACCGGTGGTCCCGGGCACCCGAAGGAGGAGAAGCAGCAGCTGGACATCCCCGGGTCATCCACTCAGGAATCCACTCTGGGAGGCTGTACTCCCTCCCTTGGGACACAAGGCTGTCCTCTCCCTCCGAGTTCCCTTTGCCTGTAAGCCCCTCAACCTCATCCTCTGTCACCACAGAGGGAGCAGCTGGCCCACAAGTGATTCTGGAGGGAGAAGTGTGTGTCCGGCAGGGTCTTTCAGAGCCTTGTGCAAGCTCTCTCCCACACATGTGGATCCTTCACGTATCATATTCACCTCAATGTCCTGAGCATTTTGAATGCTGTCTGCTGGGGTTTGCTTTCAGTTGTCCATCTGAGCTGACTTGAATCTCCACCCACGCAGCACCCGATCTCGCCCAACACAACTGTTGTTTCACTTTTGATTTCAACGGCATAGTCTGGATTCAGTTTTTTGGGCGCTCCACTGTCTTTTCCCCTCCCCCAGTCACCCATTTCCATTCCCCCATCACTGTTGACCCCCCTTATATCACCTTCTACCTCCCCTCCGTGACCTACCAGCCACAACTCTTCTCCTTTGGGAATGTCCAGGTGAATGTGCATGTTCCCTTCCTTCCCAAGAATCCCACCTCCATCCACATTCACCTCCTCCTTCCCTCCCCCAGGTTCTGTATCTGCCTCCGACTCCCCACCAACCATGTACACCGTCCCTTCTACGGCTACCATTGAACCCTCACCCTCCCACCCTACCGCCTCACTCTGCCCTCTGTCATTCTCACCATTCCCTCATTCCACGCCCACCTTCAGTTCACCCCCAAGGAGGCAGTCATGGACTCATCAGAGCCCTCCCTTGCACATTCACCTGGACATCCCCGCTCCGGACTCCTTCCCCTCCTAGAACCCCTTTACACTCCCCTGACTTCCCCCCATTGGTCCCCCCCCCACACACCCGGACTCAGCCCCACTTAGTCCTTCCCCCTTCCTGGCTCTTTCAGCCACCTTTACTTCTTCCGCCACCCTTAGACCTTTCTCCCTCCTGACCTTTTCCTCCAGCCTTATTTCTTCCTCCATCCTTACTTCTTCCTCCATCCTTACTTCTTCAGACACCCTTACTTCTTCCTTCAGCCTTACTTCTTCCTCCAGCCTTACTCCCTCCCCTCTCTGCATTCCTTCCTCCCCTTGAACTCCCTCCCCTCTCCGCACCCTTTCCTCCCCTTGAACTCCCTCCCCACTCCACATTCCTTCCTCTCCCCCAGCCTCACTCTCCTCGCCGCACTCCTTCCTCCCCCAAGACACCTTCCCTTCTCCGCACTCCTTCCCTCCGCTGAACACCCTCCCTTACACCTTCCACCATCCTTACACCTACCACTTCAGTTGCTGTCTTCTACCACGTTATTCCCTCCTCCCACCATACTCCCCTCCCCTCCCAACCTCCTCCCTGACACCTTCATTCCCTCCCTCCCAACCTCACCCCATCCTGACATCTTCATTCCCCTCCCTTCCAACCTCATCCCATCCTGGCATCTTCATTCCCCTCCCTTCCAACCTCACCCCATCCTGACATCTTCATAACCCCCTCCCAACCTCACCCCATCCTGACATTTTCATTCCCCCCTCCCAACCTCACTCTACCCTGACACCTTCATTCCCGCCCTCCCACACCTCACCCATCCTGACACCTTCATTCCCCCCTCCCAACCTCACTCCATCCTGACACCTTCATTCCCCTTCACCACCTTCCAACCTCGCCCTATCCTGGCACCTCTTCCTCTCCCAGTCGATCCTAGGCCTTCCTCTCCCACCACCCCCCCGGTACATCTTCCTCTCCCAAGCACAACTGGATCTTCCTCTCCACCTCCTCGGCCATCATTCGTTGTGAGCAAACCCTCAACAGTGACTTTCCAACTACCGTGGGCTGCTTCGCAGCAGAGCCATGTCCATGAGAATCAACCCAGCATGCCATGGACACCCACCAATGCCCTGTACAACTGTGGCAACACATCCCTACTTTTATATTCCATTCCCCTTGCAATAAACAACATTCCACCTGCCTTCATGATCACTTTCTGTACCTGCGTACTAACTTTTTGTGATTCATGTACCAGGACACCCAGATCCCTCTGTACCTCAGAGTTCTGCAATCTTCAATCTCTCCCCATTATATCATAAGATTTAGATTAACAGTAGAGAAGAGCAAAGAGCAATCTAAATTAACATTTCTAAACTGGAAGAGGGTTAATTTCAGTGGGATGAGAAGGGATCCAGTTAGGTTAAACAAAACCAAAATTATAAGAAAACTAGTAATGGAACAATGGGTGATCTTTAAAGATATGTCTGGTACAGGCTAGTTACATTCCATCACGAGGGAAAGGCAGGGGAACCAAAGCCCCGGCTCCTTGGATGACGAGGGTGATAGAAATATGATGAAACAAAAAAAGTGTATGATGCATGTGAGGTTAATTCTTCAAGCAAGAACCAGGCCAAAAACAATAAGTTGAAAAGGGAAGTGAAAAAAAAACTGGCAAAGAGAGGATATGAGAATAGAAAGGCAGTTAAAATAAAAGGAAACTTGAAATTCTTCGACTGGCATGTAAATAGTAGGAGGGGAGTAAGAGGCTGGGTGGGGCCTATTCTGGGCAAAGAAGGTGATTTTTTCTTGGGAGCACAGGGCAAGGCTAGAATATTGATTAAGTACTTTGTACCGATATTTAATAAGGAGGAGAATGTTGATAAAATATCGGTAGAAGCGGAAATGGTAAAGGTGATGGATAGGGTGAAAATTGATAAGCAGTTGTACTGGAAAGGCTGGCTATGTTTAGCCTGGTTCAGATGGCTTGTAGTTCAGGTTGCTAAGGAAAGTGGGAGTGGAGATAGCGGAAGCACTTGCCTTAGTCTTCCAATCTTCCTGAGATATGGGGGATGTGTCAGAGGAGTGCAGGGTGGCAAATGTGACACCCTTATTCAAGAAAGGGTGCAAGGAAATTCCTAGCTCAGGTGGGTCAGTTTAACATCCATGGTGGGTAAGGTGTTAAAAACAATAATCGAGGGAAAAAAATCAATAGCCACTTGGATAGGTTTGAATTAATTAAGGAGAGCCAGCAGAGTTTTATAAAAGACAGACCATGCTTGACTAACCTAATTCTATTTTTTGATGAAGTAACAGAGAAGTTTGATGAAGGGAATGCAATATGGATGTTGACTATGTGGATTTTAAGAAAGCGTTTGACAAAGTACCACATAAAAGGCTGGTTGACAAAATTGAAGCTCATGGAATAGGAGGGTTAGTTTCAGTTTGGATAAAATTTGGCTTCAGGATAAAAAACAGTGAGTTATGGTAAGTGGTTATTTTTTATACTGGAGGATGGTGGAGAATGGAGACAGTGGGGTTCCTCAAGGGTCAGTGCTCAGCGCACTGCTTTTTTGATAAATATAAATGACTTAGATATTGGCATAGAGAGTAAAATTTCAAAATTTGCCTATGATACCAAACTTAGAAGTGTAACAGACAGTGAGGATGATACAAATTGACTGCAAAAAGTCAAAAATAGGCTAGCAGAATGGCAAACAAATGGCAGATGGAATTTAATGCAGCGAAGCGTGAGATGATGAATTTTGACAGAAGGGATGGGGCTAGGCTATATAAACTTAATGCCACAATTCTAAAGAGTATGCAGGGACAGCAGGTAATGGGATCTATGTGGACAGATCCTTGAAGGTAGTGGAATATATTACAGTCATAGGCTGTAATTTTCCAGCCCCTCACACCGGTGGGATCTTCCGCTCCCGCCGATATGAACAGAGATTTCAATGGCTCGCTAGCCCTGCCACGGGGGAACCCTCTGTAGGGGGGAGGGCGTCTGGAAAATCCTGGCCATGGAGTAATTTATGATACAGAAGGAAGCCATTTGGTCCATTAATTCCATGCCAGCTCCCCACAGAACAATCCAGCCAGTCCCACTCCTCCGCTCGATCCCCATAGCCCTGCAAATTTATTTTCAAGAGCCCATCCAATTTCCTTTTGAAGTCATTGATTGTTTCCACTGCCTTTGTGGGCAGCGAGTTTCAGGTTATTACCACTTACAATGTAAAAAAGTTCTTCCTCACATTCCCCCTGCATCTCTTGCCCATTCTTAAATTTGTGTCCCCATTCCTTGTACCATCAACTAATGAGACTACCTATCTAAGTCTGTCATAATCTTATACAGCTATGTCAAATCTTTCGATCTCCTTTGCTCCAAGGAGAAGAACCCCAGCCTTTCCAGCTTAACCTTGTAACTAAAAACCCCTCATCCTTGGGAACCATTCTGGTAAATCTCTTCTGCACCCTCTCAAGGACCTTCATATCTTTCCTGAAGTGTGATAACCAGAACTGGACCCAATTCTTTAGTTGGGGCCTAACCAGAGCTTTATAAAGGTTCAATCTAACGTTCCTGCTTTTTATCTCAAGATCCCATATGCTTTGCTACCACTCTCTCAATATGTTCTGTTACCTTTGCCATGCTCAACAGACATGCGAACATTACACATTTAAAAAAACTTGTACGCCCTCTTTAAAAAGGACACTGTTGATCTTTAAGATGGCTGCCACAGGTCACCTGACTTTTGGAACTGCAACAAGCTCGTGGAAGTTTCTAAAAGTGGATTACAATGAACATGCCTAGACAACATCACTGTGTAATGTGGTACTTACCATTGTCAGGGCTTACCCCAAAACAAAAAGGAAAATAAGCCTTCAGAATTTCTGACTCCAGATCTGCCAAATAACAAAGGAGAACTAACAAAACTGATTATACACAAGGAAGTGCTATCTGTCTCTATTGTATGTCGATGGTTTTGACCATGTGGAGTAGAAGCTACTTTGTTAATATGAACAAACTGCCAATTGCTTTCCATCGTGTATCAATCGGCCAAAACTCTTTAATTTTTGAAAGCTTTTATTATAGGACCTGCTTGCTTTTTTGCAACAAATAGCAGACTGCAGAATGCAGAAGTAATGCCAGAAAGAACATCACTGCTAAAATCAGGCAAAAACATGTAGCCTTCTACCAAGCCACAAGGCGTAAAATTTTAAAGCCTCCTAGAAAGCATGTTTCTGAAAGATGCCGAGTTTGCCTGGATAAGGAAAACTGGTCCTCTGGCTACAAATATTATCAAAGCTATCTACTCTACTTGCTGTGCATCTCTTATTCTGAAGAAACTCCATGAAATCCTGTCTTCAGCTATCTGGACTCATCTGAACTTCAGCTCCTGAGTGGAAATGCCCATTCCCTGGATTCTTACAAAAACGTGAACAATTAACTATTCTGTTTGGTCTTAATATGTGTAGAAGTGAAACCCATTTTCTCATGCTGTATCTTTCTTGTGTGTATGTGAAGCAGCAATAAACCTTTCTGGGAAAAGTGTGTATGAATAAATAATGATCCTGGTTTAAAAATTCATGAAAGGTTGCCGCTAGTGCATTTATAAAAACTGACCACGCACAAACAAGGGTTTGGGAACATATCTCAGCTTTATCTAAATTAAACCACAGTGATTAAGGATATCAATGTATCAGTAATTACATTGCATAGCAATTCCATTGTTAAACACAATTGTTAGTTAAAACGAGTGACGTGCATTGGTTCTCCCATCAAAACAGTATAAACAGATACAGTTGGAACACTCTGGTGTGGGAGGTATGAGGAAGTTTGTTACACTGAAGAGCTACCTCAAGAATAAACCAACTTGTGGAAAAGACTCGCTTTGGACTTATTCTTCCATAATAAGCACTTATTGTGAGTAACAATAAGCAATAGGATAGAAGGATTAGGGGTTTTCAGTCTCTCACTCCCCTGTCTGTAACACTGTCAAAGTCTATGTATGTGAACCCCAGGTCCCTCTGTTCCTGCACACTTTTTAGAATTGTGCCATTAAGGCTATACTGCTTCTTGCTATACCTTCTACCAAAATGTATCACCTCATACTTCTCCATTAAATTCTGTATGCCACTTGACTGCCCATTGTGCTAGTCCATCTATAACCTGTTGCAGGTAATTTGTATCATCCTCACTGCTTGCCACTCCAAGTTTGGTATTATAATTTCTTGGAAAGTTTACTTTGCACTCTAAGGGAAGAATTTTCCGGTCGGCGAGCGGGGCAGGGCCCACTAACCGATGCGTAAAATGACGCGTGGTGATGTCGGGTGGGCATCCTGGCATCACCACATGTCATTTAGATTTTCAGTTCGGCGGGCGCGCAGCCAAGTTGGCTGCACGCCCGCCGAACTGTCAAAGGCCTATTAAGGCCTGTCGAAAACTAATTAAAACAGTTAAATGAGTTGCGCTCTTGCACACATGCTCAGGGAATCTCCCCCAGCCCACACACGGAGCACTCAGCGTTTCCGGGCGAGCGTCACGCCGGGCGGGCCTTAATTGGCCTGCCCACGTAAAATGGTGGCACGGACCTGATCGGGTTCGTAATTGCTCCCGCCCGCCCCCGCAGAACCCCCCCAATGGGGGGGAAATTCAGCCCTAAGATCCAAGTCATTTATGTATAGTGGAAAAAAAAGTGGCCCCAGCACTGGCCCTTGGGGAACCCCAATGTCTCCCACCTTCCAGTTCAAAAAATAACCAACGACCATGACTCACTACTTTGTCCTTAAGCCAATTTTGTATCCAACTGGACAATGAATCTCCTATTCTGTAAGCCTCAATTTTGTTAATCAACCTTTTATGTGGTACTCAGTCAAATGCTTTTATTTTTAAAAGAAAAGTAGACAACATTCACAGAATTGCCTTCATCAATATCCTGTACTTCATCAAAAAATTCAATTAGATTAGTCAAGTGCAATCTGCCTTTTACAAATCTGTGCAGGCTCTCCTTAATTAACTCAAACCTTTCCAAGTGCTTTTGATTTTTTTTCCCTGATTATAGATTCTGAAACCCTACCCACCACTAATATTAAACTAACTGGCCTGTAGTTGCTAGAACTGTCCTTACATCATTTCTTGAATAAGGGAGTTACATTTGCCACTCTAATCCTCCGGCACCTCCCCCCTATCTAGGGAAGACTGAAAGATTAAGGCAAGCCCTTCTGCTATCTCCACCCCATTTCCTTTAGCAATCTGGGATACAAACCATTCAGACCAGGTAACTTGTCTACCCTAAACACAGCCAGCTTTCCAATACCTCCTTTTCAATTTTCACACTATCTATTGCTTCCATTACCTTTGCTTCTACCGATACTTGGTCAGATTTCTCTTTCTTGTAAACACAAAACACTCTTAAGTATTCTAGCCTTGCCCTGCACCTTTAAGCATATATCACTCCCTTTGTCCCTAGTAGGACTCACTCCACCTCTTACTACCTGCTTACTTTTTACAAGCTGGTAAAAGATTTTGGAATCCATTTATGTTAACTGCCATTCTATTCAATACTCTCTCTTTGCCAGACTTATTTTCCTCTTCACTTCCCATCTCAACCTATTGTATTCGGCCTGGTTTTCACTTGAATAATTCACCTGACATGCATCAAACACCCTCCTCTTTTGGTTCATCATAATCTCCATCTCCCTTGTCATGCAAAGAGTCTTGTTTTTGGCTCTCTTACCTTTCACTTCTGTTGGATAGTACTTTAGATGTACCTGAAGCATCTCTTCTGTAAGGATCTCACAATTGTTCCATTAGAGTTTTTCCTGTCAGTGTCTGGTTCCATTTTACTCTGACTAGATCCCTATTATCACACTGAAATTAGCCCGCTTCCAATTTAGAAGTTCTATATTGGATTGTTCCCTCCTCTTTTCCATTATTAATCTAGACCTTATGATACAATGATCACTCTTACTCAAGTGTTCCCCCACAGACACTTGGTCCACTTCATTTCCCAGCACCAGATCCAGCAAATCCCCCTTTCTAGTTGAGTCAAGAACATACTGATCAAGGAAGTTCTCCTGAACATGTTTCAGAAATTCTTTTCCCTCCTTATCCTTTACTCTAACATTATCCTAATCAATAGTTGTGTAATTTACAAACGTTTATTTTCAATCATTATCCAAGTGTTGACATTTTTTTGAAAAATAAAGAGAAAAGGGACTGGCGTTTTGCAAGGAGCTGGAATGGAGGAAAGATGTTTCAAGAAATTGATGAGAATGGTTAAGGTTTATAAAATTAACTCAACTGGCAAGACAGATTGAAATCAACAAATCCATGCCTTCAACTGGATTATCTATAGGATATGTAGTTTGCGAAGCAAGTGGGATCTTGGGCTTCGTACATAGAGGTATTGAGTACAAAAGCAGGGAAGTTATGCTGAACATTGAAAAAGCTCTGATTAGGCCACGAATAGAGTAGTGCATCTAATTCTGGACACCACACCTTAGGAAGAATGAAAGGGCCCTTGAGAGAGAACAGAGGAGATTTATCAGAATGTTTCCAAAGATGGGGGACTTTAATTAGGTTAGAGAAGCCAGGGTTGTTCTCCTTGGAGCAAAAATATTGGAGGGAGATTTGATAGAGGTGTTCAAGAGTACAACAAGTGTATGTAAGGTAGATTGCATTATTTTATGGGACAAGGACTAGGGGACATAGATTTAATATTTAGAACAAAGCATACGGGGAGATGTGAGGATGAACATTTTAACGCATCGAGTGGTAATAACCTGGAATCTGCTGCCTACGAGGGTGGTGGAGGTTCAGACAGTCAATGATTTCACAAGGAAATTGGATGGGCTCTTGGGGGAAATTAACGTGCAGAATTACAGGGGATAGATCAGGGGGCAGGGACTGACAGGATTTTTGTACAGAGCCAGCATGGGCTCAATAGTTGAATGGCCTCCTTCTGTGCTGTAACAATAATCACTCTCTAATACTGTCACATAAGCTAATGCAATTACAAATTGTCAGTGACATAATATTCAGTTCTATCTCTCTAAACTAGTACTCTTGCAACAGAATTAAGAAGGTAAAGATGGCCATTTGTGAACGAACTGCTACAAAAGATTGGAGAGTGAAGGAGTACTGAAATAGTTAATCCAAAATCACCAATCAAGGATTATCTTTAAAAGGCGAGAACACAAAAAAAATACTGAAATTTGCTTGCTATGAACAGCATGTTGAAGCTGGAATGAGAGATTAAATATTTCAATCGTTTATTTTGAATGACTCATTCAAAAAATAGGGTCTGTATTGACATGTAAACTTGGATGAAAAATGTACATTAAATAAATCAGAGTTGGTTGACATTTAATTAAAATTTAATCCATTTTATAAGTTTCTCTTGTATTACCCCACCCAAAATGTCAGTATAATCAGGGATCAGGTTACAAGCTTCTATGTGTTACAACATGAGAACAAATGCAGCTGCTGTTCCACTGCAGAGAAACCACACACCTACAAAAAAGTTTTCAAAAAGGTGTAAACATTTTTTTGATTAAAGTAACCTCATCATAAGAATGTCAGACTCAGTGGGAGGCCACTAGATATTAAGTACTTTAAAAATATCCCCAAAATATCCCCATTAAAAACTGAATAAAATGTAATCTTTTGTTGGAAATTTACAGTTAAATGTGATTATTTTCCCACATTAAACTTTTGCACTAACAGAAATAGTTTTGGAAGATCAGCCTGTACTTATTAACTTCTTAACAATGTACAATACCATGATTAAGGTGCTTGAAAAAAATACTTAAATGCTTCTTTAATCCAATGTCAAACTTTACTTTGCAATGAAAACAAGCCAATTAGAACTTCTTGGTAAGCATAACTGGGTCAAGAAAAGATAAATATTCTTCCTTTAATAAATAAATAAGATATATTACAAAGGGACTCCTAAAAAACAATTTTATTTGAAATTGAAAATTTGAAAGTTTTTAAACAAATATTACACTCATTATCAGAACCTCTCTGGAGGCAACAACTTGTGATGACCAAAGCTCTCAGTAGAACAGGGTTCATCTGCAGCAGATCTGCAGACAGGAACTGCAATTAGCTTGTGCAGCAGTTGCACTTTAGACTTAAATAGTAACAGATACAGAGATGAGGAAATCTTTGCAAACAAAACTCTGAATTTCAACTCTGCAAAAGTTCGAAAGCCTTTCTGTGAGACTCCTGGGGTTTGAGTAGCAAAGAAGATGAAAATGCAACAAGAGAGGAAAACAAAGGCCTGAATTTTACCCTTGGTGGGCACACGCAATAGGCGGGCCCGGGACCAGTCGGGAAACAGGCCCCCGACCATGATCAGCCAACAATCACAATTTCATGCTGGCTGGCTAATTAAGGCCCATCCAGTGTGAAACGTGTCTTCCCAATGGTCAGGAAGGGCCGGGCAGGGATGCGGACCTGTCAGGCACTGGGTCCAATGACGAACCGGCAGGTGGTTTAACAATGGCATAGGCAACTCCTTGAAGGCTGCCAGGGAAGAATCATATATTATGCCTTCTGGAAGGTGGAGCTATGGCCTCAACAGAGGCTGGAGACACCAGGCGGGAGGGCAGGTCAGGTGGGCAATAAGCCACCAGTTTTCGGACAAATGCCTCGCAATGCTCTTGGAGGAGGTAGCTGCCAGGAGGGACACCCTCCTGGATGGAAGGAAGAGGCCACCACACCGGGCAAAAAAAAGTTGGGGGTAGGTGGCAGCGAAGGTCAGCAGCCACAACGTTGTACAGCACACATGGGTTCAGTATCACAAATGGTTCAATGGCCTGCTGTGCTCAGGAAGGGTGAGTACCATATTAGCATGGATCGGTGCGGTGAAGTGTTAAGGACTGGCCGCCACCTCCCCCACCCCCCTCCCCACCCTGTGGACCTCAGGAGCATTAGAATCTGAGTGCCAACTGTCAATGACGCCAGAGCTGGCCAAGGGGGTGAGCCCTGGCTACTTGGACTGAGTGCCTTGTGGCTTGAGGGCCATGACTCGGATGTGCCCTGCAAGGTGTTCTTCAGGTGGGGTTGGCCAGGCTGCAATGGTACTGCAAGTGGATTGTGAAGGTGAACTAATCAATGCTCCTCTACCCTTTCAGGAGAAGATGAGGCATTAACAACATTGAGAGGTCACAGACAGGCAGAAGCCCCCCAAACCAGGCACGATGCCTTGGAGCTGGAGAGCCACCATGCACCTTGTTCAGCCAGTTGTGAAGAGGCTGCGATGTCAGGTGAAGGTAAGAGTGCAGTGCACAGAGGGGAGAGTTTCGGATGGTGCAAACATTCTTGTGTAGTCTCTTCATTGATGGGAGCCTGAAAACTGGAGACCCCATTGATCATTGAAAGGCGATGGTACCAGGAAGCAGATCTCCACTGTCTCACCAGGGTGCCTGGCATGCACAGTGACAGTGTTATGACTTAAACTGCTGACATGTCATTGTTCTGCCTTAGATTCACCATCAGGCACTCGTTCGCAGGACCCCAAAGAACTACCCTTGATGTCAGAGGACCGCAGGGCTGCAGCTGCACCTGCGTCACACCCACTCTCCGAACCAGGCACCAGCGCAGATACCAGCACCTTGATGGGCATTAGATCTTTGGCTAGAATGTTGGTGCACAGCAGTGAGGGTACTTCACACTCACTTGAGGTGCAGGCAAAGTTGGAGAGTGCCCAGGGTGCCTGCAGTTGGCGGACTGCTGGAAACCAGGACAATGCTGAGTCAAAGGTAGATAATGAGCCTTTGGAGTCGTCCATTAGGTGGCAGATGCTGGATGTCCAGTGAGATGTGTGGGAGGATCTAGCGGAGATCCATGAGGGTCTGCGTGCCATGGTCTCTGTCGTGGAGGAGTCCATGCAGAGCATTAGCATTGCATTGGCCCTCATGGCCGAGCGCACTGCCTCCTCCATTGAGAAAGTGGTGACTCTCATGAAGAGGCAGCTCCAGGGACAGAATCAGAGGTTCCTGCAGTTGCACTCAGACCTGCAAGTGCTCATATAGGCAATGACCTTAGGTGGTCAGTGCCAGTGTGAGAGATGGATGAGACACCCAGTATCAGTATCCCAGCTAGGTGCCTGTCCATCAATGGCGAGCAGTGGGGGGGTCCAGAGCAATCTCATGTTGGCGCACGACCTGCCTGACATCTCTGTGGGCTCCTCTCAGGGCGCTCTGGATGATGGCATCAGCTCCACTGCCCCTCAGCGAGTGACCGTGGCATCTGATGAGGTTGCGGTGACTGGGGAGATGCCAGCTGTGGCACTGGCCGCTCCTTCCCAGGCGCACAGGCTCCACTGGCCAGAGGACAACCGCCAAGGTCATCAAGGCCAACAAGACACTTGAGTCAGCAGGCTGCCTCCAATGCCGCTGCCAGCAAGAGGATGCACCAAAACGTAGCATTTGGAAACGTAAGTTTAAGGCACCATGAGCACAAGAGGGACTGGTCACAGTTGATCTTCTATTCTGTAATGTTTTGTTTCTATGTTTACTGGTGTGGAAATGAACACCATAGATGGTAATGTTAATTTGTCTTGATTGTGAAAATTACATAAACGTTGTTTTTGTTCTAATGGCCTGAGTATGCTCCACCCTTTTTTTGGTGCAGGGTACACCAGTATGTAATGGTGGACGTGAGTGGCTCTAAACTTTATTGCACAGGCACTGAGTGGCCTTTGGGTTCAAATGAAAGAGTAATTTCAGATATCCTGGACGGAAGCGGCAGCCCAGGCATGAGGTGGAAGCAGATATTTGGCAGTCTAACTGAGGGAGCATTGGATCAAGACGTCCTTGGTGCCTCTGCCTCCCTGAAGGAGGTCTGCCTCCATGCCCTCCCCATTCTCCTCACCACGCTCCTCTTCTGACTCACTACTGGATTCATCAACTCTAGCCTATGCAGCTGCCTCAAGATTGTCTTCCTCCAGTGGGTCCCCCCTTGCCAGTTTTGGAGAGTGCAGCATGCAACCACTATCAGTGACACCTGCTTTCGGGGGGGTGTTATAGTGCTCCCCCTGAATGGTCCAGGCATCAGAAGTGAATCTTCAGAAGACCTATGGTCCTCTTTATCACTGCCCTTGTGGAGGCATGAGTCCCATTATAATGTTGCTCTGCCTCTGTTCATGGGTGGTGGAGAGGCGTCATAAGCCACCTTATCAATATATAGCCCTCGTCACCCACCAGCCATCCATCCAGTGGAGATGGAGCACTGAATAACCTTGGCATCAGGGAATGTCTGAGGTTATAAGCGTCATGGGTGCTGCCTGGGTACCTTGCACAGACTTGCAGAATCTGTGTCTTGTGGTCACACACTATCTGGATGTTCATCGAGTGGAATCTCTTCCTGTTGATGAAGGCACCCGGCTGACCCGCTGGGGTTTTGGTGTCCACATGTGTGCAGTCGATTGCACCCTGGATGCAGGGGAACCCTGCAATTGCTGCAAAGCCTCTGGCTCACTCAGCCTGGCTGGCCTCATCCGTACGAAAATGAATAAATGTCATTACCCACCTGAACAGAGCTTCTGTCACCAGCTTGATGCAACTGTGGACAGCTGATTGGGACACTCCACAAAGATCCCCCACTGACCCCTGCAAAGAGCCGGAGGTGTAGAAGTTGAGAGCCACTGTGACCTTCAGAGCCACTGGCATGGGGTGTCCACCCACACAGTTGGAGGTGATCTCAGGCCTAATCATCTCACAAATGGAGGTCACAGTCTCCCTGGAGAGGCGGCGCCTCCTTTGGCTTTGCACCTTGGACATACTGAGTTAGCCGTATCGCTGTAAACTTTGACCGCAGGATAGTGGCATCTTCTGCGCCCCCTAATGCCTTGGACTACCTGCTGGCCCTGCGCCCTTTGTGCCTGTGCCTCTCCTCCCACATGTCGCTCTCCTGGAAGCTGCATTGGGACACCTGGTTTTGTTTCCCTTCTGCCCCTCTCTTCCTCCTCAGAGGAGGTGCCTCCAGTGGAGAGCACAATCCCCATTACCAAGGTTGCAGAAGGCTGTCTGATACCTGGAAGGGTCCACACAGTCAAAATCCTCCAGGGACCTTGGAGACAACAATGAGTCCTGAAACGAAGCCTAGAAATGCTAAGAATGAAGTTCAGAATAGAGATGAAGCTGTCAAGTACAAATAAGCAACCAGCAGCAAACTATCTCCTAAACTCCTCACTACTCATAATGGCAATGCTGCTGACCCTTTTTATCCTGCCCTTGGATGAGGTTTTGTAAAATGTGGGCTGCCCGCCTGTCTGTTTTGCCCGTGCAACAAGCGTGAAATCCCACGGTCAACGTAAAATCTGGATCAATTGGGTTTTTAATGCCCTTAAGCGGCCTTTTAATTGATAGCGGGATCAATTGATGATAATTGATTGGGTTGGGCATGCATCCTCCCGCAAGGCGCTAAGTTCTGCCCATTGTTTCCATGACAAAGGCTTAGGGTGGGATTTTCTGGCTCTGCCCACCGCCAGGATCGTCCGGTCCTGCCAAAAATCAATGGATTTTTGGCTGGGCGGCAAAATCTCCCACGGCGGGTCCTGCCATGGCCTCAGGATTACAATACTGATTGAAAAATATTGATTGCTCAGGGTGATTTGTCATTTAATAACAGAAAAAGTATACAGCCTGCCCCTTTAACTCTGCCTATCTGTAACAGTAACAGTAATATTTTGGCTACAGTAATATTTGCAGCAGCCTGAGATGAATACCTACTTTAACTGCATCAGTAATTTTTTTTATTCATTGATAGGATTTGGGTGTTGCTGGCTAGGCCAGCCATTTATTGCCCAATATAGGCCCAAGTTGTACTGGCGAAGCACAGGTTACAATAGCCCCATGCACTTGCCTTCTCTAAATGCTGTTTCAACCTCCTATAGCTGCATGTATAATAGAAGTAGCCATGGCAATGCAGCCATGCACATATGCTGAAGTGTGCACATGTACAGGCTATTTACATGAAGCAGATGCACTGTGAACTTCTGGAATGAAGTGTCCCTGAACAGACGTTAGCAGAAAATAGAAAGAATGACAGTACTTTCTAGCTGTACCTAACCTGTTTTTCTGGTTGTTTTTGTGGGTTCTTCACATAATTTTAGTCATGTATAACTCTATGCATGCATTCAGGCTGGCTGGAGATATATTGAAGACTTCATTGCAGAGTGGGTCTGAAAGTCACACCGAAGATGGATTCAGCTTTCAGGTCACAAAATGTACTACACTGATTTAGCATTTCTGTAAACGGGAAAATACATTCCATCGGCATAAAATTACAGCCTTTTTTAAAATCTACTCCAGCACTGTCTTCAGGCAGTGAAGCTGACAATCTAGGGACCAGAGAGAATGAACGAACTGCACAGCACAAGTTGGGATATGAGATAGGGTCAATATGGGGACTGAAGGGGAGAGAAACACTGCAATCTGGAAGAATACTATGCTTAGCTCTCCAATTTAAAATAAAAATTCCAAAATTTCCTCAGCTTTAAGTGATTCACTTACCTGGAGTATTTTTTGTAGACTCGCTGTGACTGGGACTGTCTGCATGACCTGAATCTGGCAAAAAAGGAAAGGAAAGAATGTAAAACAAAAGTTTAGAACTTTAGAAGCTAGGTTCCAAAGCAATTTAAATAGTTTACCAATTTGTTCAAGACAGATTCTGTCTCCAGATTCTGGCAACATTGCATATTTTCAATTATACTATTAAATCAAGAAGGTATTGCAACAAATAATCTCTAAAAGGGTTACTGTGTGGTTAATTATTTAAAAGAAAAATGCATTTTAGCATTCCATCAAGTTTATAAAACAAAGTGTGAAGTTATCTTGCTACTGGTCAAGTTTGGATCATTTTATCATATAGGAGAGGCTTAATCATTGACTTAAAAAGTAGTAATGGATATGATCATGAAATTGAGTAAAATAGGGATAATTTTACAAATATACACTTTTTTCTGAATTTTCAGTGTTATATATTAGGTTTTTTTATCTGTAAATATTTGTAAAGAGCTAGGAGCTAATTATATAGGAATTAATTGTTATGTGTAAGTATTCCGGGGGGCCACTTTTCAAGGCTACACTAGAGAGTCATGTGACGTATAACAGAACCAGTTTAATCCAGCCTTTCTTTTGTACAAGGCAGCATGGCAAATATTAAACATAAAGAGTTCTCATCTTTCCAAACTTAAAGTGTGATTATTACCAACATCAGGAACCCAAAAGACAACAAGAACACAGCACAGTATTTGAAGAATAAATGTGATCCTGTTTTCCTCACAATTGCAACTGGAATTCCTCCTATTTCTTTGGGATAAAGAAAACAGTACCATGTTCTGTAAGGTACATAAAAAGGCTTGACACGGTATGCTAAAGTACTCCACTCTTCACATTTTAAACAGACAGCTCCGCATTGTGGATTAAACAATGCCAAGTTGATTGTCAGTCATGTTTATCAAAATCATTCAGGTTGAAACTGAGATGAAGTAGTTGTCTGTTTTTTTAGATACGACCTAGTGGGGTTAAGTCATGTACAGTTTCTTGTCATACACAGAAATCTCCAACACTCCACTTTATAATATTCATATGACAGACACCACCTGGGTGGTAGCATATGCAGAGAGGAAGAAAAAAAGGATTATGAAATGTACAAAGATAAACTGAAATGATGAAGTATATAAAGAAACAAGTGGATGGTTGTAGAAAATAGATGAAGTAAATAAACAAGGTTCGTGGTGATGAAGGAAAATACAGTAAAAGGGCTACATGTATAGTGTACAATAATATATAATCAAAAATAGACAAAGCAGGGCATATAAAGCTAAATAAGTATATCTTACTGTTACATTCTAAAAAAAAATTTTTCTAGATGAAAATTGAGCAGGTAGTGGTACTAAAAGGACAAACTGTTAGAAATCTGAACTACATGTGGTCAGCTGAGATTAAAAATAAAACATTAGATTAACATTTCTTCAGAAACCATTCACTACAATAGACAAAAGGTGCCTATAAGGAATATTACCTTTCTCCTTCAGATGTTCTGTATATTTCCGCCACTATCTATTTTTATTTTAGTAGTAATGCTGCTGATTGGAAGTTTAATGATAGCAGGATTCAGGCATCCAACAATTACCTGCTGCTGAAGTGGAACTGCTTTTAGTCTGGTCTGTCTGCTTAAAGTTAAAATGTCTAATTGCAGTCCATAGGCAATCTCAGCTCAATAAAAATTGAATGCAATTAGGTGAGGGGCATTTTTAAATCGAAAAGTCATTACAAATTTGTTCTTTCTTTCTTTCTATCTATCTATATCTATATACACATTTACATACTTTAACACACTCTGACACGTTAACTAACATCTAATGTTGGTTAGGGTCAATCCTAAATATTTAATAGACCCGAAGTCTTTTTAATTCGTAATATTGCTGGCACTAAAAAGCTACTCAATTAGCTTTTAAAAAATCCAATCATGTGCTGGCTTGTCATTGTACTTTTGTGGAAGGGTATTTGTAACTTGTGGCTTCTATTAATGAGCCATGAAATACTTGTTTATCCATGCATCGCTGAGGAACAGCTCCACCCTCTATCTGAACTCAAGTATAATTGATCATTCTACATACCTTAATCAATGGACTGCAAATTTGAAAAGAATTAGCAACTTCTCTTGGCCTCTTAAACACCTAAAATAGGGCAACTGATGTCAAGTCATGGATGTCCTTTATTTCACCACACATAGAGCCATAAAATCTTTCTGTTACTCTTCCTAAGCTCATAGAAAACAGCACTGCAGTACACTGAGATACCAACAAGCACAGGGGATGCAAAAGGGGGTGAGATAGCTGTGTAAGAGATTCCAAAAATCTGTGAAAATCTTAGTCCTCTTGTCTTCCTGATCCTTGTGGTGTATACTGGACTTTGCTTGCTCTGCTCTGCCTGCAGTCTGTTAGAATCAAAACAAGAATCTATCAATTATGAAAGTGCATTGCATATGCCATTATATAATATTTTTATAAGCAATATCTCAGGGTGCCAAGCGCAATGTGTCATCAGGCAAGATGGATCTTTAAGTCAGCCAATTCCGGCAGAGAGCTCATAAGCTGTGGAACAGTTTAAACAGTTTATGTTTCCTAGCTATTATATCTCTTCACCTGAGTGTAAAGCATAAATAGACAAGATGTGCTGCATAAAATAAAGGTAGGAAAATCAGTCACAGAGAGCTCTTTGTCATGCTCCTAAGATTAAAGTTAGGTTCAATCCGAATGAGTGCTGCATCGTCAGGCATGTGACATAACTGAGGTAGATATAAATGATCCCATAACAATCCGAAGTGTTCTTCCAGAGTTCTGCCCAATATTCATACATCAACCAACACTGCCAAGATGGTTATCTAACTTAGTATTGTTTATGAAACCCATCTGTATGTAGACTGGCTGTCATGCTTGCTTACAATGTAACAGTGGCTATGCTTCAAAAGTAATTTAAGGGCTGTGAGATCCTTGGGATGTCCTGAGCAGAAAAAAGGCACCATATAAATTCGAGGGCAAAATTTTTAGCTCGTCAGGCAGGCGTGCACCCGACACAACCGAGCATAAAATGATGCGTGATGATGTCAGGTGAGCGTCCCAGAATCATCGGGCAATCGTGCAATACTTTGGTTGGCAGGCGCGCGCCGGAGTTGGCAGCGCACCCACCAACAATTAAAATACCTATTAAGGTTAATTAAAATAATTTTTTTGCTGCCCTTCCAACCTTACGGTTGGCAGGCAGACGGAAAGGCCAAGCGGCCTTTGCACTTTTTTGGAAACCTCATCCACGGGCAGGATGAGATTTCCAAGAGCAAATAGAAATAGAATAACATTTTAAAACATTTTTTCATTTTTTGAAATCTGTTCGTCTCCCTTAGGCACCTCTGCCAACTTCGCACTCGCCCCGCTCGCCCTTCTCTCCCCGCTCTCATAGGCAGCACTGAGCGCTGCCGCTCACGTTTCCTGTCGGGCGGGCCTTACTTGGCCTGCCAGCGGGAAATCGCCTTCCGGCTCTGATCGCAGGTAGTGGTCGGCTTCCCGGCTACCCCCACTGCCACCCCCCCCACCCACACAAGGGTGCCCCAAGTTTTTTCTTTATTTGAAACTTTGAAACATGTTAACACATAGTAATGCAAAATGTTAGGGATCTTGGCAGTAAACTTGTTAATGATGAAGTATATTTTACTGCATTGCCGCTTAACTAATTAATTATAAACATAGTTGGCTACAAATGACTGTTAACTAAAATAATGTCAAAGCTATTATGGATGAGCTTTCCCAGGAGACTCAGTTAGTAAGTATATTGTTTCATATGAACTTGTGTCATGCAGACCAAGCAGATGCAGATTCCAGAATTGTGAAGGAGGACTTAAGCTGAGCCTGTTTTAAACATTGACAGATAGACAACTGACTGGCAACATTCTAGAGGTATTTAAGATACCAAATAATTTTCTATAAGATAAATCTGGAGCACTATTTCAAGGTAAGGCATAAAAATGGGATAGTGGGGACAGGGTTTTAAACGCTGAGAGTCTAGTTTCAAACTTTTAACGGTAAGCACTTGATTCAGAGTGATCAACGTTTGCAGCAGTATGTGTGGTGACAACAGAAACCTTTGAATAGCTCCAGATCCAGTTGATGATGCAGTGTAAACACCAGAGGCAAAGCAAAAATGGGTCAAATGGCTTCCTTTATCTGTATTTATCTTGGGATGTTCTGATTATGCTGGATATGACGTTTTATAAAATTGGAAGTAAAGTCTCAAAGGATTCTGGACGCTACAATACTTTAGGAACAACATGAAGTTCAATTACAGGATGCACAATGTATTTACCTAACCTCATTGCTCTTTTTCAGATTTCTAGAACTTCCATGTTTTATCACTTTATCTCGTTGTCAGATATCACGCTGGTTCTTATGAATCAGTGCTCCTCCACATTGAGCATCACTTGGAGGAAGCACTGAGGGTGGCAAGGGCACAGAATGTACCCTGAACATACTCTACCATCTGCCATGGCAGAATTTAAACCTGGGTCCACAGAGCATTACCCTGGGTCTCTGGAGTACTTGCCCAGCGACAGAACCTCTACGTCACCACCTTCCCTGACGCTGTGGGCCATCAGCAGCAGCAGAACTGTACTCGAACACAATCTGTAACCTCATGGCCTGGCATATACCCCACTCTACCATTACCATCAAGCCAGGGGATCAAACCTGGTTCATTGAAGACTGCAGGAAGGCATGCCAGGAGCAACACCAGGCATACCTAAAAATGAGGTGTCAACCTGATGAGACTACAACACAGGACTACTTGCATGCAAACAGCATAAGCAGCAAATGATAGACAGAGCTAAACAATCCCACAACCAATGGATCAGATCAAAGCTCTGCAGTCCTGCCACATCCAGTTGCGAATGGTAGTGGACAATTAAACAACTCCCTGGAGGAGGAGGTTCCACAAATGTCCCTATCCTCAAAGATGGAGGAGCCCAGCACAGCAGTGCAAACGATAAGGCCGAAGCATTCACAACAATCTTCAGCCAGGAGCGCCGAGTGGATGATCTATCTCAACCTTCTCCGGAGGTCCCCAGTTTCATAGATGCCAGTCTTCAGCTAATTCAATTCATTCCATGCGATATTAAGAAACGGCTGAAGGCACTGCATACTGCAAAGGCTATGGGCTCTGACAATATTCTGGCAATAGTACTTGTGCTCCAAAACTTGCCGCGCCCCTAGCCTAGCTGTTCCAGTACAGCTACAACACTGGCATCTACCCAACTATGTGAAAAATTGCCCAGGTACGTCCTGTACACAAAAAGCAGGGCAAATCCAGCCTGGCCAATTACCGCCCCATCAATCTACTCTTGATCATCAGTAAAGTAATGGAAGGGGTCGTCAACAGTGCTACCAAGCAGCACTTGCTTAGCAATAAACTGCTCACTGACGCCCAGTTTGGGTTCCGCCAGGGTCACTCAGCTCCTGACCTCATTACAGCTTTGGTTCAAACATGGACAAAAGAGCTGAACTCCCGAGGTGAGGTGAGAGTGACTGTCTTTGACATCAAGGCAGCACTTGACTGAGTGTGGCATCAAGGAGCCCTAGCAAAACTGGAGTCAATGGGCATTGGGGGAAAACTCTCTGCTGGTTAGAGCCATACCTAGCACAAAGGAAGTTGGTTGTGGTTGTTGGAGATCAGTCATCTCAACTCCAGGACATCACTGCAGGAGTTCCTCAGGGTAGTGTCCTAGGCCCAACCATCTTCAGCTGCTTCATCAATGACCTTCCTTCCACCACAAGGTCAGAAGTGGGGATGTTCGCTGATGATTGCACGCTGATGATTGCACAATGTTCAGCACCATTTGCGCCTCCTCAGATACTGGAGCAGTCCATGTCCAAATGCAGCAAGACCTGGACAATATGCAGACTTGGGCTGACAAAGGCAAGTAACATTTGCCCCACACAAGTGTCAAGCAATGGCCATCTCCAACAAGAGAGAATCCAACCATCACCCCTTGAGGTTCAATGGCATTACCATCACTGAATCCCCCACTATCAACATCCTGGAGGTTACCATTGACCAGAAACTGAACTGGACTAGCCATATAAATACTGTGGCTACAAGAACAGGTCAGAGGTTCGGAATCCTGCGACAAGTAACTCATCCCTGACTCCCCAAAACCTGTCCACCATCTAAAAGGCAGAAGTCAGGAGTGTGATGGAATACTCCCCACTTGCCTGGATGAGTGCAGCTCCCACAACACTCAAGAAGTGGACACCATCCAGGACAAAGCAGTCTGCTTGATTGGCACCACATCCACAAACATTCACTCCCTCCACCACTGATGCACAGTAGCAGCAGTGTGTACCATCTACAGGATGCACTGCAGGAATTCACCAAGGCTCCTTAGACAACACCTTCCAAGCCCACAACCACTACTATCTAGAAGGACAAGGGCAGCAGATAGATGGGAACAACACCTCCTGGAAGTTCCCCTCCAAGTCACTCACGATCCTGACTTGGAAATATATCGCCGGGGTCAAAATCCTGGAACTGGGTCAAAATCCTGGAACTCCCTTCCTAACAGCACTGTGGGTGTACCTACACCACATGGACTGCAGCGGTTCAAGAAGGCAGCTCACACCACCTTCTCAAGGGCAATTAGGGATGGGCAATAAATGCTGGCTCATCCAGCAAAGCCCACATCCCATGAATGAATAAAAAAAAAATCAGCATTTTCTGAGGTGATGTGCATACTAATGCCCTGCAATTGGAAGCATGACCTTTCTTGCCCCAGAACTCATCACCTAAAGTTCTCAAACCACAGTCCTGCAAACACAATGGGAGGAATATTCTCATCTTAGCCTCTGCCAGAATGGTGAGACCATTTTCAGGTCTGGAACCCAACTCTCTGAACGGCACACCCGGCAATTGGTCTTTACCAGAGCAAACCAATTATCATCCTGCGTCCAGGCTCCCCAGTCAATTAGGGAAGGACGGTGGGATGACATGCCCATTCTGTCAAAGGAAGGATTTCTAGTTAAAGGGACCCCAGCATGAGTGAGAAAAGCCGACCAGCACTTGGATTCCCAAGGTTGCAGCACCCAAAGGAATGAAGGGGACATCTGGGAAGGCTGCATCCTGGGTCTTTCCTGGAAGTCCTTGTGTAGGGGCTGCAGTGAGGTGAGCTGTACCAAGGGCGGGAGGAAAAGGACATCCTCTCCAACCAAGCAGGCATGGATGGAAGTGGCCCAGGAAGTCAGCAGCAGCAGTGTGGTCCTTCCAATCTGGTGACAGTGCAGTCGGAGAATCCATAACAACAAGAGAGCATGAGAGGTGATTGGTGTAATGCTTTCAGGTGTCATACCCCACACTCTGACTTTCCTATATACAGCATGCTTCAGGTCAACACACCTTACAGCTCCACACATTCCACTCTCTCCAGGCACCTCACATCTCCATCTGAGCTGTGGACACTCACACTCACCCTCACCTATTGCTTTCTTGCACTGATGTCTCACATCACCTTCTACAAATAGTTTTGTTCCCTCCTCTCCACACAAGTTATTAAAACCATTATAACCCCCTGCCTTTTCCTTGCAGAAGAAGAGAATGCACAATTTGGCAAGAGATGGAGATCAAAGGGTGATCCTCCAATGACAGTCATTTTGACGGTCATTGCCAACCCGTGCCCACCTGCTCCACTGCGAAACAGATGTTCTTCCATGAGGCTGCAGAAGTCAGCAGTGAACTGGCATGACAGCCTGGTCTTCCTGAGACACTGGTATTCATATGTGTCAAGAGAGCTGATCCTCTATCTGTAATCACTGTGTTTGGGGTATTGCCTCCTTTCAACTGGATCTCGGTGTCCATTTCCTCTGCCCTGTGGAGGGGCATGTGGTTGCGGAGAAAGCGGCTGCTGCTTGTACTATTGGTGGTGATGTGGCCTCTGCTGTTGCCCCTCAGCAGAATGGAAGGTGGAGCTGCATAAACTGCTCCCATGTCGTGTTAAAGGCTGGGAGCAGGAAATTGGAGCTGAAGATGAGTGAAGTGCTAGACAGGTGAAGTACCATCCAAGAAGTTGTCAATTACCTGTCAAGCAGGGAAAGCACTGTCTGAGAGAAGTGTTTTGAACAGCAGTGTCTCAATGGCCATGGCTGGAGCTCCTCAGTGTAATTGATCAAAGCCTTCCCAGAGTTTCACTGAAGAAACTCTTCCCACTGTGCCCTCACATAGGTGACCCTGGTGAGTTGCTGACAGGTCGAGAAACAGGTTCCATCGATGGGAATTGCAGGATTCAGGGCTAAAGCAGCTCATAATTGGCTTCTTAACAACCTCAACAACTTCTTAATTATATACTCACTGGTCCGTGGGGATCCCCTGCATTGATGAAAGCCAAAGGAGGAGGGAATCACATTGGGATTCAGAACTGACATAATTTCCAGAACTTTCCCACTCTGCTTGCCCCCGAATCTGTCTCCAATGGCCAAAGAAAATGTTGTCCAATTTATCCCCTTTTGAACCTTTGACCTACTAGTTAAACTTCTTTTAGACACTATAGTTACTACCATTTTCCTGCACAATTGAAGTTATACTAAATTATCTTTCACACAGTACTTACAATGAACTGTGCAAAAATAGAAATTGCATGTTTATTTTTATATTTAGTGATAGGACCCTCAAACTTAAAAGCACCACTGAAATGTATTTATTCCATAACTAACTTTATAATAATCTCAGTTCATATCATAAATTTCTACATTGCAGCAGCTTTGCAGTCTGCAAATGCAAAATCAGAACTACAAATCAGCACCCAAACATGCCTACACCTTTCTTGTTTTACAAGGTCGTGAAATGTTCCAAATTTAGTTCAATAGTTGGCCCATCTTCCAATCCCTTCAAACAAATTTTGCAACATTTGTATAAGCATTTTTTATTCTTACCGTTCCTCACAGTATGTCTGCTTATTCTCATCATGTTGAGTTTCATCTTTTTAGGATCTGCTTCAAGGCTTCTCTGCTGCCTCAGCACCCCTCTGTCCTCACAACCCCCACCCCCACCCACCAATACCATTAATTTTCATCTGATTTCATGTTGTAGGCCACTTAGCATGATAAATTTGTCTGGCAAAGTAAGAAACACAAGAAACTTCCATTATTGTTCTGTAAAATATACATGTGTATATAGCACAATGTTGAAAATTGGTCATTGGGTGGAATAAGGCAAGTACTTAGTGGTTGATAACAGACGTTGAGGAGGCTGTTATCAGGCAGTCATACAGCTGTCAAAACAGTCAGTGCACAAATGTTCCCAGCACTTATGGCAAGGGCAACAAATTTTTCAAAGAAACCTGATTAAACTGTCTGAAATATCCTGTGTACTTACGAATACGCTCTCACAAAAGAGTCCCCACTGAAACATAAATCTTTCGTTTAGGTGAATCATCCTTCCATCCATACAGTTCCCTGGCAAAGGAGCACTCGATAACTATCAAGCACTGCTAGGCCAAGATGAAGACAAAGAGAATAAAGCAGACGACAGGAAGCACGCTGCTGACCATGTCTCTTCTTGGCACTTGGCCTTCAGGCTGGCTGAATTGACTCTGTTGCCAAACCAGAAACAGTGGGAAAACCCTATTCCTGTATTGTGTAAGCATAGCATTGTTTGGCAGGGTATTCATGTACGGCAGGCTCCCTCTCACATACACACGCACACACTGTAAGTTGTTAAATTGGAGAAAGTAAAGTAAATTCATTAACCTCGGATATTCATAAGCTTGATTTATATAATTAAATAAAACCTGCATTCAGTATAAGCGGCAGGACCTGATGTTGCCATAATAAACTTGTTGCAAAGGGAGAAGGCAATGCCAGTGGGGAGAGAACATCAATATGACTTTCATGCTATTTCTACATTTACCTATTCTATTCCAGAAAAGGGTAGTTGGAGATTTTAATAAAATGAACTTTTGGATTTGCACAGACTCAGGTGTAAAATTATTGTGCCAGAGCATCTCTATATATGATGGAGTGTGGTGTTAAAGTTGAAATCGATGCACCATGGGCATTTTGAAGCTGCACTAGTGCACATCGAGAAGGCCACCAAATGGATTCAAGTAACTATTCATAACTTCATCGGATGTTTTTAAGCTAACAGCAGCAGTACAACTCAGGCTGAATACTGCACCAAATAACAGGACTGTAATAGCAGCAGCTGTTAACTGCAAATGCTACAGATGTGTTCATGAATACAAATCTAGGTTTTCATGGAAGCCACTTTATTTATAACTTCTTTGAATACCACTGGGATTTTACTGGAGTCACATGTAGAATGTTAATGAATACAAGCTCTGGATCCCTATAAAGGAAAAGCTGTGTTAACCATTCTCTTGTTTGTTTCTTTCTTGTTCTTCATATTAACATGACTGAAAATGAAGTCGAAGACAGCCATGTTTTAATAAAACAATGGGCAGAATTTTCCCGTAGTCGCGCGGGAATGGGCCCCGCACGTCCGCGCGTAAAATGACGCACGGTGACGTCGGGCGAGCGTCCCGATGTCACCACGTGCCATCATGATATTAGGCTGGGCGGGCGCGCAATGGTGTCCGAACACGCGCCCGCCATTAATTAACGGGCCACTTAAGTCCCTTAAGTGTTCAATCAACACCGATTTTTCAGCGCCCGTGCAATTTTCAGGTTGGCACACGGGCAGGACACATTTGTATTAACCTCATCCACGAGTGGGATAAGAGGGTTCACGGGGGTCGTGAATGTGCACAGTCAAGTATTTATTTTTGAAAGTTTTACAAACGTTCCTGTGTGATCTGCAGTACTTCAGAACGCATACCAGCTGCTTTTTCTGGACCCTGGAGGGAGGGCTAGAAGTGGGGAGGTGGCCAGGAATGCACATTCAGCCTCCGGGGAGCTACCTTTGGAGGGACAGGCACAGCAACAAGGGGCGCAGGGCCAACAGGAAGTCCAAGGCGGAAGGGGCCAAAGAAGACGCCATTATCCTGCTGCCAGGGTATACAGGCAGTGAAGCAGTTACCTCAATATGTCTGAGGTGCAGTGCTGAAGGAGGCTCCGTCTCTCATGGGAGACAGTCAACTATATCTGTCAGATGATTGGGCCTGAGATCTCCCCTAACTGTGTGGGTGGACACCCCATGCCAGTGGCTCTAAAGGTCACAGCTGCCCTCTACTTCTATGCCCCTGGCTCCTTCCGGGGCTTGGTGGGTGATCTTTGCGGTGTCTCCCAATCAGCTGTCCACACTTGTGTCGAGCAGGTTACAGACGCTCTATTCAGACATGCATTGACCTTCATCCACTACCGTTGGGACCAGGCAAGTCAGACACAGCGGTCAGAGGCTTCACAGCCATTACTGGCTTTCCCCGTGTCCAGGGTGCAATAGACTGCACACATGTGGCCATCAAGGTGCCAGCTGGTGAGCCCGGTGCCTTCGTCAACAGGAAGGGCTTCCACTCCATGAACATGCAGATAGTGTGTGATCACAGGATGCTGATTTTACAAGTCTGTGCAAGGTACCCAGGCAGCTCCCATGACGCCTACATCGTCATGCACTCCCGGTGCTCCAGACCGGCTTGATGGATGGCTGCTGGGTGACAAGCACCGTGGTGTGCCTAAGGTGCCTTAAGCTTTTGTTTCTGGGTGCTACGTCTTGGTGCTGCCCCATTGCTCGGAGTGTCATCTGAGACAGTCTGCTCACTCTGCTGTCCTGTTGGCGGTCATCTTCTGGCCCGTGGAGCCTGTGCTGGCCCCGCCTGGGAGGGAGCTGCTAGTTCCACAGCTGGCATCTCCCTAGTCCTTGTAGCCTCAGCGAATGGTACGGTCACTGGGAGAGGGGCGGAGCAACTGCCGCCCTCATCCAGTGCACCCTGAGAGGAGCTCACAGAGACAACAGGCAGCTGCTGCATCGACGTGAGATCGCTTCGGACCTCCCTGCTCACAGTGGATGGATGACCACGCCATCTTGAAGCTCCCCTCCCACCATCTCATCACCCTGACTAGGACATGTTCTGGAGTTCAAACACAGCGCCTAGGTGCAGCTCCTCTAGGTTGCCCCCATACCAGTCATGTGGGACTCAGTGTCATATATGCTGCGGGGGCAAAACACATCTCCTCATCACCTCTCAGGCTGACCACACCATGGGCAGTACCTGCTTGCCCACCCAGCAAAGGACAAATGCTGCTGATGATTCAGTTTAGTCACGACACTCAGACTTGTTGGGCAGGGGTGGGCAGCAGGGGAGGCAAGCCGACCTGCTGGGTAAAATGTCCAATGCCAACATGGTACTCATCCTGCCAGAGCGCAACAAGTCATTGAAGCGCTTGCGACACTGGATCCAGGTGCGCCGCACCACGTCG
This sequence comes from Cetorhinus maximus, assembly GCF_964194155.1. Taxonomy (NCBI): domain Eukaryota; kingdom Metazoa; phylum Chordata; class Chondrichthyes; order Lamniformes; family Cetorhinidae; genus Cetorhinus; species Cetorhinus maximus. Next base: position 155,217,768 of record NC_135880.1, on the reverse strand, counting down.
CGGGAGCTCACCACCTCTGCCACCTCCTCCGCCACCTCCTCCCAGGCATATTTCATCATGTGGAGCGGGGCCTCCTCTTGCCATCCTGGGGGACCAGCACCTCCCGCCGTGCTGCCACCTCCTCGAGGAGGGCAGCAAGGCAGTCATTTGAAAAACGAGGAGCACACTGGCCCCATGGTCTAACCTCCAGCCTGGCCTGTCCCGCTGGCCTACCCTCCGGCCTGGCCTGTCCCGCTGACCTACCCTCGGGACTGGTCTGTCCCGCTGGCCTACCCTCCGTACTGGTCTTCTCACCAGAAACCCTCTGCTGTGGCCTTGCATTTGCCACTGTGAACAGCCTAGAAAAGGCTGCCAGGCCTTCATTTAAACAGGCTGCTGGGTCGCCATTGGACCCAGCAGTCTGTGCATGTCCACCGCCGCCTGCCCACTCCCGCTATCCTCAAGAGTCGAGAAATACGCTGCGCGGGCCTTAATTGGCCCGCCCGCGTAAAATGGCGGCACGGACCTGATCGCAGGCGGCGATCATGTCTGCACCCGCCCGCACCCGCTCCACCCCTGCCAACTAGAAAATTCAGGCCAATGTTTTCAGTGTAAAACTAAAAGGCACAGCTGATTGTTGAGGGCAAAAAATGAAAATGAAGAGGCATGGTAACTACACTTGTTTGTGGCTGCTTGTGGCTTTACAACCCAGAGCACTGAAGTGATTGAGCTGTCTACCCTACTTCCCAAAACTTAGTAAGATGTTTATAATTGTCATTCATCCCATTAAAACCCATACTTGTTCACCTATCACTCCTGTCCTTGCTGACTTAACATTAGCTCCTGGTCCCTCAATGGCTACAATTTAAAATTATTATCCTCATGCTTAACTCCCACTATGGCTTTGCCTTTCCCCATCTTTGTAACCACCTCCAGCCATATAACCATGGAAGCCTAGACTTTAGGGGCACCTTTCCTTCCCTTCACCCACCATTAGCGGCTGAAGTTCCCTATCTACTCCCCTCTGGCTTGGTATCTATTTATTTCTGCTACGCTCTGTGAACTAACTGAGATAATTTTTCTACATCACGTTCAACTTATTGTAGTTATGGTTGAATTCTCCCATTGGAAGCAATATACATATGTAACTGACATCCTACCAAGGGAACGATGGAATACTTCTTACTGTTTATGAATGGAAGGTAGCACAAGGATCACTGATTATGCATTTTACACCAAACAATCATTGGTGCCAGTACCACAATTAAAATTGGAACTAATTCCATACATTGTTATCAAGCTTATGCACGTTCTTAATACTGTTTTCACATAATAATATTTTCACAGATCTATATGCTTAAAATCACTTAAAAGTGACAATGTATTATAGGCTATACAATTTTTCAAAAAGTATTTTCAACATTCTTATCTAAACATTGATAACAGTTATCAGGACATGAAATGAAAGCTTCTTTCAGAGACTCTATTGTATATTCTCAAAGAGGTGTTCTTTTCTGCCCACTATCAGTTTTGTTGAGACTTTCACGGATGTTGAAAATGATCCTGCCTTGCCAATTCCTGCTTTGCGTAAAGTCCTAGCCTTTTTGTGCCTCATTAAGAACAATGAACTGTTTAAAACCAATCTTGGCTGCTGTTCCACAGTGTATGCAGGCTGTCGACATTTCAAGTAAAAGGCTTGGCAGCCATTTTAGGTATGACCTATGCTGAGCACACGTACAGTGTGCCTGCCAAAAGATCTGAGAGTGCCAAAACTCTCTTGGCACCAGTAACAAATTTTATAAAGATAAATTTGCCTGAAATATCATAATTACAAAACACTAAGGCCAGGATGTTGAACATTACAGCTGTGTCAATATAAACATCTAATTTTGCAGACTTCCTCCACCTAACACACAGTTAGCCAAGTCTGAATATCTGCAGTGAAGTCAGTGGTTTACGTTTCAGTTTTCATTTCTGTTGAACACAATGCACAACTATTTGAACTGAAATATGCCTGCCATGCTGTATGCGTGTGTGTATTATATATAAATATATACCTAGATGTACACACAAAAGTGACATTTTTTTAATAAATATGTTGGTTTTTACTACTGTAGTCTCCAAAATGTTAAAATGGCAAGTTAATTTGGACAACTAAATTTGAACTAGCAGCCCCACTATCCCACTGAAATAACTGCAGCATCAGATCTGAGTGACATGTTCATATTATTGGTAAATGTACAGTACAAAGTCATAGGGCAATCAAACAGTCACTTGCTGAAATGTCAGGAGAAAAGTGGATGGATTTATTCACAATATAAAGAAAGGCCAATTTGTGCATTGCTACAACAAAATTAAAAATAATTAAAAGGAGGGCACAAACCAATTCATTAAGATCTTTACGATGCTTGAAGGCATGGATAAATTGGATAATAACTTATTATTTAGGCTGTGACAGTAGAACTAGTAGACAGCAGTACAAAACTAGCAAGTTTCCAGTGCATCAAGAGATTTAGAAAACAGTTCTTTCCTGGAATGGTGGATATAGTGACAGAATCCGATAAAAATTAAATTGTTATACAGTATTAACTATTACTAAAATGTCAAATGAGACTGATGGTTATAAGCATATAGTTGTACATGATGAAGTACTCTACGGAGCACTGCAGGGTAAATTTAGTGAAATTGTGCTCTTGGCACACAGTCTCACTCAACAGGATGGAATGAAGAACTGGGGGTGGAGGTCATGCAGCCAACTTGCAGTGCTCCCATTTTTCATTAAATTACCATAAAACCAAGAATTCATGAAACAGTGTGCTGACATACATGCCTTGTTTTTACTCTGTGCTCCTCATGGAATGTAAGAGCAAAATTTTCTCTTATACACTCCAGAGGCATTGTGACCATGGAAGTGCCACCGAAGGGTTTAATACAGAATTGATGTTGTGTTGTGTCATTTGGCTATCTTTTTGAGTCAGAAGAAAATTTAATTGACATTTCTCTTCTTGGACTTTCTACTGATGATTAGTCTTCATCAACAGGAGCTTTAATCAATCAGTGTAGAGTCCAGAGCACCACAATTGATCTATTGGAAGGAACAACACTCAATTGGCCCATTCCCATTCCATACTAACTTTGCATAATTGATTAGATTAACACAATTGACTCTCATAATAGAAGTACGAAACTGCATAAATGAAATACTGATTAAACCTGAACATTGTACTTACTTACTTTTGGTATGCTTGCCATCCGTCTCCCCTCTGCCTCTCCTGAAGACATTGGCTTCTGCAATGCTGCATAGGTGTCAAGCACCCTGTGGCATCTTGGCCAAATGGGAAATATATCAGCCAAGATGGTATATCCAACTGTTTATGACACCTTCAATGAGTGACTAGTTTGGCTGAGCACATCAGTGTCTATAAATGAACTGTTTTTAGCAGGAGTCACTAGAAAGCATCAGGGGTGGGAAGCCTCCCTGATTTTCTCCCTCCTAGTCCAGGGTCAGAGGTCAGTTTACAAACCAATAATGCCAACCAGCTCTAATTAACTAATCTAGAAAATACCAGAAATCAAGCCTGGACCTTCTGATCTATATTTTTCAATTACACTCTTCCTTTACCAATTGAACCATCAGTGAAGAAATCTCAGTAACATCCTCAGAATGTACCAACAATCAGAGTTTTCCCCAACAAATATTCTTCTATGGGTCTGTCCTCACTGTCTCTATCTGATTTCCGATTACTAGCTGTTCCCTGGTCCCTATCCTCCGCCAATGGATGCCATTTTTTTAGCAACCCCGTCTCTGCTGTCTGGAACTTGCTGAGAAAATCTTGATGCTTTGTCACCACTCTCCCTTCATAAAGTTCTCAAAAGCTTGATCTCTTCCTTCAACCACCCCACCCCTTCTTTGGACCGCCATTCTTTCTTTTCCTAGTTGGTCTCAACCATTGCATCTCAAAACATGCTCTGAAGCATAGCTTTACAAGAGGAGAGCAACGTAAATACATTGATAAAATACAAATTGTTGATATCTATCTTCCAATAATTCTGTTCATAACATGGGGCAAAAGCAACCAATTATTCTAACTGCATTTATCACCATAACCTTCCTTTCCATCACCATCTACAAGATAAAATGAGAGAGTCAGGTTATCTGATCAGTCAAGATCACTTAAAACTCAAGTGACTTGGTAAACAATATCCCACTGATGTGGCACCTTTAAGTGAATCTTAAGATAACAAATCTTTTTAAGCTACCATTTACTTTGCTTTGAACGTTTAGCATGGATGTGTCATTTTTCAATGCAACAAGTACAGAATGTTCCTGTTGCCTAGCTCTCTATGGTTCAGCATGTTTATCTAGTAGTTCACCGAAAACCACAGAGCAGAAAAGTCCCACATTCAAGCTCTGGTCTTAGCTGAATTCATCGATGGTGGCAATCAGGAATTGCAAACGCCATTCATTTAGGGGTGATAAAATTGGCCATGGGGTCTACTTCAATTCACTTTGCAGAATTTTGCAGCATGCACTTTGGGCATTTAAATAGCCAGCTGCCTCCACTGAAGCGAGATTTTTATAGGTCAGGAGTGTGAAACTCACCAGCCTGAATTTTTTGAATAGCAGGGTCTTGATTCCCGCCATCGAAGAGTTGGCAGGGTTCAAATGTCCCACAGCCATTTCACACTTGAATGATCATCAACTGGCTGCAGGTGGGACTTCTGCCCCTCATCTGGCCATCAATTGGTCAGCAGCACAGCAGTGGACAGAAGAGGAACTCTAGGAGAATGTCAGAGCCTAAGTCCGGGAAGCAGAGGCCCAGGTAAGTTCAAGGGGTGACAGGGTGGGGAGGGTAGGGAAGGTGGGGGGGCACGAAGAGGGCTATCGGGGTCTTGTCGGAGAAGCCAGGGGTGGAGGGAGGTTCAGAGGCCACTGTCGCCCCAGTCAGAAGGAGGCTTCTGATGGAGATGCTGCTCCCCCCACCTCCGCCCCGCCATTCCCGCCCAAGATTTTCGGCCTTTCCCCACGCCAACTCAATCCTCCCACCAGCCTAAAAAATGAGGCTAGGCAGGAAACGCCGCAATTACAGCAAGGGGGTGCTTCCCATCTGAGGCCTTGCCCACCCCACCATAGAATCGCCTTGTGGGTGTGGTTGGGCCAGGGGAGGGGTGCGAGGTGGGGGGTGCATGGATCCCAGAGGGAATCCCATCTCTTCAATTTGAAGCTCCCCACCATTCCCTGCCTAAAAGCCCACTGGTGGGGAAGCATAAAATTCTGACCAGAGTGTGCAGATTAGACCAGGCAAGAGAAGGCCTGAACTTTGCAGATTCATTTGGATAACGAGGGGTATCCATTTGGAGAGGTATGGTACCCCTTTGGATATGGCATCAGGACACCTTTGGGAGAGGAAAGCACCTTTTGGGAGAGGTAAGGTGCCCTCTGGGATTGTTAAATTTAAACATGATTGTGTGTAAAAAGTGTATAGATTTATTGGAATTGTCAAAGTTGTCAAGGAGCTGTCAAAGCTGACAAAACTGTCAAAGCTGACAAGGAACGGGCAAAGCTGTCAAAGAACTGTCAAAGGATACTAGGTGATAGAGGGGGTAAGGCCAAAGGGTGGTGGGTTGAGGTGCATGGATGTATGAGGGGTCATTGGGGTGGTGGGTGGGATGCAAGGGTTTGGATAGGAGCTATGAGAAGCCATGGGTGTTGTGTGGGGGCATGAGGTGGCAAGGATGGCGCATGGGGACTGTGTGGGGTTGAAGGGTGAGGGCTGGAGGGTTGTTTCTTGTTTTAATCTTTTTTAAGAAAATTAATTTAAAACACCAGGAGCACAGAGGAGTCCTTCCGCCCAGCCCTCCTCTGCACCCAGCAGCCTCTGCATTCATTCCAGTGACGGCAGGCCAGATTTCTAATCCAGCCCGCCACCCTGGAAACAAAATCTCAACTGCAGGTAGCCATTTTTAAAGGCTGGATTCACAGAGCCTTTTTAAGGAATGCCTTAAAAGAGGATAGAGGGGTAGCGACCTGAAAGAGGTTTAGGGAGGGAATTCCGGAGCTTGGGGGCCTTGACAGCCAAAGGCATGGTCAACAAAAGTGGTGGAAAGAAAATGGAGAGTGCACAAGAGGCCAGGTTTGGAGAAGGATACAGGTCTCATGTGCTTGAAGAGTTGGAAACGGTTACAGAAATAGGGAGAGGAATGGCCAAGGAGGGACCTAAATATGAGGATATGATTAATATTGAATTGTGGACGGACTGTGAGCCAATGTAGGTCAGCGAGCGCAGGGGTGATGGGTGAACAGCTGGGATTAAACAACCCGTTCACACTCATTGCTAAATCTCACACGTGAATAACTGTCACTTGGATGAAGTACCAGGGGGTCGACCTCCAGCATAGTTTTGCTATCCATGGTCCTGTTGAGCTGGGAGTGCAGCCACATCAAATTTACTCAGATGGATAATTAAAATCATCGGAATTATCAGTCTCTTTCAATTTCCCAATCTACTTTAAGCAATATTATTTTTAATCTAAAGCAGTTTTTTTTTTCAAAATTGGCCCATTTTAAGGAGGTGTTTTCTCTTCCCTAATACCGCTAAGGCAGCCATTCTGGAATCATATCTCTGAACAGCAAAGATACCAAAAAATGCATTCAGTGTAATACTTAACTAAGTTGAAAACTAAATCATAATTTATACTGAGGGTATTAGTTTGAAGGAGTAAGGAGCTGAACTAACATCTTTGATGCTGAAGCCCCAGTTTTCTATTATTGCTAATTCAGCTGTACAGTTAAGCACACAAATTTTTCTGAATGTGTTTGTGTCATCAACTCTCATTGATTAAATGAAAAATAAATAGAACTAATTTGAACAAAACAAGATATTGTTAAAACTAATAACTTTCGTAATTGAGTTTTCATAAGAGTAAAGGTTGTCATGAAGAGACTCCCTTTAGAGTCAATGGGCCCCATCCTTATTTTTCCAAGTGCTTGTCTGTTTTGTATTCTGCCATTTCGCTTCTTGAGCCTGATCCACCATTCAATAAGATCATAGCTGATCTGACTGTGGACGTAACTTTCTTGCCTGCCTCCCACAACCCTTGACTCTCTTGTCAATCTAAAATCTGTTTGATGTAGCCTTGAATATATTCAATGACCCCAGTCTCTACTGCTCTCTGGGGTAGCGAATTCCAAAAATGAACAACCCTCTGAGAGAAGAAATTCTTCCTCATCTCTATCTTAAATGGGAGAGCCCTTATTTTGAAACTGTGCCCCTTAGTTTGAGATTTCTCAATGAGGGGAAACATCCTCCCAGCATCCAATCCTGTCAAGCCTCCTCAGAAACTTCTATGTAACAATAATATCATCTTTCATTCTTCTGAACTCCAATGAGTATAGGCACAACCTGCTCAACCTTTTCTCATAAGATAACCCCTTTACCCCAAGAATCAGCCGAGTGAACCTTGTTTGAACTGCCTCCAATGTAAGTGTATCCCTCCTTAAGTAAAGGGACCAAAACTGTACACAGTATGCTAGGTGCAGTCCCACCCATACTCTGTGCAGCTATAGCAATACTTTACTACTATTATACTCTATCTTACTTGAAATAAAGGGCAGCATTCCATTTGCCTTGCTAATTAATTGCTGTACCTGCATTCTAACTTTTTGTGATTCATGTATGAGGGCCAGATCTCTCTGCACAGCAGCATTCTGCATTCTCTCTCCATTTAAATAATAAATAAACAAACAAACAAACAAATACAAAAGTGTACTGAAGATCAAACAGTTCTCTCATTTTTTTGACTATTTATAAAACTGTAAGTTTTGGGTAGAGGGCATCTACAGAATTACTCAAGCGTAACTGCAGTTTAAATAAACAACAATAATTTGTAAATAGTCCGCTGTTCAATTAAAAGTGTTTTCCATGATCCCAAAAGACACATAAACCGCACCTGCATGCATTTTGTCACTGACCTCAGTTCCAGGAACCTTTCTTTCATTGTTACAGAAAAGGACAAAGATCAAGAGTAAAAGTTTTAAATTTGGGTAAAGGCCAAATTTGTTAAGCTGAGATGTGACTTGGAAAAAGTGGACTGGAAACAGCTTCTTAAAGGTAAATTAGTGTCAGTGCAGAGGCATTCAAAGAGGAGATAGAGAGGGTTCAGGCCAAATAAATTCCTACAATCTACCCAATACCCAACCCAGCATGCCAACATCAACGCATGGTTGCGCGATAGCTCGGTCGGCAGCTGCGTGCCGGAGTCGGCAGCGCTCCCACCAGCAATTAAAAGGCCTGTTAAGGCCATTAAATAATCAAAGTGGCCTTTGCATTTTTTTGGAAACCTCATCCACGAGTGGGATGAGGTTTCTAAAAGCAAATATAAATAAAATAAAAGTTTTACAATTGGATTAATAACATGTCCTTGCTCATGTGACGGAGTCACAGGAGGGGTCATGTTTTATTACATTTTTATATTCTTTACTTTCTTTTTTTAACTGTGCCTCAGGGAGATTATGAAGCACTCACTTGCGCACATGCGCGAGGTTTGCACTTGGCCCGCTCGCACACTCCCCTCCCCGGCCACACAGGCAGCACTGAGCACTGCCGCTTGTGTTTCACGCTGGGCAGACCTTAATTGGTCCACCAGCATGAAATCGCGGTCTGATGTCGATCGCGGGTGGCGGTCAGCTTCCCAACCAACCCCGCCCGCCCCTGCCGAGCCCGCCTGCCAAGGACAAAATCCTGCCCTTTGGGTGCCAAAGATCACGCAAAGTAGGAAAAGGCAAAAAAGGGAAGCTTACGTCAGACACTGAAAGCTCAACTCTGCAGAAAGCATACAGTAGTGTAGAAAATGCATGGGTGAAATTGATAAGGAGATTAGGAAAGTAAAGAGAGGACATGAAAAGATATTTGCAAGTAAAATCAAGGAAAACCTAAATACACAAAGGCCAAGAGGATATCTAATGAAAGAGATTCGAAATCAAAGAAGGTAACTTGCAAGACATGGACATGGTTTTTAATGAATATTTTGAGTCTGTTTTCACGAAGAGGGGGACAATGCACTCATTGTAGTTAAGTAGGGGGAGTGTAAAATATTGGATGGTAGAAACATAGTAAGGTAGGAAATATTAAGAGGTTTAGCATGTTGGAAAGTGGATAATTTTTATTTATTCATTCATAGGATGCGGGCGTCACTGGCAAGACCAGAGTAGTGAATTTCAAAGAGATGGTAAGGTGTAAGACCCAGCAAACAGAGGCTAAGCTAAACAGTGTGTTTATTTTTCCCCAAAATTACTGATAATATGAGTACTATGAAAGATTTATATTATGGAAAAAGTAAAGTTGCAAAGACATATTGGAACAATTGGATTTACACTAAAAAAGGGAGAAATATACATAAAGGAGATGAGGTTATGTGTAAAAAGAAGGAATTCTAAGATCTAACTAGTGTCAAAAGCCTCCAGCCTCAATCTGCCAAGCTGCTGTCTCGAGGAGCCAAAGCTAAGAGAGTTCATTTTAAATATCACGGTCCAGGGTATTGTGTGCTTTGCCTGGGTCTGTTGAAATCTAAGGGCAAAATTTTCACCCTGTTGTGGGGGAAGTGCGGGAGTGGACATGGGTGGGCAGCCCTCTGATTGGCGGCCCCGATTGGGCTTTGAGCTCACTGCCTGAATGGGTGGTAGAGGCAGAAACATTCATCCCATTTCAAAAATATATTTGGATGTGTACTTGAAATTCTGTAACCTTCATGTATGTACCAGGAGCTGGAAAGTGGGATTAGGGCTGGATCACTCTTTTTTGGTACACAGATAAGATAGGCCAAGTGGCCTCCTACTGGGCCATAATTTTTCTATGGGCAGAATTTTGCCCTTGGCAGGGTGTTTGGCGGGGGTGGTCGGGAAGCCGACTGCTGCACGCAATCGGCACCAAACCGCAATTTCATGCTGGCGGACCAATTAAGGCACGCCCAGCGTGAAATGCAAGCAGCAGCGCTGAGCGCTGTCTGTGCGGGGGAGGAGGATGAGTGGGCCGAGCGCTAACTTCGCACATGTGTGTGAGTGAGCGCTGCATAATCTCCCTGAGGCACAGAGCTGCCTCAGGGAGATGAAGAGATATTTTAAAAATGAATAATAAAAAATAAAAATGTAATGAAACATGTCCCTTCATGTGACTCTGTCACATGAGCAGGGACATGTTATTAATTAAATTGTAAAACTTTTATTTTACTATTACTTGCTTTTGAAAACCTCATCCTGCCCGTGGGGGAGGTTTCCAAAAAATGCAAAGGCCACTTGGCCTTTTCGCCTGCCCACCAACCGTTAAATTGGATGGGCAACCAACCTTTTAATTGTTGGTGGGCGCGCTGCCGACTCCGGCGCACACCCACCGACCAAACTATTGCACAACAGCGCATTGATGTCAGCGCACTCGGTCAAAGTCAACACGCACCATTTCACGCTCGAGTGGGTTGGGCATGCGCCCACCTGCCAAGTAAAAATTTCTGCCCTATGTTCCTACATAATGCAGAATATTTCAGACATTTCCACCGTTTTCATGAAAAGTCAATAGGTTCATTGAGGTCAATGGCCCGTGATCTCTACCACCTAGGACAAGGGCAGCAGATGCATGGGAACATGACCACCTGCATGTTCCCCTCCAAGCGCTGTTCCTTCACTGTCGCTGGGTCATAATCCTGGGACTCCCTCCTAAACAGGACTGTGGGTGTACCTACATCACATGGACTGAAACGGTTCAAGAAAGTACCTCGCAACCACATTTTCAAGGGCAATTAGGAGTGGGCTATAAAATTGCTGGCCTAGCCAGTGATACCCTCATCCTATGAAAGAATTTTAAAAATGTTACATTGGAATGAATTATGATCATAGGGCTGGATATTAACTCAGATTTGGGGGGGGGAGTACAGTCAGGGGGCAATTGTTTGGGGCTGGGGAATCTGGAAATATGAAGGAACAGCGCTTGGAGGGGAACATGCAGGTGGTCATGTTCCCATGCATCTGCTGCCCTTGTCCTAGGTGGTAGAGATCATGGGCCATTGACCTCAATGAACCTATTGACTTTTCATGAAAATGGTGGAAATGTCTGAAATATTCTGCATTATGTAGGAACAAAGGTTTCCGGAAGGTTTTGCTAAATTTAATGGCAGAACCTAATCAGAGGTCTTGTCAGGGGAGATCAGAAGAGCCAGGAGAGATCCGAAGGATCCGAAAGATTGAGAGGTGAGGGGAGGGGTGGGGGGGGATATGGGGGCAGGCGGTGTGGGGGGGAAGCTGCCCAATCATCAGGATTTAGTGAAGCAGGTAAACTGAGATAGGTGCTTACTTCTTGGATCTAGCAGTCCTTGCCCCCCTCAAGTCGGTGGGTTCTTGACATTCTGGACACCCGCATGGCCAAAGTTAGATTTAAAATTGTGGTTAATTATGAGGTACATAGTCTCATTATAATATTTTAATTGCCACTCCATCTCCTGGGAGGGTTGTTATCCCACCCTATCACTCCCACATTCCTACTCCATTAAAAACAGACATGGGAGAATTGGAGGCTGTTTGGGATTGGGATTCAGATGTTTAACATTTTTGTCATTATTCATGGGATGTGAGTGTTGCTGGCCAGCATTTGTTGCCCATCCCTAACTGACCCTGAGATGTTGGTGAGTTTCTTTCTTGAACCACTGCAGTCCATCTCACGTGTGTACATCTGTTACTATTACATATTAGGGAGGGAAGTACTGTTAGGAAGGGATATTACCTGATCCATAACCGCCCATTTCTAAGGGTTAAAATACCCCAGGGGGTTCCACTTAATTAAAATTAAAGTGACCACTTTTCCATTTTGTCTAAGACATCGACATGTTTAAATATTCAATCTGATCTGAGGTTAGAATTTACTGAAAGCAATCCCTTATTTAAACACTCCGCTGTATATTTTTGAAATTTGCATACAAATACAATTTACAGCTTATGTCTCTCAATCATTTGTAAAATACACAAATGAATAAATACATAACAAACAAAGCCTTTTGGCTAAATGGCTGGGTGTTCATCTAATTCAACAGAGCTTTAATCTCAAAGTAACAGAACGGATGTTGCTATTACTGTACATTTCATTACATTCTTGTGAAGAATAATACCTTCCTTATTTTACTAATACACAGTGTTAATTTCCCTTGACACTTTCTGGGAGAAACAAGGAAAAACAACTTGTGTTTTGTATACTGCTCAGGTTTGACACTCCTCCCAACATACATCCGCTTTTTGTTAATTACAGATCTATTCAGTCGCAGAGTTAACATTCCCTGATGTATCTAATAACAGCCAGTTAAAGAAAGTTCAAATGTGCTATGCAAGCTAACTGTGCTATGTACACCACATAAACGAACAGATGGCTGGAGAGAGACTTGTAGTGGATGCACATGTAACGTCACTCACTTTGGCACGATATACATGCACATTGGCTCAAAACCAATATTAGACCACAAATGTATGACCACTCATTGTTCAAAAGGGAACATCTTTTAAGCAAATATTTGGCCACTTCAGCAACCATATTGTGGTGTCTCCATTGCTCAAAGTGCAACTGTGCACCCCAAAATAAGAAACACTTGAAGCTGTTGTGGCCAAAATATGTCCACAAATTTTCTTTCAGACTGCAGGTTTGTATCCAAACTCCTCAAGATATGTACGAATTAGTTTCTAAGTTAAAGTTATTTCTCACATGCCTGTGATGAGATAGTGTGGTGAAAGTATAATATTCAGAACTGTGGGCTGAATTTTCACAGTCAGGAAAACTCCACTGACTTTTAAAACTAGTAGGCATGACCCGCATGTGGAAGCTGCATCCCATTTCTGACAGATTCAATTTTTGCTGGTAGGGGAAAGAAGGGGGCAGGGTGTGATTCACACAGGAGGGAAATTGGCGCTCACTACGGCCATTTGAACTCAGTGCTGAGTTCAAAGAGACTCCATTTTAGCTGGTCCAAGGGCCTTAACCACATGGGAGGCATGAATTGATAGAGTAGATATAAACACCTTTGAAGGATGGATAAGGTCTGTATAACTGTCATGATCTGAAGTTTTCTTTAAATCTCCTGCTCTTTAAAGCATTTAAAAAAAAGAAGCTGCAGCTGTCACCGAGAGTTAAAACAACCTCCTGCTCAACTGCTTTGATTGATAGGCCATCTGCTGCAGCTTAAGAAAAAAAACAGTAGCACGTGTTTGCGGAGTTTCACCTGGGTCCTTTGTTGACATTTCCCCATTAGGCTATTAAGAATGTTTGGCTGAGTTTAAAAAGCTACAATTATCTCAGCAGGGGGTACTGATTTCACAAAGAGGCTATTAGAGGATTAGCTGTCTTTAATATGGGTCTGAATATATGACCTTCCTGTCGCTTCCCATTTCAACACACCACCCCGTTCTCATGCCCACATGTCCATCCTTGGCCTTTTGCAATGTTCCAGTGAAGCTCAACGCAAACTGGAGGAATAGCACCTCATCTTCCAATTAGGCACTTTATAGCCTTCCGGACTTAATATTGAGTTCAACAACTTCAGATCATGAACTCTCTCCTCCATCCTCACCCCTTTTTGATCCCCTTTTTTCAAATATGTATTTTTTAATATCCATAAATATATTTTTCCCCACCTATTTCTATTATTATTTTTAAAATTTATTTCCATTCATTGTTTTATCCCCACCTTTTAGTCTATTTCTATGTTTTCTCCCACACCATTCCCTCCCCCCACCCCACCCCCACTAAGGCCATCTGTCATTTGCTCATCCTGCTTTCTACTCTTAATGTCACCATTAGCACCTCCTTTGGCCAGTATCACCACCATCAACATCCCTTCAACTTTTTGTTTATGACATCTTTTGCAATCTCTCCTTTGCCTCCATCTATCACTGGCCCTCTATCTAGTTTCACCTGTCCCACCCCCCCTTAAACAGTATATATTTCACCACATTTCTACTTCTCTTTAGTTTTGAAGAAGAGTCATATGGACTCGAAACGTTAACTCTGTCTTTCTCTCCACAGATGCTGTCAGGCCTGCTGAGTTTTTCCAGCAATTTTTGTTTCAGATTTCCAGCATCCGCAGTATTTTGCTTTTATCTGAATATAGGTTTGTTTGTTTTTACAAAAAAGTTAAGCACTTGAAAGTTAAAAGCATTGAATGGGTTTCTGCAAAGGGAGTTTTTTTCACTATCAAGTATGTAGGAGTGAGAGCTGTATTAGGTTATTACAATTTTGTTTTTTTATCTTCACATGGCTCCTGAGGTCAGTCCTTGGTGGATACTGGGTGAGTTGGCATTGAGTTGGAATGCAGGGTATAAGGGGAAATGAATTGACAGGGAGGATATGGGGGGGCCATTGGGATTGGTAGAGAGATGTAAAAGGTGAGGGCTGGAGACCCTAGCAGCTTCTGAATAACTGGGACAAAGTTGCAGAGAACCAAGGCAGGCCTTCTAACCAGCCCTAACTGGGCCTTGCTTCCAGGGTCAACGGGCCCAACTCCATCCAGCAACCACATCCCCCCCACTCCGCTTGTTTCAGGGTACATCTTTACCGAGGCACAATAGTGAAAATCCAGCTCGACATCTTCCAACCAGATGTTGATTATAATGTTCTAAATGGTAATGTTCAAGTTCAAACTGGTCATAATTCACCACTTCTTGCATCTCGGCATGTGGGTACCATTCACATTTTTGAAAGCCATGAAAGACCAAAGAAAACTAACGTAACATCAGCAAAAACTGTGATCGGATAGCAGGTTCTGCCATCTCCTCACTCACACATCACAATTATTTCCAAATTCTCAGCTGAACTATAAATTAAGGCTTTTAAACTCAGCTTCTGTTTCCATTTTAAAAACCAGGATATTTTCATGTATTTTTTTGGCTTTAATATCAGTGCAAAAAAGGAGCAGAATCAAAGGGAAAAAAGTGGAGTCCCAAAATACCCACGTAACTTCAGTGAAACTACATTTTTATTTTGAACGTTGATGAAACTCAAGGAAATTAACAAGGGATATAAAAGGCTGGACTTCCATCTTGAAGACAAGTAGCGGGAGTCGAGAAATTTCCCGGCTCAGTGTGCCTGCCTCAGGAGAAAGTGCCAGCAAAGGTGGGATTTTTGTTCCAGGGCTGGGTGTGTGCTGGGGTCGGGTCTGCCACCCCCAGAAAGAGTTCGGAAGCAGTCATAGGAGCTGCCAGGTGCTGAGGCGAGTTATTTAAAGGTTCAAATAAAAACTCTAGCCATCACCCCTCATCTCCAAACACTCCGCATTTCCTCCACTGACCCCTCCATGGCCCCTCAGACCCTCCAAACCAAGCTGTGCCCCTCCAACCACACCCCCATATACCCTCCATGCCAAGCTATGAAAATTCCATGTCCATTCACACATTATACACTCTGTATAGAACCAATGAATTCTATAGTGACAATCGGATGTGTTAAAAAAGCTTTTTAAAACGTCATTCATTCATAAAAATGCTTTTATTACAGCACACTAAAAGTGTCAATCACCCTTTAAAGTATCAATAGCAAAAATTGCAAGCACTTGAAACCTCTTTATTGTGTGTAAACATTGACAGAAGAGATCAGAGAGAAAGAGCTATCAGTCAAGCAATGTTTTCCCTGGGGCACAGCTGTTTCAGCACTCTAATGGATGTCTGAGCTCTCAGCCAAGCTTAGTAATTTGACAGTGGGGGTAATAAAAATAGTTGGAAATTACGCAAGAGGAACAATTATGAGCTTACTTTTACTGAACAAGGCCTTGGCATATGAACAAAGTTAGTTTTTGGTGACCTCAGTGTTGTGGGCTCTATCACTACAATGGTATCCTTTCTCCACAATAACTAAGGAATGGAGAGACTGAAGTGTGCTGCAGAACAAAGCGCATTGTCCTCATAATATCCACAATGCCATAAAAATGTCCACAGCCTTTGTTCCTTTTCTTGCTACAAGTTGGTTTTACGTCACATACGTCACACTCAGGCTGTCAGCATAGCATGTTCAGCATGAAACCAGATTTTTGTCTAGAGCAGTTGGTATTATGGGTGATAGTTCCCAATGCTGGAGGAAGTGTTATTGATTCAGCAACCACTAAAATTCTAGGAACTCTACCGATAACAATAAATTTCAATGATCTCTCACCTAGAAATTCCTTCATGCTGTTCTACTGTGTATCCCTGCAACCTTCTACACTGCTACTGACCATCTACAGTCTACTAACTCAAGCCTTCTGTCCTAACCCAAACCCTACAATTTTCCCTCTAAAGAACTCCTGTTCAGTGTCATGTTCCTCTTTGTAAAGTGCCTTGAAATATTTTGCTGCATTAAAGTGCTCCCTAAGTAATTATTGTTAGGATTACTATGACGGGGAGTACAGAACAACAGGTTAAAGGAAGGCCTTGTGCCAAGCACTGCCCTTTAAATCCACATGCTTGATCCTCAAGTCCTGGGAAACTGCATTGTTATTTTAAAAAAGCATTTAGCAAATAAATCTTTTGTTTGTTTCCAACAAATGGACTAGTCAGGTCAAAACACATTTTTATGTCATTTGAATTTTTCAGTCAGCGTGCAGGGGTTGGCCCGACACACCGGCAAGTAAAATGACGCGCGATGACATCGGGCATGTGTCCCGATGTCATTGCGCTGTCTCGTGGCGTTTCGCTCGGCTGCCACGTGCTGGAGTTGGCTGCGCGCCCGTTAATATTTCAACAGCCTATTAAGGCCATTAAGGAAGTAATTAAGGTCAACTTTACACTGCCCATCCAACCTTACGGTGGCCTTTAAGTTTTTTAGGAAACCTCATCCACGAGCGGGATGAGGTTTCCTAAAGCATTTAGTAATTAAATGAAAAATTCCCATCCCATGTGACACAGTCAAATGAAGGGATGTGTTTAATTAAATTTTTAATCCATTTATTTATTTACTTCAAAAGCGCTTCAATCTCCCTGAAGCACGGAGCTGCCTCAGGGAGATTGAAGCGCTGTTTTGCGCGCATGCACGAAAGAGCGCTGGCCCCGACTCTCCCTCCTTCGCCAGCCCGCACAGGTAGCACTGAGCGCTACTGCTCGGATCTTACGTTGGGCGGGCCTTAATTGGCCCGCCCACGTAAAATGGCGGCGCAGAGCCAATTACAGGCGACAGTCGGCTCCGTGGCCACCCCCGCCCACTCCCGCCCAAAGGTGGGAAAAATTCAGACCATGATCTTCATGAAAATTGTGCATTCTTCACCCACGCAAAAGCCCAGGGTTTGTCACATACTTTTTTAAAAATTGAAAATGATGATTTTCATACATAACAAACAAGTTAAAATTGCTGCTTGATGTTCCTCAACGCAACAGACAAATATGCCTAGTACTTGTTTAGCTTTCACTGGAAGAAAGGAGAAACAAGCAGCAACTTATTCAAAAGCTGTTGCAAATTCAAATAATTAAAGTTTGGAAAAATTTAAATTCCTTTTTAGTCTAATTGCACAAATGTTTTGGTTGGGTGTGGAGTAGAGGTGGGGGTGGGAGGTGAAGGTTTGAGCCAAATCTTCCCATCTGTGAAAAACCTCACCAGAAAACTGATGATCCCACCACAAATAAAACCTATTCAAACATAACACAGAATGAATTTTGGTGCTTTTAAGCTGCACATAATTGACTCACTGTTTTTTAGTTGCACTCATCTATCAAAAGAAAAGAGGGAAGGCAAATTACCATATACAAAGCATGTTTGTCTGTACACAGTAGCCCTTGTTTCACATTCCCAGGACTGGCAACCAGACACGGTGTCCAATGCAGCCATTTGTATTCATGCTCATGAGCATTAATTGTCAAGTTTTCTTTCTGAGATATCTGTACACCAGTGGTAGCAAACCTGCAGATTAGATTAGTTTTACACTGTACTTTACAGGGCACTTTAAAGAAACAGCCCACACAAGGAAACTTGCTTTTCCCGAATGATAAGTTCCAGATCTCGGCTAGGCCACCGGTGGGAACTGTCAAATGAAGTCATATGACGGGGTGAAAAGAGTCATAAAGTATCCCTAAGTTCACTCACACATATCTCTCAAGCAGACAGTGATACAGTTCCTTGTGAGCATCCGGCCTGCCCGCCCTCATGACCACAAAACCACATGTGCATAACCTAAATGAGGATAAATAACAAACAATGGGAAACAAAATGAACAAAGCAAGTAAGCAACTAAGGTTCTCAACATTGCTTTCAGCATCTGAGATAATGCTGAGGAAATATCACAAGTAGCACTCTTTCAGCTGCAGAGGTCCAAGGTTTGTGGGAGTCAGCCAAATCACAGATTCTGAGCCTGAGCATCGACTTTAGCAGTCAATTATGCAAGGAATCATATCACTTTTCCATTGGGCCACCCAGCAGAAAAGGGACTACAATACAACCCTAAACATGGGCTTATACTGTACCAACAATGGTGTTGCAGTGTGTGGATTCCATGGTTTCGGCTGGAGGGGACATGTGGACAGTGGGGATTTTATAATGACTAGATTTTGCAGTGAAATTTAGGGTCAGCCCATCTAATTAAAGGTAATTATGTGCTTTAAATGTTATTGGATACATTTGTGATCTGGTTAAAATCAAATAGAATAGAGTCGAGTAAATTTTCCCTATGAATAAAATATTCTGAAAATGTCAAAGGTGATGAAGTCATACTTGAGTTAAGGAGCTCACTCCCAGGAGTCGAATATAATTAAGCATTCCTTAGTTAGTTACTGAGTATTCCATATCTACCAGAATTAATATACTCCCTGAGTCACCTGAGAGAATTTTCACCTCTCTTTAGAGTACTAGGTTGTGAACTGCTGAATCCCTAAAGAAACAGTAGTTTCACTGCTCAACAGAAGAGTCAGCTTTGTGACTGAACAGAGGTTCCCAGATTAAAGCAGAACGAAAATATTCAAAACGTAGGCACCGTGAGTAAAACAAACACTGACAAGAGGTTACTTATTCCTCAAATGTTGGGTCGACTTAAATTCTTCTCAAATAAAACCAAGGGCAGGATCTTCTGGTCGGCGAGCAGGGGTGGGGCCTGCTCGCTGACACGTAAAATGACGCGGGATGACATCGAGTGGAATTCTTGACGTCACCCCGCGTCATTTCCATTTTCAGGTCGGCGGGGGTGCAGCCAAGTCAGCTGCGCACCCGCTAACTTGTCAACGCCCTATTGAGGCCATTGAAAAACTAATTAAAGTCATTAATGGACCTGCCCGTCGAACCTTAAGGTTGGCGGGCAGGCCAGGAGTCCTGGCAGGCTTCGGAAAATGCATGAAATCTCATCCACAGGCAGGATGAGGTTTTATGAGGATATTTAAATTTTTATTAATAAAAGTTATGGACATGACCAAACTCATGTGACAGTGTCACATGAGAGGACATGTCAGGGAAATTTTTTTCTCATTTGTATTACAAATTTTAATTCCGAGCTGATCTCCCTGAGGCAGAACTTAGCCTCAGGGAGATCTGTGCGCTCTTTCGCGCACATGCGTGAAAGAGCGCACTCCCAGCTGAGGGAATCCCCCCCACCCGCACAGGGAGCGCATAGCTCCATAGCCTTAATTGGCCCGCCCACATAAAATGGTGGCACGCTCACACCTGCTCCCACACTTCCCCCCGCCAACGGGGGAAAATTTTTCCCCAGGCTACAATGGATCATAGAATAAAAGAAACTTACAGAAAGAAGTCCTTTAACTCATCCTGCCCACACTCCCAATTTTTTGTCCCTAATGCTGTCAATTTCTCATCAAGCAACTGTCCAACTTCCTTTTAAAATTATTGATGGAATCATCTTCCACCATCTTTTTTCATAGCGTGGTTCAGATCCTGATTATTTTCTGAATGAAAATGTTTTTTCCACCTCTCCCCTCTAGATTTTTCGACAATGACTTTAAATCTATGAGTTCCAATTACTGATCCACCCACCAAAGGAAATAGCTTTTCTCTCTATTCTATCAAGATCTCTCATCATTTTGAAAACCTCTATTAGATCACCTCCTAACCTCTCTATTCCAAGGAGAACATTCCTCACTTTTCCAATCACACCTCATAACTGAAGGTGTTCATCTCTGGTCGCATCCTGAAAAACCTCCTGAAGTGTGGTGCTTAGAATTGTCCACAATGCACCAACTGAGGCTTAACCGGTGATTTATAAAGTTTAGCATGATCTCTTTGCTTCTACATTATATTCCTCCATTTATAAACTCAAGTAATCATGATGATATGCTAACCACCTTAACACTTTGCCCTGCCACATATAAGGATTTGTATATATTAACCCCCAAGGCCAGAATTTTCAATTCAGGTTCGGAATCCCAGCTGCCAGATCAGTTCAGGGTCCCGACCTTGAATTTTCAAATGTAAATGGCCTAATTAGCCTGAAATTGGATGGCAGGCAGACACAGTCATTGAAGGCCCTTTGAAATGGCGACTGGCAGTCATGACTGAGCCTGCTGCTCGCTGTGGAGATGACTGCCCAGGGAGAAGAAGAGGATCATGTTGCCAGGGGCAGGTAGGCCCCAGATTTTCGGTTGCCTCCTTAGAGGTCTTCATCAAGGCTATGGCCGACAGGTGAGAGATTTTCTTCCCAACCTTTGACAGAAAAGAAACTGCCCCCCACCAAGGCCAAAAGGGCATGGCTGGAGGTGGCAGAGGAGGTCAGCAGCTGCGGCTTGGCCAGGAGGCCGTGGGTCCAGTGCCATAAGTGCTTTAATGACCTCATAAGATCTGGGAAGGTGGGTGGCATGCGCACTCAGGCCTTTAACTCTGTACACAGCAACATGTATACAAGCTCAGCAGGCTGTGTGTCCATAGTGCTCCCTAACATTGTCAGGCTGAGTGACATCACTGACATGTCAACAACCCTCATGTGCGGAGAAATGAGAAGGAGGCACCATAGAGTGGGGCATCAACTGATGTCAATGTCATGCTGTGATAATTGAGGGAGGACAGTCTACTCATACAACATTCTGCTCTCAACCTGCAAGAGATCTCACAGCACTCTGGAGATGGCGGGGTGCTAGACCTGCGCCAACTCACAGCCATGGAGGAGGCAGAGCTGGACATCACATGGGTACCATTGTGGCAGGCCATCAGCAGTGGTAAGACTGGAAGCCGAGAAGAATAGCGTCATTTGAAAGTTTTATCCTCCTTAAGTGAAGGGCATGGAGGAGAAAATCCAAAACTGCCCCAGTGAGGACTTATAATTGGCTCCACAAGTAGCTTAACAGGCATTTAATTGGAGGTTATGCCTGGTGAACCTGACTGAATGTTCTGAAGAGGTCACTAGTGTAATGGACTGTTAATGTCTATGGATGTTATTTATTTGAACTTCCTGAAGGTATTCAATAAAGTCCCTCACAGGTTAGCTAACGTGGAATTGAGGGCAAATTATTGACCCGGTTAGGAAACTGACTGAACAACAGGAGACATGCTGTAGAAATAATAGGCAGATACTTTAATTGCCAGTATGTGACCAGTGGAATCCCACAGGGATTATTGTGGCTTCAGCCACTCCCTGTATTTATTAACAAGTTTGATGATGGCAAAAGCAGCCACATATTGAAGTTTGCCAATAAGACAAAGATAGGCAGCATCATTTGCAGTGTTGAAGGAGCATAAAATCACAAAGACACATTAATAGATTAAGTGAATAGGCAAATCTGTGACAAATGGATTTTGATATAGGAAGCTTTGGACCGAAGAAGGATAGAGCAGAGTACTTGCTAAATGCTGAAAAGCTAAAAGGAGGTCCAAGCGATGTCGTGGAGCATGATCATTTGACTATCATACCAGGAACAAGAAGATATTCACAAAGTTTAGTGGAATGCTGGCCTTTAAGTCTAGAAGATCAGCATACAAGGGGATGGAAGTAATTCTCCAGCTGTCCCAAACCCTGGTTAGACCGCACCTGGATTACTGTGAACGGTTCTAGCATCAAACTCAGGAATCAGAATGATACCTGGACTCCACCGGTTAAATTGTGAGGAGAGTTTAAATAAACAAGGGTTATATTCCCAGGAATTTAGAAGATTACAGGTGACTTGATCAAAGTTTTCAAGGGATTACTGGGAACAAATAGGGTAGAGAGAGAGAGGAACTATTTCTGCTGGCTAGAGAATCTAGGACTATGGAGAAAGCCTAAAAGTTGGAAATAGGCCTTTCAGAAGTGAATTTCAGAAACACATCCAAATAGAAAGGGTGGAAGAAGTTTGGAACTCTCTTCTGCAAATGGCTAATTTTTGCCAAATCAACTGCTAATTTTAAACCCAAGATTGAAAAAATCCCATTAATCAAAAATATTAAGGGATCTGAGGAAAGTTGGTGAATGGAGTTAGATCACAGACCAGATATGATCTCACTGGATGGTGGGACAGGTCCGAGGGGATAAATTGCCTATTCACGTTACTATGTTTCTAATTAATGGTCTCAGCTTTGTAACGGAGCTAAGATTTCACACTATATATATCAACATGGCTACTTCCTAAAATTTAAAAGACTAGACAAAGACTTCAAAAAGGCTAAAGCTATGCTTGCCTGTAACCCTGAACAATAGGAACTTTCAGGCTGTGACCTTTGAACAATAGGAGCCAATCTAGCAGTATCGAAGTAATTTGCACCTCGTTATCTCTGAAGAGATGCTAACAACCCTGTGAGTGGCAGAAACCAAATTCAAAGGGAATTTACAAAGGCCAACTACATTTTCTAAACCAGGCCTGGCCAATGGAAACTACCAGTCTGCTAGCACAAAGGACCCTCTATCTTTCCTTTCAAATTCTTAATGGTTGAAACATTAACAATGTCAGGAATCCAGACAAAGGAATATAAATCTTTTGTCAAAGCCAAAGTGGACAGGTGGGAGTCATGTGGCATGATCTGCTGCCTGAAGAAACCTGAAACACTGTCTTGCTGCACTGCCAATCAGTCTGTCATCTTCCATCTAGCAAGCAGCAGCTCAAAACATGGGTTCAGTTCAGGTGACTGTCTGGCTCCCATCTACACTGTTTCTGCTGGAACGTCTGACCTGCTGTACCAGTGCCTATAAGTCTAATTCATCTCTAAGTGCCTATCCCATCATTATCCAGCATCAGTCTTCCGCCTGCCGACCTCTGTGAAAGAATACGCTAATGGATTTTGATTCTGGACTCTGGCCTCATGTGAAACAATAATTCTTTACTCTGTAGTCTTTTCCCTGTAAATCTTTCTTTCTCTATCCCCCTCTTTTATTGTATGAATGCACTTGGGGCTACTTAGCGACACCTCCCTCCTCCGTTTTGAGTATGTGCAAGTAAATTACCCCTCTGAGTTTACCTATCTTGAGTTTGCTGTGGGGTTATTAACAGAAATCGAATCACACCAAAACTGAGTGGTTGGGAAATATGCCACCGCTTATAAAGGGGGAAATTAAAAATCAAAAACACCTTTCTGTTTATGGATGGATGGTAAAAGGAGAAATCAGGGCTGATAAAATTACCCCCCCCCCCCCCACTCCGCCCCCATCCTCAACAGTTTGTAAATCCCGCATACGAGGCAATATCATTATGGTCACCAAGCCTGCATTTTTAAAATAGATAGTTCTAGTTAAACACACTTTTGAGAAGATTGTAGAAAAATATGTGGATCTAATATGGTAGATTTGTGAGTTAGGCCCTCCCTGGAACTCATTCCAAAGATGCCACATAGTCTCACCATCTGTCCCTGGCCACCTCCCACTTCAAACAAAACAATTAAAAAGCAGACTATTTTCCCTAGGTTTCTTTACTGTCCCAGAATAAAAGTGCAAAATGTTGCCATGGGTTCTATAAAGCAGCAACAGATTTAAGGTGGAGGTCTCAGGCAGCCCAGGATGGCTCCAACAAGTTAGGTAACAAAATGATTTTACTCAGTTGAAATGCTTTCAAAAAGCTTTCTCATTCAATCCATTTTTAAAATTTAAATTTGAGCTTGGCATGAAATTATTCCACCACCACCTGTTCAACTTCAAACTTCCCCAAAGTAGTCTTCTCTGAATATGTAGCCCATTGCCAACTGCCCATTGTGGTGTAAAATAAGCTAGCAGTCCGTCCCACTGAAATTCTGCCCACCTTGTATTTCAGTGTAGTGTCAGGACCATGGGGACTAACAACATAAAAAGTGCTCACTTCAATCAAGTGGGCTGTTTATTTAAATGGAACAGGGGCATCCTGCACACAATTTCCTGATGTTCAGACTTGCAGGGCATTTTTCCCTATGATGCTCATGAAATCGTTGATCAATGTCAGTATTGTTCAGAAACCAGCCACAATTCTGTCATTTTTTTGTGTGTTTTTTTCTGCTAAAATTCTCTGGAGCTTTTGTGTCAACTGTTGAATTTTAATTTTGTCACCAGCATCATAACTGGCACCAGTGGGTTTCCAATGGGAATCCTCCCATCTGAGATGCTTAGGAGAGGAGCAGGAACTACAGATGTGAGATTGTCAGGTTGCACCTGAGGACAATCTTGCAGTTAACAAGCGGCATAAGGCATAGAACAGCAAGTGACAGTAACTTTCAGCTGAAACTTGCCTCCATCTCCTTGGAGGCATGCTTCAATACTGCCAGTGGGATGGTGCTACAGAATACCTTGGAGGATCACTCCTCTTAAACGTACCTCAGATAGCACTGGCTCCAAAAGCATCAAACAGCTGCTGAGCTGCTCCACCACTGGTCTACATACTGGCATTTTGGTTTTCTTTTCCCTTCATCTTTCGCTTATTAACTACACCCTACCCCTCCTTCCCATCAGCTGTGGTAAATGTGGCTTATGGGTTGCCATCATTTGAGCTTTTTCTAAGGTTCTCAGAATTTTCAGCTTCATATTCTGATTCTGCCCCTTGATTGTCGTCTTCTCTTTAGAGTTTCCATTTCCACCACTTAACATGCTCCCTGCACTGTCCAAATCTACAACTGACGTTATACAGTGAATATGGGCAAAGCTCATAACGTTGAGAGCAAACAGAGTGGAATGTTTGTCCAAAACTATGTGGCTCCATTGATCAACAAGGTGTTTTCTGAGGTAGGCATGAAAGGTTAAAGGACATTACTGTAATTGTTCGGGGGAGACCTGAAGTGTTTTAAACCCAATGCAGAGTGTGCACAAAGACAAAAAATATATTCCAGTCCCAACACACCATATATTTTTGTTAAAAAATTGAGGGATAAATGTTTATCAGTATTTTTCTTTTCCTCCCATGAGACGTTGGAGGTTTTACAAATTTTTGACTGTTTCTAAATACAAAAACATGTTCTAAGTGCATTTGAAAAAAATGTTACATTCAGCCCGGAAAATTATAAATATCAAATCAATGAAAAATCAAATCCATGTGGCAAACAAAATACAAGCTTCTCATCTTTGATGATATGGGATATATTTGTCTTCAAAATCTGATTAGTTTCAGTTCAGCCAGTTACTAAGTATTTGACATTAAAAATTAAATTAAGTAGAAAGTTTTGCGATGGCTTTGAAAACACATGTTTCAGCAAGTGGCTCTACAAATTGTTGGAAGAAGAGAGAAACAAAAAGGGACTAAGAAAGGAGCAGTGCCTCATGCTGATCATAATGACATCGTACAAACATTATCAAGATGTGAGCATGAGAGCACTGAATCAAGTATTTGTAAGCTTGCTTATAATGACATAACCCCATTAAAATTTATTTCCAGCTACTACCTGCTCTGTTACCACTCTTCTGAGGTCACTTCACACAGAATTAGTAGCAAATTAATATTTTATATATATTTCAGTTCGATAAAAACAGTGGGAGCGGACACTAAATGGACAGCATGCATGTTTAATAAACAAATAGCTTACACATTTGATTTAACCTGTACTTCAAGAAAAAAAGTGTTCATGACAGAACCTCCAAAAGCCCACTTATATATAATGAAAGGGATGGATTGTAAGTAAAGTTAGAAGCATTTCACAGCAACCACACTCCTTTTTTATACAAGAAAATAAGCATAGTTTAAAAGAATATTCCTGTTAAATTGTAAAAACAGCATTTCTGCCAAATACTGAAGGGATCAGAAAAAGCCCACCTTTTCTTTACGAGAGAGAGAGAAAAACACTGAGATAAAGAAATAGGAATTACACAGCAGGTCTGCCAGTACCTGGGAAGATAAATGGTAAATTAACTTTTTCTTTGCAGGTACTGATGGGCTTGTTATATATTGCCAATATTTTCAGTTTTAATTCCATTTTTTGATTCCTATTTCAACTGCAGCAATCGTTTTATGACAGAACACAATAGGTAACTTATTTTCTCCTACAATAAGTTAGTAGAAGACAAATAATAAGTTAGGTCATATATTCATTAGTATTTTCCATCTGAACCCTGGTGCATTTTTAATAATTAACAGCTTTGCAACAATCAATTTATTGTCAGTAAATAGATACGTGTGCAACCTCAATTGATTAACTTAATACTTATAAAAATATGCAGAAATATAACCCTATTGTTCCACTTGTACTCGGCTGTTTTCTGACTTTTTATTTTACATGCAAACTCTCATTTAACAACATCTTGTGCCCCATTCAGGTGTTGCCAGTCTCTGTTTAATAGAATCTGTGGAAAGAGCCTGCTTCGCTTGCATATGCAGTACAGTCCAGGGGCTATGTGTCATTTTCAAGCAAACATACACCACTGGTACAGGAGATATTTGCTGATATATATGTATTGTGCTACTTTCAACATTTATAGTCTTTAGGCCATAATTTTTTTCATTAAAATCAGATTTTTCCTCTATGGTTTCTGCTTACTTTCTTGAAAAGAGCTATATTTCAAAACTAAAAGAAAGCAACAATTAATTGTTATGAAATTTTACTAAAGCGTCTAGAAATGCAATATGTTTAGCATACCCCAAATACTTATTTAGCCATCATCCAACTGCTCCACACTACCTGCAAAGCCATTTTAAGTTCTCAAAATCTCAAGGCAGCTATTATAGAATCAACTAGGTTGTCCAGGAAATAAATTCTCCAGTTTTAGCAACTTAACAGAATTGGGATCAGTGCATCATCCAGACAGTCTGCCTAGCTCTCCAATATCTCCTCCTCCACGATGCAGTCCATATTTAGCTTAAATCCTACATTACAGGATTTACATATGATCCAAACAGTAGCAGATATAAGAGATGGTTTGCTTTACATGTTCTTCTGCTTTGATATGATGGTAGAATAGTGGTTTTCAAATAGAAAAAGCACATGGTGTGGTAAACTCAAGAGTGAGGATGGAAAATACTATGATTTATAAACAAAAAAAACTTTGTTTTTAAGTACTTTTGGACATCTTATCTATAAAAGCAAATTATTTCTGATCTATGGGAAACGTGCAGCTGTTACATTGCACTAGCTTCACCAATGTATGAAATAGTGTGCATTGTGGCTTCAATATGGCTGTAAAGTTCTTAAAATAACTAAAATATCAACGGTATCCAACATTCACCTTACTTTACTATCATGGTCCCAAACATTTTAAATAAATCTAACGAGAGAAAATGACTGCATACAAAGGGTGGAATTTGCCAGTTATTAAAGGGTTTTCAATGTCATTAAATGTGAGCAAAGTCCCTATATGTTATGAATCTGCTGATTGTCTCTCATTCCTCGAGTTCATAAACCAGGTAAAGGTAAAGTAACGCAGAAATCATTAACTTTAGTATCTGTGCTGGAGCCATAGGTTCCTGGAAATCTAGATGTTCCCTGTAAACTATGATCAATCTATTTGTACAGGCTGAGTACATAACACTAGTTCAATACTGACCTGATATTTAATCCTGTGAGTCTCTAATTCCCTTTACAGCTTTCAAAAACATAGTTGCATTCAATAAATAAAGAACAAGATATATAGTCAGATCTGCAAGCTGGGACAGATTATTTCTCTTAATTCCGAGATGTTTAGTTCAAATCTTTTACACTACATTCCCACTTAGATAAGTTATTTACGTTGCTTAATTGCCTGGCCTTTGTAGTCCAAAAAATGGTTCTGGAGAAGGAGAAATGTTCTGTATGACCAACAGGAGTGGCTCAAGTGAGACCATAAACTGCACAACTGAATTTGATTGGTTTCTGAAAGTAACCCAACCAGTCAATTGTGTCTCTCCCATTGTTGCTTTTCATTCTGTTAATTATGCTAAATGTCCATCACTTGTGTTTGGAGTGAATAAGCACAACATGAAGGGTTTCCTGCCTTCTAATTGGGTACTACAGGGTAAATTTGATGAGAAGCCATACAGTGATGGAGCCTCACATATAACCAAAGAATACTGAACAGTCATGAGCTGCCTGCCCTTGATTATTTGATGTGTGGTTCTCTGCATGTGACACCTCAACAGTGGACCGCCCAAAATTAACATGACCATTTTTTTAAATCTGGCATCCAAGTGCCAGAGAGGAGACAAGGAGAATTTCTTGTTATGAACTGGAATGTACTGCCTGAAAATATGGTGGAAATAAATTTGTTCTAATTTTCATAAGGGAATTGAACAAATACTTCGACAGGAAAACACTGCAGGTCTACGGGGAAAGAGTAGGGGAGTAAAACTATTGGAGAAGAACCAGCACAGGAACAATGGGCCAAATGACCTACTTCTGTGCTGTATGATTCCTCAAAATATCAAGTATATATAACAGGTACATTAATAGATGTAACATTTGAAAGTAAGGTTTTTATGAAAACATTGATTGTTTATCATAAATCAAAGTAGAAAAAAAACATACCTGAAAGATTTATTGCCAATACAGAAAACGAGTTGTGGGCGCTGAGTGAAGACAGGATGTCATGTGAATGTGATGCAGCCTCACATTCACGTGACAAGCAGGATTGTCGTGTTCATTGCTAAGGTTCTGACTCCTCATATTGTAGACTCATAGACGTTTACAGCACAGAAGGAGGCAATTTGGCCCATCGTGTCCGCACCAGTCAACAAGATATGACTACGCTAATCCCATTTTCCAGCACTTGGTCCATAGCCCTGGAGGCTATGGCAACACAAGTGAATATCTAAATATTTTTTAAATGTTACGGGAGTTTTTGACTCAACCACCCTTTCAGGCAGTGAGTTCTGGACTCCCACCACTCTCTGGGTGAAAAACTTTCGCCTCAATTCCCCTCCTAGCCTTCGATCTCTTACCTTAAAACTATGCTCCCCCCCAGTTATTGACCTCTCTACTAATGGAAAAAGTGCCTTCGTATCCACCCTATCTATCCCCCTCATAATCTTA
This sequence comes from Cetorhinus maximus, assembly GCF_964194155.1. Taxonomy (NCBI): domain Eukaryota; kingdom Metazoa; phylum Chordata; class Chondrichthyes; order Lamniformes; family Cetorhinidae; genus Cetorhinus; species Cetorhinus maximus. Next base: position 155,188,522 of record NC_135880.1, on the reverse strand, counting down.
TATGACCTCTATCAGGTCCCCTCTCAACCTTTGCTGCTCCAAGTAACACATCCCGAGCCTATCTAATCTTTCCTCATACCTCAGACCCTCCAGCCCAGGCAGCATTCTGGTAAATCTCCTCTGCACCCTCTCCAGTGCAATCACATCCTTCCTATAATGTGGTGACCAGAACTGCACGCAGTACTCCAGTTGTGGCCTAACCAGCATTTTATACAGTTCCAGCTTAACCTCCCAGCACTTGTATTATGTGCCTCGGCAAATAAAGGCAAGTATCCCATATGCCTTCTTAACCACCTTATCTACCTGCCCTGCTACCTTCAGGGATCTGTAGATATGCACACCAAGGTCCCTCTGATCTTCAGTACTTTCCAAGGTCCTACCATTCATAGTGAACCCGTTGCCTTATTATCCCTCCCCAAGTGCATTACCTCATACTTTTCTGGGTTGAATTCCATTTGCCATTAATCTGCCCACCTGACCAGTCCATTGATATTCTCCTGCAGTTTACGGCTATCCTCCTCACTATTTACCACCCGACCAATTTTTGCGCCATCCGCGAACTTCTTCATTATACCCCCTACAATTAAGTCCAAATCATTTATGTACACCACAAACAGCAAGGGCCCCTGCACCAAGCCCTGCGGAACCCCACTGGAAACAGACTTTGAGTCACAGAAACATCCCTCTACTGTCACCCTCTGCTTCCTGTCTCCCAACCAATTTTGGATCCAACGTGCCACTTTGCCTTGGGTCCCATGGGCTCTTATTTTCTTGACCAGTCTGCCATGAGGGACCTTATCAAAAGCCTTGCTAAAGTCCATGTAGACCACATCAAATGCATTACCCTCAACAACACTCCTGGTTACCTCCTCAAAAGATTTGTCAAACACGACCTTCCCTTAAAAAATCGATGCTGACTATCCACGATTAATCCACGTCTTTCCAAGTGCAGATATATTCTGTCCCTCAGAATTCTTTCTAGTAACTTCCCCGCCATCGAGGTTAGACTGACTGGCCTGTAATTTCCTGGTCTATCCCTTCCACTCTTTATTAATAATGGGACAAAGTTAGCAGTTCTCCGGTCCTCTGGCACCTCACTTGTGGCCAAAGAAGGTTTGAAAATTACTGCCAGGGCCCCTGATATCTCTTCCCTTGCCTCCCTGAACAGCCTTGGATACACCTCACCGGGGCCTGTGGATTTATCTACTTTTAAGGCCGCTAAACCCGCTAGTACCTCTTCTCTCTCTATGTTAATTTCCTCTAATATTTCACAGTCCTCCGCCCTGATGTCTATACCGGCGTTGTCCTTTTCCATTGTGAAGACCAACGCAAAGTATTCATTGGGGACTGTACCCATGTCTTCCGGGTCCACACACACATTATTTCTATGGTCCTACTCTTTCCCTAGTTATTCTCTTGCTCTTTGTATATTTTTAAAAACCCCTTTGGATTTACCTTTATCCTACGCACAAATTCTTTCTCATGCATTCTCTTAGCTTTCCTAATTTCCTTTTTAAGTTCCCTCTGCACTTATTACACTCCTCTAGGGACTCTGCCATATTGAGCCCTCGGTATCTGCCATAAGCTTCTCGTTTCTTTCTTAATCCTAATTCTCATGTCCCTTGACATCCAGGGTTCTCCGGACTTGGTCCCCCACTTTGACCTTATGGGAACATATTTGCCCTATACTCTTGCTATTTCCTCCTTGAATGCCTCCCACCGCTCTGACACAGTTTTATCTGCAAGTAGCTACTCCCAATCCACTTGGGCCAAATCGTATCTCACCTTAGTAAAATTAGCCTTTCCCCAGTTTAGAACTTTTATTCCCAGCCCAACCTTAGCCTTTTCCATAACTATCCTAAATCTAACTGAGTTATGTCCAAAATGCTCCCCGTATGACACGCCTTCCACCTGCCTGGGCTCATTTTCGAATATTAGGTCCAAATATCTGCCCTCTCCCTTGTTGGGCTTTCTACCTACTGGCTAAAAAGGTTCTCCTGGATGCAACTTAAGAATTTTGCTCCCTCCCCACCTTGCACACTAAAACTATCCCAGTTAATATTTGGGTAGTTAAAATCCCCTACTATTACTGCCTTATTATTCTTACACGTCTCTGAAATTTGATTACATATTTTATCCTCTGTCTCTCCCTGACTGTTTGGGGGCCTATAGTATGCACCCAGCAGCATGCTTGCCCCTTCAGTGATTTTTACTTCTACCCATATGGACTCCTTTGATGATCCTTCCAAGATATCATCCCTCCTCACTGCTATAATTGATTCCTTGATCAATGTTGCGCCCCCCCGCCCCTCCTCTTCTATCCTCCTCTCTAACTCAGCTGAATACCCTATAACCGGGAATGTTGAGCTGCCAATCCTGCCCTTTTTTTAGCCAAGTCTTGATCATAGCTATGATATCACACTCCCACATGCCTCTCTGTGCCCTCAGCTCATATGTCTTATTCCTCAGGCTCCATGTATTAAAATATATTCCATTTAACCTTGCTAAACTCACTTCTTTCTTATCTAGCCTATGTTTCCTCTGTCTTCCAGACTCATTTACTAGCATTTTATCTTCTAATGCCATCTCAGCATCTCTCCCCTCTGAAACTACTTCTCAGGCTCCCACCCCCCCCGACAATTTAGTTTAAATCCACCCCAATAGGATTAGCAAACCTAAGGATGTTGGTCCCTTTCCTGTTCAGATGTAACCCATTCAATTTATACAGGTCCCACCTCCCTCAGAAACAGTTCCAATGCCCCAGGAATCTAAAGCCCTCCCTCCTGCACCATCCCTCCAGCCACGCATTCATCTGCTCTATCCTTCTATTCCTATACTCACTGCTGCGTGGCACATTCAACTTGTACAGGTCCCACCTCCCTCAGAAACAGTTCCAATGCCCTAGGAATCTAAAGCCCTCCCTCCTGCACCATCCCTCCAGCCACGCATTCATCTGCTCTATCCTTCTATTCCTATACTCACTGCTGCGTGGCACCAGGAGTAATCCAGAGATTACTACCTTTGAAGCCCTGCTTTTCAATTCCCTTCCAACTCCTTAAAGTCTGCTTGCAGGACCTCATTTCTCTTTCTTCCTATGTCATTAGTCCCACCACGGACCACAACCTCTGGTTGTCCCCCTTCAGAATGCCCTGCAGATGTTCCATGACATCCTTGACCCTGGCACCCAGGAGGCAATATACCATGCTGGAGTCACATCTACGACCACAGAAGCACCTGTCTACTCCCCTCGCTAATGAATCCTCTACCACTATTGCCCTTCCACACTTCTTCCCCTCCCCTGAGCAGCTGGACCACCCACACTGCCATAGCCTTGGCCTCCGTACAAGTCACTCTCACTGTTTTCCAAGGCTGAAAAATGGTTTGCGAGTGAGATGCACTCAGGGGATTCCCTCACTACCTGCCTGGTCTCCTCCTTCTGTCTGGCGGTCACCCATTCCCTCTCTGCTTGCATTTCCTTAAGCTGCGGGGTAACCACGTCCTGAAACGTGCTATCCATGAACCTCTCAGCCTCGTGGATGCACCATAGTGCCCCCAGCTGCTGCTTAAGCTCCAAACCCCAGAGCACAAGCTGCTGCAGTCGAAGGCACCTCCTGCATACATGGTCATCCAGACTGCCAGGAGCGTCTAGGATTTCCCACATAGTGCAGGATGTGCAAATCACGGGACTGAGCTCCCCAGACATATCTTAACTAAATAGAATATGGACCCTACTTAAGTATAGACTAGATGCTAGATCTTCGAGATAGACTACATCCTCCAGGTGCTGCTGACTGCCTGTCCTGGGGTCCACCTCTCATACTCCCCTCTAGATGCTGCTGACTGCCTATCCCAGGGTCCTCCTCTCACACTCTCCACCTTAAAATTCCATCAGCTGACATGATGGGATTTGAACCCATGATCTCAAAGCATTGATCCAGCTCTCTGGTTTACTAGGACAGTAACATAACCATTTTGCTACATTTCCATGTTAGTGTAGGTGGATAGGTAATCTGACTCCAGGTAATTTGCCATGTTGTTCTTTAACTAGGCACTGCTCTGTAACCAGCCACTGCTCTGTAACCTGCTCTGTAACCAGTCACTGTTCTGTAACAGTCAATGTTCTGTAACTTGCTCTGTAAACAGTCACTGTTCTGTAACCAGTCACTGTTCTGTAACCTGCTCTGTAAACAGTCACTGCTCTGCAACCTGTTCTGTAACCAGGTACTACTCTGTAACCAGTCATTGCTCTGTAACCAGTCATTGCTCTGTAACCAGTCACTGCTCGGTAAACAGTCACTGTTCTGTAACCAGGCACAGCTCCGTAAACAGTCACTGCTCTTTAATCTGCTCTATGACCAGGCACTGCTCTGTAAACAGTCATTGCTCTGTAAACAGTCACTGTTCTGTAACCAGTCACTGCACTGTAACCTGTTCTATGACCAGGCACTGCTCTGTAACCAGTCACTGCTCTGTAACCTGCTCTATGACCAGGCGTTGCTCTGTAACCTGCTCAATGACCAGGCACTGCTCTGTAACCAGTCACTGCTCTGTAACTAGTCACTGCACTGTAACCTGCTCTATGACCAGGCACTGCTCTGTAAACAGCCACTGCTCTGTAACCAGTCACTGCTCTGTAAACAGTCACTGTTCTGTAACCAGTCACTGCTCTGTAACCTGCTCTGTAAACAGTCACTGCTCTGTAAACAGTCACTGCTCTAACCTGTCATTTCTCCGTATCCTCTTTCTAGTAAATAATTACTGCTCTGTAACCAGGAGGTGCACAAATGTAGGATCCTCTGACTTGGCTTGCACGGGGAGTGTCTCACCTGGAGCACCATCTCCCACTGGCAAGCATCGTCTGAAAATCTCAAGATTTGTGCTTTTGTTTACATGCTGCAATTAGATCAATTTTAGAATAGAAAATATCTGACCAGGACAATTTCAGTTTTCAATATCTACATTAATTTCAAGAGAAGCAATATCTGGCCAGCTGAAAGCAAGAACTCACTGAGTGTGAAAGTCACGAGTGTAAGAATGAGCTCTTGACAAATATGAGTACTGAAAGATTTAACAGAAAGGATTAGAAATAAAAAGAAGCTTCAGAATAGTGCTAATTATAGTAGACCTAGTTTAAACGTTTGCATCAAGGTTCATTAAATGAGCAATCTATCATAACAAAGACCAACTCTGTTCGGTGAAAGACCTGTTTTACTACTTCTGATTGGTAATACACATCTTTTGCATTCTTCAAACTTCTGTCAAAGTTGAATCCAGTTGAATCCAGTCATGTTTGCAGTAATGTGGCATTACAGTAAGTTCTTGGAGCAGACCCAGGTCAGGAGTCTGAAACACTGCCAGGTCACAGCAGGAAAGAGACTACTGCACCGTGCATTAGCCAGTCAGCAATTCAAGACTGCATATTTTTCAGTCATAAAATGCACCTAATATTTACAGTTTTCCGCCAGCATTTCAAGCTCAGCCCTAGAAGAAATATAATTGTTTTTAAAAGAAATACAGTTAATTCTGCATTGCTCTGTGCTTTCTAGCTTGTTGTCAGTCCAATCCAATTCAATGCCAAGTGGATTTCATACTGCAACCCTGATGTGAAGAAAGATTATATTGCACATTACTGCTTGAAGGTGCCTTGTCCTTTGTATCTTTATAGTGTCAGTTTTGGCATATGTTCAGATTGGTTACCTATGTGAATCTTAAAGGGAAAGAATATAGGCTAAGATTTTACATTTGCAAATTGGGATTGCTGCCATCCCGCACATGCGCAAAATCCAGCATGATGACGTCAGGTCACGAACCCGACATCAGTATGGAGGTCTCCCACAATATGGCATGGAAATCAGCAGCCCGCCTGCCATTTAAAAAAAAAATCAACAGGCAATTGAGCTTGTTAATACACCAATTGACCAAAATATAACACTGCCCGCACCATAATGTGGTTGGTGTGGGCAGGTGGATGGGAGTGGGGAGTCCAGGTGAAAAAGCAGGAAGGAAGGGGAGGGTACATCCTTTAGGGGGTGTCCTGTGCACCCTCATCCCACAAGATGATATCCCCACTTTGTGGCTCCCCACCTGGACTCCAAACCTACCACTTCAGACCCCTCCCTAGGGTGCCCAATCTCTCTCCGCCCAAAATGGCCTGACTTACCTGTGTCCAGGATCCATTGCTCTCTGCAGCATGGGTCTGCTTGTAGTATCAGTAGCGTCCACTACAGAGTACTGGCACTGCTGGGAATGCTAGAGCTGCAAGTCAATTAGATTGGCTGGCAGCTCTTGAGGGCCGGATTTCCTCCAACTGAGAGGTGCAAGTCCCACTCTTTGCTTGTTTAGGCCACTGGCAGCGTTTTATCACTGTGGGAAGACCAACTTCTGTTGCTTGCCCCCATATAAAATCTGCCCCATAGTAAAGTGCTCACCTACGTAGAGCTTGCACAGCTTTGACTTGTTGATGCACTGCTACTTGTGAACCAAGTGAATTTAGCTAATGTTGAAAACCAGAGGACACCAATTTAGGAGAATAGCAAAAGAACCAGTCATGAAATAAAGAAAAATGTTTTTATGCACTGTGTGGTTAAGATCTGGAATGCACTGACAGAGTGTGTGATGGAGGTAGATTCAATCATAGCTTTCAAAAGGGAATTAAATAATTGAAGAGACAAAAAACTACAGCACTACAGGGAAAGGACAGGGCAGTGGGACGAGCTGCGTTGCTCTTGCAGAGAGCTAGCACAGGCCTGATAGGCTGAATGGTCTCCTTCTGTACTATAACCATTCCATGATTCTTTGATACAATATGTGAAGGACCAAGGTATCTTAATAAGCACTCTAAACCATTTTTTTTCTGATACTGGTCAGTACTTAACTTTAACTTACAAAGAGAATATTGGATAAGTTCTGCTTTTGGTTAGTCATGAACTCCACAATTATATCCTGCCATTGCTTTAGAAAATGGTAGAGTTTTAAATTATACTGATCTGCACTCAGCCTTCAGATCATGCCCACTAGATTAGTGTATTACATGCAATCCATGCACTTTCAATACTTCCACAAAGAGTTGATAAAAAGCCAAGCATTTGGGGCTTTCAAGCAAAATTTACATCTCCCATTAGTCGAGGTTCTGAATCTCAAGATCAGCCGCAAAACCAAGGTCAGTGCATTGTGCAACCGACTTGTGAAGCATCCTAGAAATATATACTTCATTTCACATATGTGCATTTACCCCTCCCAGTAGCTGGACAGATTATGCCCCCAGACCAGTTGGGCATTTCCTGCTAAGAATGAAATTAACTGCCTTATTATTTCTTTAAAAAGCTATTACTAGAGATAATTCCAACCTTAGCTCTCCCCAAAATTCAGAAATGTCCTCTGCCATGGACTACATAATATAGATTGCCACTTACAGACATTGATCAACATACGAGAAAAATTGTGAATAAAGTCATTTGTATTTGAACATGAATTGTCCCATGTTGTGGCATATGTAATTGCTGTAAGCCTTAAAATGGCCTTTATTCAGAACTCTTTAATTTAACACTTGATCTCTGCTCTCCAGTAATCAATAAATGAGAATATTCTGGAAACAATACTTTTCAAGAATCATGCTGTGTAACTGGGTGTTACTAAGAAGGAACAAACAGAATCTTCTCTTTGTAATACAGTTACATTGAACAATAAAAAAAATTCTACCTTACAATTTTTAGTCTTAGTGTGAAAAAGCTGCTACAGTCACACAAAAGATACATTCTTCTTGCTTTTGGCGTCAAATTTGGGAACCTATTATAAATTACCTGCAACACTAAAGTTTGATTCCAGGTAAAGGCATTGCATGGAAGGAACCATTACGTGGTAATCAAATCGGTGGCCAGGAACTGCAGCTTTGCATGCTGGAAAACAGGAATTACTTGCCAGCAAACTACATTCACTCACAGTTTGGCAGTGGACTTTGTCCAACTTGGTAAAGTGTAAAAAGTTCAGTGATATGTTCTGTTCAAAGTTTGGTTTTGGCTTGAACAGACAGATCATAACTTTGGCACTAGGTTGTCAAACAATGAACTAAGATCCAAGCTAATTGTATAGAACAGTTGTTACAGAAAGCAGCTATGAATAACTTGGCGATGCTGTGAATACCGATGCCAAGAGTACTGTTAGTCTGGAGTCAGACAATACCTTGGCACCCAATTTAAACTCAATGACTTGCCCTAATAAATGATGAGTCCTTAAGATCAGCACGTGCAGCTCTCCCTGGTTAATATAAAAATAGACTCGGCATCCATGATCTTCCCTGGAACTTTCATTCTCATAGACTCAGACGTTTACAAAACCGAATGAGGCTATTCGGCCCATTGTGTCTGTGCCAGTCAACAAAGATCTGACTACACTAATCCCATTTTCCCTATCACACTACATGCTTAGTCTCCAGTATTGGGACAGCATATTGATGCTTAGAAAGAAACAAAAATGGGATTCCTCTTGATCTGGTTTCGACAAAGTCAAGGTGACATAAGCATTGTTTTGAAAATAGGATGATCATTCTGGCGAGTACTCCAGTTTAATTGTGCATTGTATGTCTTCATTCTTTCATTTTTGCTCATCACATTGAGCCACCTTCCCCTCGCTCCCATCCAAACTGAGGCAATGTAAGACTCCACTTCAATAATACATGTACAGAAGCCTGTTTCACAGAGTTACTTTTTACTGAGCATCATTGTGAACAGATTAAATGAGGCATTCTTACTTTAAACCCAACTGAACAGTCTGATCCTATTGGAACATATAGAACATAGGAGTAGAGCCCCTTTAGCCTGTTCAATTATTCAACACCCTTTGCCCCGTAGACTTTGATTCCTCTGGTTAACAGAAATCCTTCAATCTCTGAAAGTTAACAACTGACTCAGCATTAACTGCCAAATGCAAAAGAGACTCCAACTTCTGCCAACTTTTGTAAGTAGAAATCTTTCCTAACTTCACTGCTGAAAGGTCTGGCCCTAATTTTTAGGCTATGCCCCCTAGTCCTGGATTCCCCAACCAGCAGAAATAATGTCTCTTTATTTACCCTATCAGTTCCCCTTAATATCTTGAAAATGTCAATCAAATTGTCCCTTAATCTTCTATATTCCAGGGAATATGAGTTTCTGTAATAAAAACAGAAAATGATGGAACTACTTAATAGGTCAGGCAACATTGGTGGGGAGAGGAACAGAATTACTGTTTTAGGTTGATGATCCTTCATCAGAACTGGGAAAAAATAGAAATGTAATAGATTTTAAGTAAGTGTAAGGGGTGGGGGGAAATAAAGAACAAAAGTTAAGATTTGTGATTGGAAGCAAGATAGGAGAGATTAAATGACAGAAGAGTTGGTGGTGTAGGACCAAAGAGAGTGGTATTGGGACAAGAAACAAAAGATGGTCCAGGGAAGGAGTGAATGGCAGAATGATGAACAGTTACCATATGAAAGCAAAAACAAGAAAAAAAACAAGTAAAGAGAAAAGCAACTGAAACCTGCAAAGAAAAAAGAAACAAAATGAAGGCAGAGGTTATGATCTAAAATTGTTGAGCTCAAATTTGAATTTGGAAGGCTGTTCAGTGCTTAATTGAAAGATGAGGTGTGGCTTCTCAAGCTTACATTTAGTTTCATTGGAAAAAGGCAGGAAGCTGAGGACAGAGAGGTCAACATGAGAGCAAGGTGAAGAACTCGGAGCTCGGGGTCATGCTTGCAGAGTGAGCGGAGGTGTTGTGCAAAGTGGCTCGCTCAATCTGCATTGGTCTCCCCAATGTAGAGCAGACTGCATTGTGAGCATCAAATATAGTGTACTAACTTAAAAGAAGTAAACTGCTGTTTTGCCTGGAAGGAGTGCATGGGACCTTGGACAATGAGGAGGTAAAAGACAGGCGTTGCATCCCTTGCATTTTCATGGAAAGGTGCTGTGGGAAAAAGAGGGATTGTTGAGAGTATTTGAGGAGTAATGCAGGGTATCACAGGGGGAATGGTGCATTCCAAATTTTGAAAGGGTGGGAGAGGAAAGATGTGTTTGATGATGACATCATTTTGGAGGTGGTGGAAATGGTGGAGGATGATCCATTGAATGTGGAAGCTGGTGAGGTGGAAGGTGAGGACAAGGGGAACCCTATCATGATTCTTGGAGGGAGGAGAAGAGGTGAGAGCAGAATTGCAGGAAATGGGCCAGAACAAGGTCAAGGGCCCTGTCAGCCACAGAAGGGGTAATCCTTGGTTGAGGGAAAAGGAAGACATTCCAGAAGTGTTAGCTTGGAAAGTTGCACCATCAGAACAGATGAAACAGAGACAGAGAAACTGGGATAATGGAATATAGTCCTTACGGGAAGCAGAAGTGTGAGGAAGTGTAGTCAAGCTAGATGTGAGAGTTAGTGGACGTTTGGTACATAGGAACAGGAGTAGGCCATTTAGCCTGTCGAGCCTGCTCCGCCATTCAATTAGATCATGGCTGATCTACCTCAACACCATTTTCCCATGCTATCTCCATATCGTCATGTCTATCGATTTCTGTTTGAACATGTTCAATAATTGAGCTTCCACAGCCCTCTGGGGTAGAGAATTCCAAATATTCACCACCCTCTGAATGAATAAGTTCCTCCTCATCACAGTCTTAAATGGCCTACCCCTTATCCAGAGATTATGTCCCCTGGTATTATACTTGCATTATCAATGCCTCCAGAAATAAAGACCGAGAAGTCGAGGAAGAGTTGGAGATAGATCATGTGAAGGTGAAAGGAGGACGGAAATTGGAAGAAAAATTGATGAAATTTTCTAGTTCAGGGAGAGAGCATGAAACTGCACTGATACCATCATTTATGTATTGGAAAAAGACATGAGGGAGGGGGCTTGATTAGGACTGGAACAATGAATGCTCCACATATCCCACATAAAGTTAGGGCAACATAACAACACCTTTTATTTGGAAGAAGTGAGTGGAGTTAAATGGCAAGTTGCTCAATGTGAGAACAAGTACAGCCAGATGGAGGAGGGTGGTGGTGGCTGGGAACTGGTATGGCCTCCATTTATGTAAAACAAAGGGAGCTCACAGACTGTCCTGGTGGAGGATGGAGGTATAGAGGGATTGGACATCATGATAAAGACGAGACAGTTATGACCAGGAAATTGGAAATTGTTGAAGCGAAGGAGGGTATCAGAAGAGTCACAGATTTTTTTTTATTCATTCATGGGATGTGGGCATCGCTGGCTAGACCAGCATTTATTGCTTATCCCTAATTGCCGTTGAGAAGGTGGTGGTGAGCTGCCTTCTTGAACAGATGCAGTCCATGTGGTGTGGGTACACCCATAGTGTTGTTAGGGAGGGAGTTCCAGGATTTTGACCCAGTGACAGTGAAAGAACAGCAATATATTTCCAAGTCAGGATGGTGAGTGGCTTGGAGGGGAACTTCCAAGTGGTGGTGTTCCCATGCGTCTGCTGCCCTTGTCCTTCTGGATGGTAGTGGTCATGGGTTTGGAAGGTGCTGTCTAAGGAGCCTCAGGGTGAGTTTCTGCAGTGCATCTTATAGATGGTACACACTGCTGCCACTGAGCATCGGTGGTGAAGGCAGTGAATGTTGGATGGGTGCCAATCAAACGGACTGCTTTGTCCTGGATGGTGGTAAGCTTCTTGAGTGCTGTGAAGCTGCACTCATCCAGTCAAGTGGAGAATATTCCATCACACTCCTGACTTGTGCCTTGTAGATGGTGGACAGGCTTTGGGGAGTCAGGTGGTGAGTTAATCGCCACAGGATTCTTAGCCTTTGACCTTGTTCGAAATGGTCATTGCCTGGCACTTGTGTGGCGTGAATGTTACTTGCCATTTGTCAGCCCAAGCCTGGATATTGTCCAGGTCTTGCTGCTTTTGGGCATGGACTGCTGTATGTGTAAAGCGATGGGACAAGGGGAAAAGAAATTGAATTGAGATAGGAAGAAATCAGTTCAGTGGGGCAGGAACAGGCTGAAAGGAGATGTCTCCTCAGGAAGCCCTTTTTGTGTAATCTTGCCTCGTATCCTAATCTTTGGAGTTCCTACATCCAGACTGGTTATGAGCATCTAGGCTCAATCACCACAGAACTTGATATGGTTTCTGCAGTGGGCAGGAAAAAGAAAAACTGCCTTCTCGCTAATCAAATGAGATGCACTGCACTGCACACTAACATGCTAGAGTTTATTATCTTGTACTTTCTGCTGACTCGTTTGAAACACATGTTAATGGAAATTCTGCTGTCCCTGACAAGCAGAATATTAAAACATATTAGTTCTGTCCTTACTGTAATTCGTAGGATCACAGACCACATGTTTACAAAGATAATACAATATAGCTAAAATAAAATAAAAATTAAAAACACTTAAAACATGGGGAGGGTAGCTATCCAGAACAGAATGCACTAATGTGCACATACTTGGTTCCACAGAGTAAAATGATATAATGATATATTTACCAAAATCCATGATTATTAGTTAATCAGTGAATCACATTTTGCCCTATGGCTTTAAACATTATATGCCAGATGAGGAGTTCAATAGCTTCCTTTTATTCTGCTATACTACAATCACGGAATTATGGAGTGTTATAGGGGGTTACAACTGACCAAAAACTTAACAGAACCAAGCATATAAAAACAGTAGCTAAGAGGACAGGTCAGAGGCTTGGATTTCTGCCATGAGTATCCTGACTTTCCAAAGCCTGTCCACCATTTACAAGACACAATCAGGAGTGTAATGGAATACTCCCCACTTGCTTGGATGAGTGCAGCTCCAACAACACTTAAGAAACTTGAAACCATCTAGGATGAAGAAGCTCGTTTGATTGGCATGCCATGCATCACTTTAAACACTCACTCCCACCATCATCAGTGCACAGTGGCAGTGGTGCATATAATATACAGATGCACTGCAATAATTCACCAAGGCTCCTTCGACAGCAATCAGCTCCATTTCCTTACACTCTCCCATACGTTCTTAAACTTTTTGTCATTTACAAATATTTATCGACTTCTGTTTTAAACATTTATTGTATTTACTTCTTCAGGCCTTAATATGTAAATCTTGGTATGTACATCAATTACTCTGGAAGTAGAGAAAAGGATTTTAAAAATTTAGAACACTGACTAGTGAGAAATAATTTTGTTTCAGGAGACCAAGATCAGTATGGGTGCACATAAGAAATAACAAAGGGAATAAGCCATTTGAGGGAGTATTTGTAAGTCCTAAAATAGTATCAACACTGTAGGACAGAACATAAATCAATAAATAATGGGGGCCTGTAAGAAAGATACTGCAATAATCATGGGACATTTTTAATGTTCATAGAGATTGGCCGAATCAAATTGGCAAATCTAACCTGGAGAATGAGTTCATACAATGTGTTCGGGACAGTTTCATGGAACAATACGTTATGGAACCAACAAAGGAGCAGGCTATCTTAGAGCTGGTAATGTGTAATGAGCCAGGATTAATTGATAGCCTCATAGTGAAGGATCCTCTAGGCAAGAATAATCATAATATGATAGAATTTCACATTCAGGTTGAGGGTGAGAAATGGGGGTCTAAAACTAGTGCCTTAGATTTAATTAAATAAATTAATAAATAAACTTCAGGGTCTGAAGACAGAGTTGGCTAAAGTGGACTGGGAAGATAGGTTAAAAGGTAAGATAGCAGAGAAGCAGTGGCAGATATTTAAAGAGATATTTCATAACTCAACAAAGCTTTATTCCATTGAAAAAGAAAGACTCTATGAGAAGGATGCACCATCATTGGCCAACTAAAGAAGTTAAGGACGGTATCAAATTGAAAGAAAAGGCATAGAATGCTACAAAAATTAGTGGTAGGCCAGAAGATTGGTAAAAGTTTAGAAACCAGCAAAGGGCGACTAAAAAGATAATAAAGAGGGAGAATTTAGACTATGACAAAAATATGCAATATAAAAACAGTAAAAGCTTCTACAAGCATATAGAAAGGGGAAGAGTAGCCAAAGTGAGCATTGGTCCCTTAGAGGGTGAGACTTGGGAATTAATAATGGGAAACAAAGGAACGGCTGAGACAGTGAACAAGCATTTTGCATCTGTCTTCACAGTAGCAGACACAAAAAGCATCCCAAGAATAATAGAAAATAAAGACGTAAAAGTGAGAGAGGAACTTATAACAATAATGATCGCTGGAGAAAAAATGCTGGGAAATCTAATGGGATTAAAGGCTGCCAAATCCTCTGGCCTGCACCCTAGTGCCTTTAAAGAAGTGGCTGCAGAGATAGTAGATGCATTGGTTGTAGGGCGGAGTTTAATGTGGGCGACAGGGGTCTTGCCCATCAGCTGGAGCGCCAGTGAGAGCCCTACATCGCCTCTCCTCAGGAAAGCTCGCTGCATTAAGTACCAATCAGGCTCTTAACTGGTCAGCAGCAGACTTTCCCAGGATCAAGGGCAGAAGTCCCGCCCACTGAGAGTTGCTACCCCTGGTAGCAGGTGAAGGGGGTTGCTCTCAGCACCACCCCCACCTCTCTGGATGCTGGGTCCTTTCATCAGGCACTGAGTGCCTTTGAACAAGGAAACCTCCCCAAGAACCTGCAAACAACTCCAACAGGCTTTGATTTTGGGGTCTTTTGCATGGCAAGTATCCCACCTGCCACTAGGGTAATACCAGCAGTGGTGGGAATGGGCCCTTATGTGGACATTAAGAACGCACGGGTGCCTCAACTGGTAGCAGGGTCAGAAGACCGTCCACAAGCTTTCCTGCTCCGGACTTAACCAGGGCAGAGTCTGGAAGGCAGGGATATCCCTCCTGCCATCTCCCACTCGATTAAATACCCCTCCGCCACCTAACTCATCACGGGGGAGGGCAGTAAACACCCCCGTAATCTTCCAAAATTCCCTAGATTCTGGAACGGTGCCAGCTAATTGGAAAATCACAAATGTAACACCTCTATTCAAGAAAGCAAGAAACTACAGGCCAGTTGGCCTAACATCTATCATTGGGAAAATGCTAGAATCCATTATTAAGGAGGTGGTAACAGGGCATTTGGAAATTCAGGTAGAGTCAACGTGGAAAGTAAAATTGTGTTTGACAAATTTATTCGGATTCTTTGAGGATGTAGCAAGCAGGATAGATAAAGGTAAACCAGCAGATGCAGTGTATAGGATTCCAAAAGGCATTCAATATGTTGCCATATAAAAGGTTGCTGCACAAGATAAGACCTCTTGGTGTTGGGGGTGATATATTAGCATGGATAGAGGATTGGCTAACTAACAGGAAACAGAGGGTGGTATTTTCCAGCCCCTCCCTCAGCAGGATCTTCTGGTCCCATCGAAGTCAATGGAGATTTGAATGGCTTGCTGCACCCGCCATGAGGGGCCGGAAAATACTAGCCAGAGAGTTGGATTAAATGGGTCATTTTCAAGGTAGCAAACTGAAACTAATGGAGTACCACAGAGATCAGTGCTGAGGCCTCAACTATTTACAGGGCAGCTATTTCCCATCGGCGAGCCGGGGGGCAAGGCCCGCTCACCGACGCGTAAAATGACACGTGGTGATATCGGGCGGGTGTCCCGACGTCACCACACGTCATTCAGATATTCAATTCGGCTTGGCTACGTGCCTGCCGAACTGTCAAAGGCCTATTAAGGCCTGTTAAAAAATAATCTAAGTAATTAACTGAGCTGTCTGTCTAACCTTAAGGTTGGCAGGCAGGCAAAGAGCCCAGGCGGCCTTCGCTGTTTTCATGAAACCTCATCCACGGGCGGGATGAGGTTTCATGAAGGGTTGATTATTTAAATAAAAAATTTTGAAGTAAGTAATGACAGTTTCACATGAGGGGACATGTTCTTGAATTTTTTTCCCACCTTTATTCAAATTTCCATAACTTAAACAAATCTCACTGAGGCACCTCCGTGCCTCAGGGAGATCTCTGCGATCTTTCACGCGCATGCGAATGGGCAGGCCTTAATTGGCCCACCCACGTAAAATGGCAGCATGGACCTGATCGGGGGTGCCGATCAGGTTTGCGCCTGCCCCCGCACAGCCCTCCCAACAGGGGGAAATTTCTGGCCACAATCTATATAAATTGTTAGGGTGAAGGGACCACTGCATTGTAGCTAAATTTGCTAACGATACAGAGATAGGTCGGAAAGCAAGTTGTGAGGAGTATATAAAGACTCTGCAAAGGGAGCATAGATAGTTTGGATGTGCGGGCAAAACTTTGGCAGATGGAGTATAATGTGGGAATACGCGTCAGGTTGTCCACTTTGGCAGGAAGAACAGAAAAGCACAATATTATTTAAATGGGGTGAGACTGCAGAATTCTGCAGTACAGAGGGACCTGGATGTCCTTGTACACAAATCACAAAAAGTTAGCATGCAGGTGTATCAAGTAATTAGGAAGGCAAATGGAATGTTGGCCTTTATTGCAAGCTGCATGGAGTATAAAAGTAGGGGAGTCTTGCTACAGCTGTATAGGACAATGGTGAGACTACAGTGCTGCATACAGTTTTGGTCTCCTTACTTAAGGAGGGATATATTTCAATTGGAAGCAGGTTAGAGAAGATTCATTTTGCTGATTCCTGGGATGAATGGTTTTCTTATGTGAAAAGCATGTTGGGCCTGGGAATTTAGAAGAATAAGAAGTGATGTTATTGAAACATCTAAGATTCTGAGGGGGCTTGACAGGGTAGATGCTTAGAGGATTTTTCCCCTTATGAGGGAATCTAAAACTAGGGAGCACATTTTAAAAATAAGATGAGGAGGAATTTCTTCTCTCAGAAGATCATTTCTCTTTGGAATTCTCTTCCCCAAAGAACAGTGGAGGCTGGGTCTTTGAACATATTAAAGGCTGAGTTAGACAGATTTTTTGATCTACAAGGCAGTCATAGGTTATGGGAGGCAGGCAGGAAAGTGGAGTTAAGGCCACAATCAGATCAGCCATGATCCCATTGTATAGTGGAGCAGGCCTGATGGGCCAAATGGCCTATTCCTGCTCCTATTTAAGATCTTATGATTTTTAAAAAAAATTTCCATGGGATGTTGGCGTCACTGGCAACACAGCATTTGCTGCCCATCCCTAATTGCCCTTGAGAAGATAGAAATGAGCTGCCTCCTTGAACCGCTGCAGTACATGTGGTGCAGGTACACCCACAGTGTTGTTGTGAAGGGACTTCCAGAAATTTTATCCCGCAACCATGAATGAACGGCAATATAATTCCAAGTCAGGATGGTGTGTGGCTTGGAAAGTAACTTGCAGGTTGTGGTGTTCCCATGCATCTGCTGCCATTGTCTTCTAGGTGGTAGAAGTTGCAGGTTTGGAAGGTGCTGTCTAAGGAGCCTTGGTGAGTTGCTGTAGTGCATCTTGTAGATGGTACATACTGCTGCCACTGTGCATCAGTGATGGAGGGAGTGAATGTTTCAGTTGGTGGATGGGGTGCTGATCAAGCAGGTTGTTTTGTCCTGGATGGTGTCGAGCTCCTTGAGTGTTGTTGGAGCCACATTTATCCAGGCAAGTGGAGAGCATTCCATCATACTCCTGACTTGTGCCTTGTAGATGGTGGACAGGCTTTGGAGAGTCAGGAATTACTCCCCATAAAATTTCCAGCCTCTGAGCTGTTCTTGTAGCCACAGCATTTATATGGCTGGCCCAGTGATCATATAACATGTTAAATACTATAAAATGTTATAATATGTTAAATGTTCACTTAGTCTTCATAAGCATTCTTTGCGAATATAGCGACTTTGAACACAGATTTGTTGGCTGTCCAGTTCAAGTGCAATATAATTTTAGTATTTCAACTGTAATCCCACAGATTTCAAGTACCTGTATCAGAAAGTTGAATTAAGCAAGGCTGCACAACAGGTTCCATTGCCTACAGAGACTATGGGAAGAATTTTCAGGTCAGCGAACAGGGGCGGGGTCCGCTCGCCAATGCATAAAATGACACGCGGTGATGTTGGGCGTGCGTCCCGATGTCACCAAGCATCATTTAGATTGTCAGTTTGGCAGGCGCGCAGCCGAGTCGGCTGTGCGCCCGCCGAACTGTCAAAGGCCCATTAAGGCCATTAAGAAAGTAATTAAAGTTGTTAAGAATGCTGCCCGTCCAACCTTAAGGTTGGCAGGCAGGCAAAGAGCCCAGGCGGCCTTCACATTTTTCATGAAGCCTCATCCACGGGCGGAATGAGGCTTCAAGAAGGGTTTATTAATTAAATAAAATTTTTTGAAAAAATTCATTGACATGTCCCAGCTCATTTGACACTGTCACATGAGGGAACATGTCTTAAAATATTTTCTTTTCTTCATTTAAATTCTTAAACTAATCTCCTTGAGGCACAAGATTTCTGTATTCTTTTGCGCGGACGCACAAAAGAGTGCAGGCCCCAACTCAGGGAATCCCCCCCCCCCACCCACAGGGGGCGCTCAGCGCTTCCGGGCGCGCGTCACGCTGGGCGGGCCTTAATTGACCCACCCACGTAAAATGGTGGCGCGGCCCCCACCGGGGGAAATTTCTGCCCTATTACAACAGCAGCAAAATCAAAATGGAAGATTATTCCTCCCCCACACACATGTATCTGTGTGATGTCAATTTAAACACATAATACACGTACAATTGACTGAAGCATTGCAGTTCTAGATGTCAAGCAGTCTTGAGTGTACACCACCAAATCCAGTAAGTCCTCCTGTAGATATTCTGAGCCTCTCAGCGCTGCCATCCCTGACAGCCAATAACTTCTCTGTTTCTCACCTGATTAGAGTAGTACATTTCTATGATCCTAAGTGTTAATATACCCATAATTTTATCATGGCATTTAGAGGGACTTTGTTTTTGCATGCAGGTGAAAGTTTCTAGAAGTACTGTGAAAGCATCACTCAATGTTTTTATGTAACTTTAGGTGAGGTGCCGCAGCGAACAATTCAGAAAATGATTTCACAATGTTGCTAAGCATTGTGATCCATTCAAAGGTTTTTATGTCAAAAGTTTTACCTTCACTTGACAATGGCATCATGTTGACTACAGCAAAGATGCCCTTTTTCCTCTTTTTTAAAAAATCCACCTATGGTATTAAAATTGTGTCACTATAAGTTTATCACTAAAGTGTAAAATTTTGAAACCCCAAGCTGCCAATGGGCCAGTGCATGTCAAAGAAATCATGGGCTGAATTTTTCCATTGGCGAGCAGGGGGCGGGGCCCGCTCGCCGACACAAAAATGACGCGGGATGACGTTGGGGGGAACCCCCGCCCCATTTAAATTTTCAGGAAGGCAGGGGCACAGTGAGATCAGCTGTCCGCCCGCCAACCTGTCAATGGCCAATTGAGGCCATTGACAGGATAATTAAAACAATTGAAGGGCCTGCCTGTCCAACCTTAAGGTTGGTGGGCAGGCCAGGAGCCCCGGCGGGCTTCTGAAAAAATATGAAACCTCATCCACTGGCAGGATGAGATTTCATGTAGGGTTTAAAAAAGTTCATTAAAGTTTCAGTGAAATTTATTAACATGTCCCATCTTGTGTGACATTGTCACATGACGGGGACATGTTAAGGATTTTTTTATTTTTCTATTTTTAAAGTTTATGCAGATGTCAGTGATCTCCCTGAGGCAGCACTTTGACTCAGAGAGATGTGCGCTCTTTCGTGCGCATGCGCAAAAGAGCACACTCTCGCTTTTGGGGAATCCCCCCGCCCGCACAGGAAGCACATAGCGCTTCCTGGCAGACATCACACTGGGCGCACCATAATTGGCCCGCCCACTTAAAATTGCGGCAGGGCCCGCTTCTCCGGCGGGGACTGGCTCCCCGCCCGCCAGAGATTGGGTCGGGCCCGCCCGCCCAACGGACAGAAAATTCTCCCAGTGCAGTTGGTTCTCATCTTTCCATTGTTTCATTATGAAAATGACAGGAAGATCACTGACCTGTGTCCTGGACTGTGGCCAAGGGTTTATGGTACGTATGTGAAGAGTAGTACAAAAAGAAAATACTGTAGATGCTGGAAATCTGAAATAAAAAGAAAATGTTGCAAGTACTCAGCAGATCAGGCAGCGTCTGTGGGAGAGAAACAGAGTTAACGTTTCAGCCGATAATCTTGAATTCTGATGAAAGGTCATCGACATGAAACATTAACTGTTTCTCTCCCCCAAGATCCTGCCAGACCTGCTCAGTATTTCCAGCATTTTCTGCTTTTATGTGCAAAAAGTAGAATTGGTTTGGTATGAGTGGTATATGTGTCACCTGTTAAAAAGGTCACCAGCTGCCAATGCATTACTTCACCCTTATTTTTAGCTGTCTAATTTTGAATTCTTTATGTTATTCCCTATCAGTTTTATTTTTCCTTTCAAATGCAACCAGGTCCAGATCCCCTCAACCAACCTGATTCATCCATTCCCTGGATGAGCATGATTTAGTGTGGGTTCACTCAGCCTCTCTACTCTCAAATGCAATCTGACCCATGTCTCACTTCCAGGGAAAGATAGTTGGAAATTAAACAAATAATGAATTGTAATAGCAACGTAAAGAAGTGGAATTAAGTACAAGTAGAACAACATATGGAATGATTCAAACAAGCAAAAGAAGATGAGATAAACATTCAAATGGTAAAGAAAGCACAGACTGAGAAGAATAAGAAAAAAACACATGACAAGTATACATATTGGCAAAGATACAGCACAAAGTCAGAGACAGAGAAAAAAGACACAAAGGTCCTGAAATTATGCTGTGCAAAGATTAGTGTCGGAACGTTTAACATGTTCATGTTAAATTCCTTAGACCACTATTTAACCAAAGAATTGATGGACAAAGGAAGTTAATACAAACATATTGTGTTCTTATGCTAATCTCTGCAAGTGTAATTTCAAGGCCAAACTGCATAACAAATGTACGTAGTGAGTGGGAGACATGCAAGGGAGAGGGGACAAAGAGTGAAAAAACTCAGACACAGCCATTCACAGAGACAACAGCAAGACAACGTGCTTCAGACCCACAGAGAGAGCAGGAGAGAGGAGAAAGGCAGAAAGTGTGGAAGACAAGCAGAATAACAGAAAAAGAGAAGCAGAGAGACAAAGATGCAAAGAATTAAAACATTAAACAACCAGAGAGATGGTTGCACAAAGAGAGAGGTACACAGATTTTAGTTTTCATTGTTTTACCTATGAGCAGCATCACAGGATTCAGATTCAAAACTTTATTTCTATAACTCACTTGCAGCAAGAAGACAAGGAATATTTGCCACCTGATATTCCAGTGTGGGACTATAGCTTCTTTCCTATACTTTATTTTCTACTGGGTACCACAGTAGCAATAACAGTGGGCTACAATTGTGGGTGTTTATGTTAAGCCAGCAGTCAAGTCTGGGCTTAATTTTTTTTCCGTATATATTCCCTCTGCATGAATCACTGGAGTTGTGTCCTCATAATGGATCAGGATACTGGTCACATGAATGCAGGACATGTAGGATGGCTAAAAACAAATGTTAAAGATGTTTTGCAATGCAGTATCTAGTTTTTGTTGGGCCCCCATTGCTCTCCCTGTCTTCTTTTGCTAACAACAGTCAATGTTTCAGTTACACAATCCAAGCATTTACATATGTTAACTTGTGCAATTCTGCTGGAGATGGACAACAGCCATGGCCAAGAACATGGGGATGTTCAGCCAGTGGTGAGCCCAGCCATCCTCCAGCCTAAAGTTTCTCCCTCCTTTGGTCCACAAAATAAAGATGCAAATAGATTTGCCAACTCTGACTGGACATATTCCTGAAGGGTTCATTTCATACCTTCTGTCCCAATCGTCTCACCCATCCAAAAAGCCTTTCTCAAACCCCGACTCCAATAGTTTTATTACAAACAATCAAAAATGTTCAAAGAAAATTAAAGAAAAATATTTTTTAATGATCCTGTAGTTTTTCTTGAGTAGCTCACAGCAGTGTCCAGGAGATTGATCAATAATTGAGATGCTGAACTATATTGGAAATATTTTGTATCCCCAACATTTGCATTAGTTGCCACAACTAAATTATTCAAGACTTATTTTATGGTGCATTTGAATCTCCAGAGGTGAGCATATTGTTCTTGTTGAAATTAAAAATTTGAAGAACAAGAGGGTGCATTTTAAATTCTTCAAGCCCACGCAAATTACTGTAAATCCCCTCTCAGTCAGGATGTTCTCAGTGATCTATACGCATTGACCAACTACCAGTTTGTTCATCGGGAGGCAGGGGTTATGAAGGGAAGAATCCTTTTCTCCTCCTGACCCCACAAATATAATTTTAAAAGCCGAACATTCTGTGAATGAGCAGCCCCTAGAAAGGCCACTTTATGCTGAGTGAAAATAACATTTTCAAAGAGAGTGACTGGCCTTGACACCAAGGCAGCATTTGACCGAGTGTGGTATCAAGGAGCCCTAGCAAACTGAAGTCAATGGGGATCAGGGCAAAACTTTCCACTAGATGGACTCATACCTAGTACAAGGGAAGATGGTTGTGGTTCTTGGATGTCAATCATCTCAGTCCCAGGACATCACTGCAGGACCTCCTCAGGATAGTGTCCTAAGCCCAGCCATCTTCAGATGCTTCACCTTCCCTCCATCATAAGGTCAGAAGTGGGGATGTTCGCTGATGATTGCACAATATTCAGGGAAGGTCATTGATGAAGCATCTGAAGATGGTTGGGCCTAGGACACTAACTCCTCTGACACTGAAGCAGCCCATGTCCGTATGCTGCAAGACCCAAACAACCTTCAGGCTTGGGCTGATAAGTGGCAAGTAACATTCGCACCACACAAGTGCCAGGAAATGACCATCTCCAACAGGAGAAAATCTAACCATCCCCTCTTGACATTCAATGGCAACACAATCACTCAATCCCCCACTATCAACATCCTCGGGGTTACCATTGACCATAAACTGAACTGAACCAGCCTTATAAATACTGTGGCTACAAGTGCAGATCAGAGGCTAGGAATTCTGTGGCCAGTAATTCACCTCCTGACTCCCCAAAGCCTGTCCACTAGTCAGGGACGTGATGGAATACTCTCCAGTTGCCTGGATTAATACAGCTCCAACAATGCTCAAGAAGCTTGACATCATCCAGGACAAAGTAACTCGCTTGATTGGCACCCAATTCACTCCCTCCATCACTGATGCACCGTAGCAGCAGTGTGTACCATCTACAGGAACACTGCAGCAACTCACCAAGACTCCTTCGACAGCAGCTTCCAGACCCCTGACCTCTACCACCTGGAAGGACAAGGACATCAGACGCATGGGAACACCGCCATCTGCAAATTTCCCTCCAAGTCACACAGCATCCTGACTTGGAACTATAGAACTGTTCCTTCACTGTCACCGGGTCAAAATCCCTTCCTAACAACACTGTGGGTATACCTACACCACATAGACTTCAGCAATTCAAGGCGGCAGCTCACCACCACCTTCTCAAGGGCAGTTTGGGATGGGCAATAAACCCTGGCCTAGCCAGCAATGCCCACATTCCACGAAATAAATTTTTTAAAATTTAAAAAACAGAACCCTAATTTGCAAACCATTACCTGAAACTGATAGTGATCTGGCATCCCCATGCCACCGCACCCAGCCCACTTCCAGGACTGAATGGAAAAGTTGATGGGTAGATCGGCAGCTGGAACAGTGCAGCAAATAATGCACTGCTATTTTCCCTACACTACCACAAGATGAGAGCATTCAGGAATGAGGAGACAGTAGTCCAGTTGCTGTGCTCCTTCACTCTTTATCTTGTGCCATGAAAAACAATGTTTTAGGTTTTTTAAGTAATTTTACTGCAGAAGATTTGCATTTATATAGCACATTTTATGACCTCAAGCCATCCCAAAGGACTTTACAGCCAATTCAGTACTTTTTTTTGAAGTACTGTACTGTAGAAAACACAGCAGCTAACTTGCATACATCAAGGTCCCACAAAGAGCAATGTGATAATAGTGATGTTGATTGAGGGATAAATAATGGCCAGGACACCAAGGTTAACTCCCCTGCTGTTCTTCCATGGGATCTTTTACGTCCACCTAAGAGGGCAGAAAGTGCTTCGGTTTTAAATTCTCATCTAAACACAGCGCCTCCCTCAGTTCTGCACTGGAATGTCAGCCTTTTGTTCAGGACCTTCAAGTGGGGATTGAGCTCACAACCTTCTGACTGAAAGGTGAGAGTGCAACCAACAGATCCATGGCTGACAATAGAGGTTGGGAGGGGAGGGAATTTTAGCAGGCAAGGAAGGCAGGTTTGTGATTAAATGCCTGAAAACTGATACAGATCAGGATCCCAATATCATTTTGCCCATTTCCAGGTTTCACATGGGTAGGTTTACAGACAAGCATAACACCCTTGGAGCTGTTGGGTAAATAACTGCTAATACTGTGACTCTGTTAAAGAGCCATGGCAAAGCCCTCTTCAGCAGGAATCAGTTTCTTGACTCAGTGCAGGACTGTTTTACCAGGGACTAAGAGTTGACAATTCCACTCTCGGAGTCTGCTGGCTCCACAGATTTTACGTTTCATTATACAGAGATTTGGGAATGTTTGAAAATAAAACTGTTTAGTCATGATGCTCGAGCCACCATGTGGCGTGGGGAAGCCTTGATGGACCAATTGTTTTTTGGTCAATATTGTATTGGTATCTTCTGTCCAGTGAGGGACACAATAATAATTGATCATCCGCATTCAGCAAGGGATCTTCAACGTGCTTCAGGTTTGCCCACAGTTTTTCAATCACTCAGTCTTGAGTCAGTAGTGTGGACAGGAACCATCAGTCTTACAGAAGATTTCAAAAGGAATGTACAATGCATTTATTTTATTCAATGTCTGGATTAAATGTCTGGAATAACTGAAATCATGGCAGTGTAAAAAGTCAGATTCACACCAAACCCCAATCAATCAGGTATTAGATAGATCCACACAGTATTTTGGCAAGCAATCGAGGGACTATGGCAATTAGCCAAATATTCTTATCGCTTCACAATTTGCAGTCAAATTTTAAGTTGGATAGCATAACTCAGAATGTTGTTATATTGCTCTTCAGGGTGATACATTGTTAGTTTTTAGAACAACTCTCCTTAGTTTTGTACATTATTAAACTGCAGCATAACCAGGTGCAACTGAGGGCAGCTGTAACACTTATAGACAGTGCACATGTTTAACCTTGGTGGTTATGTGGAGCAGACTGAAATTTGGAGACATGGTACATAGTTCCACCAAACAAAATTTGGGCAAAGTAATTCCTCAACATAGGGTGAAATAAATGCATTTCTGAAATACTGTGGTGACTTGGGGCCAAGCCTAATTGAGGCTCACAGAGTTTAATAGGCCACCTCACTACGCAGCCCACTCATTGACTCAATTGTTCACAGGAAATGGCCTCAATTCTTAGAATTTCAGATCAGCTTTGCATATCAATATTGCTTTAACTCAATAGGGTCACTGAGAAAATGCCTTTCTGAAGAAATGTACATCAGAGTTTAGAATTAGTCATCAATAAGACATCATTTGGGTATTTCACAATCAGTTTATGAGCAACAGTTAGTTAAGATAAGGTTGAATGAATTGGGTGTGGAGATAAGCTCTGTGTTGAGCTTCACAATGAGTCCCCACACAGTTAAAAAAAAATCAGCTGGCATGTCAAATGTTGTTCGTGGTCTTTCTGCATGACTTCAATTTTGGAAAGAGAACAAACGAGGAAAAACTTTATATCAGTTTCAAAGCTTCCTCACTTTCCTTTTTCTCCCAAGCACTTTACAAATATTTACTTCTGACCTACTTGGGCAGGTGTTACAAAGCATCACAAAAGAAGACCTATCTCCAGCATAGGAAACCTCTCACTGAAAAAGACTCTCTGCTACAGCATGATCTTTGGAAACACAACACTAGAGTTATACAAGATAACCACAAGTGGAGAAGGCCATTCAGCCCAATCTGACAGATTACTAATACACAGATACTCCTGGTTTGCTCCTGATCAATAGGAACATAGAAGTAGGCATTCAGCCCATCGAGCCTGCTCCACCATTCAATACGATCATGGGTGATCATTCAATTCAATTCCTTAATTTTCCCACACTATACCCATATCCCTTTTTGTTACTGGTATTTCGACATACTCAATGACTGATCTTCCACAGTCCTCTGGGGTGGAGAAATCCATAGACTTACAACCCTCTGGGTAAAAAGATTTCTCCTCATCTCGGTCCTAAGTGGCTTCCCCCTCATTTTGAAATTGCATCCCTTGATTCTGGACTCCCCAACCAGGGGAACATCTTACCTGCATCTACCCTGTGTATCCCTTTAAGTATTTTGTAGGTTTCAATGGGATCACCTCTCATTCTTCGAAACTCCAGAGAATACAGACCCAGTTTCCCCAATCTCTCTTTGTGGACCATTCCGCCATTCCAGAAACAAAGCTGGTGAATCTTCGTTGCATTCCCTCTATGGCAATGATATCCTTCCCAAGGTAAGGGGACCAAAACTGCACACTGTACTCCAGATGTGGTCTAATCAAGATTCTCTACAATTGATGTAAGACTTTGTTACTTCTGTACTCAAACCCTCTTGCAATAAAGGTTAACATATCATTAGCCTTCCTAATTGCTTTTAGCGCCTGCATGTTTACCTTCAGTGACTTATTGACGAGGACACCCAGGTCCTTTTGTACATCTACACTTTCTAATCTCTCACCATTTAAGAAAAAACCTGAACATCTATTCCTCCTTCCAAAGAGGATAACCTCACATTTTTCCACATTATATTCCTCTGCCATATTCTTGCCCACTCACTAATCTGTCCAAATCCCCTTGAAGCTGCTTTCCAACTTCCTCACAACACACATTTTCACCTAGCTTTGTGTCATCCACAAACTTGGAAACATTACATTTGGTCCCCACATCCAAATCATTGATATATATTGTGAACAGCTGGTGCCCAAGTACTGGACCTGGCAGTACCCCACTAGTCAGAGCCTGCCAATGTGAGAATGACCCATTTATTCCTCTAATTTACAGGGAATTCACAAATGCTGCAAGGATAATGCAAGTACAATCTGAATCTAAAGTCAGGATGCAACCTGGTAATGGAGCAAGAGTATCTGGGCGTCCCTGCAATTCACTTTGAGTCAAAGCAGAACTTACATATTTTAGACGCATCCGAACATATATGGGGGCGTGTACCGTGGCTATATGTAGTGAGGTGTTGCAGCTCCTAATTTCCACAGTAATTGTCTTTTATTGTGGAATGAAGCCATAGAATCATAGAAAGGTTATATAGCACAAATGGAGGCCATTTGGCCCATTGTGTCTGTGCTGGCTCTCTGCAAGAGCAATTCAACTAGTGCCACTCCCCCGGGCAGAATTTTTACCTCGTTGGGCAGGTAGGCCTGGGTGCAGCTGCGCAACAGACCATTGCCCACGATCGGACCCCGACTGCAATTTCATGCTGGCTGGCCAATTGACGGCCAGCCAGCTTGAATCATGCACTGAAACGTTCAGCGCTGCCTGGGTGGGTTTGGGGGAGGAGGGCGAGCACGGAAGTCAGCACACGTGTCTGGGTGCGCTCAGTGAAAGCTCCCTGAAAGTGCAGAGCTGTGTCAAGGAGTTGAAGATTTTTCACATTACAAACGAAGAGTTGAAAAATAAGGAAAACGCGTCCCCTCATGTGACTCTGTCAAATGAGCAGGGACATGTTAAAAATAAGTTTTAAAAGTTTTATTTTAATACTGGTTGAAATCTCATCCCGCCCGTGGATGAGGTTTCGCAAAAAATGCAAAGGCCACTTCGCCTATTTGTCTACCTGCCAACCGAATGGTTGGAAGGGCAGGAAAAAATTCCATTTAATTAATTGATTAAGGGCCTTAATAGGCCTCTTAATTTTCAGCTGCCTCTTGCATGTGCCCGCTGAGTGAAATATCGTGAGAGTGCACGATGACGTTGGGACACTCACCTAACATCATCACTCACTATTTCACTCCCATGCAGGTCGGGCGTGTGCCCACCCGATGAGGGAAAAATTCTGCCCCCTGTAGTCCTGCAAATTTTTGCTCTTCAGATACTCTCATTGAAATTTGTATATATATGGCAGGATTTTTAGTTCGGCGGGCGCATGCAATTGACGGGCCTGGGAGCAGCCAGGGAACGGACCCCCAACCGCGATTGGTCCCCGATCGCGATTTCACACTGGCTGGCCAATTAGCAGCCAGCCAGCGTGAAATGCGTGCTGAAAGGCTCAGGGAGCTGAAGAATTTAAATGCAATAAAAACAGATTTTAAAATCTGGAAAAAAAAGCCCACGCATCAGAATCAGTCACCTCAACATATACAAGATGAAAATTCTGTCCATACAATTTTATTTCTTTTATTTAATAATGGAAACCTCATCCCACCTGTGGATGAGGTTTCCTGAAAAATGCAAAGGCCGCCTGGCCGTTTGCCCGCCTGGCCGTTCACCCACCTGCCAACCGTAATGTTGGACGAGCAACGAAAAATCTCCATTAAGTACAACTTTAATGGCCTTAATAGGCCTCTTAATTGTTGGTGACCGTGCTTCCAACTCTCGCGCGCACCTGCTGACTGAAATATCATGCGAATGCAAGATGACGTCGGGACGCTCGCCTTATGTCATCACATGCTGTTTCACGCTCGAGCAGATTGGGCGCGCACCTGCACACCGAGCGAAAAATTCTGCCCATAATCTTGAGTTAAAACTCGCAGATGGTGGTGCCAAAGGGCTATCCCATACTTCTCAACGTTCTTCTCCTTTCAATTCAATGGCCTTGTTCTGGTTCTCAAGTCTCCATCCTGTTTTCTCATTTGTCTTTTTAGTGGAAGGGAACACAGACTAAAGGTTTTTCTGTGATATTTGTTTGTAGAGTGGGGGAGAGCTCTAGGGGATGGATTCCAATGTAAGTCAATGTTGAACCTTTCACTATGCCCACTGGGAAGAGGGGTGACAAATTTGTAGGATCATCAAACAAATGTGTACCTGACTGAGAAAATTATTAAAGAAGTTCCTGGATAACTGTTGCCTTTTTCTAGGGACTCGTAAAGGACTGATAGTTCTAGGGGGTTGTTAAAGACATCTCAGTTTCCAATCTTAGCTATTTTTTTTGCTGGGAGGCCTTGGAATGAGCCAAAATCCTTTGGATCTGGACCAATTAGTAGTGTCTGACATTTATATAGCTAAGTCTCTCTGCTTGTTATGAGAGTTGAAAGCACTTGAGGTTAATTGTGGCTTCTAGTCTGCTCAACTTGGAGATATGACTGCAGAGGATCAGGGAGAATATTTACCTTCTTTCCGCCCCCTCCCCCCACCGCCCCCCCCCCCCCCCCCCCCCCACCCAGGCCAAAATGAATTGAGCGGACTGTACTATTTTCTTAGATCAGTGTACATGCTGGTTAGGAATGTGAATGTGGGAGTTTTCTTTTTGCAGGGGAGCCAATTTTAGTGTAACTTGCATTCAAAGTATTTAAAGTCAATCCAAGAAGTCCTATTAATCAGGGACCATCCATTTTGATTTTAGCCTAAGAGCTGTTGAATCCCTCCTGATTTGAAAGATGATGGAGAGTAAGGTTTGGACTGGATATGTGCAGTAGTGTGCTGTGAGGATATATTGGTACATTGTGCTTTGTCCACTTGCCAGAAAACCAATGGCAAGTGTGGAGAGGAGAGGGGGGATATTTCTATGTTTATCATCATAAATTCTTCCTCATTCCCACCCCTATGCACGCCCATTCACTCCTTGGGCTCTTCACATTTAGCTCTGCTCAGGACAGCTTTGGTTTGAAAATTGCATATCTGCACTTTGATTGTCCTGAATTGATATTGGTCTGAGAACAGTTAGCTTGTGTTTGTGAGAACACTTGGTTGAATCCACAGCAAGAAACGATCTTAGGATATTCCAGGTGAATAGGTTGGTCTACTTTGCTTCAACCCTTTTGAGATACTTAAAATTAAATCTTACTGCTATACCCTTGATTTTCAGAAACATTCATTTTTGTGGTCAATTCCCAATCACTCTCCAAATAGTGGGTTGCTGGACCCTATTTGCCCTCTCAGTCACAGAAACTAGTATCCAGTTCATCCACATGCTTTTCATGTCTAGAGTTAGAATCTGTACTAGCTGGATGGTCCATTACTGTGCAAATTTCCCAGGATACTTACTACCTTTTGAATATATGGAATGGTACCGAGCTTTAATGACTGCAGGGTATGGCTGTCTCACTTGTGGTAAGGGCTTGCAAATCTACCTTTCACAGTCTTTGACACTCTGGTAAGGATTGGGTGAGGGGTGTATTTTGGGACAAGGTGGAGGACTTAGAATGTTGAGGCTTCCTGTTAGGTGAGGAAGCTTATGTTGTAGAGGCCTGGAGTCATTACGGTCTGCTCCACCTACAGAAGATGGGGTGATTGGATCTGTCTTCTTGCCTGCAGCAACACAGATGAGGAGGAATTTATTTCCCCACCATTAGTTCCACTGTATTCAGTGGTGAAGCAATCACAAAGGACATCAGCACATCACATTCACGGCATTCACCTTGGAGCTGGCACTACTTTTCCATTGAAAAATATTTTGATCCAGCACTGAAAAGGATCCATTTCCTAGAGGCTTCAGGTCAGTTTGACTGAAGATTTGGGCAGATTTTAGTTTGAAGCTGGTGATTAATGCACTGGCTGGTAGGTAAAATGGTCAGAATACTGCAGTGAGTTAATTATCATCTTTTTGAGCTGTGTTCCTAGGCTGACCATAAGGGTAGGTCAAAAGCAAAATATTGAAGATGCTGGAAATTTGAAATAAAAACAGAAAATGCTGGAAATGCTCAGCAGATCTGGCAGCATCTGTGGAGAGAAAAACAGAGTTAGGGCAGCATTTTGCCCTCAGATGGCGTGCGGGCCCCACCAGATCAGTGGTGGGCGGGCAGCCAATCCCCGCCACTAAAACGGGGCCCGCCGCCATTTTGAGTAGGCAGGCCAATTAAGGTCCACCCAGCGGGCTACTCAACAGGAAGCGCTATTCGCTTCCTGTGCGGGAGGGGGAGGGATTCCCCATCTGTCAAAGTGCGATCTTTCGCGCATGCGAAAAGCACTGCTCCCTGAGGCAAAGTGCTGTCTCAGGGAGTTTACTGAACGGTAAGAAAAGTAAAAAAATAGAGGAATATTAAAATTATTAACATGTTCCCCCCCTGTGACAATGTCACACGAGATAGGATACGTTAATAAGAAACACATAAAGTTTATTAATTTTTTAAAAAACGGACATGAAACTTCATCCCGCCAGTAGATGAAGTTTCACGAATAATCTGAAGCCCGCTGGGGCTCCTGGCCTGCCCGCCAGCCTTAAGCTTGGACGGGCAGGTCTTTAATTATCTTAATTAGCCTGTCAATGGCCTCAATTGGCCATTGACAGGTCGGCGGGCGGACAGCTGGTTTCGCTGTCCGCCCACCTTCCTAAAAATTTAAAGGGACCGGGATGACGTCGGGGGTTCCTCCTGATGTCATCCCGCATCATTTTCCGCTCGGTGAGAGGGCCCCGCCCCCAAATCACTGAGGGGAAAATCCTGGCCTTAATGTTTCAGGCCTGTGACCTTTTATCAGAATGAATGATGAAAGGTCACAAGCCTGAAGCATGAGGGTAAGGCATTTTTCTTTAGATTGGGAGGCCAAACTCTTTGTCATTGCTGGACTATGTGGCTTGAAAGTTTGACAAGTACCCTTAAAATCAGCCACTGTCTCTTAAATATCCTCTGATATTCTGATTTTATGACTTCTGTTCATCAGAATGAAATGGACTATTAAGCAAAGCGGATCTGAAGTTCCATCATAATGGTAAACAGAGGTACACCATGGGTTAAAAGGGACTTCACAATATGCAGCAAATGCAAAGTGAAATAATGCAATCCTTTCTCTCATATGGCATGCTAATACACAAAAAGCATAACGCCTCTGGCTTTTTCCCATGGTCTGAACAAAATGATGGTAGGTAACTGCAAGTCAAAACAGCTTAGAGCAAGCTATGTTTGAAAGTAGTGGGAGGAGCCCTGGCTCAGACAAAACTAAGACGTGTATGTGTGTTAAGAGAGAGCTATTGTGTGCTTTAATGTAAGAAAATTAAAACATATAATTATTTCGAGACTCACTGTGAAGCTATGCATGCTACCCAACTAGTAGGTGGCCTCTTGAACTAAGATATGTACCTTTATCTTGAAAGATTTCTTGAACTATGGAATTCTTAGTAATATTTGCAAGTTAAGTCACTTGCTCCTACACTACTTACAGAGGCCTTTGTTAGCGTAAATAAATGCTGATTTGATGAGATAACTGTGCATGTTTATATGCCACCAAATTTTGAAGGAACCTAGGTGGTCTTAAGGCAATAGTTTGTATTTCTAGAGTACTGGTAGGGTAGGAGGCGTTTACATTAGTTCTAAAATACAATGGCACATACTGTGCTGCCAAAATAACAGCAGGTTTAATGGTACTTGCAATTATTAATGTTAAATTGTCCAGCAACTTATGGCGTGAAAGATACCTAAGGAATTGCGAATCACTACCAAGTTCCTGAATGATTTACACCACTTAACTGTCAGCTTTCCGAAAATAGCAGCTTGCCCTCAAACTCTCCATGAGTTTCATGAAATTACTGTAGTTTCTCATGAATTGCCAATTAAACTTACTACAAAATGTTAGGGGTAGTATTTAAAAGCCTATAGACCCTTGTAATAAGGAGAATTATGTTCCTGCAATGCACTCAACCTCTTTAGCACAGGAAGAGGACATCTGAAATTGTGAAGCCTCATTTCCACACTTAGTAGATTGTTGTTAAGAGATTTTCTTTTTTTTTCTACTTTTCCTTAGTGACTCTTTTTTTCTCTCTTAATCCAATCTTTCCTTCCCTCTCTCTGGGCTTAATTTTCAGGTGACTGTTGATGTCTGGCCCACATGTCCTAAGCCCACCCATGTTGGTAAAGATTCCACTTGTGCAAATGCCTTATTGGCTGCCTCTGCACTCGTTATCCTATTAAGGATGGCAGGCAGGTTCGCGAGGCTGGAGGCCCATTCAGAGGGCCAGCAGCGATGTCAGACCAGTAGCCCCACAGGCAGACAGGAGAGCAACATGGAGCCACCCTCGGTTGCCTGCAGAGCAAATAAAGAGGCCCGAAACTAGTAGGGCTATCAAGGAGGAAGGGAAACCCCCCTACAGGAATAGTGATGGATGGTTGTGGTCTTTGAGCTCCACGGTCCCGTCATTCCAACATGGAATCTCTGGCTCCATAGCGACCTAGCCAGTTGCTGGCTGACAGTGTCCAATGATCTGGCAATCTTCGACAGCACGAAAATTCCAGCACCATCGCAAAATGGCTGCTAAATGGGGCCTTAATTGCCCTAATGTAAAAACAGAAAATGCTGGAAAAACTCAGCAGGTCTGACAGCATCTGTGGAGAGAGAAACAGAGTTAACATTTTGAGCCCATATGACTCAAAACGTTAACTCTGTTTGTCTCGCCACAGATGCTGTCAGACCTGCTGAGCTTTTCCAGCATTTTCTGTTTTTATTTCAGATTTCCAGCTTCCGCAGTATTTTGCTTTTACCTTAATTGCCCTAATTGGCTGCCCAGCTCCGTGGAGGGGGGAGCCTACTCTGGTCCCTGCCCACCCTGGGAATGTACTCTGGGGGCAGGTATGTGTTAGGGGGCCCTTCTGAGGCAGTGTCTCTCTACATATCCTGGCCTGACTCCCGCCTCCAACTTTATCTCCATGGGGCCAGGAAAATTTAGCCCTTTATTACTCTTTCTGCACCTGACTTGGCTCCAATTCAACCAATTTCCTTCATCATCATCTTTTATTTTTTAATTCTCGAACCTTAACGCTCATAAGTTCAGAAGATAGACTGTTGGTCTCTTAGTTCACCAAGGTCCCAGATGCCCTGTTAGCAGCTTGTACTTCCAGCAAGTTGCAGGTCAAAATGTTTTCAAACTGATGGATGAGGAACATTGACAAATCATGCTGCATAATGCCTCACTTCAGCAGAGCATGTGATATAATGCCCTACTCCAGCAGAACATGCTGCATAATGTCCCACTCCAGCAGAGCATGCTGCATAATGCCTCACTCCAGCAGAGCATGCCACACAATGCCCTACTCCAGCAGAGCATGTTGCATAATGCCTCATTCCAACAGAGCTTGCCACACGATGCCCTACTCCAGCAGAGCATGCTGTATAGTGCCTCACTCCAGCAGAGCATGCCACATGATGCCCTGCTCCAGCAGAGCATGTTGCATAGTGCCGTACTCCAGCAGAGCATGCCACACAATGCCCTACTCCAGCAGAGCATGTTGCATAATGCCTCACTCCAGCAAAATCTGGACCAGTGTTGCCTCAACTAGAGGCTGGTGAAACATCAAAATCCTTACAATACTTGGCAGCTAAATACACCCAACAGAACAATACGTTTTATTGAACTAAATTACAATTTAGAGTATTTTCTTCAATAAAATTTTGCCCTATCATTGGCAGTCCATCTGTAGCCACTTATGCTCTGAAATTCTTTCCTCTACCTCTCCACATCCCACTCCTCCTTAAACCTAATTCCTCAACCAAACTTTTGATCACCGTATATAATATCTCCTTTCTTTGGTTCAATATCCTTTTTTTCCTCATACCTTTGTGAATGCCTTGGGGTTGTTTTCTATGTAAAAAAAACAAAGGAAAAACTTGCAATTATATGGTGCCTTTCATGAGTTCAGGTTTCAAGCCAATTAAGTATTTTTGAAATGTAGTGACTGTTATTATGTTACAAATACAGTAAACAATTTGCACACAGCAAGCTCCCACAACCAGCACTGAGATAATAATGATCCAATAATATATTTTAATGATGTTGGCCAAGGGATAAACATTAACCAGTAAACCAAGAGAATGTCCATGCTCTTCTTTAAAATAGTACCATGGGATCTTTTACATCCACCATAGAGAGCAGATCGGACCTAGGTTTAATGTTTCATCCGGAAGATGAGTTTCTGAGTACTGCACTGAAGTGTTAACCTGTATTCTATGCTCACATGCCTGGATTGGGACTTGAGCCCACAACCTTCAGGCTCATAGGCACTAGAGTCGTGGTTGAAGGCACTATACATATGCAAGTTGCTGTTGCTGTTCCAATCACAGCCAGGGAATTGCTTCTTATCTCTGCACAATCACCTCTGGAATTTCCCCAAGGATTCATTCTGGCTAGTGGCTTAATATAGGGCCTATGGTAAAGTTCACCCTTATATCTGACAGCAGATTAATCCGACAGCATTTTAGCTCTTAACACTTTCAGCAGTATAGTAGCAATGTAAACTTCAGAGTTTGTAGTTTATGCAGAAATACTGTGAATTAAGATGCTGTTTGTTGGGTTTAAGCTTTATGATCTATGCATGTTACATGCCAAAATTCTAACTACTTTGAAATGTCAAGCAATGAGGAAGTCTTTATTGCAGTGGGTTGGAGTATAAGAGGAAGTCTTGCTGCAGTAATTCAGAGCTTTGGTGAGACCACACCTGAAATACTGTGTACAGTTTTGGTCTCCTCACTAAAGGAAGGATGTGCTTGTCCTCGAGGGTGTGCAACCAAATTTCACTAAATTGATTCCTAGAATAAGAGGGTTGACCTATGAGAACGGATTGAATAGAATGGGCTGATGGTCTCTGGAGTTTAGAAGAATGAATTGAAACATATATGGGCAGAATTTCACCCATGTCGGGTGGGCTCGGCAAGGGCGGTCGGGAAGCCAACCGCGATTGGGGCCGGAAGGCAATTTCACATTGGCTGGCCAATTATGGCCGCCGAGTGTGAAACGCGAGCAGCAGTGCTCAGCACTACCTGTGCGGCTGGGGGGATGGGGGGAGAGTGCGAACCGGACGAGCACGAACTTAATCTCCCTGAGGCGCAGAGCTCAGGGAGAGGAAGAGATATATAAAAAAGGGAAATAAAAATGTAATGAAACCTGTCCCCTCATGTGACTCTGTCTGACCACAGGTTGCTCACTGGTTTACATGGACTGTACTTATTGTGAACATTAGACTATAAGATAGCTTTTGTAACTTGTGTATCCTTACAAATCTGTATATATCTGTAAAGGTATAGTTGTGGGTGAAGGAAATTACAATACGTAATACAGTGCATCTTTTCTTGTTTAATAAATGTTTTATTCTTTTGTTAAAAGTTCATCAGCTGACTTCTGTGACTCTTCAGTAGCTACTCTCCACGTATCTAAACAAACACCCTGGGATCAGGCTTGTCCAATTGTAATATCAGCTCGGATCATAACAAACTGAGCTGAGGAGAAATTTCTCCGCTCAGAGAGTTGTTGAATTTTGGAATTTTCTACCCTAGAGGGCTGTGGATGCTCAGTTGTTGAATATATTCAAGACTAAGATAGACAGATTTTTGGACACAAAGGGATATGGGATGGTGCAGAAAAGCAGAGTTGAGGTAAAAGATCAGCCATGCTCTTAGTGAATGGTGGTGCAGGCTCAAGGGGCCTGATGGCCTACTCCTGTTAATATTATGTTTTTATCTCTGCATGTGAGGCTCCTCTTTCCCTTTCTCCATTTCCTATAACAGTTAGTTCTTGCCTGTCTATTTTTCCCTCAGTTAATTGTAGTTTGTTTGTGTGGCTGCCATCCTTCTCCAGTTTCCCCTTCCTCCTTAAAGCACATTACTATCTCTCTCTTGGCTTGTACTTTTGCTTTTACATACAGATCTATTCTAGATGCTCACTTAAATTCTATGTCTGCCTTTCTTTTTCTGTTATTTATTTTCAAGGGCTTCTCTATTATTACATCTGCTTGTTCTTTCTTTGTGTTACATGTCCTGCCTTTTCATGTAGTGATGTGAATACTGACCTGCAGTAGGACACAAAACAGAGTGATTTGTCAAGGCCACCATTCTGCATCTAATCTTGTGATTTTCACACAACTTTTTGTCAGTTTCCCTTTGAACCAGTAGCGTGTTTTATAGTGTAGGGCTTGGCTTCAGCTCACCCAGGAATGAAGAAAGTTACTCTAGCATCAGCTCATATGTTTGCCATGTACTCCACTCCCTGTGCTTGCTGGCACTTTAAATCAAACTGTAGTTTTAAGTAATGCTGATATCTGGAGCACTTACCGACAGTAAAACCAACTGTTACAGTACACAGCTTGAAACTAACTTCACTGTACACCACTGATTGAAATTAAAGTGGGGTTTTGGATAGCACGAATGTACCAATGAAATGCTGCCCTCTGACCACTGGATGTTTCAATTTTGAAGACAACTTATGGTATTTTAAAGTCCATGTTGCGCTCACCAATTGTATTTAGTGTAAAGAAGCTTTGACACCCAACGATGAGTCAAAATGTCAACGGTGATGGAGCTATTAGAATTGGAAGGTGCATTGTTTTTGATAGAAAACACATTTGACTGGTTTGTAATCAAGAGACCCGAGGGATCCTGTTGTGAAATATGGCAGACAGCAAGAAAGTGATTTCCTTAAATGGGATGGGCTCGAAGAATTTGCATTATCAATGCTTTCTGTTTTGGCAACTAACTTCCATTGGGTTAAGTGGTGATCTAATTCAGGCATTTAAAGTAACTCTGAGGAAACTATATCCTCCTGTAGTAGAAGCCATAGAGGGAATAAGCTTAAAATTAGAGCTAGGTCATTTAGGTGTAATGTCCAGAAGCAAACCTTCACAAAAACCATCATAGCAATCTGCAAAGCTCTGAAAGGCCGAAGATGCTGAATAATTTTAAATTTTAAAGAGTCTTCCTGAAGAAAGAAACATGCTGTCAAAGCTTTTTGTCTTACACTCATCACGACAGGTGCAAGAATACCAAATTTTAAAAAGAACACTGCATTAGAAAAGGGTACTGATTGGTTGGCAGGTGGATTTTGATTGGTGGAGACGTTGCCGTAGAGAATGCACCAGGGGAAAGTTATCCCCCAAGTTGTTGTTTAAATTTTAAAAAAGCAAGTGGACTCTGATTGGTCATGGGTAATGCACCAGGGAACCGTTGTTCCCCATGCTTTTGTTTAATTGAGAAAGGTGGAATGCCTGGACATATTCCTTCTGTTTGCAGAGTACAGGACCCTGCATATGAATATATGTATCTTCTAGCAAGTATAAGTGAGCCACATTGCAAGCCCAGCTGATAATTAAATTAATTGTTAGTGTGCGTCTTAGCACACTCAGGATTGTTCAGTAAGTGCCGTCCGGTCACGGAATCACATCTAATGTTGGACACTATGTTCTGAATTTTGCAAGCATGGGCTGGTTGAGTATGGTCAGTACTCTGTCTATTGCGAACAGACAAAGGGACATGCTGTTTGATACAGTCCACCAGTCATTGGGGCTGGCGAGGTCTACATACCCGAACAGTGCGCAGTCTACCTCAAATTACCCTGGAAAGGTAAGCTGTCTCAAAAATTTGAGCAACAGGTGAAGCTAGTCATTTCACGTGACTACTATGCAGCAGCAACATGAGTAGAATTCTCTACCAATAGGGTGCTGCCATCAAGCCAAAAAGATGTTCTCCCTACCACACAAATGAGTAAGGTGGTATATGAATTTCAGTGCCAGTGTGATGCTGGGTATGCTGGCTGTATGTCCCAACAACTGGTGGTTCGTGTCATACAGCGTGTCCCTTTGGCTATTCACAAAGACAGAGTACTAACCGTATTCAACCAGACCAAGCTTGCAAAACTCAGATCATAGTGTCCAACATTAGATGTGATTCCACGATTGGACAACACTTACTAAACACTCCTGATTGTACTAAGAAATACACTAACAACCAATTTAAGATTATCAGTCGGGCTTGGAATATGGTTCACTTACACTTGAAGGAGCTACTTATATTCATATGCAGGGCCCTGTCCTCTGCAAACAGAAAGAATATGTTCAGGCATTGCACCTTTTTTAATTAAACAAAAGCAAAGAGGATAACTGTCCCCGGTGCATTCTCCATGGCAATGCCTCGGCCAGGGTCCACTTGCCAACTAATGAGCACCCTTTTCTCATGCAGTATTAATTATTGTTTCTTTTAAAATTTGGTATTCTTGCATCTGTCCTGATCAGTGGAAAGTGAAAGGCTTCAACAGCGTGTCTCATTTTTCAGCAAGACTCAAGTACTGTACTACCAAGCGACTAAATCTTAAAGACTGAGATCGAATGATTTTTCAATAGATTGAAAGATTCAGGTAAAAGTATTAAGGGGCATGGATCAAAGGCCGATAGATAGATTTAGAGTTCACATGAGCCATGATATAACTGAGTAGTGGTACAGACTCAAAGGGTTAAATTGCCACCTCCTGTTTGCATGTTCCCATGTTGAAAGGAAATTCAAATGTTCTGGCACTGTTGAGATGATCTTCAAGACTACTGAGGGAGATTTCAAGGGCAATTAGGGATGGGCAAAGAAATGCTGGCCCAGCTAGCAATGCCCTGAAAGAATAAGAATAAAATTACTAAAATCTGCAACATTAATGCTGGAAGTAGAAAATATCTGTGTATGTGTTTTGCAAGTGAGTCAAAGAGTCATTTTCAGATAACAAATCTTGATCTGATAATTTTACTCCTGGTTATCATCTTAGTTGTAGAACTCACTTTTCCATTAGCCCTTGATACTGAATAACTCAGGTTGAACCTGTGAATTGTTTCACACAGAGAAAATTGATCTGTTATGGTAAGAGCTCCTCAAAACTCATGTGAAGTTTACAGAAAACTCTTTCAGTTGCTGAGTATGGATTAGTCTTAAATCAGTAAAGTAAATAAAGTGATTTCTTAATTGCATTAATTCATAAGATGATACGAAATAGGAGCAAGAGTAGGTCATTTGGCATCTTCACATTTCTACTTCTCTCCAGCTCTTAAGAAGGGTCATAACTCTGTTTCTCTCTCCACAGATGCTGCTAGACCTGCTGAGTTTTTCCAGCATTTTCTGTTTTTGTTTCAGATTTCCAGTATCTGCAGTATTTTGCTTTTATCTTAGGTCATTTGACCCACTGAGTCCACTCCGCCATTTGACAAGGCCATGATTGATCTGATTGGGGCCTTAACATCACTTTCCTGCCTGTCTTCCATAACCCTTAATTCCCTTGTCGAACAAAAATATGTCTAACTCAACCTTAAATTTATTCAATGACCCAGCCACCACTGCTCTTTGTAGTAGAGAATTCCAAAGGTTAATGACCCTGTGAGAGAAAAAACTCCTCCTCGCCTCCGCCGCAAATGCGAGATCCCTTACTTTTAAACTGCATGTCATGGTTCTAGATTTCCCCATGATAGGAAGCATCTCCCAGCATCTTTCCTATCAAGTCCTGTCAGAATTTTATATGTTTCAATAAGATCATCAGTCATTCTTCTAAACTCCAATGA
The DNA here is from genome assembly GCF_964194155.1 of Cetorhinus maximus. NCBI lineage: Eukaryota > Metazoa > Chordata > Chondrichthyes > Lamniformes > Cetorhinidae > Cetorhinus > Cetorhinus maximus. The sequence goes on along the minus strand of NC_135880.1, from coordinate 155,148,140 downwards.
GTATAGGCCGAACTTGCTCAAACTTCCCTCATAAGACAACCCCTTCTTTCCAGGGAGCAGCCTAATGAACTTCCTTTGAACTGCTTCCAATGCAGGTACATCCCATTAAGTAAGGAGACCAAAACCGTACACAGTACTCCAGGTGCGGTCTCACCAATGTCCTATGCAACAGTAGGAAGAATTTGCTACTTTTATATTCAATCCCCTTTGCAATAAAGGCCAACATTTCATTTGCCTTCCTAATTACTTGCTGTACCTGCATGCTAACTTATTGTGATTCATATACAATGACACCCAGATCCCTCTGTACTACAGCATTCAGCAGTCTCTCTCTCTCTATATATAATATTCTGTTTTTCTATTCTTCCTGCTAAAATGGACAACTTTACATTTCCCACATTTTTCCCCATCTGCCATTTTTTTTTGCTCACTCTCTTAACCTATCTATATTCCTTTGCAGACTTTTTATATCTTGCTCACAACTTACTTTCATACCTGTCTTTGTATCTAGAATATAGTAGGTCCCTTCATCCAAGTCATTAATATAGATCGTAAATAGTTGAGGTACTAGCACTGATGCCTTCCGTATTCCACTAATTACAGGCCAGGATTTCCCGGTTGGCAAGCTGGGGGGCAGCGTTCGCTCACCGATGCGTAAATGACGCGGGATGATGTCGGGCGGATCCCCCAATGGGGGAAAAGCTCTGCCCACAGATTTCCAACCTGAAAATGACCCATTTCTCTTGACTCTCCGTTTCCCGTTAGTTAGCCAATCCTCTATCAATACTAATATTTCACCCCTAACACTGTGAGCTCTTTATGTGGCACCTTATTGAAAGCCTTTTGGAAATCCAAAATCAATACATCTCTGGTTTCCCCTTATCCAACCCACTTGTTACATCTGCAAAGAACTCTAATAAATCTGTCAAACATGATTTCCCTTTCAGAAAACCCCACCAAGGTCAATATCTCTTTCCTGAGGCTTGACGCCCAAAATTGTTTGCAATGCTCCAGATGAAGCATGATGAAGTATCAACTGAAGCATCACATCCTCACTTTTGAATTTCAAACACCTTGAGATGAAGACAACACCCCATTATTGTTTTTGATTACTTTAAGTACCTGCACATTAGCTTTTAGTAATTTATGTACATGGACATCTAAATCTCTACTCTTAGTCTCTACACTATAAAGAAAATATTCTGATTTATCCTACACAAATCAAAACTGATAACCTCATACTTACTCAGGTTTCAGCGGTCATAGATTTCCTACTTACTTATTCTGACCATGTCTCTTTGTCCCATCCACACAACTTACTGGGCAGGATTTTTCAGTCGGCGAGTGGGGGCGGGCCCGACAGGCCAGCACATAAAATGATGCACGATGATGTTGGGCATGCATCCCGGCATCATTGCGCTGTCTGACGATGTTTTGTTCGGCAGGCACGTGCCAGAGTTGGCTACGTGCCCACCAATATTTAAACGGCCTATTAAGGCCATTAAGGAAGTAATTAAAGTTGGCGGGCAGGCGAAGAGGCCAAGCGGCCTTCACGGTTTTTAGGAAGCCTCATCCACGAGTGGGATGAGATTTCCTAAAGCTTTTATTAACTAAATAAATTTTGATTTTCAAAATATCAAAACATGTCCCATCTCATATGACAGTCATGTATGGGGACATGCATAATTAAATTTTAAATCCATTTATTAAATAATTTCAAAAGCCCTTCAATCTCCCTGAGGCAGCTCCGTGCCTCAGAGTGATTGAAGCGCCCTTTTGCACTGGCCCTGACTCTCCCTCCTCCCCCCGCCTGCACAGGTAGCACTGAGAACCAAGGCTTGCATCTTAGACTGGTGGGCCTTAACTGGCTCACGTAAAATGGTGGTGTGGAGCCGATTGCGGGCAGCTCCACGACCGCCCTCGCCTGCTCCTGCCGAGCCTGCCCACCGACTGAAAAATTCAGCCTACTGTGTCTCCTAAAATGGGCTGAGGCCCTGATACAAATCCCTGGGGAAAATCACATCACATGAACATATTATCCCTATTCTCTGTCTCCTATCTCCAATGAATTACCAACTCATGTTAGAAGGTTGCCTCCAATTCCATGTACATTAATTTCTACCAATAATCTCTTGAACAAGACATTTCAAATGTTACTTTCCTGTTAGGTACTGTTAACATTTAAAGAATAAATCTGAACGCCCAGCAATTAACCAACAGAACTACACCACAAGATTTCACATTTTTAAACAAAACAAACTTTATTGTGCATAAAGAAAAATTAAACAAAGCAAGCGCCACTAATTTAACACTAGATCTTATAAAGACTTATGTTATAAACTCAGTTCTATTGTTTACTTGCCCTGCCTCGAGAGTTCTCTTATCTTACAAGATCTTGAGGGTTCATTCACTTTTCCTGGGACCAACCCAAATTTGTGCCACAGCCCACCAGAATTCACTTTAATGCTCCCCAGTGTCCTAGCTATCCTCTGAGGTTAGATTCCATGGGGGCCCTTCCAATAACATGACTGTGGATGCCTCAGTTCCTTGTTTGGGTTGATGGCACATTTCCAACTGCCTTCCCACAGCTTTCCAACCTAACTCTGTTGACTGTTTACTGCCACAAGGCTCTGTGAGGACCACTGTAGATTTCTTCAACCAGCTGCAAGCTAAACCAAATCTTTCGCTGTTTTTCCCTCATGAAATCCAAACTGAGATAGAGCCCCAACTGCATTCCATAAGGTGAACGACAAAATTAGCATTTTCGCTACTTGAAGGGCAGGCCCAATGGACTATCATCATCTGTTGGCTCTCTCCATCTGGTAAGATGCAGTCTACACCACAGCAAAACTACAACTGCACTCTCTGTTCCCAAACTAAACTGCTTGCTTTTGTCAGCAAACACACACAGATAAATAAAGGAACTTTCTGCTCCCATGTCCCATTTCCATTATGATGTGGCAGGATATTGGATGCTCTCAGACAGAAATTTACATGAATCATTTTACCTCCTATGCTACTCTTTGATTATGCAACCCGATAGGAATAATTTATATTTCTAATGGATATAGTTGCCCTTTTTCAGGCAACCTGGCTCTAAAATAATCTTAGAGATGGATCATTCATTGTTCAGGCTTTTCTCACTATCAACTCAGACCTTGCACGATAATCATAGGCTACCTTTTAAATGTAATTAACTCCAAGCTTGTTTGAATTACACTTACTTCAGGGTTGCTTATCAGTTTCTCAATCAGATGCTCTCATTTTTCTACAATTAAAACTTTAATTGCTAAAACTAAAACGTTATACTCTAAAACATATTAACCATGAACCAGGTTTTTGCAACACAAATACTTTTTGCAAGTCATTATAAATGACATCCATAGGCATTTCCTTTTTCATCATGTTAGTGGCTTCTTTTAAAAAATGCAACTTGATTAGTCAGACATGATTTACTCCTTTACAAAATCATGTTGACTCTCCTGGTCAGCTGATACTTTCAAAATGGTCAGTCATTCTATCCCTAATAATAGGGTCCACTAATGTCTCTATGGCCAGAAATTTCCCCCCATCAGGGAAGTTGTGCAGGGGCGGGCGCGAACCCGACTGGCGCCCCCAATCGGGTCCGCACCACCATTTTATGTGGGCAGGCCAATTAAGGCCCGCCCATCGTGACGCACGCCCGGAAGCGCTGAAACACTCCCTGGGCGAGCGGGGAGGGGTTCCCTGAGTGGTTCCCTGTGCTCTTTCGCACGTGCTCGCGAAAGAGCGCAGAGATCTCCCTGAGGCATGGAGGTGCCTCAGGGAGATTTGTTTGAGTGTTAAACTTTTAAATAAAGGATTTTTAAACTTTTAAAACATGTCCCCTCATGTGACACTATCACATGAGCTGGGACATGTCAAAGAATAAATGTATAAATTTTTATTAGATTTTAAAACAGTTCATGAAACCTCATCCCGCAAATGCAAAGGCCGCCTGGGCTCTTCACCTGCCCGCCAACCTTAAGGTTGGACAGGCAGCTCATTAAATTGAGTTAATTAGGTTTTAAATGGCTTTAATAGGCCTTTGACAGTTTGGTGGGCTCGCAGCCGACTTGGCTGTGTGCCCGCCGAACTGAAAGTATAAATGGCATGCGGTGACGTCGGGACGCCCGCCTGACATCACCGCACATCATTTTACGCATCAGCGAGCAGGCCCCACCCCCCAGCCAGGAAAATGCTGCCCCATATTTGACAATAAACGGTCAGGTCTGTAGTTACCTGGGTTCTCCCTCACTTCTTTGTTAAATAATGGTGTTACATTTGCAATTTTTTCAATCAAAGGGCACAATTTTAAAAATCTAATGAGCTTAAGAGAATTATGACTCTTGCATTTGCAATTTTATCACCGATTCCTTTTAATACCTTAGGATTTGAAACCATTGGGCCTTGGAAAGTTTGTTTCATTATTTTTGCCATTACATTTTTTCTTTTTTATATTAAATCCACTTAGTTCTTCCCCCATGTCTAATTTTTTCCCCACATACCACTGGTATTTTTTCCTCTTCCTCTACTATTACTACAGATACAAAGTACTTGCTTAACTAGACTGACATGTCCTTATTATTCATTATTGTCTCTCCTGCTCTGTGCTTAATGGGCCCACAATCTCCTTTACCACTTTCTTTCTCTTAATATAGGTCTGATGCTGAAAATCTCAGGACCCATCCCGTGCCTATTTTGGATTTTCGAGGATTTTGGATTACCCGCCCAGACCAGATGAGGCCAGGTGATAAAGATAAGCGTTTTACTTTCAAGTTTCTGAACTGGACTGAGGTTGTACCATCTTTTGTTTCCGAGGTCAGCAATCCCTCCTGGATACCTGTATTAACGTGCAAGGTATTCTTGGTGAGGTGAGTTCCTCACATTTAATCTCTGTATTTAATATCCAGGCTTCAGAGTGAGGATGCGTAAAATATTCTTCAGTGGTTACAATGAATTTAAGGATGTAATTTATGTAATCACCCATATAACTACATATTGTATTTCAAAGAGCTTGCAATTTTTCATATTTTTTCTTCATTCACTCTGTCCTGTGGGCTGAGAGAAAAATGTCCAGTTAATGGACAATTCCGGTTCTCAGACAGTCAGATTTGGGGTACTGTACTTGTATAATTATAGAAATTATTGCTATTAGCCTTGATCTGCCTTGCAATGAACATTCATTTTCTGCGCCTCTTCTTACTTTCTTGTTGCTTTTTGTAAATCCAGTATGTTGGGTTTCCACTTTTCCTTGCATTTTTGTAAGCCTTTTCTTTTAGCCTGATATTGTCTCTTACCTCATTTATTTGAATGATTGTGCTACATCAATCCCAAGTTGTTGAGAGCCCAAAGAGCCTAAAGCTTCCCCTCTCCTCAAACAATACAGATATCTCTTTTGAGGTTCTGTAGAGCTCTCTAATATCAGATTACTGAATAACACCTGTTCACTAATATTACTTTTAACCATTTCAATCAAGTTCAGCTTGGCCGTGTTGACTTTTAGCAAATCTATTTACTACATCTACAACAAGCACTAGAAGAATGTGGTATAAATGGGCATTCATTCATCAAAAATGATCAGTCCCCAGGACAATGCAGTGGGGTATATTTCAGAGAATTGGAAATATACTTCTAAAAGCTACATTGTACTCATGAGCAAATTCTTAATGCTGCTACCTAGACACTAAAACATAAGTTACTTAATACAGAGAAAAACTATTTTTGCCCATCCTAAAATAAAAGTAATGCTCATTAAAGTAATATAACTTTATTTTCCCCAAAATCAGTTATATTTTCTTTATATTGAGAAACTGCTTTGAAGAATAAAGTTAATGGGCAGAATTTTCCCGTTGGCGTGCGGGGCCCGCGTAAAATGACGCGTGGTGACGTCGGCCGAGCATCCCGACATCACCATGTGCCATCACAATATTTCGCTGGGCAGGCGCGCGATGATGTCCGATGCGCGCCTGCCATTAATAAACAGGCCACTTAAGGCCCTTGACTCACCAATCGACAGGCGCTGGCACAAGGGGTACAGGGCCAAGAGGTAGTCCAAGGCGGAAGGGGCTGCAGAAGACATCACTATCCTGCTGCCAGGGTATACAAACAGCGAAGCAGCTACCTCAATATGTCTGAGGTGCAGTGCCGAATGAGGCTCCATCTCTCAAGGGAGACAGTCACCTCCATCTGTCAGATGATAGGGCCTGAGATCTCCCTTAACTGTGTGGGTGGATGCCCCATGCCAGTGGCTCTGAAGGTCACAGCTGCCCTCAACTTCTATGCCTCTGGCCCCTTCCAGGGGTTGGTGGGTGATCTTTGCGGTGTCTCCCAATCAGCTGTCCACACTTATGTCAAGCAGGTTACAGGTTACAGACGCTCTGTTCAGACGTGCATTGACCTTCATCCACTACCGTTGGGACCAGGCAAGCCAGACACAGCGAGCCAGAGGCTTCACGGCCATTGCTGGCATCCAGGGTGTCCACTACACACACGTGACCATCAAGGCGCCAGCAGGTAAGCCCGTTACCTTCATCAACAGGAAGGGCTTCCACTCCATAAACATGCAGATAGTGTGTGATCACAGGATGCTGATTCTACAAGTCTGTGCAAGGTACCCAGGCAGTTCCCATGGCGCCTACATCATCAGACACTCTCAAGTGCCTGGGCTCTTCTGTGCTCTGGCCCGGCTTGATGGATGGCTGCTGGGTGACAAGGACTATCCCCTCAGAATGTGGCTCAATACGCCTCTCCACCATCCAAGTACAGAAGCAGAGCAGCGGTACAATAGTAGCCACGCCTCCACAAGGGCTGTGGTGGAGAGAACAATCGGTCTTCTCAAAATGCGCTTCCGATGCCTGGACCGCTCAGGGGGCGCACTCCAGTACCCAGGGCAATATCTGCTGGCCCACCAAGCAAAGGACAAATGCCGTCAATGATTCAATGCAGTCACTACACTCAGACTTGGGAGTGGTGGGGGGGCAGCAGGAGGGTAAGCCAACCTGCTGGGTTAAGTGACCAATGCCAACATGGTACTCACCCTGCCAGAGCGCAACAAGTTGTTGAAGCGCTTGCGACACTAGATCCAGGTGCGCCGCACCATGTCACGGAAGCTCACCACCTCCGCCACCTCCTTCCAGTCATGTGGGGGGGCCTCCTCCTCCAATCCTGGGGAACCAGCACCTCCCGCCATGCTGCCACCTCCTCGAGGAGGGCAGCAAGACAATCATCTGAAAAATGAGGGGCCCTAGCCTCCAGCCTGGCCTGTCCCGCTGTCCTATCCTCCAGCCTGGCCTGTCCCGCTGTCCTATCCTCCAGCCTGGCCTGCTCTGCTGGCCCACCCTCCGGACTGGCGTGCTCACCAGATGCCCTCTGGTGAGCCCTTCCAATTGTCATTGTGAGCAGCCTTGCAAAGGCTGCCAGCGCTTCATATAAACAGGCCGCTGGGTCGCCATTGGACCCGCCAGACATTACACTCCTGTCGCCGCCTGCCCACTCCCGCTATCCTCGGGAGTCGCGCATTACGCTGGGCGGGCCTGCCCGCGTAAAATGGCGGCAGCGCACATCTGATCGTGGGCAGCAATCGGGTCCGTCCCTGCCTGCTCCGCCACCCCTCCCAACCAGAAAATTCAGCCCAATATGTGTGATAAAAACTATCTGGAAGGAAAGTTGATAAAATAACTGAAGGGTTAGATTGCTGGGATTCAAGTCACATTGGCTTGTTGGCAAAAGTGGCATAACTAATCAGAATCCAATGAGTGAGGCAGAAGAAAAGATCTTGCTGGTTATTATTAGCACTGTTCATTCTGATTGTTGCCAGCCACTTTGACTAATCTCACACTATTACTATAATTATCATGATTTTCAATCATCACAAGCTGAAAAGGACTGCACTGCAATCAGATATCTCTGCAAGTTACAGCTGTCACTCAGCCAAATATTCTACTGTACAATGTACTCACACACAAAAGCATCTACACACACAATTTCTTACACACCTCTTGTGCATTTTTGTTTTATAATTTTGATGGTGGGGGCTGAATGCTACTAATTTTGTTTTGAGTTAGCCATTTGGAGACAGTTCCCTTTCCGACGTTTCTGTTCCCTCCTGGGCAACAATGTAGGTGAGACTGGCAGCACGCCAATCTGATCTCTTACTCCTCTTTTAATTGTAAACATTTATATTTTCCAAAATGCAAATCATTTTGAAATTTTCAATTTGCTTTTACTTCAGAAGATAGTACAATTTATGCAATTTATTTTGAAAGCTAACGTGTGCAATTTGAATTATAATTCAAGTAACCTACTCTGAAGCGTGAAAAATCACCTAGCAAGCATTTAGAACCAGAAGTATTCTCATAAAGAAGAACAGTTTTCATTCATGGAACTTCAGGAATTTTTTTCCTTGCCAGCATCAAAGTCTTGAAGCAATGAACCAAATGACACCACAAAATCTCATAAATACTGTGATGTGGCCATTCAAGCTCCCATCTCTCCTCAGTGTTCCAGTGCTCATTCAATAGAAACAAAAACAGAAATACCTGGAAAAACTCAGCAGGTCTGGCAGCATCTGCGGAGAAGAACAAAGTTGACGTTTCAAGTCCCCATGACCCTACAACTACCGCCCCCCCGCCCCAACTTCTCCCCCCATCCCCCACCCCACCCCCCCCACCTTAAACCAGCTTATATTTCACCCCTCTCCTATTTTTACTTAGTTCTGTTGAAGGGTCATGAGGACTCGAAACATCAACTTTGTTCTTCTCCGCCAATGCTGCCAGACCTGCTGAGTTTTTCCAGGTATTTCTGTTTTCGTTTTGGATTTCCAGCATCCGTAGTTTTTTGTTTTTATCTCATTCAATAGGAGTGGACATAGTGGGAATAAGTGGAAAACAATTTTTAATTATTGCATTTTATTCACTTAGCACATGTTCAGTTAAGTGTTATTCAGTGTAGTTTTATTGTAATATTAGAAACAGATTCATCAATGAATTTAACATTAAAGGCATTTTTCCCACAATACAAGAATTTGCTCCTCGCATCTGAACAGCAACTACTCATTTATTGCTCATTCACATTCCTTCATCACCTCATCTGTTAACTTAAATGGCATTACGGTGCTTGACAGAAAATGTGTGTTGTTTAGCAATCCATGTGATTGCTATAAAAGATAACACAAGCCTAAGATGCCTGAGGGTGTTAACCAGCTTTCCAAGTTGCCATATTGTACATTTTGCACTTCTGCAACTGCTTAGAGTAGACAAAACATCACCCTTTGCACTTCAGCATAAAACAAATCAGATTTCCATTAAGGAGATACAGCTGCCTTTAGGTGGCAGGGAGCGGAGCGGGGGGTGGGGGTGGGGTGCAACAAAAGAGATAGTTCCTGAAACAGCCTTCTTTGTTCTGTCTAGCTTGGAGCTGCCATATGGACAAGTATGAGCTGATCAAAGAAAATCAGCATGGATCTGGTAAAGGCCAGGGGTGACAAATATAGTTGATTTTTTTTGAGGAAGTCATTTGCATGGGGCAGTGTCTGTGGATGTTGCCTATATGGACTTCCAGAAAGCATTTATTAAGATTCCAAATAAAACATTATTAGTAAAAATAAAAGCACAAGAATTGAATGAAACCTTGTGACATAGCTTTATAATTGGTTAGGAGGTTGGAGTCAAGAGAGTAGGGGTAACAGGAATGTACCATAACTGGCAGAATGAGGCATGTGGTGTTCTCCAAGAACCTGTATAGTATCGGGTCCCTAGCTTTTTACCATATATCCATGGTTTATATTGATAGTTAAGTGAAGTGATAAAGATTTGTACATTCAAGTTTTCTGATGACGGCTAAGTGGTGTAGATGGGAGTATAGACACATTAAGTGAGGAATTCAATGTGGGAAGTGTGTGGTTATCCACTTTGGATCCAGGAAAGACACTTAAGAAAATGTTCTTACTGGTGAGAGACTGCAAACAATGGAGGAGTAAAGGGGTTTGGATGTCCAACAAAACAAATCACCAGAAGTACATATGTAGTCAATGTTGGTCCTTGCTTCAAGGGGACTGGAACAGAAAGGGGAAGAAGTTATTCTTTAACTGTACAGAACCTTGATTAGATCCCATCTAGAGTACTGTGCACCCTACCCAGGAAGAATATATTGGCCAAGGAATGGATGCAGCACAAACAACCAGAATTATGTCAAGACTTATGGATTGAGATATGATGATAGGTTGCATAAACTTAGCTTGTATTCATCTGACCCTAAAAGATTAAAGGGTGGTCTCATTGAAGGCTTTACATGATAAAGAGATTCAAAAGTATATAGGGAGAAATTCACCAAGAGAATTCACCAAGGCTCCTTAGACAGCACTTTCCAAACCCATGACCACTACCGCCTAGAAGGACAAGGGCAGCAGATAGATGGGAACATCACCTGGAAGTTCCCCTCCAAGTCACCCACCATCCTGACTTGGAAATATATTGCCGTTCCTTCACTGTCACTGGGTCAAAATCCTGGAACTCCCTTCCTAACAGCACTGTGGGTGTACCTACACCACATGGACTGCAGCAGTTCAAGAAGGCAGCTCACCATCACCTTCTCAAGGGCAATTAGGGATGGGCAATAAATGCTGGCCCAGCCAGCGAAGCCCACATCCCGTGAATGAATAAAAACAAACTCCCATAAGGGAATCTAAAATAAGGAGGTACAATCTTAAAATTCAAACTAAACCATTCAGGAATGAAGCCATTTTTCACACAAAGGGTTAGTAAAAATCTGGGATTCGCCTGCCCAAAAGACTGCAGATGCTGGATCAATTGAAAAATTTTAAGACTGAGCTCAACAGATTTTTGTTCGGCAAGATTATCAAGGGATATGAATCAAAGTTTGGCATAGGTATAGATCAGGTATAGATCAGCCATATTCTAATTGATCAGCAAAACAGGCCCAAGCGGCTGAATCACCCATTTCAGTTTCTATCTTCCCATTTACATCTGGAAAATGTGCATTTCAGTAATGCTGGCAAATGCTCTGCAATTTATTTTTGTGTAGTGTTGACTTCTAAACACAGTTTGTTTTCTTTTCACAAATACACAATTGATTGCTTGATGATTGATTGATAATGATTGATAAATAATTCATACACATCCCCTGAAAGGCTTTGTCAAATATTTCAGCTGCAACAACAATTTTGAGGCTGATTTGGACAGGGGATTCAACTATGTGTATCACTTAACTTTGATTAACTAGTGAAAAGCATGCAGTGGGACAAGCCTCTTTGGTGTATGGGCTTGCTTTACTGGGTCAATTTCCCTTACCGAAGGATCTACAATTCCCAAAATGGATTCCAAATCATGTTGTAATTACTGACGAGCGTTACGCACCCATTTATCTCAAATAAAGTGAATCCAGTGTCCTGCTTAATATGCAGTAGTGCAGTATGATGCCTGGCAACCTATTAATGGGGTGTCCTAATTACAAGATAAAGTCTTTTCATACTAATTTGAATGCAATGGAGGAACCAGCCATGCAAATAATTCTTTTCACTAACAACATTACCATTGACTAGCTTTGAGCATCACCATTTATACAGTAGAAAATAATGAATCACCAAAATCTTGCTATAAATAGCTTGTGTGGTATGGCCCATTTAAAAGTTACTCAGATTGCATCTAAAATGTGCTACAAAACTAGAGTCAGCATATGATACATAATGTTTGTTGTCATTTCCATATCTACAAGTTATTCGTAATGAATAGAAAGAGCATAGCTGCAGAGTTTCTACATTCACAGGGCATACATCTAATAGAACCACACAGATTCAGACACAGTCAATTGCATACAAACATACGAATTAGGAGCCGGTGTAGGCCACTCGGCCCCTCGAGCCTGCTCTGCCATTCAATAAGATCATGGCTGATCTGAATGTTACCTCAACCCCACATTCCTGCCTACCCCCGATAACCTTTCAACCCCCTGTTAATCTACCTAGCTCTGCCTTAAAAAACATTCAAAGATTCTGCTTCCACTACCTGTGAGGAAGAGAGTTCCAATGATTCACAATCCTCTGAGAGAGAAAAATTCGCCTCATCTCTGTCTTAAATGAGCGACCCCTTATTTTTAAACAGTGACCACTAGATCTAGGTTCTCCCACAAGAGGAAACATCCTCTCCGCATCCATCCTGTCAAGACCGCTCAGAATCTCACAGGTTTCAATTAAGTCGCCTCTTACTCTTCTAAATCCCATTGGATACAAGCCTAACCTGTGCGGCCTTTCCTCATAAGACAACCCGCCCATTCCTGGTATTATTCTAGTAAACCTTCTCTGAACTGCTTCTGATGCATTTACGTCTTTTTTTAAAGGAGGAGACCAGTACTGTACACAATACTCCAGACGTGGTCTCACCAATGCCCTGTACAACTGAAGCATAACCTCCCCTCACAATAAATGATAATATTCTATTAGCTTTCCTAATTACCTGTTGTACCTGCATACTAACCTTTTGTGATTCATGCACTAGGACACCCAGATCTCTCTGAATCTCAGAGCTTACTTTTAGGACTACTTATGTTGATTCTAAAGTTGTTTTAAATGATAAAAGTACAGCTGATGCTGAATGCATGGTTCTCTCACCATCAGCTTTAGTTGATATAAACTGCCCCACATACGTTAATTGTTCCAATGGCAGAATCATCAGCGCTGCTTCTGGTCAGCAGATGACTGAGATTGACAGCAGGTGCAAAAATAAATGAGGCATAAAAGTGCTGGCCGATGGGCAAAGCGCCTTAAAAATATACAGAGTATCAAATCCAATCACCACAAGCATGTGACAACTGAATACCTGACATCTTTGAGAACCTGGGCCATGTAGAGAAGAAAGAATAGAAAGCTAAAGTTAAGATTAACATACACACTACTAAGGGAAGGTTGAGTTTAAATTGCTACAGAAGTCAATATTTTATGAGGTGTGAGTCTAAAAAGGCCCTTTGATCATTTACCCAAGGTTGAAAAAGACTGCGCTAATTGTATTTAGAATATTTGTGATTTATGTATTTGTGTGAAGAGCAGCTAAAGATGGCAACCAATGAGCAGCAGTTTGTTCAAACTTAGAGTTCAGAGGACGTGAGCTTGTTGTAGCTGATCAGAATAACAGTTAAAAAATACACCTTTATCTTCCAATCAACTTCAGTTATGAAATGTTACTATTTTTAACATGCTCCAGGGCATGTAGTAACAGCTTGTTCAATAGATCTCTAAGTAGGTACACATATTTCTGCTTTCTATCATCAAATACCTTGGGTGTTATAAGAAAACAAAATATTAAGTATGATCAATATAAAGTCTGATATATCTGTGGGCATTAACTATGGCTGACTGAGACAGAACTCACACTCTGTTCTTCCATTTGGTTCTATTCCTGTTAACATTTTGTCACATCTTTTCAGAAATTCCACATCAAACTCTTTCGAACTGAGTGATGAAATGTTACTGATTTCAGAAAACATAGGGAACTGAGTTTGAAAATTAGAGGTAAAAGAATATTTTAAGAAAAAGAAACAAATGAATGTGAAGAAACCCAATAACGATGAACGTAAAAAATGTGTTATGGAAGCCGTTGCGTCAATCCATTGCATTTTTTGAGACAGACCATAACTGAAAAGGGAAACTGAGAAAGGAAACTGACCCTCCCAGTGTCTAAGGAAACAAAGATTGAAGCTGAAGTTGGAAACCAAAACTTCTGGTTGAAACTATAAAAAGGGAGACAGAGCCATCAGAGTTCACTAGACGATGAATCCAGTGGCGTAGTACAAGCAGGTTAAAGAAGCGAGGCTAGATCCAGAAACTGAGAATTAGCAAAGGTAGAGAGCAAAATCTTCTGCCCTGTCTAGTGTTTTGAAGACAGGGAGGGCATTTAATTCGGTGGGTGAGCATCCCACTGCCTTCCCGCATTCACTCTGATTAAGTCTGGGTTGGGAAGGCCCATTATTGGCCTTCCTTTCCCATTCCCCGCACCCAATTGAGGCCCTTAATTGGCCAATTAATGACATCTTAAGGGCCTCATCCCACTGTTAATAGCATTAACCCAGCTGCACATGGGCCAGTTACCATGGGGGGAGCACAACAAATAAACCTGTGCGGGCCGCTTGTTGTCTCTTGCTTGGTGGGGGGTGTGATCCCTCCGTCAAAGGCACTCACTGCCTGATCGAGAGAACCAGCATCAGGAAGGGGAGGGCCTGTTGAGAACCACCTCCAGCCCTTACTACCAGTCCCCTCCTATCCAGGGCCCTCACAGAAACCCCTCCCACCATAGTTACCTGTGAGCCAGGTCACTCCTCAATCCTCAGCCACCATCTCCCCGTGATGCTGCTAAGCAAAAGAGCTGCTGGCCTCTGATTGGCCAGCAGTTCTCAATAGATGGGAATTCCACCACCCCCCCAGCTACCAACCCCAGTCCCTGATCTCAGAGGAAGGGCCCACCAATGGCATCTCAACTGTCTGATTAGCTCGTGGTTCAGTGGGCCTTCCCCAAAGGAGGCAACACTGGTCTCTCGCCAGCTCTCCAGCCGGCAGACGAGACCTTGGTTGCCTCCATAGTATTCTGCCCATAATTGCTGAAGTTGTTTCTGTTACTTGAAGGTAACATTGGTGGATCTCCGCCATCCAGACTGAGTTGAGGAGGTTCTGCAGTCGTGTACCATTTTTGGTGAAGACTGCCTGTAGAATTTGGGTTGGTTGCGCGCTGCTGTTGGCTTATTTTTTAAAAAATTACTGATCTCAACCAAGATCATAATATATGTAATATATAAACCATCATTAGCCTGTAATATTATCATAGACATCCATGAAGGATATCAATAAATTATCACTGAATATTTAGAAATTGACTGAGTACACTAAACTAGGAACCTATTGCTGTATACTAATCAAAATTTAATTGTGAAAGTGTTGACAACAGAAATTAAATTTTGAAACAAAAAAGGATTTAAAAGCAATGACTGTAGTGATTGATGACTGTTAAGCACAGTTCAATGGAAAATGTAATCCCATGGCACTCTGCTTCCTGCTCAACAGCTCTGCAGCTGATGGCCAACATCCGCAAGATATGTTCCGCCTGAGTTTACAAGTTTGTTCCCACACAAAAGTAGGAAACGGCTGACTTTTAATGCAGTATTGTCAGAATGCAAATAAATCAGAAACTGTTTTACCTATCATTCTTCACGTCCACACCACACAAGGAAGCTGGAAACACAAACATTCCTTTCACTTAACTCTCTTTGAAGCAGAAATAATACTTCAAGTAAAACCAACAACTGTAGTAGTAGTCTCCAATCTGATTCAGGAAAACAGAATTTAAATTGCAGTCTCAACTGTCCTTTATGCTTGATACATTCCCACAAACTTTACTTGTTGGCTGTCCATCAGATTGACAAATTAACTGCTTTGTGTTAAAACAGTGCTGCATCTTTCTGCTGAGGAAAGGAGTTAAACCACCCTCGCCTGCAATGCACAGCTTCTGTTAATCACAAAGTCGCATTGATTATAAATAGGCAATATGCACCACTAAGTCATACAGCCAAGAAAGGCCACAATTTCAATCCCCGGTCTATCTTCAGTTACACGATCAGGACTGGGAAGAGATGCAGCCATTACAATTGACATTTGTGTATTTGGGAAAAATGAGACAAAGTTCCTTTTCCGGATTGTTATATACTGCTGCCTGATGGAAACGCTTATTTTTCAAATATTTTACAAGACTTTTCCCCCATTTCTCACCTTAGTGAGGTCCTGCAATCCATCCTATTTTGCTGAGTCAGAAGGAAATGTGTTGTAGCCTGCAGACATCTTCAATGATCTAGCATCTCTTTGTAATTTCCTTGTCATGAGTAAGATTACAACAGAACTTACACTCTTAGGGAATCTTCCTACCTTCCCACTCTCACACCCCTGCAAAAACTAGGCAAGGTGATCAAACTCAAATCTTGGAAGGTTTTCCTACAATTACACACTTTACGGATTATGAGAAAGTATAGAAAATGTGAGTGTAATATTTTTCCATTAATTTCCTCCTTCATAGTTCAAAAAGAAACTACCTTTATTTATCAAGCAAAACTCCAGAAAATATATCCATCCTTACATAAGATCATTAGAAATAAGAGCAGGAGTAGGATATTTGGCCCCTTGAGCCTGCTCTGCTATTCAATAAGATTATGGCAAATCCAATTGTGGCCTTAACTCTGCTTTCCTGCCTGCCGGCAATAACACTTGACTGCTTTGTTGATCAAAAATCTGTCTAACTCAGTCTTGAATATATTCAATGACTCAGCTCCCATTGATCTCTATGGAAGAGACATCCAAAGATCAATGGCCCTCTGAGAGAAAAAATTCTCCTCATCTCCATCTTAAATTTGTAAACTGTGCCGTTACCCACAAAGGAAAACATTCCTCTCAGCGTCTAGCCTGTCAAGCCCTCTCAGAATCTTATTTGTTTCTATGTCTCATTCTTCTAAACCCCAAAGAATATAGGGCCAACCTGCTCAACCTTTCCTCATAAGACAACCTCTTCATCCTAGGAATCAACTTAGTGAACCTTCACTGAACTGCTTCCAATGCAAGTATATCCCTCCTTAAGTAAGGTGACCAAAAGTGTACACTGCACTCTAGATACAGCCTCACCAGTGCCAGTTGTAGCAAGACTCCCCTACTGTTATACTCAATCCCCCTTGCAATAAAGGCCAATATTCCGTTTGCCTTTCTAATTACCTGCTGTACCTTCTTGCTAACTTTTTGTGATTCATGTACAAGGACACCCAAATCCCTCTGTACCATTTCTGCTCTTTCCATTTAAATAATATTCTGCTTTTCTATTCTTCCTACCAAATTTTCACCATAACAGGGTACTGCTATACTTCCCAGACAAGTTTTTTGTTTGCTCTAACCATAACCAGTACATCCTGTAAAATATTCATCTCCAAGGACAAGGGCCATTCATCCAGTCACTGTAGATATCAATTCTGCTTTTATCATTTGGAATTTCTTGATTTTTTTGCTGGTGCTTTGAGGATCACATTCTGCAATTTGAGAAAGAATTTAATAAAATGTTGCATAATAAGTTGGTGGAGATCATTAGATGTTATGAGAGGAAAGAAAAACAGTGGCAGGATGGATAGAGAGATGGCTGAAAAGGGGCCAAAAAAAAGTTGGGGTAAATGAACATTCCTTATACTAATGGGTAGTGGCCGGTACAGTACTTGAGGAACCATTGATAGAGCCACTTTAGATCTCCATACTATATGTAATTTTTTATTGGACTGCAACTTAAAGGGACAAATATCAAGTCTATCATTTATGCCAAACTGGGCGAAGCAGCAAACTGTCAGTAACAACACAGAGACAAGAGACAGACTGGGAAATTGACAGATGGGCACAGCTTCATATTAAAAAAACTTGAAAAATATTTTGGGAACAGGAACAATAAATGGAAGCACATCTTAAATAGTAAATCTCTCAATGCAGTGGAGAGGCATAGAAATCTAGAGAAGCACAGTCTCTGGTATAATGTAGGCAAAGGCAGCAACAAAGTACCACACAAGGTTCCGCAAGCAGCAATGAGATAAATCACTGGATAACCTGTTAAAGGTACTATATAAATACAAAGCTAAATTGTAGTCCCTGAAGACAGACAAAGGGAATCCAGGTGAGCAATTAAATCATGTCTATTGACTGCAGGGCAGGCAGCAAGCCAACTTCATGCTCCCTGCTCATTAAATGTGTGCCCAGCAAATGCTAACCATGCTGTTCATTGGTTGGGTGCATCAACATTGGGACAATAGTACCACTTAAAGCTAGCACGCATTGCTCAAAACTATCTTGCACCTCTTACAGCAGAGGGACGTTGTGGTTGGAGAAAGCTGGAGCTGGTGCTGGGTGTTGTGGATGAAGAGAATTTGACTGGAAAAATGTGACAATTGGCACAACAGGAGAGAGAATGGACTCCACGGTTTCAGACACTGCACTGAGATCTTGGTGGAAGGAGAGGAAGGGAGGAGAGATAGATGTCCTGCACCCATGAGGGGAAGGAGACCCTCCAATTAAATGGTCCAAAGACAATGGGAATAGATGGACGTGGAGGTCAATGCCAGGAACCAAGGCCAAACTTTGACAGCGACTGGCAGCATGGTGAGCAGTGCTGTGAGGTGCAATGTCTTCTCCAACAAGGGCACAAATGTCTGTGAATATCTTCCTGGAGCGTAGCAAAAATTGGGTTCGTTGTTTCAGAAAATCTAAGGCCAGAATTTTTGTGCAGATGGAGAGGAGGCGGAGGAACAGATCTGTAAATTCCACCACCGAACCCAGCCTCTTCCATTTTCATGGGGGTGGGGAGGTGCATGGGACAGGTTCTAATGTGCACATCTATGGTTCACAGAGGCAACTGCACATGTTAAAGTGCAGCTGTCTCAGGCAGATCTGATTTTGGCTAGTGGGATGTCTAAAACACAACTTGTACACTTCTGACCTGGTAGTAGAAGGTCTAAAGCTTTCAGCGTTCTTTGGAGAGGTAGGGTACCTTGTTGGAGCAGTAAAGTACCCTTTTGAATATGATCCTGGGATATATCTGGGGGAGATCAAGTAACCTTTGAGGGAGTTAAAGTGTCCAATTGGATATCGTCATGGGATATCATTGGGAGAAGTCAGCTGCCTTTTGGGAGAGGTAAGGTGCCCTTTGGGTTTGTTAAAATTAGGCATGAACATGTGTAAAACATTGCATGAATTCATTGGAAGTGTCAGGAGAACTGTTAAAAGAACTGTCAAAACCAACTGTCAAGCTGTCAAGGCATTTAAATATTAGAAAAAAACTACAGTTTTAAAAAATCAGTGCTTGCTATTTCACTCTGTCTGCTGAAATAATCCTGAGAGCTTAATCCTGAGGATTAGTACAGCATGACCCATTTTACGACCTATCATTATCACTGTGGGGCGCCTATCAATTCACAGTTTGATTGACAGCTCCAAGTGCTTACAAAGTCCTTGAATTGGGACTATGAATACAAATGCTCTTTTTCATAAGGGATGAAAGGATGTTATGTGTAGTGAATGTATTTTTTTGAAATAGTGAATTCATCAATAGACACTTAGGAACTTTATTTAATTTCAGATGGGTCCTGAGATTTGCCCATGGCGGATACTGCGTGAGTTGGCATAGTGATGTAAGGGCAAAGGGTGGTGGGTTTGGGGCATGGGTTGGTATAAGGTGGCACTAAGTCAGCATGAAGCTATAAAGGGCCATGATGGTGGGTGAGGGGCACAGATTGCCATGGGAGTTATGAAGGTCCATGGGGGTGGGTGGAGGGGCATAGGCTGACATAGAGGCTATAAATGCCATGGGGGAGAGGTAGAGGGGAACAGATTGACACAAAGGGTATGAGGAGCCTTGGTTGGAAGGGCATAGGTTGGCACGGAGAGTATGAGAGGCCAGGGTGGATGGGGGTCATGAGGTGGCATGGGTTGGCATGGATATAGTAAAAGTCCATAGAAGCATCTGTAACAATCTTCAGCCGGAGGTACCATTGACCAGAAACTGAATGGACAAGCCATATAATTACCATGGCTACAAGAGCAGGTCAGAGGCTAGGAATCCTGTGACGAATAACTCACCTCCTGACTCTCCAAAGCCTGTCCACCATCTACATGGCACAAGTCAGGAGTGCAATGGAATACTCTCCGCTTAGATGAATGCAGCTCCAACAAGAGCACAAAGAAACTTAACACCATCCAGGACAAAGCAGCCCGCTTCATTGGCATCCCATCCACAAACATTCATTCCCTCCACCACCAATGTACAGTGGCAACAATGTGTACCGTCTACAAGATGCACTGCAGGAACTCACCAATCCTCCTTAGACAGCACCTTCCAAACCCACAACCACTGTCATTTAGAAGGACAAGGGCAGCAGACACATGGTAACACCGCCACCTGGAAGTTTCCCTCCAGGAATTATACAGTAAATGGCAGAACTCTTAAGTGCATCGATGGGCAGAGGGATCTGGGTGTACAGGTCCACAGGTCACTGAAAGTGGCAACGCAGGTGGATAAAGTAGTTAGGAAGGCATATGGCATGCTTGCCTTCATCGGCAGGGGTATTGAGCATAAAAGCTGGGAAGTCATGCTGCAGCTGTATGGAACCTTGGTTAGGCCACACTTGGAATATTGCGTGCAATTCTGGTCGCCACATTACCAGAAGGATATGGAGGCGTTGGAGAGGGTGCAGAGGAGGTTTACCAGGATGCTGCCTCGTCTAGAGGTTATTAACTATGAGGAGAGGTTGGACAAACTCGGATTGTTCTCACTAGAGCGACGGAGATTGAGGGGCGACTTGATAGAAGTTTACAAAATTATGAGTGGCATGGACAGAGTAGATAGTCAGAAGCTTTTTCCCAGGTCGGAAGAGTCAATTACTAGGGGACATAGATTTAAGGTGAGAGGAGAAAACTTTAGAGGAGATGTGCAGGGCAAGTTTTTTACACAGAAGGTAGTGAATGTCTGGAATTCGCTGCCAGAGGAGGTGGTGGAAGCAGGTACGATAGTGGTGTTTAAGAGGCAGCTTGAGAAATACATGAATAGGATGGGAATAGAGGGATACGGACCCCGGAAGTGCAAAATGTTTTAGTTTGACAGGCAATATGATCGGCGCAGGCTTGGAGGGCTGAAGGGCCTGTTCCTGTGCTGTACTTTTCTTCGTTCTTTGTTCTTTGAGCCACTCACCATCCTGACTTGGAAATATATCGCCATTCCTTCACTGTTGCAGGGTCAAAATCCTGTAACTCCCTCTCTAACAGCAGTGTGGGTGTACCTACACCACATGTAACACAGCGGTTCAAGAAGTACCATTGAACAGACCGCCTTCTTAAGGGCAATTAAGGATGGGCAACAAATGTTGGCCAAGTTAGTGATGCCCACATCCCATCAGTGAATAAAAAATAGTGTGTGTGCCGGGGGTGGTGGTGAGGGAGTGTGATGGGTGAGGGCTGGTGTTTTGTTTTATTCATGTCTTGATATATTTGACAAAGTGTCAAAGCACTGAGGCGGGCCTTACACCCAGTGCGCCTCTGTACCTAGAAGACTCTGGACTCTTTCTGGCGTTGCATGCTACGACTCCCATTTTGATCCCCCCACCACATCCCCCGCCCCCCCCCAAACCACTGTCCCCCCCGAACCAAAATTTGGACCTTCCGGGGCACTTTGTTGTAGGGTGTTGGATACTGTTCAGTAGGTCTTAATGAAGTCTTTGTAGTCTTAAGTAGGTTAACTGTATATTTATTAACTACAAGAACCATGTACATATATACAGTAAAGGGTTCATGCTAGGAGCTGTCTCCATGCTTGCTTGTGCGCATGGCTCTGCCCAACAGTAGACTGACTCCTTGGTGCAGGTCATGTGTTCTCTTACATTACTGTGTGAACGGTACAGTATTCAGTCCCACATTAACCCTATATTTGCCAGACACAACACACTTTTCTCCAGATTGGGTTTACGAAGCCGGAAATTGCCCCAGCTCTGCGCTCCCAACCCAGGAGTGAAAATTCCGGCCAAAGTGATCAGGTTTTCAGTCAGCTTGTGTTTCAAACCACACTAAGGTTCTGGACTCCAAAGCCAATAACTCAGAAGAATTCTAATCCTGAAAACTAAAAGACACACACCTTGGTGTTTGAAATGCGATTCTGTCACCTTTGTTTGAATTGGAATATATAAATTTCATGCAACAATGGAATGTTGTAATAACACAAAAAATAAAGCACAGCGCCAGAAACATTGAACAACCTGAGTTATTCATTGCTAACATTAAAATGCAACCGGATGTTCAGACTTGCAATTTGCTATTATATGATGAAATGGGACCTTAAAAGAGTTGGTGCAGAGGTTGTATGTGAAGAGGTTGCTATCCTGTAGCCAGTTATCATAAATGTGTTCTTAAGTGAATAATGAGAGCAATTCAACAATCCAACTAGAAACTGTAAAATGCAATTGCTAAAGGATCTCTACTGGCAACTATTAAAATAACAATTACATTATTACTGTGCTACATGAAACAATTAAATTACACCTGTTAGAAATTATTTTTTATTATCACGGTTCCTCACATGCAATGAAAAACTTTTGGTTATAGTAACTGTGGTCTGGAATTCATTCAAAGGAGCAACATCATTTCTGCATTAGATAATTCAACACACTTCACAGTCACAATCTTCTGAAAATAACACACTGCCTCCAGTCCCATGAGGTTCTACTGTACACCACTTATTACCGACTCCCCTGATGGGAACAGTGTGGGGTATCCAGTGGGTAATTGAGCCATAAAGAGCATGAAAGCCCCAATCTGATCCTTAGGATGTGCTGAGGTAACTTGGGCCAGTGGTGGGTGTGTTACAATTGGCCTTGGTGTCCCTGGAAAGAGGAACATTTTCTAGTATTTCTACTTATGTTCACTATCCACTAATGCCACTGGAAGTGCATGTGGATCAATGTTGGGTTAATGGCCACTGAGGTGAGATACTTGGTGCACCCAGGTCCAATGGAACCATTCCCAATAAAGTAATAGAAAGCAGGATGTGGAAACGAGGGTGTGTGAAAGAAAAACAAGAAAAAGTTGCATATATGACACTTTTGCTTGGGACAAGTATTTTGGCTGTTTGCTCAATATGCAGTTCTTGTCAAAAATCATTATTAATTGTAGAGCCCACAGTTCTTGATATATAGCAATAGAAAACAGATTTGGACACCACTAGTGCACAGGAAGTTCATCAACAAGATATTTAACCTTCTAATAATGGTGACAGAATCTTTTGAAAAATATTAGCTTCAGTGAGAATGGCCCAAAGCCACCAGCAGCATAAAATAAAAACTGCATTTATACAGCATCTGGTGTTATTAAAACATCTCAAAGTATTTCAGGCAATGAACTTCCTCTAGCAGCTGAAGTTTTACTTAACAAACTACAGCTAACAGTTTTAGATCATGTCCATCATTCTTTCCACTGATTATTGATTAATGTTAATAGAATTAACCTGTTTTCAGGACCATTTCTGCTCGCCACCAAACAAAGCTGTTGAGTGAAGCATTCTAAGACCCACATCAGATTATATTAATTTGCAATTGTACACAAAATTAATTCTATCTTTCTGGTGGACTGTGATTGCAAGTGATTCTACAGTATACTGATCATAATCGTCATTTCCCCAATTTCCTACTTGCTTCTCATTGTTTTGAATTGCTAAATTCTCAGACTGCTTATGTGACATCCAGTACTAGGTGAGCAGAAATTTCCTCCAATTAAATATTGGGAAGACTGAATTCATTATTTTCAGACCCTGCTTCAAACTCTATTCCCTACCTACTGAATCCATTCATCTCCCTGACAGCTGTCTGACGCTAAACCAGACTGTTCTTAACCTTGGTTTCATATTTGACCACGAGCTGAGCTTCCAACCATATAGTCGCTCTATCGCTAAAACCGCCTATTTCCATCTCCATTACACTGCCTGACTTCACCCCACCTCAACTCATCTGCTGCTGAAACCCTCTTCAATGTTACCTTTAGACTTGGCTATTCCAACACACTCCTGATTGATCTCCCACTTTCTACCCTCGGTAGGTCATCCAAAACTCTGCTGTCCGTGCCCTATCTTACACCAAGTCATGTCCACCCCTATGCTTGTTGACCTACGTTCTCAACCCTGTTCTCAAATCCCTCCTTGGCCCCACACCCTCCCTATATCTGTAATCTCCTCCACCCCCACAACCCTCCAAAATATTTGCACTCATCTAATTCTGGCTTTTTGGGCTTCCTTGATTTTAATCACTCTACAATTGGTGACTAAACATTCAGTTAACTACTTCCTAAACTTTGGAATATTTTCCCCACACCTCTCTACCTCACGTTCCACTTTTAAGACTCTCCATAAACCTACCTCTTTAAACAAGCTTTTGGTCATCTGACCTAATATTGCCTGATGTGACTTGGGTCAGGATTTTGCCCTCGTCGGACGGGCTCGGCGGGGGCGAGCGGGAACAGTTGGGGAGGCGACCGCTGCCCGCAATCAGGCTGCGACCACGGTTTCACGCTGGTGGGCCAATTAAGGCCCGCCCAGCATGAAACACGTGCTGCAGCACTGCCTATGTGGGGAAGGGGAGGCAAGTGGGGAACTTCGCACATGCACATGCAGAAAAAGCTCCCTGAGATACAGAACTGCCTCAGGGAGATGAAGAGTTTTGAAATTTAAAAATAAAGAACTGTAAAATGTTAAAAAACATGTCCCCACATGTGAATCTGTCATTTGAGTAGGAACATGTCAGAAATTAGTATGAAAATGTTTTATTTTTTTTTAATGACAGATCGAAACCTCATCTCGCCTGTGGATGAGGTTTCACAAAAAATGCAAAGGCTGCTTGGCTTTTTCACCTGCCTGCCAACCATAAGGTTGGATGGGCAGTGAAAATTTTAATTCAATTAGAGTGTTAATGGCCTTAATAGGCCTGTTAATTGTCAGCGGGTGCGCTGTCAACTCCCATGCGCGCCTGCCAACCGAAATATCGCACGTCATTTTACGCTCGTTCGGGTTGGGCACAAGCAAAAAATTCTGCCCTTGGTGTAATATTTGGCTTTATAATGCAGCTGTGAAGTGCAATGAGACATTTTATTATGTTAAAGGTGCTATATAATTCTAAATTGTTTTGTTCAGGATTACTCTGACAAGTTTCTTCTGAACTGTTCTGATTTAATCTTGTGTCCTAGTATTTAGCAACCCCATGTGGATTCATGTAAGATTAATTCCTTCCCAAACTCCAAAGATAAGGAGTGTCTAGAATACGGAATTTAACATGCATACAGCAACCTTAATATTTTCAGATCGCTATATTTATAGAACATTTTGTAACATCATGTCACAAAGCCAAACCCTAGTGTTAGCTGTACTTTATGGTTAATCCATACAAGTAATTTTTGATTGGTGTATTTTATATAGTTTTTTTGTGGCAGCTATTTATTAACGAACTCTGGCAATTAAGTCATATGGGTACAGCTTCACCCACTCTACAACCTAAAATACGAGTGCTAACATTTCTGTTAGCATGGGAAATATGAGGGTGGTTTTGATCCCAGGAATCTAAAGAGAGAGGAGTCTAAATTGGGTTATTGTTCAATAATTACTAGTACTGTACCTTGGACTACAGTGGAGTCACCTTAAGATTTAATTTAGATTTGTCAGAGGAGTGGGTGACCTTAAGTAGTATTTGATTTCAACAGATTTGCATAGCTTTTTACTCAATTACAATGATTGAAGTAGGTGCATAATCTGTTTGCCACCTGTTACAAATAAAAGGTTTATAAGATTGTTGTGTTTTGGGACTGTCTCTTTAATTTAGGGTAAAATAGTGGAATGAAAGAGGTCACCTGTGACCTGTTCTGAATTCTGCTGACAACAAACCTGGATGGTTTTGTTGTTGAAGGTGAAGGTTAAGGGGAAAGGGGGGGGCGGGGCGGTGCCCAGTTTGTCTTACTGGGAAGAAGGTGCAAAGCATTCATACTTGTAAACCCGAGCAGCTATGTGGACGGTGGACTGTTAGTCTCCTTGTCCCAGGGAGGTGTTAGGAATGTCAGGTTTTGTAAAAGAGAGAAAGATGGGGAGAGATGGCAGAGAGATAAAGGCAGCAGTCTCTATTATTCAACATGCAGAATGCAGGTGGGAAGTCACATTCAGATTGGAGAGGCCAAGTTCATGAGGTTTTAAATTAAGCTGGAAGATATGCCTAACTTTGGCTAGAGGGAGAGATTTCCAATTCATCCCTCAACATGGAAGTCAGTTTGGAGAGTTATCTAGCAGGAAAAGAAAAAAGGAGATGAAAATAGCTTTGGACTGGTTCCTGATGAATGTGTTCACTTAAGGAACACAGTAAAGTATAACTGCGGCGGGGGATTTTTGATCACCATTAAAGGGTATCTTTCTGAAATAGTGTTTAGTGAATGTTGCTTTAAGTTTGTTTGTTACAATAAAATTCTTAAAACTTGAATGTTTGTTGTGTAATCCTTTCAGTCATTCACTGGAACTCTGAATTTCTTTTTAGAAGTTATTGATCTCTATGGGGATCATAACATACTACATAGTGCTAGATCACCGGTGAAGAATATAATATTGTGCTATATTTAATGAAACCCATCACTTATCTGTCCATGATGTACCAGACTATCATTGACTTTGGATAGCTCTCTGACCACAATCTTAATTACTTTAACATGAAGGGGATGGTCCTGTACCAGAACATCCTGCAACAAATCCAATATACATGCTCCAAATTACCGGGCATAACCCAGTGACATCCACTCTAACTGTGTACAAAAATAAACTAACCTCTTCCCCCACTTTCCGACCTATAATTATGGACTTAAACAGATGGGCCAGCATGCCTGTTCCACAACTAGGAGAGGAACATATTTCCACAGCTCCTACCCATAAGGAGGTAGCCAAGCTTACACCTGTAAGAATTCCAAGTCCCCAAGGATGAAGATGGGCTGAGTCACCTGAATTGCAGATGTTGATATTTCCCAAAATGGTAACAAGGGATCATGACCCAAGAGAAAAGCCTGCCTCCAAATCCTCTGCCTGGGAATGAAGTAAAATATTGTCAGCCCCACTGCAAACCTCCCCTCAAAACAGCATCAGAAAAAGTAGGTCAGAAACCAGAAATGCAGAATAGTAGAATAACTTGTATTTGTGTGGTGCCTTTAATGTTGTAAAATGTTGCCAGGCATTTCACAGAAGTGCAGTCAGATGACAACTAACAGCAAGATGAAGAAAACGTATTAGGACAAGCTCCAGAATTGCCTCCTGGAATCTCTCCACCTCCTTCTCCTCCTTTAAGATGCTCCTTAAAATCTTTGATAACGCTTTTGATTACCTCCCCTTCTTTGGTTCAATGTCGATTCTTACCTTGCTCCCGCATAGAGCTTTGGGGTATTTTACTATATTAAAGACACAATACAATGCAAGTTATTATTGTGTTAGTGCAAAGTACAATACTGTGCCTAATGTATGAATCATTTTGTTGTTACCCAATAAACAAACAGAAAAGCAAAAGTTCTTCAACAATTAAACCAACTATCCTTTATTCACAGGTTGGATACTAGGAAGGTAAAACACACCTCCCTGCATTTGGCTTCCTGGTGCAAGGTTTAGCTAAACAGATTGGAACTACAATAAGTGTTCACCAACAAAGTTATAGGAAAAAGCAAGTTAATTACCTTACATTAACTACTTGGCAGAAAACTCTGTGGTAAAGTGCATCAAGCAATCTGTGCTGCCTTTGTGCCAAAACACTCCCTTCTCTGAGCCTCTTCAGCCATCATCACCACCTCATTTGGCACAGACTCTGAATATTTCTGCATTCATGTTCATCTACTCTAAATTCACTCCACGTATTAGACCACAACTTATTTATGCAGACACAGCACTACTAACGGACAATAATTCATTTCTAGCTTGGAAGTGCGCTGCACATTCTTTAGGTTTGTAAAGAAAAAAACCCATGTCTAATAAAATTTGCACTGGCACTGTAATGCCATCATAAGAATGCAAGAATTCTGACATTCCTGCAGAGTGTTCACATTTAACAAACGCTTCAATCTGTTCTCTTGTTGCCTGGCTGCTGACCTAGTTTTGTTAGCATTTATTCGTACAGCACAACCACTCATGAAATTTGATACCGTTTTTTGGCAGACTTTCAGACATTTTCTCTCCAGTTTATATAATGAGGAGAGTGAAGTGGAGGGGAATGTTTCTGAAAGATAAGACAAAAGGCTTGAAATTTCAGCTTAAACAGATGAAAAATTGGGTGCTTTGGAAGCAAAGTTCAAAAGTTTAGAATTCTGTACCAAAAGACTTTTACAAGGGCTCAGTTTTCATTTTCGCTGTTTTGATTAAACAGGGCTGCTATCCATAATCCAAAAAGAAAGATCTCTATTGCAGTAATAATGGCATGTGATTTCTTTTTTAGTCTTACTCCGAAAAACTCATTGACAACAGATTTTAGTTCTTGGTCCAATGACATCTTTGACACTCCAAGGACACATCTCCACACAGCATTTTTGGGGGAGAGTAGTGTTTATGTCACTGAATTAGTAATCTGAGGTCCAGGCTGATACTTTCGGCACACATGTTCAAATCCCACCAGGGCAGCTGGTGGAATTTAAATTCAATTAATAAATTATGGAATTGAAAATTAGCCTCAATAACAGTGATTACGAAACTATCATGATTGTTGTAAAACCCCATTACTATGACTAATGACCTTTAGGGAATGAAATCTGCCATCCAGACCTGTCCAGGCCTACATATGACTCCAGATCCACAGTAATGTGGTTGACTCTTAACTGCCCTCTGAAATGGGCAGCCAAGCCACTCAGTTCAAGGGCAATTAGGTATGGGGAACAAATGCTGGCCTTGCCAGTGACACCCACATCCCATGAAAGAATAAAAATTTAAAAACTTCTCTTCTCAACAATTTCTACAAGAGAAACAAACCAAGGCAAAATGAACCATCAGTCAATGGTACTTTTGTCTACACTACTAAAGTTGTTCGAGGCAGATGTCAAAAGCGTGATTTCAATCTGAGGTCCGGAACCCAACGCCCGGATAACTTCCAGGTCCCAACCACATACAATGCTCATGCGGTGCATTTTTAAATAAATGCCCAAATTGTGATGGAGGTGAGCATGGTGCCCAATTAGTAGTATTGAGTGTTACCAAAAGGAGGGAGCTGCCTGTAGAATGTGAGTGGCAAAGGCAGACGGGAGTCATGGTGGGGCCTGCTGTTGCTTCGCCGAAGAGAGCAGGCAGTGTCTTAGAGGGGCAGCAACCTAATTACACACAAATGGCCACTGAAAGGTACTGCACATGATCCGGAACAAGATCTCCTAGGTACCAAAGTTTTTCAGTATATAAAAAATCTTTAACATCTCTCTGCATTAAGCCCAATAGCTATGCTTTAACATGCACCAGATTATTTGGGTTTGCCAATTTCCAATTTGAAAATCGCCTTCTTGCCCTCCCTGCTGGTAAACAAACACCTTAAGGAGGTTAATAGGCTGTTAATTGGTGGCAAGTGGGTTCCTGACTAACCCGCCAACCCGCACCCTCACTTTAAAAATTGGAGCACATCCTGGAGGCGTCGGGACACTGACACACCCCCCCCAGAAATGCAACTTTCAAATAGCATCAGCCCTAGTTCCCAACCCCACCAGCAATTGAAAATCTGGCCCCGAGAGTCTGTACAGCACGCCAACCCATTCAGATTAGAACATTGCCCCAAAGGAAAAAATAGCTAGTTATTTAGGAGTTGCCTTGAAATTAGTTCTGTCAAGATGCTGGCAGCCTTCCGTCTTCCATAAGATGACGGTTTGCATTGTGGTGGTCAACTCTGTGTTAAGCATCGCCTGGTGTGGCTGAGGAGACCCACTCTATTATGACAGTCTCAGCCACATTTTCTGCAGCGAGAGACAGTGAGCTGAAGAGGTGCAGGATTCGCTGGCCTCTGTTTTCTCTGGGCGATCTTCTCAGTTGGCTGAGCTTTTTGTTTCTGTCGTGGTGCTCGAGCCAAAATATAGAAAGCCACTGTCACATATGTACACAGGAGACTCATAACATCAATAAGCGGAACATAAATAAAAATAAACTGAAGCGGCATTAGACCTGTAACAACACTATACAAGCTCCGTCATGACCACGGAGCTTTCATTTCATTGGAGCATTTCAGATGAATCTGCAGAAAATGGGTGACAGTCAATTTCTCAAAATGTAACACAGCCAATGGAGATTATATTCGCTGACAAAGGAGCATAATTACAGTTAAAATCTGGAACTTCAGTTACTGATCACCTGACTTAATACAGAATGTGGTAATTATAGATGGATCACATCAGCAATGATTCTGTGGCATAGTTTAGTGCATAAATTACTGAAAGTTAAAATTTCTAACCATCACTAGAAATCACTTAACAAGCTACAACCCAGAATCACAAATTGTTTCTTCCACATCACTGATATACAGCAATATTGGGTGGAATATTCCAAGTTCAGTTTGCAAAACAATTCGACAAGGACACAGGAATGTTGCCTTTCATTGTACTAATCTGAATTGTTGCTTCCTTTCCTTAATTTTATGTTCTTGCTATTTCTTTTCAGTTTGTTTGGAGGTTTGTTCATCTCCCGTAAAAACATAAAATGTCTGGCCAGTTAATAATTTTCTTACATTTATAAATTCAACCAATATATTTTGTCAATTTTGACACCTTTGCATCTTGCACCTTTGCTTCCACTGTGATCAAGATTTTACAAAGTGCTAATTTCATTTTGCAAATTCCTTATAAGGATGAATACAAATATGGAAACAAGTGTGGAAAGGGTGAGAAAAATGCAGTGCACCCACTGCATGCGCTATCCAGTTCCTAATGCTAATTTAACCAGTGTGCACTCCTAATACTGAAAATATTTATCTGTCATTTCTTATTAGCACATTGAATAGTGCAATAAGACCACACAAGCTCCTAAAGAGACGGGTGACAGTTGTAACATATTCTACCACAACAGTCTGTACCATGACCTGACACAAGGCCACCAAAGGTTATGAGTCTCTATTCATTGCAAGCAAATACAATTTATTCATACTGAGCTGTGGCTTTTGGAATAGGAGAAAAGAAGAAAAAATATGGTGACTGAAGAATGTATTTAATTGAGACTTTTTGTATATAGTGCTGAAAGGCCAAATAATGTTAATAAGACAAATATAAATAAAAGTTCTTTATGAGATTTCAGAGATGTATTAAACGTTTGTTTGTAACAAAAAGGTTCAAGTTATTTTTATGAAAGCAAATGGTTTAGCAATATTAACATTATTTAAGCGCACTGATGCCATTCAAGTAGTACCAAAAATATATGAAAGCATTGCTCCAATTATGTTGTACATGTTACTTTTATAAGATTGCAGAGAGATTGACAGATGGTTAATGCACAAAAAATTGGATGGTTTGGATACATTTTAAGTTGTCACAAAGTGGATTGACAGAAGTGAACTATCTAGCAAGTTCAAATATTGAAGTTAGTGTATTTCTAGCGGAGTAAGCTGATCAGAGAGCATCATTTAGCAATTGTTCCTGTTTTGCAGACTATGTTCCAATTTTTTTTTGTTCTTTGGACTTTCCCACACAATCTTTTGCTCCCAAGCCTCTGCCAAAATCCCTCTTGATTCAGCAATGTAATGTGCACAATAATACTGAAAGGCAATTCACCCTCAGTTTGCTGCTTTGTGTGTTCGAGGAAAGCATTTCACCTTCCCTCACTGCCTCCAGAAATTCTGAACAACGATCTTCTCACGGAAGCAAACCATGTCTCTTCACTGAACATCAATATGTTGGACCATTATGGCTCTAGGCCCAATTCTAATTAATTTTCCCATTTCACTTACAGTGAATGTGTACTCCCCATCCCCCCCCACCCCTCAAAAAAACAGTGTGGTGGAATCCTGTGCTTTCCCCTGTGGTGAGTTTGGGGCGGCGGAGCAGGCTTGAAGGGTCGAGTGGCCTACTCCTGCTCCTAATTCACATGTTCGTTTGTAGGTGTATACTGTGTGCTAAATTCAACCATTAACCCATTAAGAAACAATCTGATCACTGTACCCAGTTACACAATGAGCTTTTCCCTTCACATTCAACTTCAGGCAAAAAAATATATATACAATGATTATATTCTTTGCATTCCTTTCAATGTTCTTAGGTTAATTTCCCCTACAATGTAAATGCTAAAACAAAGGAACAGCATGGAATCTCCTAGCCAATGTCCAACATAACATCTATCAGAAGCAAAGGATAAAGCAGAATGTAAATGGATAATCAGCTCATGACATTAATCTCATCTCAGGTTCACATGATAATCATAAACTGTTCAAGGTTTGCTTGTGTAGTTTGTGCTGTTGTCTGAATCTCATGGAGATTACTGTTTGTAATCATTTCTGGGTATCCACCATTCTCTATGCTAAACATTTTGGAAGAATTATCAAGGACAATGCAGGCCTGTTCTTCAGAAAATGAGAACCGGCCTTCAATCTTCTACTACTACCCAATGATTAAGCACATCTCAATGAGAGGGGATCTCCAGAGCGGAATTTCATGCCTGTGTATGGCTCATTTCAGTTAAGGGTTTACGTTCTTCTTATGACAATGCTATGTACTATAATGTAGTTCTTGAATTATAGATGAAAAATACAATTGAATCATATCATACTTTTCTAAAAAAAAGTAAATTTCCAGCTGCACTAGACTGAAGCAATTGTAAATAAACTCCATGCTGGTCTCTGAGAATGAGGAAAAACAGTAATGGACAAACCAGGCAGCTGCAGCATTGCCTGCAGCATCATTACTCACCTATTTAAATCAAATATTTATTCATTTTTAACCAGACTGTCAAGGATCAACTCCTTTGCCATCACCAAAATTCTTGCCATCAAATACATGCCAGTTATTCTCATGTAAAACTTACTCTAATACTAACGAATGAAGTATTCATATTATGGGCATCACTGGAATTGTAAAGGACATTTCACTTTGTTTCTATTTTTGAACGATTATTTTGATGTATTCCGAAGCTTCTGTTTTTAAGTAAAATCAGCATCATTGAACAACTGGATTCTAATCAAAATGTTCCTGAGGAATGATTCAAAACATCGATCATATATTTAATTGCAATATTAAGCTTTGTCAGTACTTGTCACCTTGAAGCATCAGCTCATTTTTATTTTCTGTTCAAAACCATTTAACATTTACAGCAGTAACCTGACAAACATACATAGAGTGCTGCAGCTGTGTTTAGTAATCCAGCTCTACCACATTCTGCAATGTGTTGGAACCCTATTTGTAGGGATTACAAATACACAGCAACAATTATATGTTTGTTGGGTAACTGTTACATCTGTGACTGGATTGCAAAGCTGATTTTTAAAATAAAATATCCAGCAGATGGATAGCAAACTCCAACATGTCAACAATAAACAGGTACACTGATACGAGAGAAAGTGAGAACAATATGTCCGTGCAAGGGACTATGAACAAATGGCAACGTGTGAATGATGGGACGTACGCATACAGATTTTAACAGAGGCACAAAGAAAAAGAGAAAAATAGTCTAGACATAGGTTATTGTCACTGCTGAAGCAGATTAAAACAAAATAAGTCATCAAATTCATTGTGGAACAGGGGAATTGGAGCAATCTCAGCACTGGTCCAGATTTTGGAATCCGATAACAAGCTTTTTGTGAAAACTGAATCTGGGAGTTAATTTATGTAATTATCTCCCTTTTCTCCAATGCTATTTTTTAAACCTCCTCAGTCCCATATCCCACAGCCTTCCTGCCTTTCACGTATTGAGGTTTAATAAGACAGAAAAAGTTCCATGCCTAAAGCGAAGTTTTCATTTAATGTCCAATCAAAATTGATTTAAACATCATAAAGTGCAATACAAAGCTGTGGGATAAATCTTTCAGATCGATGTCAGACTGAATTTAAAGAAAACACGGCCTGTGCATAGAGATGATAGACATCTGCCTCAAGATAAGTATTATTTATGTTTATGTGCCAAATTTACTATCAATCATCTCTTATCTATATGTACATGATTAATAAAGCATTTATTCTATGGTAACAAAAGACTGAGATTAAGGCCCCTTCATACTTGAGTGTGAGTTCATATTTGAGATCTAAAAAAACAGTACTGTGGAGCTGAAAATACAAAAGTGCTAGTTTAAAAAGAGAAAAAAAAAGATTGTTCAATAGGTGCTGGCAATGAAGAAACAAAGTCTTCCTCATGTACCAGAAATAAAACATTGTATATTCAAAAATAGAAATTTAATGACACAGGTTAATTAACAGGCTTTCTTGCTTTAGTTTCTTCATATCAGTGGTGGGAGAACAGAAGAAACCCAACACACTGGATTGTAGAAATATTTAAAATCAGTTATCAGATCAGAGAATCCACAAAGTTAGGGTTTAATGGTCTACTTTTGACAAATGATTAAATTGTAATTTAGAAATTCTGCAAAAAGTGTTATTTTCTTCTTGCCTGTTCAAAAAAAATATTAATTTTATAAGTGTTCTGTCGACTGAATGGTACTTGGTGTTTATGCAAATAAACTTGTAATTTACTGCTTGGGATCTGCTATTCTGTTTCTGGTCAGCCTTTTCCTTTTGTTGTTCAATTTCCTATCTCAAGCGCTGACCTCTGACACAGTACTGTTTCAACTGAGGTGGCTTGATTGCAAACCGCAATCTCCATTTGAAACAAAGGAAGTGACAAATAACGGGAGGAAAGTAAAATGTGCTATTATTATTATCTTCAAAGCATTACCTGTGAAACAAAAAGCAAAAAAAATGCTTATAGAAAAGTAACACAATGACTTTCAGGTAAAAAGAAGCAACTTAAGCAAGAAAAATATGCAAGGTTTCTTCCTAAATTGGAAATTTTGGCTTCACTGACAGACTGTTGGGGTCTTTGCATAGGACAAACTAATGGCAAGTTGCCCATCATACTTAAAGACTGGACCCTTCACTAATCTCAGCAGCTCATTCTCTTCCCAGCAGCAGTTAATTGCAATTGCACTCACTGGGGCTCGAAGCCAACCATTGAGATAGCTCCCATCCTACTGGCTTTGTAAATGCCATGCAATGCCAGGATCCAGAGCAGTCCACATACCCTATTGCATTTTAGTTGGTGTACATTTTGTTTAGCATCTGTTCTATTGTAAGGGGATTGACTGTCTCATTGGCGTATGTGTTACCATGGCATAAAATGTGCCATGGTTCAATTTACTGCCAGGAAAACTGATTTAATTTCATTAAGTGATTAATTGTTGGGCATTAAAACCCACATTTACAAATGATATTTTCAATGAAGTGTATTATTTATATTTAACCTATTTTGAAAAGTAAGGATATTTCATGCAACAGTCTCCAAGATAGATTGTTGCTTCCTTTTCCCCCTTTTAAATCACAGCATTCTAATGCAATGCTTGTGATAACACAATGGTAGACCTCACAGTGAAAGGTAGGAATATACTTGTTCTTCTTATTCATTGCAATGTTTCACTTTGTAAAAAGTGATGAGTATTTGGAGCAGCTAAATTAATAAATCGTTTAGAAGTTTCAATATTTGGTATACATTCTATACATTCAAATGCACTAGTTGTCAAACTGATGCCCACGGAGCTCTGGGAATGCACCTGCTCGTGGCTATGTTCATGGCTGGGTGCCTCTGGAGAGGGAACATGCGGTGTCTGCTGGCACCGTAAAGGCCTTCCGAGCTCGGTGTGCGCTGTGGGGGCTGGGGTGTTTTATTGACCCCGTTAATCACCTTTTGATTTAACGTTTATAAATTCACTTTAAATTTTGTTTTTTTGTTTTTGCAGTTTTCCTTTAAGAGGCTGCCTTTTACTTTGTCCCTGATTTTGTTAATTTAGTTTATTTGTAACATAAAAGAGTTACACCTTGCCGAGCTGGGGGGTGGGGATGGGTGGTGGGGTGGGGGGGGTGGTGTCCATAGTGCACAGTCGGCCTGAGGGGTGGGTGGTGTGGGCGATCACCTAGAGTTCCCTAGTGAAGACTAGCTGGAGGTATGTTCTGTTCCCTCAGTGCTCCTGCTCTTCACCTGCACTTCAAATGCTGTCGGTGCATTCTCACCTGTGCTCCTGCTCTCTCTACGCTCCTTCTCTCTCCAGGCTCCTGCCCTCTTGAGGCTCCAGCTCTCTCTGTCCCCTTTCTCTCTCCATGCTCCTTCTCTCTGTGTGCTCCTTCTCTCTCCATGCTTCCTCTCTCTTCATGCTCCCTCTCTCTCTGTGCTCCTTCTCTCTGCGTGCACCTTCTCTCTCTCTGCTCATCTCTCTCCGTGCTCCTTCACTCTCCGTGCTCCTTCTCTCTCCATACTGCTGCTCTCTCTCCATGCTCCTTCTCTCTCCATACTCCTCCTCTCTCTCCATGCTCTTCTCTCTCCATGCTCCTTCTCTTTCCGTGCTCCTGCTCTCTCACCGTGTTTCTTCACACTCCCCATGCTCCTTCTCTCTCCATGCTCTTGTCTCTCCATGTTCCTTCACTCTTCATGCTCGTTCTCTTTCCGTGCTCTTCTCTCCCTGTGTTCCTTCACTCTCTGTGCTCCTTCTCTCTCCATTCTCCTGCTCTCTCTCCATGCTCCTTCTCTCTCCGTGCTCCTGCTCTCTCCGTGCTCCTCCTCTCACCATGCTCTTGCTCTCTCTGTGCTCCTGCTCTCTCTCTGTATTCCTTCCCTCCCTGTGCTCCTTCTCTCTCCTTGCTCCTCTCTCTCCATGCTCTTTCTCTCCGTGCTCCTTCTCTCTCCGTGCTCCTGCTCTCTCCGTGCTCCTGCTCTCTCTGTGCTCCTGCTCTCTCTCTGTATTCCTTCCCTCCCTGTGCTCCTTCTCTCTCCATGCTCCTGCTCTCTCTGCGCACCTTCTCTCTCTGGGCACCTGCCCTCTTAAGGCTCCTGCTCTCTCCGTACCCGTTCTCTCTCCATGCTCCTTTTCTCTCCATGCTCCTTCTCTCTCTCTGTGTTCCTACTCTCTCTATGATCCTGCTCTCTCCATGCTCCTTCTCTCTCCATGCTCCTGCTCTTTCCATTCTCCTTCTCTTTCTGTCCTCCTTCTCTTTCCATGTTCCTTCTCTCTCCGTACTCCTTCTCTCTCCGTGCTCTTGCTCTCCCAATGCTCCTGCTCTCTTCGCACTCCTGCTCTCTATATGCCTTTTCTCTCTTCGTGCTCCAACTCTTTCCGTGCTCCTTCTCCCTCCATGCTTCTTCTCTCTCTGTGCTTCTGTTCTCTCCATGCTCCTGCTCTCTCCATGCTCCTTCTCTCTCCGTGTTCCTTTTCTCTCTCCATGTTCCTACGCTCTATGGTCCTGCTCTCTCCATGCTCCTGCTCTATCCGTACTCCATCTCTCTCCATGCTCCTTCTCTGTCTGTGCTCCTGCTCTCTCCATGCTCCTGCTCTCTTTGTGCTCCTTCTCTCTCCATGCTCCTCATCTCTCCATGCTTCTCTCTCCGTGCTCCTGCTCTCTCTAGGCTCCTGCTTTTTACACGATCTGCTCTCTCTATGCTCTTGCTATCTGTGTGCTTTCCCCTTCTCCAGCTCTCAACCTTCTCTCCTAGTGCTATAAAGAGAGACTGGATAAGCTAGAGTTGTTTTCCTTAGAGCAGAGAAGGCTGAGGACAATCTGATAGAGGTATACAAAATTATGAGGGGCATCGATAGGGTAGATAGGAAGAAACTTTTCCCCTTAGCGTAGGTGTCAATAACCAGGGGGGCATAGATTTAAGGTAAGGGGCAGGAGGTTTTGAGGGGATTTGAGGACAAATATTTTTCACCCAGAGAGTGGTTGGAACCTGGATCACACTGCCTGAGGGGGTGGTAGAAGCAGGAGCCCTCACAACATTTAAGAAGTATTTAAATGAGCATTTGAAACACCATAGCATACAAGGCCATGGGCCAAGTGCTGGAAAATGGGATTAAAATAGATAGGTGTTTGATGGCCAGGACAGACAGGATAGGCCGAAGGGCTTGTTTCTGTGCTGTATAACTTTATGACTCTATGACACTATGCTTTCCCAGGGCTGCTGCTCTCCACCAGACCTGTTCACTCAGGGTTCCGATCCTCTCTGTGCTCCTGCTAAGGATACACAGACTCTGCAGTGAGAAGCAGGCATTCCATCTCATGGATATCTCTAAGTAAATACCAGTTTTATGAAGAGCATTATTAAAACACCCATTACATGCAGCACGTTTGTATTGTGAGGATTATATAGTGTTATAATTTGGCTGACAGTGAGTGGTTCCGCGATTACTAATCCAATTGAAAATCGGTCCTTCAACAAAGAAGTTTGAGAACCACTGCAAATAAATATAAGGCAATGTACTAACTGAATGGTATGCTCTTGTAAAATTACATTTTCAAGTATCAGAACATGAAGATTTTCCTGTATTTCTTCATCGCTGGCACTGGGTTTCCCTTGTTTGCTGGTAGCTGCCACTTTACACATTTTTACTACTAACAAGCTATTCTGTGTGGCCTACTCACCATCACAGCCATTTTCACACGTAGGGACAAGGGAATAAAACAAAATGAGAAAGTATCTTGTAAAATGTATACAAAGTGACAGATGGTAAGGGCCTTTGTTGGCAGGACAGTGTAAGACCTTTGTTGCCTTTAACCGTTACTGCTGCACATTTTGGCTCAAGACCTGTGTGTTACATATGCAGTGTACTCCCCTTAATTCAAAGTTGGTTAATTCAAATTATTCTATAATTGAATGTTATTACATTGTTATCACATCATTATTTTATTTGCTTTGCTTAATTCACGTTGTTGGATAAATTAAATTATTGATGCACAAAGAAAGGACTGTGAATTATCAAGCAACGGGCTGATTTTTGTGTCCACTACCCAGGTAGTAGTCTGACAGAGCAGACTACCCCTCCTTCACAGAACCTGCCTGACTTTCATTCCATTGCTGAAAGTCAAATGGGTTATATAACAAACGGCAAACTGCTGCAAAGATCCACCCCATATGTATAATTCACCCTGAACTCTCTCATAAAAAAATGAAATAAAACTTGTTGCCTTTTCATATTCCAGTCAATATGAAAACAGTATGGTTACTGAGTTACAGACTCCTCTTCTGCAGAAGGCAATATTAACAAATAAATTACTTTTAAGTGATCATTGAACAGTTGACGAATAAAGTGACTGAAAAAGGAGATAATTTCAAGACAGTGGGTGGAATTTTCATGTGACCCCCTGCAGTGGGTTTAATGGCCAGCAAAGGCGGGGTGGGTGGGGGAACAATAATGCAGCGGGAGCTCCAAAAATCTGTTTCACACTGGCGTAAATTGATGGTGGGGTCTTCCGCCCCCGCCCACCATGGTGGGTTGCAATTCCCACCAAAGGCTGGCGTGAAACCAATTTGCATCCCGCTAATGGGATGCAGGTGAAAGCCCAACCAATATCATGCCCCCCACCGCCCCATCGTCCGCAATATTGGCACTTACCTGAAGCTGGCCTGTGGCTGTCTCCGGAGTTAGGATGAAGGACTCCAGCGACTGTGGATCCTGGAACAAGCAGCAATGGGTGGGGGAAGCATCTATCAGGTGGATCTTCCAGCTTCAGTGTCTCCAAGAAAGTCCATCTTCCAGCTTCAAAGAGTTCCTGGAGGTCCATCTTGTTTCTTCAGGAGATCCATCTTCTTTCTTCAATGGTGGGTCACTTATGCCTAGACACTTTTTAAAAATGGCGTCCAGATATGATGGAGGGCTGCGAGCTATCGAGCCATCCTGCCATGCAAAACGTCGCAAAACCTTCCCAGTGTATATTTAACAAGGCTGGGGTCACACATTACGGCATGAATTAACAGCCTTGGTGGGAACACTTCCCGTCCCCGTCCTCACCAGGACACTTAGTCCCGGGAGGGAAAATTCCACCTGGCATTTCTAAATTTCCCTGAGGGTTGAAAACTCCTAGCTGCAAAGACAGGAATTCTAAGATATAAAGAACTGTCTATTCAGAGAAAAACTTTTTCCCATCAATGCTATATCCTTGAAATTATTTAATCACTCCCCCCTCACCATGAAATGGATTGAAACTAAATTGGCAGGGGGGATGGGATCCTAAAAAGTAGTTCTCAGTGGAGTGAAGCTGAAATGGAATTAGAAGTTAAAGCAAGTGAGTCTGGAGGGCAGAGGAAGCATAAGCTAGATAAGAAAGAAGTGAGTTTCGCAAGGCTAAATGGAATATATTTTAATGCAAAGAGCCTGAGGAATAGGACAGACAAGCTGAGGGCACAGATAGGCACATGGGAGTATGATATCATAGCTATGACCGAGACTTGGCTAAAAGGGCAGAATCAGCAGATCAACATTCCTGGTTATAGGGTATTCAGATGAGAGAGAGAAGGCGAAAGAAGAGGAGAGGGGGCCGCAATATTGATCAAGGAATCAATTATAGCAGTGAGAAGGGATGATATCTTGGAAGGATCATCAAATGAGGCCATATGGGTAGAAGTAAAAAACACAAAAGGGGCAAACACACTGTTGGGCGTGTACTATAGGCCCCCAAACAGTCAGGGAGAGATAGAGGATCAAATATGAAATCAAATTTCAGAGAAGTGTAAGAATAATAAAGCAATAACGGTAGGGGATTTTAACTACCCAAATATTGACTGGGACGGTTTTATTGTGCAAGTAGGGAGGGAACAAAATTCTTAAGTTGCATCCAGGAGAACCTTTTTAGCCAGTACACAGAAAGCCCAACAAGGGAGGGGGCAGATTTTTTGGACCTAATATTCAGAAATGAGCCCGGTCAGGTGGAAGGCATATCAGTAAGGGAGCATTTTGGAGATAGTGACCATAACTCAGTTAGATTTAGAATAGTTATGAAAAAGGATAAGGTTGGGCTGGGAATAAAAGTTCTAAATTGAGCAAAGGCTAATTTTACTAAGATGAGACACGATTTGGCCCAAGTGGACTAGGAGCAGCTACTTGCAGATAAAGCTGTCAGAGCGGTGGGAGGCATTCAAGGGGGAAATAGCGAGAGTACAGGGCAAATATGTTTCCGTAAAGACAAAGGGGGGGGGGGGAGAACCAAAACCGGAGACCCCTGGAGGTCAAGGGACATAAAGGTTAGGATTAAGAAAAAAAGAGAAGCTTATGGCAGATACTGAGGGCTCAATACGGCAGAGTCCTTAGAGGAGTATAAAAAGTGCAGGGGGGAACTTAAAAAGGAAATCAGGAAAGCTAAGAGAGTGCATGAGAAAGCATTGATGGGTAGTATAAAGGAAAACCCAAAGGGGTTTTTTAAATACATAAGGAGCAAAAGAATAACTAGGGGAAGAGTCGGGCCAATTAGAGACCAAAGGGTGTGTGGAGCCGGAAGACGTGGGTACAGTCCTCAATGAATACTTTGCGTCGGTCTTCACAATGGAAAAGGGCGATGCAGGTAAAGACATTAGGGTGGAGGACTGTGAAATATTAGAGGAAATTAACATAGAGAGAGAAGAGGTACTAGCGGGTTTAGCAGCCTTAAAAGTGGATAAATCCACAGGCCCAGTGAGATGTATCCCAGGCTGTTGAGGGAGGCAAGGGAAGAGATATCAGGGGCGCTGGCAGTAATTTTCAAATCCTCTCTGATCACAGGTGATGTGCCAGAGGACTGGGGACTGTTAACATTGTCCCATTATTAAAAAAGGGAGGAAGAAAGAGTCCAGGAAATTGCAGGCCAGTCAGTCTAACCTCGGTGGTGCGGAAGTTACTAGAAAGAATTCTGAGGAACAGAATATATCTGCATTTGGAGAGACGAGGATTAATCAGAGATAGTCAGCATGGATTTGTTGAGGGAAGGTCGTGTTTGACAAATTTGATTGAATGTTTTGAGGAGCTAACTAGGAGTGTTGATGAGGGTAATGCACTTGATGTGGTCTACATGGACTTTAGCAAGGCATTTGATAAGATCCCTCATGGCTGACTGCTCAAGAAAGTAAGAGCCCATGGGATCCAAGGCAAAGTGGCACGTTGGATCCAAAATTGGCTGAGAGGCAGGAAGCAGAGGGTGATGGTAGAGGGATGTTTCTGTGACTCAAAGTCTGTTTCCAGTGGGGTTCCGCAGGGCTCGGTGCTGGGGCCCTTGCTGTTTGTAGTGTGCATAAATGATTTGGACTTAAGTGCAGGGGGTATGATGAAGAAGTTTGCAGATGACACAAAAAATTGGTCGGGTGGTAAATAGTGAGGAGGATAGCCGTAAACTGCAGGAGGATATCAATGGACTGGTCAGGTGGGCAGGGCAGTGGTAAATGGAATTTCACCTGGAAAAGTGTGAGGTAATGCACTTGGGGAGGGCAAGGGATTACACTATGAATGGTAGGACCCTGGGAAGTACTGAAGATCAGAGAGACCTTGGTGTGCACATCCACAGATCCTTGAGGGTAGCAGGGCAGGTAGATAAGGTGGTTAAGAAGGCTTATGGGATACTTGCCTTTCTTAGCTGAGGCATATAATATAAGAGCAGGGAGGTTATGCTGGAACTGTATAAAACGCTGGTTAGGCCACAACTAGAGTACTGTGTGCAGTTCTCGTCACCACATTACAGGAAGGATGTGATTACACTGGAGAGGGTGCAGAGGAGATTTACCTGGATGCTGCCTGGGCTGGGGGGGGTCTGAGGTATGAGGAAAGATTGGATAGGCTGGGGTTGTTTTCCTTGGAGTAGCAAAGGTTGAGAGGGCACCAGATAGAGGCGTATATGATTATGAGGGGCGTAGATAGGGTGGATAGGAAGGCACTTTTTCCATTAGTAGAGGGGCCAGTAAGCAAGGGGCATAGATTTAAAGTAAAAGGTAGAAGGCTAAGAGGGGAGTTGAGGAGAATTTTTTCACCCAGAGGGTGGTGGAAGTCTGGAACTCATTGCCTGAAGGAGTGGTTGAGTCAGAAACTCTCGTAACATTTATGAAATATTTAGATATTCACTTGCTTTGCCATAGCCTTCAGGGCTACGGGCCAAGCGCTGGAAAATGGGATTAGTGTGGTCAGATCTATGTTGACTAGCACAGACACAATGGGCCTCCTTCTGTGCTGTAAACGTCCATGAGTTTCTAAGTAAAAGAAAATATGATTTAAATTCGAGCTGTACTGATATGATTTGGTTTCTGTGAAGCAAGAAATCCCTGCTTACAAACAATTACTTTTTCACAGTTGCGCAAGTTGAAATAAAAATAGTGTCTAAGGAATAACCAAATTTTTGGCATTATATCAAGTATTTGTAGTTTCTATGTGCTCTTGTGCTACAGAACACAACTGAGGCCTCTGGCCACCAACACCAGTTGATCAGGTTAAGTAATATGCTAAAACAAATCCACAATGAAATATATCAACAAGACAGTCAGGCATGCAAATTATCAAGCAAGTTTACCCAAATGCATGAAGACAAAAAAAAAACAACTCACAGGGCAGTGTAAGAGGTTTCAAACTAATCACATTTTCTAACACCATCTATCAGTAGATACTTATACATTGCTAAGTACAGCTAAAAATATACCACTTCCAGGACTGGACTACTCAAAGTTGATGTCAGGCCTATATATTGACAAATTGCTCTTTGTATTAAAGCATGACTGTATTTACAGAAACTGCCATTCAAGTCTCTTCTGGTAATACAAGTTTTCCTCACATAACTTATTTCTGAGTTTACAAGCTGTCACTCGTGGAATGACACAGGGACCATTGCTGGGGCCTCAACTATTTACCATATATAGCAATGGCTTAGATGAAGGGACCAAATGTTATGGCAGCTAAATTTGCCAACGGCACCAAGGTAGGAAGGGAAATAAGTTGTCAAGGAGAGGTATAGAGTCAACAAATGGATAGGTTAGGTGAGTGGGCAAAAATTCAGCAGATGGAGTATAACATGGGAAAATGTGAACTCGTCCACTTTGCCAGGAAGAATAGAAAAGCAGTGTATTATTTAAATGGAGAGAGACTGCAGAGCTCAGTGGCACAGAGGGAACTGGGTCTCCTGGTATAGGAATCACAAGAAGTTAGTGTACAAGTACAGCAAGTGATTAGGAAGGCAAATGAAATGTTGGCATTTATTTCAAAGGGCATGGAATACAAAATAGGGAGGGTTTACTGCAGCTGTACAGGGCCCTGGTGAGACCGCATCTGGAGTACTGTGTACAGTTTTGATCTCCTTATTTGAAAAAGGATAGAAACTTATTAGAAGCAGTTCAGAGAATGTTCAGATGACCTGATATGAAGGACTTATTTTATAAAGAAAGGTGGAACAAGTTGGGCCTATACCAATTGGAGTTTTGAAGAAAGAGAGGTGATCTTTTTGAAACATGTAAGACCCTGAGGGGACTTGATAGAGTAGATACCGGGAGAATGTTTCCACTTGTGGGGTAGATTAGAACTAGGGAACACAGTTTAAAATGAAGA
The DNA here is from genome assembly GCF_964194155.1 of Cetorhinus maximus. NCBI lineage: Eukaryota > Metazoa > Chordata > Chondrichthyes > Lamniformes > Cetorhinidae > Cetorhinus > Cetorhinus maximus. The sequence goes on along the minus strand of NC_135880.1, from coordinate 155,104,061 downwards.
GGTCTCCCTTTTAGGATGGAGATGATGACAACTTTTTTTTTCTCTCTAAGGGTCTGTGGAATTCTCTTCCTCAGAAATTCTGAGGGGGGACAGGGTCATTAAATTTATTCAAGGTTGAGTTGGATACTTTCTTGATAGACAAGGGAGTCAAGGGTTTTCGAGGCAGACAGAAAAGTGGAGTTGAAGCTACAATCAGATCAGCCATGATCTTATGGAATGGCAGAGCAGGCTCAAAGGGCTGAATGGCCTACACCTGCTCCTAAGTCCTGTGTTTTTTTTTTATTCATTCAAGGGGTGTGGGCTTCACTGGCTAGGCCAGTGTTTATTGCCCATTCCTAATTGCCCCTGAAAAGATGGTAGTGAGCTGCCTTCTTGAACCACTGTGTCCATGTCCTTTATAGGCAGGGAGTTCCAGGATTTTGACCCAGCAACAGTGAGGGAACAGCGATATATTTCCAAGTTAGGGTGGTGAGTGGCTTGGAGGGGAACTATCAGGTGGTGGTGTTCCCATGTACCTGCTGCTCTTGTCCATCTAGATGGTAGTGGCCGTGGGTTGGAAGGTGCTGTCTAAGGTGCCTTTGTGAATTCCTGCAGTGCATCTTGTAGATGGTACACAGTGCTGTTACTGTGCATTTGTGGTGGAAGGAGATAACGTTTGTGGGTGGTGCCAATCAAGCGGGCTGCTTTGTCCTGGATGGACACTGTCCTGAGGGACTCCTGCAGTGATGTCCTGGAGCTGAGATGACTGACCTCCAACAACCACAACCATCTTCTTTTGTGCTAGGTATGACTCTAACCAGTGGAGAGTTTCCCCCCTGATTACTATTGACTCCAGTTTTGCCAGGGCTCCTTGATGTCATACTCGGTCAAATGCTGCCTTAATGTCAGTTACTCTCACTTCACCCCTGGAGCCTCAGCTCTTTTGTCCATGTTTAAACCAGGGCTGTAATAAGGCCAGGAGCTGAGTGGCCCTGGTGGAACCCAAACTGGGTGTCAGTGAGCTGGTTATTGCTAAGCAAGTGCTGCTTGATAGCTCTGTTGATGACCCCTTCTATCACTTTAATGATGATCGAGAATAGACCGAAGGGTGGTAATTGGCCAGGTTGGATATGTCCTGCTTTTTGTCTACAGGACATACGTGGGCATTTTTCCACATTGCTGATAGATGCCAGTGTTGTAGCTGTCCTGGAACAGCTTGGCTAGGGGCGTGGCAAGTTCTGGAATACAAGTCTTCAGTACTATTGCTAGAATATTTTCAGCTCCCATAATTTTTGCAGTATCCGGTGCCTTCAGCCATTTCTTGATATCATGTGGAGTGAATCGAATTGGCTGAAGACTGGCATCTGTGATGCTGGGGGCCTTCAGAGGAGGCCGACGTGGATCATCCACTCGGCACTTCTGGATGAAGATGGTAGCAAATGCTTGAGCCTTACCTTGTGCACTGATGTGCTGGGCTCCCCCATCATTGAGGATGGGGATAATTATGGAGCCTCCTCCTCCAATGAGTTGTTTAATTGTCCACCATCACTCACAAATGAATGTGGCAGGACTGCAGGGTTTAGATCTGATCCATTGGTTGTGGAATCACTTAGCTCTGTCTATCACTTGCTGCTTATGCTGTTTGACACACAGGTAGTCCTGTGTTGTAGCCTCACCAGGTTGACACCTCATTTTTAGGTATGCCTGGTGCTGCTTCTGGCGTGCCCTCCTGCACTCTTCACTGAACTAGAGTTGATCCCCTGGCTTGACAGTAATGGTAGAGTGGGGGATTTGCTGGACCACGAGGTTACAGATTGCGTCTGAGTACAATTCTGCTGCTGCTGATGGTCCGCAGCGCCTCATGGTTGCCCGGTCTTGAATTGCTAGATCTGTTCGAAATCTAGCCCATTTAGCATGGTGGTAGTGCCACACAACAAGATGGAGGGTATCTTCAATGTGAAAATGGGACTTCGTCTCCACAAGGACTGTGCAGTGGTCACTCCTACCAATACTGTAATCGACCGATGCATCTGTGGCAGGCAGGTAGTGAGGATGAGATCAAGTATGTTTTTCCTTCCTGTTGGTTTCCTCATGACCTGCTGCAGCTATGTCCTTTAGGACTCCACCAGCTCAATCAGTAGTGATACTACTGAGCCAATCTTGGTGATGGACATCGAAGTCCCTCACCCAGAGCACATTCTGTGCCCTTGCCTCCCTCAGTGCTTCCTCCTGGTGGTGTTCAACATAGAAGAGTACTGATTCATCAGCTGAGGCCGGGGGTGAGGGAGCAAGTGTAGGTATGTGGTATTCAGCAGGAGGTTTCCTTTCCCATACTTGATCTGATACCATGTGACTTCATGGGGTCCTGAGTTAATGTTGAGGACTCCCAGGGAAACTCCCTCCCGAGTGTATGCCACTATGCCGCCACCTGGGCTGGGTCTGTCCTGCCGGTGGAAGAGGACATATCCAGGGATGGTGATGGTGGTGTCTGGCACATTGTGAGGTATAATTCTGTGAGTATGACTATTTCAGGCTATGACTAGTCTGTGAGACAGCTCTCTCAATTTTGGCACAAGCCCCCAGATGCCCCAAAGCAAGGAGGGCTGTGCAGGGTCAACAGCGCTGAGTTTGCTGCTGTCTTTTCTGGTGCCTAGGTTGTCCGTCCAATTTCATTCCTTTGAGACTTTTGAGCAGTTTGATACAACTGAGTGGTTTGCTAGGCCATTTCAGAGGGCATTTCAGAGTCAACCATATTGCTGTAGATCTGGAGTCACATGTAGGCTAAACCAGATAAGGACGGCAGATTTCCTTCCCCAAGGGGCATTAGTGAGCCATTGGTGGGTTTTTACTTCAATCATCATTAGACTTTTAATTATAGATTTTTACTGAATTCAAATTTCATCATCTGCCGTGGTGGCATTTAAACCCAGGTCCCCAGAGCATTATCCTGGGTCACTAGTCCAGCAACAACACCATTACACTATTGCCTCCCAATGTTAACAATTCCTTAACTAGGCACTTCTGCACAAACTTCAAAACAAGTTCAACACTTTCAGTTTTCTTTGAAGTTTGAGGGATATATTCCAGTCAATACTTTATAATTTCTCATTACAAAAATGGATACCTAAGCTGAAAAAATGGTTTAACCTAATAGAGATTCACATAACATCTGGAATATTTGGCTTTGTTATGACATGGCAGATGATGTGTACCAGGCAGACCAAATCCACAAGGGAAACTTGGTCGCGTTATCACAACAGTTTTGCCATTTGTATTTATTACAAGATGTCTGCACTGAATTCGGAAGTAATAAGTCCACCAAGACCTTTAGAGATTTTAAAAATTAAATTAAAATATTTATTAATAAAATAAAAGTTTTCAAGCACATACATAAGACTACAATTACTTACTACTATAACAACTCTTAAAATTCTGACCCCCAGTTATACCCCCTTTAAGGTAACAGTCCAAAATAGATTTTAGATTTAAAACAGAACCAGCAAGTTAGCACAATACCCACTTGGCAGTGGAATTTCAAATGGTTTTTCCCCAACTTCACTTTCCTTACATAGCAGGCTTATGCTCAAAGGGCTGGAGGCTTCATTAAGGCTATTTCACACACTCCTGTTAGATCTTACATGGCCTTCTCCCACATAGCCTTTCATTCTCCTTTATAAATGTTTATCTCTTTTTAATATGTAAGTTCTATTGTTCCATATGTCTTTGAAACTGTATCTTCCTCATAATATAAAAACTTTCATGTTGCCAATATTGTCAATAACTTTTCAAAAAATAAACACACCTCTTAGCCTTGCTTATCTGGATAGTTGTAAACAGACTAAGATCCCTTTCAAATCCAAATCCCTTCATTTATCTAAAAATGCAAGTTCCCTTCACACGTTATATTCTAAACCAGCATCCATGTTTACTCATTAGCATGTCAAGCACCTAACTTCTTTTGATGATTTCAAGCTTGCAGTCTACTTGGCTCTAAATGTAATTAAATCACACAGACAAACCCAACTATACTTACCCACATAAACCTACTTCACAATAACCCAGAAAAATATTATGAAAATTATACTTTTGTTACAGCTTTTAAGTATGATCTAAATTACATGATTAAACTCTTGAATACATACACACACGGACATTTAAAATTTGGTCTTTCCACCCCATCTTTTGTTTTGTTTAGCATGGTGCCCATTTTTCCCTCTTTAACTTACAGCATTGGGTGCAAAGCTGAACTCTACTGTGCAATACAGAGATCGATACAAACTGCAAACACAGAGCCTGCCTCTCCATGTGTTCTTGGTTGGAACACCTACTCTATTGGCAGATTTATAGATTCCCATTTTTGTTCTGCTGACCTTGGATCCCTGCAGATCCCATGTACAATTAGGATTTCTGCCAACAGCAAGAGGACTGCAGAGATAAAGCCCTGTAAAGTAAAACAGCCTTTAAAATAGTTCCCCAATATGATGCCCATTTTGCTGTGTTTTCTGCCGACTGGCTGTTGCTACATGCCATTTCTTCTTCCCCTGTTGTGAGCAATCATGGACAGAACAATGAACAGTGCAGGAAGTCAAGGATGAAGGAATAATCATTTATATCAGGAATATCATTTTCCAGCCCATAGTCTCAGAAATACACAAAACAATAAACACCGGTTTGGTAGTAATAAACCAAGGCTTTTGTTACAAAATCATTTATTTTTTAAAAATTAGTCATTGGAATGTATGTGTCAAATATATATAAAGAGACAGCCATGTCAGGACTAATATATTCTCTTATTCCTTTAAAGCTTCAACGGCTCTGTCAATTTCAGATGTAGGTATTTTGTTTAAATAGATAGCATTGATGGCATCATTTGGGGATTTAGATGAATTCTTAAGCCTAACAATGGCAGGTAGATGAAAGTTATATCCTAATAGTATTTCAGATCCTTCATACAATCAAGCTCAGTAAGTTTTCTTTTTAGAAGATTAGAAGTCCTTCGATTCTTAAAAAAGCTTATATATAATACACTATGCACCTCTCAATGTTTTATAGCCTTGAACAAAGAATCCACTGTCTCTCTATTTCTTCAATAGTTCTCTAAGTGAAAGAAAAAAAGAACATATTGAATAAGAAACATGCCGCATGGTGTCAGTTTTTTTTTTGGTTTCTCGCCTGTTATGAGACCTAAGCCACCTGCTTCTTTTGATTCTGGCATCTCCTAGGCCACTTATCAGATACAACAACACTCATTGACTATCACAGGTGCAACTACAGACAACCTGGCTTGCAGGTGATATCCCAGTACACTCCAGCAGTCATACCTCCTTCATGCACCCTAAGTGCTAGAGATGCCAGCACAACACAGCTTAAGCAATTAGCCTACACAGGTGGCAAGTTATAAGGAAAAGTGACACGATATCCTTAAATGGGCTAGAGCAGCAAACTTACAGAGAATTACATAGAAATGTAATCAGCCAATCAGCCCAATCAGCAATGTAGGTTTATATCACATGAGCAATAGTACACCCAAACTTATTTCATATCCCTTTATCTCCTCTCCTTTATCGACCTATCTAACCTATTTTGAAAAGGTGACATGAGGCTGAATTCTATGCTAGCCGACATAAAGATTGGGTCACGCTCCCCCCCGCTTGGTGTGCTTGCCACGCAGCCAGTTAACAGTCCTCAGGCCGATACTTGAGGCGAGACTTAAGTCCCAACTCTGAGAGCTACTGGCTAATCAAATGGCTGGCAACTCTCTTGTCCCAACAGCTCCATCAGATGCAGTGGCCACTGCTGGGACTGCAGCAAGTCTCAGGGGAAGCCTGCTGGAATGGAGCCATACTTGTTGATAAGTCCGGGATCTCGCTGGAGCCAGGGTGGCCCCATAAAATTCTGGCCTGGTCTTTACTTGGACTATTATATTATGAAGCTCCAAACTGCAAGCGGGATTTCAACAATGGTCTGACAACTCTCTCCGTAACAAAGATTTTCTTGCTCTCACATCTATGCCCACTCATTCTCAATCTCTCAATTATTGGAAATAGTTTTTTTCACCCCATCATTTTAAGGACTTTGATAAAATAGCCCTTTAATCTCCTCTCTTCTGATAAAAACAGTGCCAATTTTTCAAAGGGAAATGGCTGTGGTTGTTGGAGGTCAATCATCTCAGTTCCAGGACATCACTGCAGGAATTTCTCAGGGCAGTGTCCTAGGCTCAACCATCTTCAGCTGCTTCATCAATGACCTTCCTTCTATCATAAGGTCAGAAATGATGTTCCCTGATGATTGCACAATGTTCGGCACCATTCATGACTCCTCAGATACTGAAGCAGTCCATGTCCAAATGGGGCAAGACCTGGTCAATATCCAAGCTTGGGCTGACAAGTGGCAAGTAACATTCATGCCATACAAGTGCCAGGCAATGACCATCTCCAATAAGAGAGAACCTAACCATCATCCCTTGATATTCAATGGCATTACCATTGCAGAATCCCCCACTATCAACATCCTGGGGTTACCATTGACCAGAAACTGAACTGGACTATATATAATGTGGCTACAAAAGCAGGTCAGAGACTAAGAATTGTGCAGCAAGTAACTCACCTCCTGACTCCCCAAAGCCTGTCTACCATCTACAAGGCACAAGTTAGGAGTGGATGGAATACTCTCCACTTGTCTGGATGAGTGCAGCTCCAACAACACTCAAGAAGCTTGACACCATCTAGTACAAAGCAGCCTGCTTGATTAGTACCCCTTCCACAAACATTTCCTTCCTTCACCACCAACACACAGTGGCAGCAGTGTGTACTATCTACAAGATGCACTGCAGAAACTCACCAAGGCTCTTTAGGCAGCGCCTTCCAAACCCATGACCCCAACCAACTAGAAAGACAAGGACAGCAGATATATGGGAACACCACCACCTGGAAGTTCCCCTCCAAGACACTCACCATTCTGACTTGGAAATATATTGCAGTTCCTTCACAGTCCCTGGGTCAAAATCCTGGAACTCCCTCCCGAATGGCATTGTGGGTGTACCTACACCACATGAACTGCAGCGGTTCACCCACCTTCTTATGGACAATTAGAGATGGGCAATAAATGCTGGCCTAGCCAGCGACACCCATATCCCATGAATGAATAAAAAAAATCCTTCTGCTATTCTACATTTTTGATCCTTCTCCCAGTTGATGTCTATTTATTACTTGGTGTTTAGCAAAATGCATTTAATGACATTATTGAGTCGATCTGCTACATGTTTGCCCGTTTCAGCGTCTTATCAGTATCTCCTTGCAGCTTCCTTTGTCCTCAAAATTATTTACTAAGCCTTTACAAATGTTGTAAACATAGACTGATATTCGTTGTACAGTTATCACTCTATACGTAGAACAGTGAGAAAAAATGTCCACTGTGGGTCACATAGAACCCACTCTGGTTGGTTCCACTGCCCACATTGTATAGAGGAAATATTCCTATTGCCCACACCCATGTTTCAATGGAAAAGTATCATTAAAAGTCCATGATGGGTTAATTATACATTAAAGGAACAGAACCATGGTGAGAAGAAGCCATCTGCAAACCTGCAGTATTAACTCTTCAGAGGTCAAATACTTCTAAAGGTAGTTTTCTCATGGGAAAGTGAAGAGAAACAAACAGACGGTGTCTGTAAATAATTATTCAATGTGTTTTTGAAATATTTTGTTTGCTGTTCTGCTCGATGATGAATCTTAAAGATCAGGTTTGTATTTACTGAAAAGCTTACACAAAGCTACTTGGTGAATGAAAACTGCATACCACAAGAAAACAGCAAGTGTTGTGTCACCTGGGAATCAAAATGAAGGGGAAGGGTAAGTCTCACAGCCAACAGTGATCTTAGATAAATATCTCCACAAGTGAGGTTGACCAGATAAGTCACAAAGTACAGTCAAGAGTGAGTTATGTGCGGTCTCAAGTGTGGAGATATTTATCACATCCTGCTGGCCAGAACAAATCCAATTTATACCACACATTTAGAATATTGAAATAAATCTTACTTTAAGATCATAAGGGTGCAGAGATGACTAATGTCTCCATAGCCAACAGACCACAAGATGATAAATAAAAGCTGCATGTCCTCGGCACATCCTGAGGAGCATACAGAAACAACCTAATCCAGATATAGGAATTCCTTGTGCTGGAGGCATTTTCATGATGCACTGTCCTCTCTCAATTACTGATTGCTCCAAGAATGATTGTCCTCGGTGTTTTAACCGTCCTGAATGTAGAAAATGCTGCTGCCAGTAATTCATATGGGATATTTTTAAAACATTCTCCATGGAAAAATTGTAACAGGATATTTTCCCTATGCTTTGTTTAACCCCACAGCAGTTGGATTTGTATTCCCCGTTTCTGGATGTGATGCCCTGCAATGGAGCAGCCCTGAATCAAGAAAGCATCTGATCTAGGCTAATAAAATCAGTCCAAAAATCCAAGCGGGTTTAGGTCACACAAGCCAAGAGTGCACTTCAAGTGCAGTTTGCCTGCTTTGTGCTTTGAGATTGCTTGGGAGAGGAAGAAAAATTTGCCCTATACAAATGAACTCTATATTAGTGGTCTTTTAAAAACATGTTACTATAAAAAAAACAAATATATTCCTTCACATTACAGATGCGCAACTAAACAGAAAAAGTGCTGCATAGTCATTAGAGTAATGACAATTCACGCAATCAGAGCACTATCTGCAACAACTTCACACTTTACTGTCCGAACAAAAGTTAATGATTCAATACAGGTTAAATGAACTGAAAAATTAACTAAACTGGATTACTAAATAATCTAGTATCATATCTGTAGAGCATGGTCATTTTCGATATTTAAAAAGTTATTCACAGGATCCTGGCACAGTGATGTCTTAAATATTACCATCTCAATTCCAGGTTTAGGTGCATAAAGCTACTTAAAATTGGATTGGTCTGCGTGTCTTATCGCTGAGAAAATTCTCTAACTAGAGCTCAGGTAGAATAATTAGAGGACGGGGTAGAGGGCCCATTTTTCAGCCTAGAATGGGTGAATGACATGGAAAGTGGTAACTCCTATTAGAAGGCCAATATAAGGTAAAGAATATTTAATACGGAGCATAAAGTTAGTGATTTTTATCTTGTGAATCTCTTGATATATCTGTACGTACAACCATTTTAGGACTAAATAATTACTGCTTAAAGGAAAACTAGGGCACAGGCCCAGATTTCCGCATGTACAGAGACAGGAGAATTCCCAGTTCCACAAGCCTAACCTTTAAAAATGGCTGCAAGAACTTCCAATTCTTGGTTGGGGGGGTTTGTTGGTGAGGGCAGTAATGGGAGTCAGGGCAGGTGACCCCAGAAGTAGTGAAGGATTGGAAGCAGGCCCAGTGAAGGTAGGGCAACTCAGGTGCAGATAAAAGGCGTGCCTTTAGAAAGGCCCATTTGAGAGGTAGGTCATCAGTGGTGAATTCTCTGTGCCTCGGAAGAGAAATCATTGCCTTGTCAGGTGAGGGTCCAAGCTGTAAATGTTGTCCAACTGTTAGTTGACCCAGGAACAGGCCATCATGGGCTTTCCCTATGGGAGAATTGTCATTGTTGCTGCCTAATCGAAGTGTACTGTACTGAACCACTGAAAAATGGAGTAGATTCTCAAGACACAGCCATGGGTATGGCATTGTCTTGCCGCCATCACCTGGTACAGATATTATGCAAACATGTGGTTAGTTACCAAGACTCAGTGGGTGAATAAATGATGAACAGTGTCATGCTCATTACCCCATCCACTTGCAGTCTTGCTGCCCATCTATCAGCAACATTGTTGACCCTTGACCAGGTCCCTCACAGCTGCACATTGTCACGGCATAAAAGTGTGCTGAACAGGGAGGAAACCAGTAGGGCTGTCAGTGGTTGTGGAGTGCAGCATGCTACCTTGGAGTCACAGCTGCAACATACATGGCACCAAATATTTTCTCTACCACATCTCACCAGTAATTATTGATGGTATGGTGAAAATGGTTAGCGCATGTAAGCACACAAAGCTGAATGAGAACATTGTAATCTGAATGGCTCAAGACCCTTTTCGCCTTACATTTTTATTCATAGAGTGTTACACAGAGGAGATATGAGGGAAGGGGTGGGTCCACCTACCCCACACTTTTCTGACCAGGACTTTCACGTTTTGGTGGAAGAGGTCCAGAAGAGGAGACCAGTCCTCTACCCTACCGGCCACCATAATGCCCCTGCAGCAACCAAGAAAGCCTGGATTCAAATAGCGGCTGTGGTGAGCATAGGAGACCATCGAGACTCATCGATTCAGTGCAGGAGGAGTTTCAATGACTTGCTGCATTCCAGCAAGGTGAGTAGCTTGACTTATCCACACAGAGCTCCAAGGGAAGGGCCATATCTACAAATAATTCATGTTACCGTTGCAGACCAAAAGAGTGAAGATTGGAGATGGCTGGACTGGAGGTGGGTCAGCCTGGCTAAGACACAAACATCCCATTGAACAGATGGCCATGGAGATTGCCAGGGTGCCTGAACAGCTGTCTGTTGGCGAAGGTGAATCACTGGTAACAGATGATAGAGGTTGTGTTATAATCACCTTGGCACATGGTGGTAATGATGGAGGTCATGATGTCAGTTCACTGAGCACAATGGGACAGTGGCATGAGAAGGAGTGCAATGATGGGATTGTGTCATACAGGCAGCACAAGAATGATTATAAGCAATGGCGTGCATCAGAGCGTACTTTCACAATAAGGGCTATACCTAAATAACTCCTTTTGTGTCTGACACGGGTCCCAGCTCTGCTGCCTCAGATCATCCCTCAGGATTCAAGAGGAGGAAGAGATATCCGAGGAGGCAGTTTCACATCATACTCATCCGCACTCATCCTTCCAGATAAAGGCACTTCAGATGGATGTAGCACGCATATAGAATCAATGGTACAGGGTGAAGTCACCACACCAGAGTGTAGGAGGAGATGTCAGAGTCAGAGACATCTGTACATAGGCCCCCTCGGAGAAGCGAGGAATGTCATGGTGATTCTCCAGTGAGCAGAAATATGGAGCCTTGGGAGTCACCTTTTGGGGAACAGTATTTAGATAATTAGCAGCAGATATGTGGACACTGCGCAGTTCCCTGAGGCAATGGGAGGCTCTTGGACTGTGAATGGAGGAGTCCATCGCCCTCATAAGCTCCACATTGTCCCAGGGGCTCAACCACATGAGCTCTGACCATGTGAGATTGGCCAATCTCATGGAGAGACACATGTAGTGACACTCCGAGTAGATGCAAGGGCAGCATCCCGGCCAGGGAAGGGTGCAAGTCTCCTTCGTTAGCCTGGACCAGTCCACTCAGAATATAAGTACGGACATCCATGGAATATATAAAGAACTGTGTACCTTAACAGGACGATTACACTGTTCACACAGAAGTTGCTGGAATACACAACTGCTGAACACCAGCAGCCAATCCCATCAACCCCACCTGAAGGCCAACCTTGGGCTGTGGAGGTCACTGAGAGGGGTGAAGGTGCCAAGAGCTCCTCAGCACCCTCATCTTCTTCCCTCCATAGCCCCTCCACCAGAGCCCTTGTCTGCTGCGCATATGCCAGTGACCACGGCTACCTATGCAGAGGCCACACTCTGATGGAAATCCCCAATGGGTGCCTGCACGTTGAAGCAGGGCACCATGCTCCTCATTGCTGTTTAGACAAAGAAGTGAGCAGCCTCCCTCCAGCTCCTCTGAAGAAATATGGAGGACTCTTCGTAGGAGTGTGCAAGAGCAAAGGGCGCCATCTCGCCTAGAGCACCAACGAGTTCACAGGTGGTTACACTTTTCACATTGTATATAATTATAGCACATTTGAGTACTTCTTGAATTTATCTACTTACACTTGTACATGATTCAGTCTGTGTTTGTACACTAGAGAACTCAAAAAGAATGGTAACATTATGAAAGTGAAATTAATGAAATTAATGTGATCCCCCATATGAGTAAACGCGGCATTGGTTGCAGCCTTAATGCAGCTGTGTGTTGCTGACTGGGTTATACCAGGCAGGTGTCCTGATAATCCCTGGAAAGATCCTGAGGCATAGAAGTTGAGAGTGACGGTTACCTTCACAGTCACTGGGAGGGCATGGGGGTCGATGGATTTTGGCTCACCTTGCTGCTGGAAAATGTGACATTTGTCTGTCGCAACCTCACGGCTGAGCCTGAGTCACCTTTGGCACTGGTTCTCTGTCATGTTGAAGTAGGATGTCCCAGTCTGTACACCTTTCCCACAGGATAGTGCCTGCTTGTTCTGCTTCTCTTCCTTCTCCCTGGTGTGCAGGCAGCAGCATCTCCCTCCTGACCTTCTGCCCTCCCTCTGACCTCCGGCTACTCATGGTGACTGGCTTCTATGTCCTCTATGTGCAAAGATGCCATGCCCAGCTTCTATGTTCCTTCACACAAAGTGCTGTGCACCCTTCGCCAGCACAAAAGTGCCTGGGTGCCTGAGTGCATGAGTCAGTAGGGCAAAAATAATTACTCTGCGAGACCAGGAGCCAAACCCGCCTACTCCCTTGGGTTAAGGGGAGACAGTTAGAGTCTATTTTGTGCCACTTCTGGGCTGTGACTAACAATTTAAAGCAAATTCCACAGGAGTCCGCTACCTCCCCAAATAAAAACGCCAAGCTCAGACCTGCTCTTACGAAATCTACTGTGCAGACTTTGGACTCCACAATCCTAGGCTACTAAAATCAGACTAGAGAAGGGGAAACTGATGATTTAAATGGCCAGCTGCCTCTGTAAAATGTGCATATGTGAAACACCCCCGCAAAGATAGGAAGCGTCATGTTTAGGGGAAGAACTTACAATTTTCGGGCAGTTCGGCCATTTTCGCTACGACAGAGAGGCTCTCCGAAATGACAAAAATCTGGGCCCTAATGTTTAATTTATGAAACAATGTCACTTTGTTTAATGAATACTGGCTTGGTTAAAGTATTCAAGAAAAAGAACAGCTTTTTGATTCAATGAGATGAACAGGAACATGAGCTTGCTGCCAAGGTGTAAGAAAGATGAGTGTATCAGTGGAATTCGGACAAACTGGATGGACTCATGAATCCCATATCAGTCCCAATTTTTAATATCTCTCAAAAGAACAATTTTAGGAACTCAATGGGGAGAATTTTTCCTATGGCGGGCGGGCTGGGCGGGAGTAGGCGGGCGTGGAGCCAATCGCTTCCCACGATCGGCTGCGCGCCGCCATTTTACGCAGGTGGGCCAATTAAGGCCCGCCCAGCATAATGCGCTGGACAGGCAGAGTTCGTAACTAGTTCAGTTACTTTCTTAATGGCTTTAATAGGCTGTTGACATTTCGGCAGGCGCACAGCCGCCTTTGGCGCACGCCCGCTGAATAAAATATTGAGATGATGCGCAATGATGTCAGGACGCACACCTGACATCATCGCGCGTCATTTTACGCATTGCCATGTCTGGCTTGCCCCCACACGCCGACTGGAAGATTCAGCCCAATGTTTTACTCTTAATAGAAATTCCTACAAGGAATGCGTTTTGGAGGAATTTTTTTCAACTTTAAAGTTAAATGGGATTCATACCTAACATTCATAGTTATATTTTAATTCATTTATCCTGAACAATGCTGTATTTATACTGTTGATATTGACTTCAGTGAGGACCAAACAGACAGCCTTTTTATACGCTGGCTCACACCAATGTTTGAATGATGAAGTTACTAGCAATGTGAATAAGCAGCCAAGGCATGACAAGCCAGTAGGAAGCAGGAATTAATATGGAACTATTGGCCAGAGCAATTTGCCTGGCTTTAATCTTACTGAATGGGTTGACGGTCTTACTCATTCAAGGCTTGGGGCTGTATCTTCCGGTCGGCGAGCAGGGGCGGGGCCCGCTCGCCGACGCATAAAATGACACAGGGTGACGTTGGGCGTGCGTCCCAACATCATGTTGCGTCATTCAGACCTTCAGTTCGGCGGGTGTGCACCTGAGTTTCGGCTGCGTGCCCGCCGACCTGTCAACAGCCTATTAAGGCCATTAACAAAGTAGTTGAAGTCATTTATGGATCTGCCCGTCCAACCTTAAGATTGGCGGGCAGGCCGGGAGCCCTGGCGGGCTTCTGAAAAAGCATGAAACCTCATCCACGGGCGGGATGACGTTGCATGAGGATTTAAAAATCTCACAATATTTTAAAGTAAAAGCTATGGGCATGTCCCAACTCATGTGGCAGTGTCACATGAGGGGACATGGCAGGGAAATTTTTTTCTCAGCTTTATTTAAAGTTAAAATGTGAGTCGATCTCCCTGAGCATGCGTTAAAGAGTGCACTCCCAGCTGAGGGAATCCCATCCCCTACCCCCCCCACCCCACACCCCCCACCACCACCGGCTCGCACAGGGAGCACATAACACTTTCTGGCAGACATCACGCTGGGCGGGCCTTAATTGGCTCACCCACCTGAAATGGCGGCACTCCCCCAATTTGGGGTGCCAATCAGAAGCCCGCCCATCCGCACCTGCTCCCGCACTTCCCCCCCGACGGAGGAAAAATGTTGCCCTTGAAGTTAGACAGTACGATGGTGTGATCAAGGAATCAAGGATGGTGACAGAGAGGTATAGCTGGGTACAATCATCATATATTTGAAACTTGATCCTTACGTATGATTGGTGTCATCAAGGGACAGCATGGAGATAACAAAAATGGGATCGACGAGTCCTGTAGCACAGCTTACCACAGCTATAGCAGGCATTACTGGCAATTTACTGACATAATTGAAGTATGAATGCAGCCACCTCAGGCACCACAACATAAGTGGACCAAAAATGGGAGATAGCAGCATTAGTGGAGTGATCATCTCTGTAGAACACCACAGTCAAGGAGAGCAACGATGGGAAATGCAAAAGAAGTTGGTGACTTTGATATGAGCAATCTTGGGCAAGGCAGAAAAAACTTAACAAATATAACTGTGCTGCTGATTGGCATCCGGGTTAGCATCAGACTCTGCTGCAGAACAACTCTTCTTTTTGAATGGGCCAAATTTGATCTCTGGGTTTTTTTAACCGGGGTCATGTAAAGGTTATGTGGCCCCTAAGTGTCAATAGTTCACTTTTGTTAATGTGTGGATGCAAAACTGAAAAAAACATCTCAACCTGACACCCCCCACTACACCCCACCGTCCCCAAATACCCACATTGCCACAAAATGGGCTGATAGAAAATCAGAGCACATTTTACACTGAACTCAATTTTCATTTTCTTTGAAGTCCATGAAGAAAAAATACTGGACGGTAAGGAAAACGGGCTGAGGGAAAGAAGCTGAGAAAAATGGACAACTGATTCATCATCAGTCCATTTTGCACTACTGGCGCTAACCAGTTTTAGTCCCATATCTTATTACCCCTGTATAGTAAGATTAAGATCCGGCACAGCAAACTGAAACCTTTCAGTGTTCCACTACATAAACAAAAGATAGCAAGTTACTCAGAAAAACCAACGCTGTTTAACAAAAGGTTCAGAAACTTTGATAAAGAAGGCCAAGGCATTCAAGACTGGGCTCAGATCCCAGTAGTCTAGTAACTTAATCAACGTTACTGGCATAAACACTTTTTTTTAAACGGAGGAGGGAAGGATGTTGTAACTTGTGTATTAAGTGCAAATTCCTTGTAATATCCAGTCATCACTTCTCTGGAACAATACAGTGGAATTTTATAGGTCAAAACATCTGTCAAGTGTTGGGATTATATCACCCAACAAGGAGGTCAAAGGACGCATCAGCAATCCTTATATTACAGCGCTGCTAATACACTGACCAGAAATTAAAGCTGAGATTTTAACCTAACCCACTCAATGGAAGGGTGGATTCAGATCAACATCCTGTACCCAATCTGATTTTTCTTTCCACTGAAATTGGCTGGGGTGTAAAACAGGTGCCCGAATCACACCCGCTATTTCCGCTGGGTGGTAAAAATTGGGGTATAAGATTTAATGGAAAGGAATCCATAACTATGCACATTGTAGCATCTTCCATGTACCATATTGCAACATTCATTCGCTAGTGAAAGTTGCATTGCACAGTAATATGCTTCCCCATCTTTATCTTTTCAATCTAAAGGTATAAGGGTGGAACCTAATGCCCACCCCTGTGGCCAACGGGCATTTAATCATCGGGAGGGTGACGGGTGGGGACCCCACTGCCTTCCTGCCTCCACCCTAATTAAGTCCATGGCAGAAAGTTAAGTCCCTCCACCTGCCACAAACTGAGGCCATTAAATGAGCAATTAAAACCCCATGTGCGTTTGCTTGTGGACTCCCAGTAAGGGGAAAGGTTCCCACATTCAAAGGCACTCAGTGCCTGATCGAGGGATTGGACATTGTGAAGAGGGGTGAACTGCTGAGAGCCACCACCTGTCCTTGCTGTCAATCCCCCCGCCACCACAACCCCACCCAGCAAACCCCTCCCCCCCCATCACTCATCTCTAACCTGGAATCCAGAGATGATCCTAGGCCTCGGGTGGATGTTGTACAGGCAGGAGCCACTGCCTCCCAGGTGGCATTGCCGTCCAATAGAGCTGCGTGGCCTCTGTTTGGCTAGAAGCTCTTGGTGGGTGGGACTTCAGTGCCTGAGTGGCACATGTTGCAGTGGGCATTCCCAGAAAGAGGCAATGCGTGGCTCTCTCACTGGTTCTCCTGCCAGCAGCCAAGATTCCCATCATCTACACAATGTTCCACCCCAAAGAAATTCATTAACAAACATTCTTCCATCACCAGTCATAAAGATCTTCTAATTTTCAGAAATGTAAGGTTTATATGTGTCGTCTTCTTCTGACCTTTGCTCCCAGTACAAATGTTTGTGACCGGCAGAAAACTGAAGACAAACAGTGGGACGCCAGCACTGTGACTGCACGGACTGTGAATTGCTGAGATGCTCCCCTATCAATTTCAAGAATAGACCCACAGATGCATTTCAACAAGAATTTTCCCAAAACCCAATCACAACTTCTCAGATAATGAAGCACACATGCGGCATGAGGTGCATAACTTTCAAGCCTGGGCTGGGTAAGTGGCAAGTAACATTCATGCCACACAAGTGCCAGGCAAATCCTGTCTCCAGCAAGACAGAGTCTAACCATTTCCGCCTTGACAACCTGGGGGGTCACCCTTGACCAGTTACAAGAGCAGGTCAGAGACTGGGTATTTTGCAACAGATGACTCCTCCCTCCTGACCCCCAAAACTTTTCTAGCATCTACAAAGCACAAATAAGGAATGTGATGAGTGCAACTCCAACAAAACTCAAAGCAAGACAACCCTGCGCACTTGATTGGCACCCCATCCACCACTTTAAACATGCACTCCCTTGCACAGTGGCAGTGTGCACCATCTACAAGATGCACTGTAGCAACTCAGCAAGGCTTCTTCAACAGCATTGCCCAAACCCAGGACCTCTATCACCTAGAGGAGCAGGAGCAGCAAGTGCAAGGGAACACCAGTACATGCAAGTTCCCCTCTAAGCCACACACCTTGGAAATTTATAGCTCTTCATCATCACTGGATCAAAAAGCTGGAATCTACCCCGCCCCATAAAAGTGTTGGGGAAATCCTTCAGCATATGAATTGCAGCAGGTGGAAGAAGGTGGCTTACCACTTTCTTCCCAAAGACAATTAGGGATAGACAATAAATGTTAGTAAGGCTCACATCTTGTGAATGAATAAAAAGTAACTTCATGTTGTTTTGCACTCAAAACTACTTCACCTGAATACATAAGTGACCATATAACTGCACCCTCACTGCAGGTTTGTCTTTTTGAATCAAGTTTTTATTTGTTTTGTGTGTCATATCATGAGCCTAGAGAAAAGAAAATGATCCATTTGGAAAATCTCATGACCACAACAAAAGAAAATTACTCTAATGTTGGGAAATTCATTAATGTAAGCACAGAGACAGGAACAGTGTGATTTAAGGTTGCATGCAGGGACATCTGCTTTGCATTTAGTGTCCATATAGAATTTCCATTGAGAAGTTGGTGGTGAGTCGACTTCTTGAACTGCTGCAGGTCATATGGTGTAGGAATACCCACAGCGCTGTTAGGAAGGGAATTCCAGGATTTTGATCCAGCGACAGCGAAGAATGGCAATACAATTCCAAGTCAGAATGGTGTGTGGCTTGGAGCGGAACTTGCAGGTGGTGGTGTTCCCATGCATCTGCTGCCCTTGTCCTAGGTGGTAAACGTTGCGCGTTTGGAAGGTGCTGTTGAAGAAGTCTTGGTGAGTTACTGCATGCCTCTTGTAGATGGTACGCACTGTTGCCACTGTGGGTCAGTAGTGAAGGGAGTGAATGTTTAAGGTGCTGGAGGGGGTGCCAATCAAGTGGACTGCTGTGTCCTGGATGGTGTTGAGCTTCTAGACTGTTGTTAGAGCTGCACTCATCCATACAAGTGGAGAGTATTCTATCACACTCCTGACAGGTGCCTTGTAGATGGTGGAAAGGCTTTGGGGAGTTGTTTATGTTGGTTAAAACATTGAATTGGACATAGAAAAATCATTTGCTAAGAAATAAATGCTAGAATCAATTGGTTCATCATTTCGGTTTTTATTGGTAGGGGACTAGTCATTCAGTACTGATTATTTTAACAAGCGCTTAATTGTTTCTCACGGGCAGTTTTCTAGCTACTTTCTTACCTCAGTTGTGATTTGCTGCTCTTTTAGTTTGAAGCATTCAGCAAAGTGTGATGGCACAAGACCACTGTGACAGCAACAGTGCCACAGAGCAAGAATACTTTGAATGTATAATAGCAAGAATTAAACTACTTGAAGACAAAAAAATTTACAGTTTTGGAATAACAAGGTATTTTAGAACAGGAGCTTGGATAATTTTAAGTTTTACACAACCGGCACTATGTTTGGAAATGCTTACTATTTTTTAGGCTCGTTAGGCTTGATACCTTCAGATTTGGAATATTTTTCATTACATTGCAGCAATTTATTAATATTATATAAATTATACCATAGAATGTCAGTGAAGAGTCAACTAGCTAGTTGGAGGCATGTAGTAAGTTCCAGATGTCCCCCTCTCATGGGCTGAATTTTCCCTCATCGGGCAGGCGCGGCGGACAGGCCCGGGAATGGTCGCGAGATGGACCGCCGTCTGTGATCGGACTCTGTCCGTGATTTCATACTGGCGGGCTAATTAATGGCCAGCCAGCGTGAAATGCGCACTAAGAGCCTCAGCGCTGCCAGGGTTGGGGCGGGAGGAGCGCAAGCACTGAAGTCTGCGCATGCGCAGGGGAGCATGCACTGAAAGCTCCCTGAAGGCACAGAGCTGCCTCAGAAAGCTTAAGAATTTTAAAATTAAAAATAAACATTTTACAAATGATATAAACCTGTCCCCACATGTGACTCAGTCACATGAAGAGGGACATGCTAAAAATGTTTTAAAAAATTTTTTTTTTTTAGCAACCATTGGATGAGGTTTTATAAAAAATGCAAAGGCTGCCTGGCCTATTTGCCCGCCCGCCAACCAAATAGTTGAGCAGGCAGCGATAAATAAAAATTAATTACTTGTTTAAAGGCCTCCCTAGGCCTCTAAACTGTTGGTGGGCATGCTGCCACCTCTTTGCGCATGCCCGCTGACTGAAAGATCGCGAAAGTGCGCGATGACGTCGGGACGCTCACCTGACGTCATCACGCACTATTTCACTCCTGTTCGGGTCAGGCACATGCCAGCCCGCAGGACGAAAAATTCTGTCCATGATCTTTACATCCCACAGGAGTGTGGTATTGCATCATTTATATCTGATTAAACTAATTTCCCCAGAGCTGCAGCAGTTCCAGTTTTTTCCAAAAGTATGCTGAAAATAACTTGTTTGCTTGGCAAATCTTTACAGAAAACCACAAGTATGTGTTTTTGTGCTGCACAAAGTTTCTTTTTGAAGAGCTGGGAAATGTCACCATTGGATATTAAGTAGTAACTCCTCAGTCCACCTTCATTGCAAACTTAGTGCCTGTTCTGGAGAGGTGCTGTTAAAAGCTTAATTTAATGAATCGTGTATTGATGGTTAGGTAAATGCTACAAGTCCAGCAGTGGAGTCAGTGTACAGTAAACAGAGCCAACGATCCACCAAAGGTGTCATTTTGCACTAGATGCAGCTATTCAAAAATCACTAGTGTCATGAATTAGGGAGAAAAGGAATCTTCTCAACAAGATGATTCCTTTTTTGGTACAACCAGTGGCAATAAACTGACCCAAATCAAGCATTGTGCTCTATGATACCCTGCCTTTTACAACAACAACTTGGATTTATATAGCATCTTTAAGGTAATAGAATATTTCAAGGAGCTTCACAAGAGGGTTACAAAGCAAAATTTGTTACTGAGCCATCTTAGAGCAAATGGCTAAAAGTTCGTTCAGTGTTAGGTTGTTTGGAGCACCATAAAGGAGTAAAAAGAGGTGGAGAGGTTTCATGAGGGAATTCCAGAGCTTAGGATCCTGGTATCTGATGCATGGTCACCAATGATGGAGCAATTAAAGTCAATGATGCTCAAGAGGCTAGAATTGGAGGAACACAGAGATCTCCAAGTGTTGTGGAGCTGGAGAAGTTATAGAAATAGGGAGGGGGGTAGGCCATAGAGGAGTTTGAAAACAAGAATGAGAACTTTCAACGTAAGGCTTTGCTTAGCCAGGAAGCAATGTAGGCCAGTAAACAAAGGGTGATGGGTGAACAGGACTGATGTGAGTAAAGATATGTGCAGCAGACTTTTGGACGTCTTCACATTTACAGAGAGAAGAATGCTGGAGGCCAGCCAGGAGTGCATGAAATAATAAAGTCTAAAGATAACAAAGGCATGGATGAGAGTTTCAGCAGCAGATAAACTGAGGTAATGGTGGAGTAGTGCAATATTACAGTCGTGGAAATAAGCTTTAGTGATGGCAGTCAGAAGCTCGTCTCGGGGTCAAACATGACACCAAGGTTGCAAACAGTCTGGTTCAGCCTCAAACAATTATCAGGGAGAGGGATGGAGTTGGTAGCTCGGGAACAGAGTTTGTAGCAGGGACTGAAGACAATAGCTTCGGGATTCCCAATATTTAGTTGGGGAAATTTCTTTTCCTCGAGCATGTCAGTTAAGCAATTTGATAATTTAGCAACAGGGGAGGAGTCGGTGGTGAAGAGGTAGAGCTGAATGTGTTATCTCATGAAATTCAGGTACACAATTACTTCAAATTCCCTTTGGTTCAGTGTCACTGTTTTTCTAATTGGATATTATTTCATCAATTTTCTATTGCCTGAAGTAGTTGTATTACTCCAGTTGTTTAACAATCAACTCAAAGTACCAGGAAAATGTAAAGTCACAGATGTTTGTTTTTCCTATCCGTTCATGTGATGTGGCACCGTTGGCAAGGCCAACATTTATTGGACATCCCTGATTGCCCTTGAGAAGGTGATGGTGAGCTGCCTTCTTGAACTGCTGCAGTCTATGTGGTGAAGGTGTGCTCACAGTACTGGTGGGGAGGGAATTCCACCTGGATTTTGACCCAGCAATGATGAAGGAATGGTGATATATTTCCTAAACATGATGATGTGTGACTTGAAAAAGAACTTGAAGGTGATCATTTCCCATGCGCTTGCTGCCCGTGTTCTTTTAGCCAGTAGAGGTGGGGAGTTTGGCAGATGCTTTCTTGGTGATGTCCCCTTCCATCACTTTGCCAATGTCTGAGTGTAGATGGTGGGATGATAATTGTCTGGACTGCATTTGCCCTTCTTTTCTGGAGAGGACACAAATCACAATTTTCTACTTTATTGGAAATGGGGTAGATGCCAGTGTTGTACCTGTGATGGAATGGCTTGGCTAGAGGCATGGCTAGTTCTGAAGCACAAATGTTCAGCACTACAGCCGGGATGTTGCTTGGTCCTTATCTGTAGGTACTGCACTCAGCCATTTCTTGGTACCACGTGGAGTGAATTGAATTGGTTGACAATTGGCTTCTGCATGGTGAGGAGCTCAGGAGGAGGCCAAGATAGAATATCCACTTCACACTTCTGTCTGAAGATGGTTGCAAATGCTTTGGTCTTGTTTTTTGAGCTCCACCATCATTGAGAATGGGAATGTTTATGGAGTCTCCACCTTCTGTTAGTTTTTCATTGTCTACAACAATTCATGACTGGATATTACAGACTGCAGAGCTTTGATCTGGTCCATTGACTGTGGGATAGCTTAGCTCTCTCTCTCTCTATATATATATATTTATATATAATATATATGTATATATATATATATACAATATATACACAGTATGCTGTGTTTGCTGTTTAGCATGCATGTAATTCTGTATTGTAGCTTCATCAGGTTGGCAACTAATTTTTAGGCATGCCTGGTGCTCCTGACATGCTCTTCTGCACTCCTCTTTGAACAGGGTTTGTTCCCTGGCTTGATCATGATGGTTGAGTGAGAGATATGCCAGGACATGAAGTAACTGATTATGGTGGAATTAAATTCTATTGCTAATGGCCCAGAGTGTCTTTGGCAGTCTAACTCAGATGCCAGATTTGCATCAAATATTTGTTATGGAGATGTGTTACATAGAATACTAATTTATAATGTTGTCGGCTGGATATATATGTATATAACATACATATATTATATATATACCTTTTTTTGAAAAGAACACTTTTGCCAAGCAAAGGACACTGGCCTACAACAGCTATAATGTTGTGTTTGCAAAGGACACAAGCTGCTTTATGGAAACACAGCATCTATGGAGCTCTCAGAGATAGTGGCTAAAATAAACCCAGATTGAAACCAGAGAGAGGTCACATGAACCAGCTCTTGGGTGTAAAATATACTGGGTTTGAACTAATAGTCAGAGATATACTGTCACAGGGATAAAAGGGTCAACAACATTAAACCCTCTCTTTTTCTCTAAAACCTCTCTCATCAAAGCTGGGCTGTTTGTGATTTGAAAACCTACCAGAGCCAAGAGTTCTTAAAGGAGAATTCCGAATCAACACCACTGTTTCTAGGAGAAAAGAGAATCAACCAAAAAAGAGTATCAACCAGCCACAACTGCCCCAGTGAGAAACCCAGGTACCAGCAACTACTGTGCAAAGTGGCCCTTCATCTGTAAACAAGCATCCGGGCAATCCGTGAAAATTTTTTTCTGACTTTAACTTTTACTTGGTCAAGTTTTAAGCTCTGATGCTTTATCGTGTTTAATTTATTTTTGTATGCTTGGGGGAGATGTGTGTGTGGTGTTTTTGCATTAGTGGGTAGTTGGACATATTTGTACATTTTAAACATTTTATTAATAATTTCTGCATCTTTGCCTAAATGAGTTTCAGTAATTAAACTAACTCTTGTTAACTTAATGAACCTGGCTGCTTATTTCTTGGGCTGAGCTACACACAGTTAAGTACATACATTGAATTGGCAATATCACTTTTTTAAATTTAAACTCTATTATAACCAACCAGTGAGTGAGACAAAGAGAGGAATCACTTCACTTTTCTAATCGGGTTCCTAAACATGTTTCATCTCTCTAAAGCTATGCAGTGTGAGACTCCTTCTAAGAGGCGGTCTCCCAACACTCCAATCACGTATTAAAAGTGCCTATGCAATCTATTGAACCAACTGGTAACTTGTAAACATTAGCATCATGCAAATGCACAATAGCATGGACTTGTTCTCCAACACATGTGACAACTTTGGCTTTACAATCAGCATGGAGAAAACCAAAGTAATATACCAGCCTGCTCCTGGAAAGCCCTATCTTCAGCCCAAGGTTTCAGTTCATGACCAGAACCTGTCAGCAGTGGATATGTTCACTTATCTCAGCAGCACATTCTCTCTAGCTGCTTATATCGATGACAAAACACATGCAAGAATTGCCAAAGGAAGTGTAGCCTTTGGCAGACTTCAAACATCAAACTAGGAATGAAAAGGAGTATGTCTGCCCACCAAACTGAAAGTCTATAGAGCAATAATCCTGCCCATTCTGCTCTATACTTGTGAGACTTGGACTGTGTACTAGCATCATGCCAAGAAGCTTAACCACTTTCACTTGAGCTACCTTTGGGAGCTTCTGAAGATCAGATGGCAGGGCAAAATACCACATACTGAGGTGCTCACCGGAGCTGGCATGCCAAGCATCCACACCATATTGAGACAGTCACACTTTAGTTGGTCTGGTCATATAGCCAGAATGCCTGACACTCGCTTACCAAAGCAAATTTTCTTTTTTGTTCTTCCTCCCCCATCTCCTTTCAACAACATAAACCTATCACATTTCTACCTTCCTTCAGCTTTGAAGAAGAGTCCTTACACCCTTCCCAGAATAAGTGAGTCACATTTGCCACTCTCCAATCCTCTTGAACCTCCTGCGTACAGAGTTAAGTATACGTGTGCGAATCCCTGCTTCCCAATTCAAGATCAGTCTACTTAGGCAAGGTTTCAACATTGGTGTCAAGATTGATATATATATTGGTTAACTTGCTTGCAATGAATGTTGCCTACCAAATTCAATATTGTGAAGTAATAAAACAATAAAGTAACTCAATTTCCCTTCACATGCCACAGAATATCAGAAGATATGCACAAATGTTCACTGTTTTGACTGAATTTTCAGTTTGCACTTTTGTTTTGACTATAATATAAAATACAAAGTAATTAAAAACATATCATTTCTCCTTCTTTTGCCCTCTCCGTGAGTGGTTTCAACTTTTCCTTTTTTATATTTCACTAAGAAGATTGGACAGTTTAATATTGCATGTGGGATTTTTTTCTACCTTTGACTTCTCATAAATGAATTTAAAGCATTAGCAATAGATTTAGTGAAAATATGAAAGCTTTTAAAAGAAGCTGTTCAAGTTTAGACAGTAATGAAACGTAACCCAAGTTGAAGCTGAAACTTTAATATGATCCAGACAGAGAGACCATCTAGGGTAGACTCAAAGCAACCAGATCCAAGGTGGCCAGCTTGAGTTTCTCTGTTCAGTGACACTAAGGGGGCTGGGTCTTAAAGAATGAGTGCTGAGCAACTTAACCACAAGTTAGTTTACAGGAGGAAACCCCAGCATCCTCCTGCACAATGCCGAGAAAGCTGTGTAATTGTGTGTAACCTCTACCCAAATCAGCCGTCTGTCTTGCCCAATCTAGTCTGGGCTACTTCCAAAGACAACATCTGCTTGGCAGATATTCAAACCCATGGAAAGTTATCTACTGTAGCTGAGGCTTTTGTGCTTCATTGTTCATTCTAGAAGAAAAGCCTTTAGAGCCCAAAGAATACATTATATTAAAAAATATTGCAAGTGCACATAAGCTTAATAACCCCACCTGCTTGCCAAATAAACTCAGCCATCTGACAAATATGACAGCAGTCTAGCTCCATTTAATTTAATAGCAATTTTTTCATGGATGCGAGTATGATAACAGTCAAAGCAGGCCTTTAGTTTTTTTGAAAAAAATCAAACCTAACCTGGGTATAACGAATGAAACGTGCAAATATAGACTATGATGATTTTTTTAATGTTTGTTTTTGTTAGGTACATGGGTTTTGTTCCAGAATTAGTGCAGTCATAACCATATAATTTACAACCTAACTATCTGTAGTATAAATATGTTGTTACGTCAGCAGGTCAATTGTGTAATGTTTCAGGTGTTCAGATACAGACAGCAAATGCTGCTGAGAAATGAACTGTTTTAAACAGTTAGGATATCCCAAAATTCTCTAAATTATGCAGTCACTACTGTTATGTGGGTAAATGTAGCAGCCAATTTACACAAAACAAACTCTCACAGATAACAGTTTTTCTGTTTATTGGCGACGTTGGTTGAAAAAGTAACATTAACTGAAACAAACCATAGCTTGTTGCTGGATTGTATAATGGGATCATTTGCACCTGAACTAGCAGACAAGTCTCATCTGAAAGACAACATTTCAGACAATGTGGCACTCCCTCAATATTGTACTAGAATGTCAACTTAAATCATTTATTTAAGTCTTGAAGTGAGGCCTGTGTCAGAACCTTTTGACTCAGAGGCAAGTGTGCAATCAACTGAACCAAGCAGACACCTCAAGAATTGTATTTGTTCATCTTCTGGTCTATTAACAGTGAAACTTCATTTTCTGAAAGGTAATTGCCCCTTTAAATAATGTTGAAACATTGGTCTTTTGTGTGTAAATATATACAAACTTAAGTCAACTGAAACATGTCTGACTTAGAAAGAATTTTAATAAATGGCACACTCAGTTACTGGGCCAAATAAAATTATCCAGTCACTGAATCTATAAATACAAAATGGCTTGAAACAGGGCAGCACTAAAATGAATTTAAAAGAAATACATTGCAAACTCCCAGAAACAACAAGCACTAACACGAAAGGTAAGAACAGGAAAAACACCATCATTCTGCCAGGCTGCACTGAAGTTTTGCATTTCTTTGCAGAATGAGCACTAGGCTTGGTGGAATATGTTGGTTACTTTACATAAGGAGTAAGCTTCTGGAAAATCATTGGCCAAATTACCTTTTTAACAAAATAGGATATATTTTCTGTTTCTCTTTGTAGACTTTATGAATTCCCCACTGGAATTAAAGTTACTTTTCTTTTGTTTCACTAAATTAGCTCATCAATAATGCCAAGTGACTGTAATTCTTCTGAATATATATCTATTTTTTCAAACATTTAAGACTTTCTATTACGTTTTCCACGTGTTTCTCCCCGTTGCACTTCTTGCAGCTAGAACTAGAACTCTTTTGAAGGAGGATCTCACCATTGACCCTCAATATTAGTTCAGGACAAGCTGACATGAGATAACTATATGTGTATTCTAGCTTTCACCTGCCGTCAGAAAATACCACACTCTGGGCTGGATTTTACCAGCCCTCTGGAGAAGGGTTGGGAGGAAGTAGGTCTCACAAAATGGCGGTGGGAGGCATTCAGAGCGGAGCCTGTCAGCCATATCCCACACCCACCAGAATTTTATCAGCATCAGGAGGGGCCAAGACCACCAGGTAAACCATCGTGGCCCCATGGTGGCCTCCCAGCAGGCTCTGGGCAGGGGAGAATGGACTCCATCATGGCAGCTCCCTGGCTTACAGAGGACCACCCCCATAGCTGCACCGTTAATGGGCCTGCCAGACTTTCCCCGGCACATTAAAGTTTAAAAAATTGACCTAGTCTTTGCAAGCTCCTCAACATGGAGCTGCCCTCTACTTCTTTCTGAAGCTCAGCAGTAGCCACCTCTATTAGCGATGTAGCCAAGGCTGCCAAATTGCCGACCCTCTGTACTCAACTGGATGACTGTCCTGGCCAAGGCCTCTTAACTGGCCACTGCCAAAAGTCCCAACATCCATCCACATAGACCAGTGTTTTGCTTTCAATCCCAGCAACAGGACAACCTGGGCTTGGATAAAATTATCGCCTCTGTTTCCAGAAAATGGCCCAGCCAAGCAGCCCATGTGATTCTGCTAAAGTTCACCTATTGAAGAGAACCAAGGTCAAATCCAGATTTGACCATGGGCCCACAAATTAAAGCTGGAACTCTACAATGTTAATTACATTCTCTTTCAATAAAGCGCTTTGGAAATCAGAACCTATTTCTTTTTTAAAAAATAGTTACACTGCTCGTGTTTAGATCGGCACAGATGAATTTTGAAATATAATAACTGGGAAATTCCAGCATCCCCCTGAATGTAGATGTCATATTGTATAATGCAAGAGTCAAATCTCATTCAGAACTTAAAACAAAGGGACAGAATGCTGTTCTTTTCCTTGCAAGACTGAAATGTTAGGATACTAGAGTATGGCTGGTCATGAAATCTATATTTTGCCATGCTCATACTATTTTTGAAGTGACTCTAATAAGTTCTCCATGGGCACCAGTCCAAATTCTGCACCATTTTGATTGCTGAGTTGTTATTATTTTTAAATCCAATTGAGCCATCTGCACATACAAGAAACCTTATTTTAAATTGCCATAAAATTACCACATTTACACACCAACAGTAGTGTAACACTAAAATAATTCTGACTGAGGTTAGCGTACAAACAACATTCTCAGCAGCCATCTGACTGTGTATAACAATGGAAAATTGGTTATGAAAACCTATACTACAGTGTAAACATGGCTTCTGTGACTTATCTTCACAAATGCACAGCACCGTGGGTGGGAGAAAGAAGGCGGAACTTCCCAAAAACAGAGTGACAGAACGGTGTTAGAGTGTCAAAGGCTTCAAAATAATATTAAACCTAAGGTCAAACGGGTTTGAAAGGCCCACTGTAAATCTCTCCAAAGCTGCAGCTCACTCAAGTGCAATTCAAGAAGTATAAATGCAACTTTAGCAACAATGTGAAAGTGCAACAACAACTTATATTTATATAGTACCTTTAATGTCATAAAACATCCCAAGGTACTTCACAGGTGCATGACCAGACAAAAATTGACAGCGAACAGAAAAACGAGATACTTGAACAGGTGATCAAAAGCTTGGATAATGAGTTAGATTTAAAGAAGTATTTTAAAGGAGGAGAGGTAAGGGGTGGAGCAGAGTAGGGGTGTTGTAGGAAGGGAATTCCAGAGTTTACAGGCAGCTGAAGGCACAGCTGCCAACGGTGCGGAAAAGGAGTCGGGCTACACGAGTGACCAGAAATGAGGAACACAAATCTCAGACAGGGTTATACACCTAGAGGAAGCAAGAAAGGAATCAGGCAATGGAGGGATTTGAATACAAGGATGAGAATTATAAATTTGAGTCATGGTGGATCTCGAGCTAGTGCAGGTGCTAGGGTGGCTTGGCATGTATTAGTTTACAAGACACTAGAGACAGGGTTTTGAAAGAGCGTAAGTTTATGAAGGGTGGAGGATGGAAGACCAGCAGGTGAATATTGGAATAGTCAAATATAAAGGCAACAGAAGTATGGAATAAGGTTTCAGCAGCAGACGGACAGAGACAGAGGTGGATATGGGAAACACCAACATTAAAGCAGATAAACTTTGGAAATGACTGATACCTATGGTCAGTTTTTATACTTTGTTGATTGTCATGACAATGAAGGAAAAAACACCGAACTGCGTCTGGAAATATTGGACTTTAAAATAAGGCATGAGTTTTGTAAAAACGCACACAAGCCACTGACTGGAATGCTGCAGGGTGACTCCCTAAGACATAATGGAACCGCACCCTGTTGCCAGACAAGGTACTTCTAAAGATATCCAGGAACTAATTGTTCCCTCCGGGAGAGACAATGGGACATAATGGGACATGAGTATCAATCAACTCATCAAAAAATCCTGTGAGCAATGCCCAGGCAGGTTTGTGAATTCACTTCGGTGTCTGTCTGTTGGTGGGTGTTCTGAGAGAGCAAGTGCTGGAAATTTGACTCAGAAGTAACAGCCACACACAGTACCCCTGCAAATCACCATTTTGTAGGTATCCCGATCTCTCTCCCTCTCTACCGGAGTTAATACTACTAGAACTTCAAAACCGACTATTCGCCTACCGGAGTCAATTCCACTGGAATCTTGAATCACAATGGCCGCAACGCTCAATCGCTTACTCCCCACAAGTCAAGGACTGTTCCGTATACCTTTTTTTACATATATATACACTTACTTCAAGCTAAGTTCTTCCTTTCAATCTGTATGACCAAATATGCATGTGTTTTATCCTTTCTCGCTTTCAGTAGTTGAGAAACTTATTCTTACCTTTAACTTAAGAAAGTCTTATCAAATTGGCTCCTTCAAAACCAGAATTATTGGGCCTGGGAAAAAGGGATCCTTTTTAGATTAAATCTTGTTGCAACCAACAGAGGGGGGCGGGGGGGCGCTGAATAAAGACAGGGAATCAGTTCATTCTTCCTCACCCGGGGCATAACAATCTGGGGGTGCCCCAGCCAGATGGTGACAAATTGAAGGGTCTCGTCCGGATCAACAACTTTGGGGAACTTCACCTGAGGGTGGGTTGTAACATGATGCAGTTGGAAAGAAAATGGAAATTAATCAGCAAATGCTGAATTTTCACCATTCACAAATTAATTTCCTCCTGTCATTATCTGTTACATTTCTGAGCTGAGAAAGCAGCTTCAAGAATCAGAGAAGCAAGATTTTGGGAATGTTGGTGTGTTGAATGAAGTATAATGTTCACTTAATTAATCTCAGCCTATGTCCCCATCCAAGCCTCCTTTCCAAAATTGTGTGGTCTGAAGACAAAATGTTGGAGTTTTCATGATCTGGATTACTGACAAAATGCCACAGAGCCAAGTGCTGGAGGTCAATGGTGCCTTAAAGCTATTAGGCTCAGCTCCGAATGTCCCATCATTGTAATTGCTTTTAGTTAGCCAGCTAATTACCCAGGACAAATACAAGTTAGTTTATATTCTTCGATTTATAATCCACCACAAGTGGGGCTTTTCGCACAGGTTGTATATCGCTCAAGCTCACTTGTGAGTTTTATCAGTTCTCAGTTTGCACTATTGTGGGAAAGTACATATTGTGGAAAAGAATGATCAGTATATCTCATCGGCCAAAAGGGAAAAGAATGGCTAAATAGTTAGAAAATGAATCTCCTAATCAAATCAGTGTTGTCACGCAATCTCCGGGTCATCTGGACAGATATGTTAATCAACCTGGCATGGCTGTTAATGTACCAAGCAACTGAGGAGTTGATGGAGATAGAGCTACAGTTTGCACATACAAGCACACACAAATCGATGCCCTGGCATTGTATAAGGAGTGCTTGAACTATGTTTTTTTTTAAATTAATATATTTATTTAGCTAATTGCTAGTGATGATAATACTGTGATTCTGCCACCAATAATGTCAAATTAAAGTAGGTGGCTCCTTTCAGCCTTAATGCTGAATCCAATTGTGTTAAACCAATGCAATTCTATTGAATATGCTTGCCTGATTTAACAGAACTATTTGCAATTGAAATAGCAAACACTTTGCAATGTAAGCGGAATAATTTAACAAATATGTATATACATGGCTTGTTTGTGGACAATGTAGCAATTTTGTAATAAAGTGCCTGAATTATTTTCAAGCTATTACTTAAGAATGATTATTACAAGAAGATGAATGAGGATAATATGCCATTTTTACATGTGATGGATAATATTAGAGTCTGGGAAGGAAGGAGACACCATCTATTTTAAAATAAGGTTTCATCCGGTCTAAATGTGTAGCATCAGCATAGATTTCAATGCTGTTCTGTGTTATCTTATCCCAGGCATCCTAACTTCACAAGAAATTCAAACTACATTAACAGAATATTCCACAATCCCAAGATCATTGCAATTCAGCGCTTAAAAACACATGCATTAAAGCAGAGAAAATTACAGAACAGGGTCCAACTCCCATTTCAACACAATGGACAGTCTTGTTTTCCTACCAGGCCATTTGGCTGCCTGTATTCATAGTCTCTTAACTGTTTGATGTCCAGAATTAATGTTACGCATCCCAGTGATATACAGGCCAGAATTTTCCCATTGGCGATTTGGGGGCGGGGCTAGCTCGCCGACAGGAAAATGATGCAGAATGACGTCAGGAGGAACCCCCGATGTCATCACGGTCCCTTTAAACTTTTAGGAAGATGGGCGGACAGCGAAATCAGCTGTCCGCCCGCCGACCTGTCAATAGCCAATTAAGGCCATTGACAGGCTAATTAAGATCATTAAAGACCTGCCCGTCTAACCTTAAGGCTGGCGGGCAGGCCAGGAGCCCCAGCGGGCTTCTGATAATACATGAAACCTCATCCACTGGCGGGATGAGGTTTCATGTCCATTTTTAAAAAGTTTAATAAAGTTTATGTCATTTTTATTAACATGTCCCATCTCGTGTGACATTGTCACATGAGGGGGACATGTTAATAATATTTTAAGTTTTCTATTTTTAAAGTTTTTTAGACTGTCACTAATCTCCCTGAGACAGCACTTTGTCTCATGCACATGCGTGAAAGAGCACACTTTGACAGATGACGCATAGCGCTTCCCGTCGGGCAGCCCGCTGGGCAGGCCTTAATTGGCCTGCCCACTCAAAATGGCGGTGGGCCCCGTTTCAGCGGCGGGGGTCGGATGTCCGCCCGCCGCCGAGCTGGTTGGGCCCGCACGCCCACCAAGGGCAAAATTCTGCCCACCATTTCCTTTCACATCCCTCAAAATTTAAAGTGAAGCAAAACTATACAGTAACTGAAAAATGCTAAAATGATGCTGCTATGAGGGGGAAGGAGAGAAAGGAAACATGGGACATTTTGAAGTTTCTTCTTCTAACTTAAGAGTGGCATCCATTGGTACCTGGGAGCAGGCCTGCCTGGCAGCTCTCTCAGGAGGACAACAACCTGGTGGCAAGTGGAAATGAGAAACAGGGAAAGAGAGAAAGGAGAATGTATTCTCAAACCTATCAAACACCCCAAATGAAATAGAACTGTGACTGAGTAGAAGTTAGATGAGCAGATAAATAAGCATTTTGTTCCAATCCAATCAAAAAAGGTTGAAATACATTTGACGGAAACCCACAGGCTACACTTATCCCTCCCTCGCTGATGTTAAAAAGATAACTGAATTCCAGTTCATGTTTTTTTTTCTGTACACAAAATCTTATGAATCTAATTTCAACCAGATGTCTGATGATTTTTCGGGGGGGGGGGGGGGGGGCGGGGCAGAGTTTATTGGCCATATACTGGAGCCAAGAAGTATTTCTTTCCAACATCCAAGTTCTGAGAACCTAAATCAATTCATTAGATATGGATCATTTTCAGTCAAAAAATGCTCAATGCCTCATTTCTTTAGTCTCAACCATCTTGTAACAGTTTGTTGCTAGGTAAATTATTGGAATAGTTTATTTGCTAAATGCACGTACAGGCACACAATCTGAAACTGGTGCACTTACAAAAACAAAACGTGACAAAAGGCCAACTAACCCACCAAAAGCAGTGATCACGTATGAAAAAGACAGATTCAGATTGCAGGAGTGACCAACTTCAACTTGCTTATGTGATGCTACATTGAAATCACAAATTTGTGGGAATTGATGAAGTCACATTACTCAAATGGCTAGAATCATCACTGCATATGAGAAGGTTTAAAGTTAGGAAACAGATAACGCATATTCTCAGAAATTGAGGGGTCAGTTTTTTTTTTACTTATTCATTTATGCGATGTGAACATGTTGCACCTCCCAGTTAGTGCACTAATGGCCCGAATCTTCCAAGGAGCGGCAATCACCATTGGATTTCCACTCCGCTCCTACTTTTTTGCGCCACGCTGGAGCTCTGCTTTTCTGGCCAGGAATTCCAATCCTGGCTTCTCCAGAAATATGGAGCATACCTGAAATGGAACTGCTTCTTCATAGCGCTGGACTGTCAGGGAAGACAAGCCACAGCCCCTTTTTACGGCACTAACTGTCATATTCTGGTAAGTAAAGAGTTTAAATGTCCCAAAGCTTCTTTGAAAAGCTATGGAGAGAAGGTAAGTGTGTATGGGGTAGGGTGGCAGGGTGACAGCTGGATAGGGTGGTAGGTGGGTAGGGTGGCAGACAGGCAGAGTGGCAGATAGGTAGGATAGCAGGGTGGTAGCTAGGTAGGGTAGTAAATGGGTACGGTGACAGGATGGCAGGCGGGAAGGTGACCCGTGAGTAGAGTGGTATGTGGGAAGGATGGTAGGTGGGTAGGGTGGCAAGTAGGTAGGTGGGTAGGGTGACACGTGTGTACAGTGGTATGTGGGAAGAGTGGCAGGTAGGTAGGGTGGGTAGGGTGGGTAGGGTAGCAGGTGGGTAGAGTGGGTAGGGGTGGCAAGTGAGTAAGTGGGAATTTGGGTGGGGAGGGGTTGTCAGGTCAGGTAGGGATGAGTTGGGGGGGTTGAGGAGGGAGTCAGGGAGGGGGGAGGGGGGTCAGTGTGAGAGATTGGGTGGGGGGGATTAGTTGTATAGTTACCTACGGGTTAGACTAGGAATTTTGTGTCTAAGTAAATCAGTAACTCTAACTCAGAGTTGGAGACTATTGCTGGGGGTCCTGGGGGAGCATGGAACTTGCCCATTGGAACTTCCAAGGCAATTCCCACAAAGTCAGTGTATTCAGACTTTTGAGGGGTCCCAATGTATCTTAGGGGATACATCAGGTCTCCAACAATCTGGAAATCAGATGATCTGAGCCAATATATATTACATGAAATGATTTTAGTGTTTAAATAGCAAGTAGCAATAGGACTTACAATTCAAAATAAAATTCTCATGATAATATACTTAATTTACATTCACTTCCATTTCAGTGGAATAACAACTAGCTTTGGTATGGAATAGGCTTAATAGTGCACGTTGAATGGGTGCTACGGGTACATTTTGAGACCAAAATATTGTCTGTAGTACTTGTGCACACTTGCTGGGCGAATCACGATTCCATATTCGTGAGGGCAATGACAGAAGTGCATGAAATGTGTGCCAGGACTATGCGGACCTGGAAAATCATGCAGCAATCTGCATGCAATGATGATTTGATTCTGGCACTGCTGTTTTAGATCTCAACTCGCTGGTTATGCACCCTCCCTTAACCTCGCACAGTTGAACATGTGTCCAGCAGCAGGGAGAGCCCTCTTCCGTTAGTTAAAGGCACTATCAATTGCTTACAGGCTAGTTATGGTTGATGCCAACAGTCCTTACCTGTCCTCTGTCACTGACAATCACAGCGTTTGCTCGGCCACAGTGCAAATTAAAAGTCATCACACAATAAAAATTCTAAAACAAATTTATAAAAAACAATGGCAAATTGTACACAATATTCAACTAATCACACTCTCGTGTATTCCCTTGGTGCCCATCTTCAGTGTGCCTTTGCCTGTCCTAGTGCTCCTACATGGACCTACCCCAGTGGCTGCAGAATGGTTGGTAAAAAGCTGCTGACTTTCAATGCAGGAAACTGCAGGTAGTCTTGGAGGACATCCTTGAGCCACTTCAGGCCTAGAATGCCCCCAGCTACAAACAGCACCATCTCAGCAAGGGTGGCAGCAGTCCGAGCTGGCTGGTGATAGGCAACAGTTAGGACTCTGGATTGGGGATGGGAATGAAATTAAGAGTTGCATGCTTTCACCACTTTCAGCTTATAAATCAAAGAGAATAGGATGACAGTGAAGTGAGATATCAGAATAAGGATTAGGATGTTTTACGTTGCATTGGGTAGTGTCCCTGCCTCTGACCCAGGAGCTCAGGGTTCGAGTCCCACTCCAGGATTTGATGACCAAGGAAGGTGCATTCATGACACAGCCAAACAGGTTGATTTTCAACCTGCAAATCCTTCCAACACACACCAATGGCAGGGGTAACAGCGGGTGAGATTCCTGGTCAGCATGTGATGGAAAGAAAGTTGGAGCCTCCACCATCAGTCTCTAAAGTTCCAGATTACAACATGCATGTAAAAGTGCATACTGCCACAACAACTCAGATTACCTATGTGACATGTAACACACCACACACTGAGAGCATTCCGTGACCTCACAATGACCATTCCAATAATGGCAAGCACCATCTCCTCCATGGAGGTTAGGATATTCCCTCCCTAACAGCACTGTGGAGGTACCTACACCACATGGACTTCGGCAGTGGATAAGGACGAGGTGAAACACGTGAAGATTAGTTGACACAAAGTTGATGTTACATTGAGTGAGTACAGGTTAATTGTGCATTGCAATCCCCGTACCATGTTTCAATGGATGTCTAATTCATAATTCCTTGGCTTTTATAAAATATCTGTCACATTGGGCTCAATCCATTCACAATGTAGGAGAGAAAACAAGTGCCTTAATTGAATAGAACTTTATACCAACTCCATTTGTTTCACTATGTTGAACTACAGTAAACATGTTAAAAGTTCACATCTGTTTAAAACCTTTAATAATTAATTAATTGAAGATGTACAAGGTAGTTATGTTAGATATTTCTGCCTCTAAAATTACTGGGGTTCTGCCTTCAGGGAAAAAAAGTTGGCAAACTTTAATGTACTTTTGGAGAGGGAGAAGAGCCAAAAGAATCGTGCACCATTTTGTATCTTTTTAAAGTAACATTATCACATCACATTTGCAAACAAGGAGCGATTTTCCGCATCTGTTTCATAGGGGAGAATTTTCCCCCCCATTGGGGGGAGGTTGTGTGGGAGTGGGTGGGGGCAGGCGCGGGTTTCCTTTTTTGGGTCTGCGCCGCCATTTTACGTGGGCAGGCTAATTAAGGCCCGCCCAGTATGACGTGCGTCCAGAAGCACTGAGCGCTCCCTGTGCAGGTGGGGGGTTTCCCTGAGTCGGGGTCTGCGCTCTTTCAAGCACGTGCAGGAAAGAGCGCAGAAATCTCGCTGAGGCAGAGAGGTGCTTCAGGGAGATTAGTTTAAGTTTTAAAAATCTAAATGAAGAAAATAAAACATTTTAAGACATATAGTCACATGAGCTGGGACATGTCCATGAATTTTTATTAAAATTTTTACTCAATTTATAAACACTTCATGAAACTTCATCCCACTCGTGGATGAGGTTCCATGAAAAATGCGAAGGCCGACTGGGCTCTTCACCTGCCCGTCAACCTTGAGGTTGGGCGGGCAGCTCAGTTTATTAGTTTAATTAGTTTTTAAATGGCCTTAATAGGCCTTTGACAGTTCGGCGGGCGTGCAGCCAACTCAGCTGCGCACCCGCCGTAGTGAAAGTCTAAATGACACGCGGTGGGGTCAGGACGCACGCCCGATGTCATTTTATGCCTTGGCGAGCGGGCTCCGTCCGCGTTCGCCATGCCGAAAATTCTGGTCATAAAGTCGAGAGCTCTTGAATACATTTCCCTAAACACATTTAGGTTCTGACAATAAGGTCCTTGCTGTCAAGCTAAGCAATTAAGGGCCTGAACAATGACACAAATTACTGAGAATAAAAAAGTCAGTGGTGACTATAGACCAAATCTGCACAGTCAATTTGAAATAGGAGCACTACCCACACCGTCCAGTTTATCATGAACTGGAGCAGATTCATGCAGGCCACTGTTGGCATGTAATATATTACAATATTATTCATTGTGCAGACTGGCTGTAATGAAGCTGCTGTGTGATTTCCCTGCACTGCCTCACATTCCACAGTCTTTAAGTACACATACGTCATCAGGTGCATCAAAATAATATGCTGACAGTTCTAGAACGCTCCAACATGTTAATGTGTTGATGGAATCTGTGGTTTCAAAGCTTGTATTTTTTGAGACTGACCCTAATTGAAGAGGGAAACTGAAATAAGGAAAAACTGAGACGGGAAACTGACCTTTCCAGTTTCCAAAGAGACTAAGACTGAAACTGAGACAGGAAACCAAAACTTCTGTGGAGACTGAAACTGGCTGAAACCATTTAAAAGGACACAGAGCCATCAGAGTTCAGATGATGATCCCAGTGGTGCAGTACAGGCGGGCTGAGAATAGACAAATATAGAATTACTGTAGCTGTTTCTGTTATTTGAAGATAATGTTGGTGGATCCACCCCATCTAGATCATCATAAGCAGAGTTGAGGAGGTTCTGCAGACTTGTGCCATTTTTGGTGAAGACCATGCCTCTGGAATTCAGGTTGGCTGTGTGCTGCTCTTGGCTGGGGATCAGGCTAAATCCTACAAGAAGCGGAGCTGAATAATGTTATTTTGAATTTGCAACTTGTGAGGAAATCAATATTCTTGGACTTTATCTGTGTGTTTTTGGAGACAGGCCCAAAACTGGAAGTTATAACATTTAAGGTACAGAGCATATCAAGCATTGGTACAGCAGACCCTGCCTCAGAACTGAGGCTGAACCCTCTTGGGAGATTTCACAGGACAATGATCAGTCTGGGCAGAGAAAACTGAAGGGCAGTAGTTAACTCTGTGCAGCTGGGGAGCAGTGTCAGTTCAGGGACGTTGAAGTAGTTGCCTTCTCATTATGGCTAGATACGCTGGGATCGTGCAGGTGATTAGATGCCAGCCTGGCCAACCCAGTGGGATGTAGTCTCAAGAGAAGAGATTGAACAGCTGGGAGGTGAGCAGTCATTGGGGCAGTCTGAGTTGGAATCCTGTTGCCTGACAACTCATTGCAGGTGGAAGAAGTAAAAGGGCCCTCAGGCTGAGTTGGAGCTGCTGTCAAAGAAAAATCAGTGGCCACATTTCTAAAGGAGAGAAAGTGAGGTCCCTCATGAGGAAGACAGTGCTTGAAGGATTTTTATCACTGACATCTGGATGGGCTGCTGAGGGGATTCATGGGTTCAGCTTTGATTGTACTGGCATGACCATAACCATGCTTTGCCAGTTACTTCATGTTTATCTCATGTTAATACTGGATATTTGAGTGTAGAGTAGGTAATATTTATTGTTTGCAGTGGTGACTCTTGTATAGTAAATTTCGTCTGTTTGTTTAAAACCATGGAATATTGTGGCTTTATTCTCTTAGTAAGTACCTGGGATTTCAAATTTTGTCTACAATAAAAGTTACTGGTCCCTAACCAGATCATAACAAACTGAATGATGCAAATTGCCTAAGACGATCTAAGATGGAATTAGATCAACCAACTGAACCTAAAGATAATATAAATTGGGCACTGAAAGGCATTTAAGAGGCCAAATCAAAATGTTAAGCATGTTGATGAACAGACTGGAGGTTTTGCAGTTTGTCGAGTTGAGGATACAGACCTGAACACACCTTAAAGCTACATACAAAACACACTCTAAAAAGTCACCTTTATTTGTCCAGGCATTATATTCTGCATAACTAAATAATGTTAGAACTTCTGTTCACAATGAACAATGTGTTTGATTTAGCACAGGGAGATCAGATCCTAACTGAGTACTCAAATCTCACAAAACTGGTTCAGGCACAGCAATACTTTAATCCTTTTTTAAAGTATGAAAAAATAATGGACAGTGCTTGAAGTGGAGGCACCAATGGTTAGCATAACTTAAATAAAGGAAATATCCTCTTATAATTTCTGTTATTAGTTCATTTTGGTTGATTTAAGTACTATTCTGTTGTTTCAGCATGTATCATTAATAGGAAGGGATATTCATTAAGGGGAATGGGTAATCATGGATTGTGTATAGCAGGAGTTCACATAAAGTGGGCCGGAGTTTAAATTTGGATTGCCAGGGGGTTAAATTAGTTAGCCTCCGAAGACAGACACAGGATTGCAATGCATGATTACTCTGTGCCCGTTCAATGAAATGCAGGCAGGATGCCAGCTCCATGTTGCCTGCTTATTATAATCATTTCTGCGTGCAGCAAATGCTAGCCATGCTGTTCACTGACTGTACGCTTCAGCTGAGATTTGTATGGTTATTTCTGAACACAACTTAAAGCTAGCCATACATTGTGGCAGATGTAAGCACTGAGATCATTGAGAATAGTGTGCTGTGCAATAATCAACAGTAGTTAGCCATTGGCGAGCATGTGCACCCAGGGTTTTGGATGCTGCACTGGAGATTTTGGTAGAAGAAATGAAATAGAGATGTCCTGGACCTTCAGTGGGGCTGGAGGCCTTCAAGGCAGGTGCTCAGAAAGCAGTGGTAAGAGATAGCGTCAGAGGTCATTGCCAGGAGTGTAATTTCAAGAGCATGGACACAGTACAGGAGGAAGTTAAACACTGTCACACAAATGGCCAAGGTCCTAGAATGCATTTTCAAATGTCATACCCTGCTAATTGCACCACAAGCCTCAACCACTCACCACACTCCCATTCACCTACCAACAATGTCTATCAATCAGGACACACATTCTCACATTCATATGCTTCACCTCGTCCCCACCTTCACTCTCACATACTTAATGCTTTTGCAAGCCTCAAACCCACATCTCACAGCTTGTACACACTGCCAGCTATTTCAACCATGGCAGCCACATGAGATGCACAGATTGCATGGCATTCTTCACAACTCCATTCTCTCCTTCATGAGAAATAATTGGACGAGGAGAGGTGCGCCTGCAATATTCAAACCCGTATGGCGGAGATGATGTTGGTAATCATGGGATGGGCCTTTGCTATGACAATGACCACTGGTGGGTCTGAAGCAATCGAAAGTCAGGATATCCACATACCTATTCCTCCCCATCCCACTTCTCCCTCATCTCGCAATCTCTTCTGACAAAGAAGGTAATGCTGAGCGCGTAATCATGCATTTCTTACTTTCTCCTCTCCCCTCACCGCAACCCAATTTGATCCCATTTTCCTTTCACATACCCAAGAGGTGCAACCTGGCCAGGCAATTGAGAAAGAGCAAGAAGATGCTGAAGATGAAGGTGCCTGATTTCAAACTCTCAGTCACCAGATCAGATATTGACACAGCATGTAATTTAGATTAGCATCGAAGCGGGATCTGCACATGGTGAGCCACTGGGCACAAGTGCACTTCAGCCAGGGAAGGGGGAAAGGATAGCCCAGGTACCAGCCTGCTCAAGGGTGACATTGTCCACTAGTTCTGTGCAGATCACCCAGATGATGACTTTGATTGGCCAGGCTACAGAACAAGTCTGATGAGTGTACACATCCAAATGCTTGGTTCATTGTGAAAGTTGCCAGAAAGCCCTGTGGTCAATGTCAAGGCGCACGGAGGTGTCTAACATCAACTTGCACAGGGTTTTGCGCAGAACTTGGAATCCCATCCTTTCCGGCATAGAAGTGGTGGCCAGCTCCTTGAAATACTTGCTGGGCTTACCATGATGCAGCTTCTGATGGCTGATGTATCAGCTTCCATTGCAGCACAAGCAATGTCTACCCAATACTTAAGTGCTTAAGTAGAAGCTGAATTTTGCTCCCACGGACGCTCAGATTCCTGCCATGATGGATCTGACTACCAGTATGCAAAGCAGTTTCTACAGCATCGCAACACCCCAGTACTCTGTTCTCCAACCCAGAAGGAAAAACAGTTCGGACCAATATTCCTCTTTCCCAGTTTTTACTTTTTTTTTCTTTCTGGGAATACATCTCCTCTCTAAAGACTGTCTACAGATATAACCTCTTGCTGAGAATCCCTCTATTCCTCCTCCTCCTCCCTGGTCTAGCAGCTTGTCTTGCTCTGCGTATTCTCTGCTTGTTCTCCCAGTCATGCTCAATGCCAAGAGGAAGATCTACTGGTCCACCCATGTTTGGGAGTAACTAGTTTGTGCACATTCCTTTGAATCACCAAAACGTACTTTAGCACCGGTCAGACCACACCCTATTGGAACTTTAACAAAGAACAGAAAGCACCCAAACTCACAGAATGCAACAACTGCCATAAGAAATAAAACAGCAACTTAACCTGTACATAGGGTGAGCAGGGGGCTGGCGGAGGGTTGGGGTGGGGAAGAGGGGAGGCATGGTGTGGTGGGTCCTTCATGCTGCTATATGTGTTCAGCAATACGAGGTTACGAGAGGCAATAGGCTGAAGAGTGGAGCTCCAAAATGGCAGTGCTGGTGTCCAATCAGTCTTACTGATTGACATCATGATCTGTTTGTTCTGCACATTTCCAGTGGACATTTCATGCACACACAGTAATCCCCTTATCAATAGGACATCCACACATTTCACAGAAGTATGATTGCTCACCACAGATGCCAATTTGGAATCTTAAGGGGCCTCAGTGCACCCAAAAAAAGTGCTACCTAGCCCAATTCCCCACTCTTTGTAGACTCCCAAATAACTTAATAGGGTCTGATATACACAAATCTCCTTTCTTTTATACACTCTTAGGGGTATTGAAAGGTTATTGTTCTTAAATCCCAATGCTGGACTGAGCTTTCCAGTGCAATTAAGGAATCCAATAGTAGATGTCACTGTGACTTTTACTGTAACATTAAACTGTGAACCTCATCTAGACCTAGTCTCTGACTTGGATGGGTGAACCTGAACAATGTTTAATTGTGCACTTTTGCTGTGTAACCACTTTTAGCAATGCTGTGGCATCCCTGCTACCTGTGCAGCGCATATATTGTTGAAAATCTGAATCTTGTTTGCTTGATCATGTAGTTAGTTCCTAAATACCTCATTGTTTCAGTTGCTATCCTATAAATGTAAACACTGCAACTCCATACAGATTAGCTCAAATGTTAGCTGGTGTTTAATGTTTAATGTTTAATCTACTATTGGGAAAGCATGGTATTCCTTCTCAGAATGGTTCATTTTAAAGGCTAACAGGCTAATAAAGAAATTAGGTTCACAGCGATTTTTTTGCTGATGTTAGCTGATGCAGTTGTCACACTAGAGAATGCAGGTATGGTGTTACATCATTACATTGAAAGGAAAATAACTTAAAATTATATAGTGCCTATTATGACCTCTGAATGTTCCAATGCATTTCTTAGCCAATGAAGCACTTTTTAAATGTAGTCTTTGTTGTAATATAGGAAAATAAATCAGTCAACTTGAGCACAGCAAGGTCATAGAAACAGTAATGAGTTAACTGATCAGATAATCTGCTTTTAATGGTGTTATTTAAGGGATAAATGTAACCCAGGAGACCTGAAGAGCTCCCTTGATCATCTTCAAATAGTACTATGGAATCTTTTACTTGCATATAAAAGGGAAAACTTAATTTAATCCCAAAGATGGCACATCTGAAAGTGCAGCATCCCTTCAGCACTGCACTGAAATATCAGTTTACATACATGCTCAAGTTTCTGCACTGTGCTTGAACATCCAACTTCCTGACTCACAGGTGAGTCGCAGAGCCAAAGATGACATTTGAAGAAGATATTACTAAGGCTACGATACGATTTGAACAAACTGAAGTTTATTTTGCAATGAGGTTCTGAACTAGGTCAACAGGAATAATCAAAACAAACCATTGTACAAGTTAATTCACCTCACCCAGTTTATAATTAGGGCTGGGCTCAAGTAGGTTA
The DNA here is from genome assembly GCF_964194155.1 of Cetorhinus maximus. Taxonomy (NCBI): domain Eukaryota; kingdom Metazoa; phylum Chordata; class Chondrichthyes; order Lamniformes; family Cetorhinidae; genus Cetorhinus; species Cetorhinus maximus. Next base: position 155,061,236 of record NC_135880.1, on the reverse strand, counting down.
CATTTTTACCTTGAATCTCTCTGAGTATCATCATTTCTTTGTGTGAAATTAATTTACAATCCTTTTATATCTTGTGACATCAAATAGTATCCATTTGCTCGACAAAAATCCAGAACCTTTGAACATCCCCATTTATGAGTGAACTTGCACCTTCTATGAAATATACAAGTATACAAATCAACTCATTAAGATAAATCTCAAAGGTTTCATAAAAGCATCATCTTTGGAAGACTCAATGAAACAAAGTCAATAAACTACTGATCATAACGTACATGGGAAGGCACAGGCCACTGAAATATTGCAAAAGACAGTCTTATGGTTAGATACTACTCTATTATATCTGTGTCAATCATACTTCTTTAATAATTTAGTGACTTAAAATAATTGATCAAATATGGATATTTTCACTTCAAACAGTCTGGTCACCAACAAACCAAATCCTAACTTGGACTTGCTTTTTGGCAGTGTGAGAAATGGCACCTCAGATCATATAAAAAAGCTAACATTCTTGCAAATTGAAGTAGTCATAAAAATTAATTGTTTTTTTCTTGAGGTTTAGCATGCTCCTTAAATTAGGTGATGGTACAAAAGGGGAAACATCTTTTGAATTTAATAGTCAGCTATTTAAATTTGCTGGTTCCCATTATTCCCTGGGAAGTATTTCTTAGCCTGACTGGTGAAAACTATGGAGACTGTTTAAAGCCCATGGAGATTGAAGGCCAGGTTGTTCTGTTGATGGCGAGAGATGAAAAAGAGGCACCATACAAAACATAACTTTGAACTACAGTTACAATTCTTTGTTATCTTCTAGTTACTTGACCAGATAAGTTTATTAGTAGTTATTAATCTGAGCTATGCTATAATTTATCATTTATTTTTTAATGATTTAATTAATTTGTTCGGCAGTTAAAGCCTATGTCATGGCCTAATGTGATATTATTTTGTTGACTTCTTAGAGGGGAAGAGCAAAAGAGTGCAACTAACTGGATTCCTCTTCGAAAGAGCCAGCACAAACTCAATGGGCCAAATGACCTCCTTCTGTATTGTGGGTCGACAATCACATAAATGTGTTTCCATCACATGAACACAAAGGTAAAACCAATAAGCCAAAACAACATGAAGAGAGGTTTCAAATCAACAAGAGGTGCACTAAAAGCTTACCTGGCTACCTGGCCTAGCGAAGGCACTCCCTTGGATATAAGGAGCAAAGGATCACCTGGGGGAGGGGTCGAAAATTGAACTCCCAAGAAACTAGAGCAAAAGTGAACATCTTTCAGAGCATAGTCGATAAATTTCACAATTAGCTAATATGTAACTATCAGCTCAGTGTTTTGAAGGAAACTACTAAAATGTTTCGATGACTTTCATATCTGTATGCTTTATTTGGATTCATTTGCAAAATTGTGCTAAAGCACGTTTCTGAATTTTTGCTAAATAACAGTAATCTATCAGTCAGATGCACAAGAACATGTTTTATTTAGCAAGTGATGACAACAAAATCTTTATGGGTGAATTTTAAGGGGGATGGATTACTGCAACGCCACCCCCACCCACTCTCCACGGCCCACCCCACTCCACCATCCTCACCTAAAAGACGGTTGGCACTTCGTCTGCAGGAAATCTGGCTGCCCCACATCGATAATATGCTGGGGGCAGCCTTAATTAGTGTAGAGTGGGCCTGCTGACCCTCAGGGGCAGAAAGTCCCACCATAGTGAGCTGTCAGCCAATCTGATTGGCTGGCAGCTCTGCTGTACCAGAAGCACCAGAACACTGTAATGGCCACTGCTGAGACTACAACCAGTCCTCACTAAGAAGTGAAGATGTTTCCCAGACTTCAGATACGTCCAGGGATTTTGGAAGGGCAATTAGGGGGGAGGGAGCTCAGGGAGTGGATTAGCAAGGCCAGGGGGTGGCACAAAGGGGGTAAGCATCTTGGGGGTACCTCCGATGGGCACAGAAGACCCACCCCCCACTTCCTACCGGCCAGCAGCCCATGCAGTGGAAGCCGCTGAGCTCGCCTTTCCTTGCAGACTGAAAAATTATGGCGGTGGTGGAATAAAGCCCTTAAGTGACAGTTAATTGTCCACTTAAGGGCCTCAATAGGCCTATGGGGGGGGTGCTGCCTGACGTCTTACCCACACCCCACAGCCCCCTCCCGTAATATGGAGGAGAGGTCAGGCTGGGTGGGAAGGTGGTGGGTTGGCCATCTTTACTTCTCTGTACCTCCACCCTCAAATATGCCGCGGGGGGCCGTAAAATTCCCCCCTATATGGAGGACACTCAGTAAAGCTTTGGAATATAAGACATATTGTAACGAATTCTCAACCAAAACTGTGCAAAATATGCTGCTTTTGGAAGTAAGTTTAGCAAGAGATGCAGGTATAGCTCCCCGGTATGGAAGTGAAACAGAGGGCAGAATTTTACAATCCCAGGTGGTCAGGTTTGCTGATGCAGGTTTGTAAAATGCCATGGCTGCTTTTCCCGGCACGTAACTGCCCACCCCTGTCCCCACCGCAATTTCACAAGTAGTAGGGGAGGTGTTGGGCAGCTGCCCATCTTTGTGCCAATTAAGGCCCTTAAGTAATCAATTAATGGCCACTTAAGGGCCACCTCCAGCCTTGACATCTATTTCATGCGAGCCGGTTGAAGCCAGCGATGGGTTCAAAACCTGCAATAACACTGCTCAGGCTTTGGGCAGAAAGTTTGGGGGGGATGGTGCCTTGTTTAGATCAGAGGTCCTCCCCCACCCCCCAACATTTCCCCATCCCCTGCCCTGTCCAATCCGCCCACTGACCCCCTCCAGCCTGGCCTCGGTGATGCCTCCCTGCTACCTTGCTCCAATGACAAGGACTAGCTACAGTCCCAGCAGTGGCCACTGCTCCCAGTGGTGCTGTTGAGACCAAAGAGCTGTTGGCCATTTGATCATGGGGCAGAAGTCTCACCTCAAGCTACTTAAATCTCTGCGGGGCCATGGGACTGGATGGAAGCAGAAGATAAGCCCACTCCACATCTGCCCAGGACAGCTGCTCACTGGATGTAAAATCCAGCCCAGAGATCCAGACTGAATACACAAATTTTGAAGTCAAATAGTCTCTATTTGCTTAAGCGTATTCTTTATAAAAACAAAGAAGTTTACAGCACAGATTGCAGCTACTCAGCCCATCATGCCAAGCTCTTTGCTAGAGCAGCCCAGGTTAAATGCCACTGCCCTCATCTCTCTCCATAGGCTTACACCCTCCTCTGCTGCAATGTTTATCCACTTTCCATTAAAAGATGCAATGGTCTCTGCCTCAATTATTCTGAGGCAAAATATACCATGTTCCCCAACTCTGTTCATAAAGGTATTTCTCTTAATCTCTGTCTTTACTCTGTTAGTGGTGGTTTGATTAAAACTATAATTTCATCAGTGTCATATATATCATATTGTGTGTATTATTTTACATTGGATTTCATATCAGAATCACAATGAGGGAGCTGGTTAATATATATATTGTATTTTAATTGTCTCTTTCAAATGATTTTCCCAGCTAGATGCCACTGAGAATAAATAAAATCACATGTTAGCTAAAATCTTTTTTGATGAGTGATGGATATGAGTCAAAGGATTGATACTGAAATGAGGATTTTAAAAAGGAATCACTCAACTTTTGGTGTTCCAGAGTAAACCAGATTTGTGTATAAAGCCTTCAGAGAGATTAGTTTATGCAGCTAGAACTATTTAGATCTCTGAGCAAGATGCATATTGTTTGAATCCCCCTTTTCAGAAATCATTGATTATTTAACTGTATAGTGAAGAACAGGTATGTTCACCGGCTTTAAGTTGTTTAACATAGAAGGGCACTCTGAGTCAGCAAGGTAATTTGAGAAAACCTGCCATAATGCATGGTTTAAATGATGACTTCTGCTAATTTATTTATGAAGCCACTCATAGGTACCCAGTGCAGTATTGCATACATCAGCTTTCTAGGGATCCCAAGGGATCTACTGTGGTTACATAATCTTACACTATTTTGGAGCTTGATTTCATGCAAAAGCTTTCATCAAGTATTCCAACCCTACTTAGAGAAGAAGAATCTTTTTCGTGCAGCATGAAAGGATTTGGTACGATAATGCAAACATGCGTTCCCTTATCTGTACAAACACACAAGGCTGGATTTTACGTGACCCTGCTGGGCGTACTTATGGTGAGGGGGTGCATGTAAGATAGGTCAGGTGGCCAACCCACCACCTTCCTGCCACCTCCCACCCGCGCCCCAAGATAGGTGGGCCGGCATCGAAATCAGCAGCTCGTCTGCCATTTTTAATTGGCCAATTAAAGGTCAATTAGGCTTGTTATCAAGCCCATTGACCTGAATAATGTGCTGCTTATGCCAAACTGTGGTTGGCATGGACAGTCGGGCAGAGTGGGCAGGTTGCTTTTTAAGGGCTACATGAGAAAAGGTGAGAAGGGGGGCACACCACGTTCCGGGGGGGTGCCTTGCATGCATCAGGTGCAAGGTCCTAGATGTCACCCCTCCTTCCTTCCTATAAAACCCACCACCCCCACCAAGCCCCCAATCTCTGCTCTCTGAGCTCTAGGGTCCCTCCCCACCCCAAAGCCCCAGGACTTAAATATCCCGGGCAGCCATGATCCTCTTCGGGCTTCTTCCTGCAGTCCTGGCAGCAACCACTACTGAGCTCTGTTGCTGCCTGGAATGATGGAACTGCTGGTCTATCAGATTCTTGGGGGTGGGGTTTCCTTCCTCTGAGGGGCAGGAGTCCCATTGTTAAACAATTTAGCCCGCCAGTAGCGAGGCAGGCTTCCTTGGCATGTGTTGGCTTCCAACCAACTTTCCTTGGGACTAATTTTACAGTTGTAACCTTTAACTACAGAAATAAACTTCACTGGAAAATTAGACCATCACTAAAATGAGCTGTTATAAATTGCAAGCTGCACCACCACTGGGAATAAAAATATTTTCTTCCCAAGGTTGTTAGGTTTCCTCCATTTTCCTCCATTTCTCATGTGTGAGCCTTGCCAGTGAATGAGGGAGTTCTGATGCACTATGAGGGACACCACTGCCAAGTTCAGTCACTTCCTCAGCCAAAGTATCCAGATGCACACACCCAACAGAGGATAGTTATCATGAACAGGGTCCTTGGCCAAGTTCCCCTGGCTAACTAAAGACATTGAGGTCAACTGTCCGTATTCCCTGGCTGAGATTAACTAACTAGGAACAGATTGGGAATTGACCCAGAACACTCCTGGTTTGTACGGCTCGGCTGCTCACTGAATAAGCATTCTGAGCTATTACAGAAAGCATAAAAATAAAGATCAAGGGATTGTGCTGTGGTACAGATTGTATATATTGACAACGAACAGAATGATTGGACACTTCTGCCTGTAATAAAACATTATTATACAGACTCTCAAGCTGGTTAACTACTCTTCAAACATTATTGTTAGAAACCATCCACTTAATCACTATCTGGAAACTGCATGCACATCTGTAAAATTAATAGTCTTACACTTGATGCATGCCCATAGGGTGTGGGAAATGTTTATATGGCATGAAGCATGATAAATGGCACAAATGACCCATTCACTAAAAATTAACCAATCAAGGCAACACTATCTGTTAAGAGAAGCATCCAAACTGGTTATTATCAATGAAATGGTATTTGAGTCATCAAAAATACAGCCTCTGCGAAAATAGCTCACAAAAATCTTTTATTGAAAAAACCCACTCACTAATGACAAAGCAAATGAACAAACAGCAATCACAAAAGATCAGATCTCCATAAAGAATGAGAGAAAGAATGAGAAAGAGTCAAGAGACACACACCAGAATCACAAAGCTATATATGCCAGGAGAGGATGAACAGATGGCTGAGGGGCTGTGTAATAGAGTTCTTTAAAACATGAAAGGTTTTGATAAAGTTCCATGTTTCCATGTGTTGGGAAGAGTAAAGCTAGAGGCTATTATTATAAGATTGTCACCAAGAAATCAAAGAGGGAATTCAGAATTAACTTCTTTACCCAGAGAGTGCTGAGAATTTTGAATGCACTACCCAGGCAGTAGTTGAAACAAATAGCATTAATGGGCAAGCTAGGTAAGTATATGAGGGAGAAAGTTCTGCTGATTGAGTCACACGAATGATGGAAAGAGGCACGAGTGGAACATAAATGGACTGAGTGGGCAGAATGGCCTGTTTCTGTGCCATATATTCTAAATAGTTTTGGTAAGTTACTGAATTCATGAAACACCACTTACTCTCATTAGAGTTCTTGCATTATGCAGTATGATATGTACTGAACAGTAACACCACAATATTTTAGTAGCAGGCCTCATACTTTCTTCCTCAATGAAGAATCCTACATTAACTTCTTAAAACTACAATGTTGAAATGTTATGGATCCTGTGGTAAATTTACACGAAGAAACAATAAGATTCCCACAAAGAAACAGTATCAAAGGGGTACCAAGGTACCCTTTTACAATTGCGCTGTTCGCTAGGTGTAGGGTCTAAATGGATTTGTGAAGGTATTGATTCAGTATTTCAAGTAAAATTGCACACATGCCCTAAAATACATATGATTTTGCAATAAATAACACAATTGATATGTTTATGTATACATTTACAATATCACTGCATATCGCAACCTGAGAAATTCTTCCCCCTCTCCACATTTAGTGATGTGATATACCACAATGCTAGTTTAATCTTCTACAAGTATTCTCATACACACTGAGTCCTGTCAAAGGGTGATTGCATTTATTCCAATAATATTGGCTCTGCTGATCTGTGTTTCTGGGGTGATCTGCACTGCTTTAAAGTATTGACCCAGTTTGCTGATTCTGAATTATTATCAAGTTAAAAAAGGATTGCAATGTCAACTCACCACAGAGAGTGCAAAAGATACAGGGTCATCTCTGCTCCCATCAAATACAAGGTTTTAACAGCTAGTTTACCTCAGTTTTCATTTATTGTGACTGTAGAGTTCTGCACGATCATGAAAAATATGGTTATGTCAATCTCATCAAATTGACAGGTTATAACACGTTTTAGATAGTTATAGAGTCATAGGGCCAGATTTTCAAGTCGTAGGCAGGAATCAGGAAATGGAGCTATAAGCCCAGTGTTGAGATTCATCCTTTGTCTCGAGATTGCTGGCAGGGGGGTCCAGGCCCTAAGTAGCTTGGAAGTGGGTCAGCCACCTTTTCCATATTGACAATGTTGATCTTTTACTTAACAGATTGCCAGATGGCAGAAGTAACAATCAGGAAAATGCGTTGTTTAAGGGGTGGTTACATCTTCCAATTGCAGCACTGTCATAATTTGTCTTACAACACAGATACAACTCGTGCCACATAATGAACTGTAAAGGAGGCAAAACCATTTTACTTACCTTTTAAACTCTTCCCACCTCCAATCCATGGTTCATGCCTCCATGCAGCTAGTGTAAAACCCAGCAGCAGCTAAAGTCGAGCTACCTCAATGAAAATTAAAAAACTAACCTCGAGCAGGCTCTCAGTGAGCCCACAATGCTGTTATATGCCTCCTTCATCGGAACCCAAGGGTTTCAGGACCCACTCCCTTCCCCACCTTCATGAAGGTGGGAATAGAGGCAGAAACGGAGACTGCGCCAGCCGTGGCAATTTTCTTGGTTTCCCCTTCAATCGGGACCATAAAGTCATTTATGGTACAGAAGAAGGCCATTCTGCACATGAAGTGTATGCAGTCTCTCTGTGAGAAATCCAGTCAGTCCCATTCCCCGAACTATCCCCATAACTCTGCAAGTTTATTTCTATCAATTGCCCCTCCAATTTCCTTTTGAAATCACTCATCATCTTTACTTCCACCACTCTCATGGGTACAAGTGCTAGGTCATTATCATTTGCTCTGTAAAAAGTTCTTCCTCATATTCCCCTCTGCTTTCCTTGCCCAAAACCTTGTATCTGTGGCCCCTGCTCCTTGTGCCATCAGCTAATGGGAACATTTTCCCCCTGTCTACGTTGTTCAAGCTGTCATAATATTGTATAGTTCTATTCAATCTTCCCTCAATCTCCTTTGCTCCAAGGAGAACAACCCCAGCTTCTCCATCTTAGCCTTGCAGCTAAAATTCCCCATCCCTCGAACCATTCTGGTAAATCTCCTCTGCATCCTCTCAAAGACCCTCACATTCTTCCTAAAGTGTGGTGAACAGAGCTGGATGCACTACTCAGTTGTTGCTTAACTAGAGCTATATAAAGGTTCAGCATAACTTCCCTGCTTTTGTATTCAATGCCTCTATTTATGAAGCTCAATATCCCATATGCTTTACTAATCACTCCCTCAATATGTCCTGCCATCTTCACAGGTCTATGCACATGCGCCCCCAGGTCCCTCTATTCCTGTACACTGGTTAGAACTGTACCATTGAGTCTATATTACCACTTCCTATCCCTTCTGCCAAAATGCATTACCTCAAACATCTCTGCTAGCCTATCTAAGTCCTGTCGCAGTTGATAATCATCATCCTCACTGTCTGCCACTTCTCCAAGTTTGGTATCATTGGAAAGTTTTAAAATTTTACTCAGATTTCCAATATACAATTAATTTATATATAGTTAAAATAAAAGGCATGGTCCTAGCACTGACGCTTGGGGAACATTGCTGTTCTCCAGTCTGACAAATAAACATTTGCTGTTTTTTGTCCTCAACCCAAATATTATCCAAGTTGGCATGGACCCTCCCATTCCATGAGCCTTGTTAATCAGCCTTTTATGTGGTGCCTTGTCAAACACTTTCTTAAAATCTCTATAGACAACATCCACTGCATTTCCTTCATCAACTTTCCTTGTTAGTTCATCAAAAAATTCAATTAGATTAGTCAAGCACGATCTTCCCTTTACAAATCTGTGAACAGATTATGCTCTGTTTTTTTGAAATCCATCAGATGACAACGGGTTGCTATAAATTTATAATTGGAAATTAAAGTTTCCCAGCAGACTTGTCAAATGTGAATAATGAATTTGATCGAGTGTGGCATCAAGGAGCTCTAGCAAAACTGGAGTCAATGGGAATCAGAGGGAAGATGCTCCACTGGTTGGAGTCATACCTAGTACAAAGGAAGATGGTTGCAGTTCTTGGGGGCCAATTAACCCTGCACCAAGATATTGCTGCAGGAGTTCCTCAGGATAGTATCCTTGGCCCAACTATCTTCAGCTGCTTCATCAATGACCTTCCCTCCATCATAAGGCCTGAAGCGGGGATTTTCGCTGATGATTGCATAAAGTTCAGCACCATTCACAACTCCTCAGATACTGAAGCAGTCTGTGTTCATATGCAGCATGATGTGGACAATATTCAGGCATGCCTGTTAAGCAAGTGACATTCAAGTCACACAAGTGCCAGGCAATGACCATCTCCAAAGAGAGAGAATCTAGCCAACTCCCGTTGACATTCAATGGCATTACTATTGTTGAAACTCCCATTATCATAAAAGTACCATGGCTACAAGAACAGGTCAGAAGCTGGGAACTCAAAGGTGAGTAACTCAACTCCTGACTCTCCAAAGCCTGACCACCATCTACAAGGCACACAACGGGAGTGCAGTGGAATACTCTCCACTTGCCTGGATGAGTGTGACTCGAGCAACACTCAAAAAGGTCAACTCCATCCAGGGCAAAGCAGCCCGCTCATCGGCACTCTTTCCACCAACCAAAAGGTTCACTCCCCCCACCACTGGTGCACAGTGGCGGCAGTGTGTAATATATGTAAGACACAATTTAGCAACTCACCAAGGCTCCTTCAACAGCACCTTCCAAACCCGCAACCTCTACTACCTAGAAGGACAAGGGCAGCGGATGCATGGCAATACCACCACCTGCAAGTTCCCCTCCAAGCCACACACCATCCTGACTTGGAACCAAAATGCCATCCCTTCACTGTTACTACATCAAAACCCTGGAACTCCCTCCCTAACAGCACCATGGGTGTACCTACATTAGATGGACTGCAGCGGTTGAAGAAGGCAGCACACCACTGTGGAATAATGTGTTAATAGTTATGGCAATGAGATAGTGATGTAACAATGACATCAGCAGTCATGCACAAGAGACTGAGAAGGTAAGATGGAATAGTCTGTACAAGACAGAGATGTACTTACCTGGAAGCTTAGAATGTGCAATTGTGTAAATAAAGTAGCTTTTGAAGAAACATACCTGAGTTAGACATAGGTCACTCATAAGTAGAGGGAAACCTTCAAATCCAGAACAGGCCAAAAGTTACCCGAAGAGAGATCCAAATACTATTCAAAGTGGAAACCAAACCACAAATGAACCATCATCTTCTTAAGAGCAGTTAAGGATGGGCAATAACTGCTGGCCTTGCCAGCAACACCCACTTCCCATGAAAGAATAAAACAAATCCCACTTACTGTTTTTCAAAGATTCTAGATTATCAGAATAAAATTACATTATTCAGCTAATGAGCTAGGGCCCACTGTGCTGATTTATGTCTTAACCACAGTTTAAGTCTCATATCAGAAGTTCATGTTTTAAGACCACCTGCAGATTTTAAGCAGTTATCTAGTCTGACTTGAGCAGATTTAAACAATAGAGAAAAAAACATGCTGCCTCTTTAAATAGCATATGATAATTATCATACTTGACAAAGAATGAGATGATAAGAACATAAAATCATAATAGGGACTGTTATATGCATAAGAATACGAACACCAATAAGTATAAAAAGATGTAGCTTATATTTGATAATTAATGTTGTGACATCCTTTTGAATGCTCTATTATAAGCATATCAAAGTGTTCATTGAATTTACGTGCCTTTCTAGCCCACATTTCCCTATCTCTCTATTAAAAGACAAAGTCATCCCAATGGGCAAATTATTGTAAAACCTTGGAACAACTAAATTGTTGCCATAGAAACAGTATTCAAAGAGCATTCTCATCTTAAGTTTGTCAGCAATAAATGGTGGAATATGTGAGGCTGAAGTGCTTTTAAATAATTATTATATAAATATGTTTTGGAGAGTTAAAAGTGTAGAATTTATCTGTGAGCTTTGGAGACTGCCCTGTAAGCATACCAAATTACGCTTTTCCACCTTGACAAAACCCAACCATGCAACAGCAGAAGGAAGGTTGTCAACGTCATGGCATCTCCAACCTATGTAAGCAGGTGGCTTACATGCTGGAAATCACTAGAATGCTTACATTTCAGTCCAACATATCAATCGATAAGCATTGGAGGGAAAAAGAAATCAGAAAACAGTTTTGTTTCAGTATGAATGTAACACTTGTTCATCTTCAACGTCTGTGGCAAAATGACAAACCAAACTGGAAAAAAGGCCCTATGAATTTCTCAAAATCAATCACAAGAAGCACATTTAAAATTCATACTAAATAGATTTTCATTAGCAACACAGGATTTTAAGAGCTCAAATGGCTGAAGGAAAATGATGCATATTCATTTAACTAATAGTTGAGGAAATTTATTTTGATATAACTTCATAATCTCATCCAAACAAAAACTCACGAACAGGTCAGTGATTTTCCACTACTAATAAGCTTTATTTATTAACACAGTCAGAAAAAAGTTGTGCTTTGAATATAGAAGCAATGTATTTAGTCAACGAAAGACAAAGTTGTGACATGACATTGACAAAGCTTGTAGTAGCGCTTTATCATAATGGTTCATTGTGGTTGTCCTAAGCCAGATTCCTAAACCAGAGGGAAATTGGGAAGTACTTTTTTAAAACAGCTTAGGATAGAGACCATAAAGCTTAACCACTGTGGCTGTGGTTTCCTCAAACCTCAGGCAGATACAGAGTTAAATATCTAAAAAGCCATAGAGAAACTTTAATTATTCCAAACCCAAAAGAATGTACAGTTTTGAATGTACCCTGTAATTCCCATTGGTCATGCTGTGGCATATTTTATAAGACAGGGTTGTAAATAAGAGATATTTTTGTCATGCTCATACTTTTTACATATGGTTGTAATTATGATAGTCAAACTGTGGCCATGTCTGCATGTCAGAGAGAACCTGCCATGACAGAATTTCTGACCAATTTATGAAGTTAGCAGCATGGAAAAAAAATAAGAAAAAAGGTTCTGGCCTGAAATGAAGTTAATATTATGAAACACATATCTAGTTGGCATGCTGTAGCATTTCACCCTTTGGCATTCTGTTGTGAAACACAGCCTTTCCAAGTTGTTTGCTATGCATTAACACACAAAAATGCCACTGCAGTTGTAATAAATCATTGAAAGAATTAGGATTTATAGAATCCAAGTCACTTTCCTTACAGTTGTATTCCACTTGCTGTACAGCATCTGGAAGGTTTCCAAAAATAAATAAGTTATATAAAACTTTATTACTGCAAAACCACTAAATGCATTTCCTTTAACACTTACCTTTTGCCTACATTTAATGTGACAGAAATATCCTTTCTCTTTACAGGAAATTGTTTGTTTCCATTTTTGTATGTCAGCTTCTGCTGATTTACTCAATTTAACAATTTAAGAGGAAAAGAAGTTACGTTGTTAAAAAGAATTGATTGAGGTTCTGATTCCTCCATTTAATGATATCATGCATATATTGACAATCTAAATCATAGAACTTCTTAAGTTGCTCTTCTCCCACCTTTCCCCGTGGAATCCATATTTTACCATGGAATCCATATTTTATTCAACATTTTAAGAGTAATGGTAAACCAAGTGGGAGGTACAGGAACCATCAATGCTCATCCCATCTTCTCACAGCACGATATAGGGGCCTAGTCTTGATTTTAAAATGTTCATTCTCAGGTACTGAGAATAGCTTACTGTTGAAGATTTAAACAATGGAACATTTTGATATGGAATTGCATAGTTAATTTTAAAAATTCAATGTTATGTTCAACAGAGTTGACTCTTGAAATTTCGGTGAGATTCAGAATTGGGTTCAAGTGTTCCAGCTAAAAATAGCTTTGTTCAATAGGTGATGGGCAAATGTAATTAATTATAATCATTCCATTTGAAAAAGAAAATGATGAAATTCACTTGTAAAATAAAAACAAACAAATTACTTTCCTAATGTACACTGCCCTGGAACTGTATTCCATGCATACATAATAACCATTAATACTATCAACTGTATTAAAATGCACCATAGCCTCCAAAAGCACATAAGTAGGTAAAATTACACTACATTTCCTAAAACAGTGACAGCACAAGGAGACATGAATAATAGATGATTTTGGTCCTGTTTTATAACAATATAGCCACACTGATTTTTTTGTTGTTGGTTAAATATAGGAAATAATAGGGTATTCTGCACTTTGAACAGAACAAAAGGGCTGTGCAAAAAAGAAAGCAAACAGTAAAGACTCTTGTGAGACTTTGATGGTCAGTAGAAGATACTAGCAGACTTGGTAAATGAGTACTTTCTATCCATTTACAAAATAAAGAAACTAAAAGTAAGTCAAGGCAGGCCTTAATTAATTTAATATAAGTTTTTTTAAGTAATGAAAAGAATAACAATACTTAAGAAAGAAAAATCTCCTGGATCTGCCAGTTTCAAATCCAGGTTATTGAAAGAAATAGGTGATGAAATATTAGTTGTATTAGTTCTCACTGCCTAAAGTTCTCTATATTCATGAATTGTGCCTTCAGATTGGAAAAATTCAAATTATTATCCGTACTTCAGAAAGAGAGGGAGAATGCAGACCTGCTGATGTAACATCAATTATGGGCAACCTATCATAAGAGACAGATTAAAGTCTCTTCCTAAGGTCCCAGCATCACAGATGCCAATCTTCAGCTGATCCAATTCACTCCATGTGATGTTAAGGAACAGCTGAAGGCACTGGATGCTGCAAAGGCTATAGTCTCTGACAACATTCCAGCAATAGTAGTGAAGATCTGTGCTCCAGAACTAGCCACGCTCCTAGCCAAACTGTTCCAGCACAGGGACAACACTGGCATCTACCCAGAAATTTGGAAAATTGCCCAGGTATGTCTTGTCCACGAAAATGCAGGACAAATCCAACCCAGCCAATTACCACCTGATCAGCCTACTCTCGATCATCAGCAAAGGCATGGAAGATGTCATTGACAGTGTTATCAAGTGACATTTACTCAGATATAACCTGCTCACTGATGTTCAGTTTGGGTTCTGCTAGGGCCACTCAGCTCCTGACCTCACTATAGCCTTGGTCCAAACATGGACAAAACAGCTGAAATCAAGAGTGAAGTGAGGGTGATGCTCTTGATATCAATGCAGCATTTGACTGAGTGTGGCAACAAGGAGCCCTAGCAAAACTGGAGTCAATGGGAATCAGGGGTAAAATTCTCTGCTGGTTGAAGTCATACCTAGCACAACGGAAGGTGGTTGAGATTGTTGGAGGTCAATCATCCCAGTCCCAGAACATCACTGCAGGAGTCCCTCAGGGTAGTGTCCTCGGCCCAACCATTTTTAACTGCTTCACCAATGACCTTCCTTCCATCATAAGGTCAGAAGTGGGGATGTTGGCTGATGATTGCACAATTCATAAGTCCTCAGAAACTGAACTAGCCCATGTTCATATGCAGCAAGACCTGGACAACATTCCAGTTTGGGCTGATAAGTGGCAACTAGCATTCACGCCACATAAGTGCTAGGCAATGACCATCTCCAACAAGAGAGAATCTAACCATCACCCTTGAATTCAATGGCATTACCACCGCTGAATCTCCCACTCTTAACATCCTGGTGGTCACCATTGACCAGAAATTTAACAGGTCCAACCATATGAATAAAGTGGCTGCAAGAGCAAGTCAGAGTCTGGAAATTCTTTGGCAAATAACTCACCTAATGACTTCCCAAAGCCTGTCCACCATCTACAAGGCACAATTCAGGAGTGTGATGGAATACTCTCCACTTGCCTGGATGAGTGCCGCTCCAACAATACTCATGAAGTGCAACACCATCCAGGACAAAGCAGCTCACTTGATTGGCAGCCCACCCTTAAACATTCACGTCTTCCACCACAGTGGCAGCAATGTGTGTACCATCTACAAGATGCACTGCAGCAACTCACCAAGGCACCTTCAACAGCACCTCATAAATCTACAACTTCTTCCACCTAAAAGGATAAAGGCAGCAGATGCATGGGAACACCACCACCTGCAAATTCCCCTCCAAGTCACACAACATCCTGACTTGGAACTATATCGCTGTTCCTTAACTGTCGCTGGGTCAAAATTCTGGAACTCCATTCCTAACAGCACTGTGGGTGAAGCTACACCACAAGGACTGCAGCGTTTCAAGAAGGCAGCTCACCAGCACCTTCTGAACAGCAATTAGCAATGGGCAATAAATGCTGGCTTAGCCAGTGACACCCACATCCTGTGAAAGAATAAATTCTTTAAAAAGCACTTGGCAAATATCAGCTGATCAAAGGAAGTCAACATGATTTTGCAAAGAATAGGTCATGTCTGACTAATCTAGTTGAATTTTTTTAGGACACTAGCAGAATGGACTGGGGAGTGTCTAATTTATTGTTCATATGGACTTCCAGAAGACACTTGATAAGGATCTGCACAAGATATTATTAACAAATGTGAGTGTGTGTGGAATTGGGTGTAACCTTGAGCCATGGGTTGTTAATTGATTTGAAGGCAGAAGGCAGAGAGTGTAGATAAAGAGTTTGTTCTCTTATAGGCAATTTGAGACAAGTGAATTTAAGACCCATTGAAGCAAAAAATGCTGGGAATACTCGTCAGGTCAGGCAGTATCTATGAGGGAAAGCAGAGCTAAGAGGCGGAATCTAGTGAAGCTCCCAGGAGTGGGAGCTTCACTAGCACTTAATTGGATGGGAGGTGAAATATCAGCTTTCCAACTGTGGGATGAAAATTGTGAAGTAAGTTAGCAGTGGATTAAAGGAGGACTGTGATTCCCAATGGCAAGCAGCGGGAATTTATTTTTAATGCATTAGCATGTCATGCATACTCGTTAAAACACAGCAAAAGATTAAATTGTACCTTTATGATTAAGTCAACAGCAAATGAGAAACACTTGCCTCCGGATTCACAATTGGTTGAAGGTGGTGTGCAGCAGACAAAGTAGTCTTCTTGGTGAATTTGGAGTGATATAGGAGTTGCTTTTCTTCTATGGGGAATTTTGTTGGACCTGGGGAGAGGAGGCTGAGCTGTTGCATTGTGCTTGTGTGGCAATTGACCAGGGAAGTTGGGGTATGGCTGTCTGTGGAAGGGAGGTTGTTTCATGGTTGCTCAAAGAAGGGTAGTTGGGGACAGAGAGAAGGAACTGTATGGGCAGAATTTTCTGCTTGCTGGGCGGGCGGGCCCGACCCAATCTCTGGCGGCGAGGAGAAGTGGGCCCCGCCAACATATTAAGTGGGCGGGCCACAACTTGACGTCCGGCGGGCAGCGCTATGCGCTTCCTGTGCAGGCGGGGGGAGCGGTTTCCCAAAAGCGAGAGTGCGCTCTTTCATGCATGTGCACGAAAGAGCGCACATCTCCCTGAGGCTAAGTGCTGCCTCAGGGAGATTGCTTACACTTTCAAAAAGATTAAAAAGATTAAAAATAGAAAAAAAATCCCTAACATGTCCCCCTCATGTGACAATGTCACATGAGATGGGACATGTTCATGAATTACAGTAAAACTTTATTAAACTTTTTAGAACCCTGCATGAAACCTCATCCTGCCGCTGAATGAGGTTTCATGTTTGCTCTATTTGCCACCGGGGCTCCTGGCCTGTCCGCCAACCTTAAGATTGGAGGGGCAGGTCCTTTAATTTTTTTAATGATCCTGTCAATGGCCTCAATTGGCCATTGACAGGTCGGCGGACGCACAGCTGATTTTGCTGTGCCCCCGCCTTCCTGAAAATCTAAATGGAGCGGTATGACGTCGGGAGTTCTGCCCGACCTCACCCCGCGTCATTTTATGTGTCAGCGAGTGAGCCCCACCCCCTGCTCGCCAACGGCAAAATTCTGCCCTATGATACAAGGAAACTCACTCTCTGCTGAAGGCAGCACAAACATCATAGAGGGGAGAGCAAGGGTGATTAAGGACGGGTCAATGGTGAGAAAGTCGAGGGTGATTGAGGGAGGGTGAGGCATGCAGTTGGCAAGTCAAGGGTGCTGGCGGATAACTCGATAGTGACAGGGGGCAGATCTAGGTTGGCAGACAGTTGATCAAGAATGAAGGTGGATGGCTCAAGTGTCACCAAAGTCAGGGCTAGGGTGATGGAGGGAGAGTCAGGGAACTGAAGGAAACGTTAAAGATGATTCAGGTAGGGTGATGGCTTGCAACTCCAGGGACCCAGGTATGGCAGTAGGGTTGGGGTGGCAGCAGTTCAAGAGCAAAATCCTCCTCTGACACAGTTGGAATGATGGGAGTGAAAGCCTATCCGGGTGCTGTTTAAATATGGTGCACAGATCTTTGACCACCTTGAGATCACGACAGGGTTGGCAACTTGTACACAATTCTGCCACTTAATTGGCCATGCTCAAAATTGTGCATAGCCAATTGGCTGGTCACTGCATGACAGCACGCAGCCTCTGAGCAGAAGTTCTCCTCACTTTCGCTCCCACTTCAGGACACTCACCGCTGCAACAAGGTTCCATTCAACATTTCAGGTTGAGATGCCCTTTCATCAATCTGTTCTCTCCATAGATGCCGCCTGACCTGCTGAGTATATCCAGCCTTTTTGTTTTTATTTCCAATTTCAGGCATCAGCAATATTTTGCTTTTGTACAGTACCTTTGCTTTGTCCTGGAGCCTCAGCTTTTAATCGTGTACATATTAAAGACTTGGATGTAAAAATAGAAAGTTGCATTTCAAAGTTTGCAGATGCAGTTAGGAGGCATGGCAGTGAGTGGATGGGAGGAGGAAGTTACAAAGGGACAGTGAGTAAGCAAAACTGTGGCAGGGGAGTTCAATAAGTGTGACTACATCCACAATGAATCTCAGAAAAAAATCAGAATTGAGAGACTAGGGATCGTGGAGAAGATAAAAGATTTAGATGTCCATGTACACAAATCACTAACAGCTAATGCACAAGTACAGGTAGTAATTGAAAAGAGCAATAGAATTTTGCCCTTTCTCTCAAGTGGGTAAGAATTTATGAGTTAGGAAATTATACTTCACTTGTACAGAGGTTTGGCTAGATCCCTTCTGGAGTACTGGGTTCATTTTTGGACACCAAACCATCTTACCTGGTTTTGGTAAGGTGCAGATTCACCAAAATGATACCAGAGTGAAAAGGGTAGGGTGCATAATCTTGGCTTGCATTCCCTTGAGTATGGAGGGGTGATCTAACTGAGGTGTCTACAACAATTGAGGGATCAGAGAGGGTAAATGCAGAGAAATTATTTCCCCTGGTGAAAGAATCCAAAACAAGACAACATAATCGTAAAATTAGAGATGGGCTTTTTAGAAGTGAAATGAGAAAACACCTTTTCACATTAAGGAAAGTGGAAATATGGAACTCTCTCCCCCAAATATTATGAATGCTGGGTGAATGGAAATTTTCCGCACTTAGATCAATAGATTTTGTTGAGTCCTTAACCAAGAGATATGGAACAAAGACAGTTAAATGCATAGATCAGCCATGATCTAACTATGGTGAAAAGGCACAGTCCAGTTCCTATACTTCCACATACATTTTCTTATAAGCCAGTTGAAAAAGGACAATCAAAGAAGCAAATAGCGTCGCTACAGTATAACTTTAACATTGGAGGTGCTTTGCACCTTGCTTCAAAATCCTTCTATTATAGTCAAATGTAAAACAAAAATTCATGCTAAGTATTGTTGTATGATATGAGCTCTGAATTCCAGATTCTACGGGGGCTTTTGGTTGTCAGTTTCTTCACATAACAGTTACATACCTACTTTTTGATAAAAGGAACTAAAAGTTAGACTGGAGAAAATTGAAATTGGTCAGCCACAATTCTACCATTTCATGGTAAACATTTCATGCCTACCTACTGTAATAATTGGATGATCACAGAAAGGAGTTGCAGCAAATTTAAGGCAGAGCTGATAGAATGCTTTTCCTTCTCTCTTGACGTGGCCATTTGATTCTAACTTTGAAATGCTTGAAGCAGTTGTCACTGTAAATACTGTACCTATATTTCACAAACCATCTTAAAAGAGTATTTACAGAGCTCATATTAATCATTCAAGGACCCAGGCATACCACTCACTTAGGTAAACATTTCAGTCCTTCACCTAGAAAATGTCACACATGTCTGCAATTCTTTTATGACAGGTACTTTGTCAAATTATCTAAAGGAGGACAGTGGTACTTTGTTTCTTCCTCATAAACATAACCAAGTTCAACATTTGCAACCCCGCACACCCCCACCCCCCTAACCCAACTCTACCCCACTTCAAGTTTGCATCTTTTTTTGCGGTGACATTTTTCAGTCTGTTGTTTAATTCAATTTGCTCAGCTTTTTCTCAATTATCATAAAGAAAGTTTTTGCTTTTTTCCTTGAGAAACTCTTACAAATTAGCAATTAATGTACAACCATAATATTTAAAAATAACATATATTTGGCCTTTGTTCGGCTCACTGGTTACCAGTATTATTATTTGCTAATTGCCAATGTACCCAGTTGTTTAAAATAATATTGGACAATTTAGTAATGGTTAAACATTAAATCTGAAGTCTGTGAATGCTATCGTGTTAGCTTAACTCTGGGACTGACTACATGGAGAGGTGAATATTTTTGGAAAAAGGACAGTATAAATCCAATCTTAAAACACCGGCCTGCAATTTTTACAGCATAAACCAGCAGTACAACATTTAGCTGCTTGCATTTGTTATATTTTTAGAAAGCAAGATCATGTAGCTTGTTTACACAAAACAATCTCTTCTGGGGAGAGAAAATTCAATGAATAGCTAAACTGCTGATTATCCACAATGTAAAGGCTTAGCACTATCTAAATTCCCAATATAAAATTTCTCTCGTAGACATGTCCACACTCATTCAGTATACAATTGTAAAGTACTATTGCTTAGGAAAGTTACATTTAAACCTCATTGGTATAATCCTTCCCTCCATTTTTATCTAACCTTCCTCCTACAATCTTGGGGTCACCCAATCACAAAATCCTGATTTATTTTAATTATTTTCTAATCTCTTCGACCTTAGTTATGTTCCACATCGAGAGCCTTGATCATACAACTTGGTTCCTCAGTTTAAAAACACAGAGCCCCAACAAAGCAGACCATTGCAATTCATAATCAAAAAAACACTGTGCCAAATGGAATGCTTAAGATTCTAGTTTGGACAATCATTCACTCAAAGACAAGTTTGTCACTTTGGCCATGAAGTCAGGGAATAGTTGCTAGATGTTTCCTCACAGGGAGAGGAGAACTTTCTCTTTGCATGATTTTAGAATATAATCATCTATTTTCTTTCAAAGAGGCTTTAAGGGCTGTTTTTGCTCAAGTCCAGTATGAGATAGGAAGACCCAGGAGGAAGAGAAAATTGTAAAAAATGGTAAACAAAAGTATTCTCAGATTGTGATTATGACTTGTTCTTTATAGATGATAAAATTATTTTGAGATGATAAGTTATTATCAATTACAACACTAGTACAAAATAGGATCAACTGGCAGGATCCAGTACATATACTCCAATAACATATGGGGCAGAATTTTTGGCTCAGCATGCAGACGCGTGCCCAACCCGCTCAAGCGCAAAATAGCGCGTGATGATGTCAGGCAAGCATCCCAATGTCATCCTGCATTCAACAATATTTTGGTCGGCGCACGCACGAAAGTCCGAAGCGTGCCCACCGACAATTAAGAGGGCAATTAAGCCTATGAAAGTTCCAATTGTCCCCGATTTTTTGCAGTCCATCCAACCTTACGATTGGCGGACGGGCGAATCTGCCAGGCGGACTTTGGATTTTCGATGAAACCTCATCCAAGGGCAGGATGGGGTTTCCATTATTAAATTAAAAAAGATAAAAATGTATGGACAGAACTTGCATCATTTATATGTCCAGGTGACTGAGTTTGATGCGTGGACATTTTTTTCCAGATTTTAAAATCTTTCTTTATTGCTTTTAAATTCTTCAGCTCCCTGAGGTAGCTCTCTGCCTTCAGGAAGCTTTCATTCCGCGCTGCCCCACATCCACGCTTACGTCAGCACCCGCCACCACCCTGGCAGCGCTGAGCCTTCCATTGGCCAGCCAGCATGAAATCATGGTCGGGGGCCAATCGCAGTCGACGGTCCATTCTCCAGCCGATCCCAGACTTGCCGATCACGCCTGCATGCCAAACTGAAAATTCTGCCCACAGTGATTGGTTAGCACATATTTCAGCTACATGTCGAATTTTCAATCACCACTGAGAATGGGATTCCCCAGCTACTTCAGCTGATTTGGCTTGTCAAGAATTTAAGCCTTTATTCAAGCTTCTTCATGTTTGGGCAAGAGTGGAGGTTGGAGTTAAAAAGCATTTTGAATGCTACAGTTCAAATACACTTCAGTCTAGCTGTACTCATATTCCGTCACATAGCCAAGCGTTTTTAATTGTAAAGCTGCCAATAGGTTAGCCTGTCCCTTCTAGATATTGTCTAAAACTGAATGTTCTTGAATACAATAGGTTTATAAACCACTCATTAACATTTTCAGATAAGTTTCCAACTTCCAGCTGGACATTTGCGGGGTCACAATGCTGAGGAACCTTTACCCAGCATGCAGTACACAGATTCAAAAATAACAAATTAGCTAAATCCAGGAGTTTACAATGCAATCAGGATTAGAGTAGGTGATTTGAGAGAAGCAGGATTTATGTTTTTTTTAAATATTTAGAATGTAAATCTTGGATAAATTTAGAGTATTTTTCCATTGTTTGTGAGAATTGAATAAGATTGTGGTCCAAGGTACATTTGAACTATGATCTAGAAAAGGTTCATGTTGGTCAATTTGTCATGCCCTAAACTTTTATATTTCTTCTCTTACTACCAAATTTGAGATCCAAGCATCAGACTAGGGGTCAATAAACAGAAATGGCAAGCAGGAACCCAGATGACTTTTCCCCTCCCTAGTCCATTAGGCTCATTGTAGTACCTTCACAATCTCTGGTAGCGTTAGGTAACCTCAGAGGTCAGATAAAAGGTCTTCTTACACTTCATGGTTCATACCACGCCAGCGTGTTCTACACTTTGTGAGCAGAACCGCCCAGCCTTGAGTTGGTGAAGATGTTTCCTGTTAGCTAGCCAATCTTCTATCCATGCCAAGATTCCTGATTGTGAATAACTTATTGGCCAGAAATTTTCACTCTGCAGGTGGGTTTGTGCCCGACCCACTTGAGCTTGAAATGACGTGCGTTGACGTTGGTCAAACGTGTCGATGTCAACGCGTAGTCACACGGTAGTTCGATAGGTGGGCACACGCTGGAGTCAGCAGTGTAACCCACTGACAATTAAAAGGCCTGTTAAGGCCATTAAATAATCAATTATAGCGGCCTTTGCAGTTTTTTGGAAACCTCATCCAGGGGCGGGATAGGGTTTCCAAAAGCAAATAAGAAATAAATAAAAGTTTTACAATTTAATTAATAGCATGTCCCTGCTCATGTGACAAAGTCACATGAGGGGACATGTTTTATTACATTTTTATTTTCTTTATTTTTTTTATATCTCTTCATCTCCCTGAGGCAGCTGTGCCTCAGGGAGATTATGTAGCACTCACTTGCGCGCATGCACAAGGATTGCACTCAGCCCACTCACCCTCCTCCTCCCACCCACACAGGCAGCGCTCAGCGCTGCCGCTCGCGTTTCACGTTGGGCAGCATTGATTAGCCCGCAAGCGTGAAATCGCGATGAAGTGCCAATCGCAGGCGGCGGTCGGCTTCCTGCCCATCCCCACCAAGCCCGCCCATCAAGGCAAAAATCTGCCGTCATCTTTCCGGTATCTGTTGTTCTTGTATTGGAACATAGCTTGCAACATGCCTATGACTTGTAGTTTAATCCCTCCTAGGCCATAAAACTGGGTTTCAGTTGTCCTCAGCAACTGGTTTACTAGCCATGGTTTTTTGTCAGACAAGACTGTTATACTTGCTCCTGTATCCAATTTGAAATTAATAATCTGTCTATTGTCACAAATATCTACATTCCAGAACGTGTATCTTGGATTTTTGATCTCAGCTAGGAGCTCTGTTGTTCCTCCCCTTGCTGAGATTTCTCTATTTCATTAATGGCCTTTTGTGTGAAGATTCTCTCATTATCCTCTGTTTATCTACAGGTTTTAGTTCTGTACATCTTTACAAAGTGTCCAAGCCTTTTACAATGAAAGCATTCTGCAGAGATTGCAGGACACTGTTCACGCCTGTGGGGTTTTTGGGCCACAGTACTGGCATGGTTTAATGGCATCTTGAGCTTTTGTTCCACCAGGTGTCTTTTTCTTTGGAATGTCTTCGGCATTCTTTTGTTTAATAAGTTGTACCATCATTGGGGGGTTTCTGAACCACTGTTTGTCTTCTCCTCTGAGTATGGCTCTATTTTGTTTTTGGACTTCTATTTGTCTCACCACCTGTGTCGCCTTCTCCAAAGTTAAGTCATCTTTGAATTTCTGTAGATCAGATAAAGTGTCATTGATAACCCAGACTATGGTGTAGTCTAGTATCAGCTCAGTTTTAAGATCACCATATTCGCAACCTTCAGCTAATCGATACAGATCATTAATAAAGGCATCTACCGGTTCACCTGGCTTCTGGACCCTTTTGGTTAACTAGGCTCTTTCTAATATCTTGTTACTCCATAAATTAAAATAATTACCAAAGGCTTTTAAGACTTCTTTGAATTTGTCTGATGTTTCATCAATGCCTAATCTTGCTATAACATCATCAATAATTGCTCCAATAGAGTACAATAATGCATTGGCTTGTTCAGCCTCAGATTTATTGTCCAATCTGAATGCAATTCTGAATCTTAAAAATCCCTTCCTTCATAGTGTCCAATTCTGTGTCTGATTTGGCCCTTCCATATGCCCAAATCTGTCTAGTAAGGTGAATTTGGACTCTATAGCTGTTTTAAGCTTTCAGGGGGTCTGCCTGGAATTTTTAAACTTCTGCTACAGTAATGGAGTTGTCATGCACTAATCGGCCTTTCACTGTGCGGTTGCTGACCCTTTTTGCTCCTAAACTTCGCAGAATTTTTCAACTAGTCACTGGAAGTCGCTATTAAGCTCTGTTCACTGCTTTCCTCCTGCTAGGGAATTGTGTTCAAGCAGCCGATTTTTTTTCAATTGCTGCCTCGTGGTCACAATGTGTAATGGTGCTGACCTTGGACCCGGACTGTGAGGCGTATCAAAACTTGTGCTCGCTAAAAATGGAATTTTCTCAGTGCTATCTGCTTACTGCACCTTTAAATTGAAGATTTTCAAGGTTTGCTCACCCTTCCTTGATGGTCGCTAGGCTCTTTGACTCTGCTGCTGGATCAGGATACAAACACCAAGTTCTCTGGTGTGGCCCTTAGTAGGCTGAACAGTTGATTTTTGTCTGTCTCTCTCTTTCTCTGCCTTCACATCCTCTATGGAGCTCTTTTGGAAATTTTCAACTGTCTAACCGAAGACTTCAGTTTTGGTTCCTTTTATCAGGACAGATTTGCAAATTTTTAAAAAATTGATTTTTGGAAATTTCGGGGTCCTTCACAGCTGCCACCATGTTGTATGTTGGTTGTGACTAGCTGAGGAACGGTTGCAAAGACATAAATATGTCTGAACAATAACTGGTTTATTAGATGAACATGGCTATATACAGATATACAAGACTACAGATGTTACTCATTCTAAGCCATAAGCTTTCTTCTTCTTGACTCTTAATTATATGTCTGTCCCTTACATCATCATGTGGGCAGTACTGCTTCTCCAATTCAACACATTAACTCTTTCAGCCCGGAACACCCTAATGCTACAACAGGTATGCTAATACCTAAGGAAACTGTGAGATTCATGGTACTTCAACCACTGGGGGGAGGAGTTCAACCATGCAATAACTTCTCTGAATTCATCCTTCAGCTAGTCTATGTAAGCTAATTCTCACATTAGGACCAAGCATTCAATCACAACATAGTAACATTTCGACTACAGATTATAGACTGATAGATTATAGCTATCAGTCATTCAAGCACAGAAACCCATCACCATGCTTATGATGCTCCAAACTATATGGGAAATCCTCACAGGTATAGTTTATGTCTGTTAAATATGGGGCTGAATTTCCAATTACCGCTGGGTATGAGGTCTGGTGGGGGTGTGCACTGAAAATCGCAGTGCACGCTTGGACAGCATGTCAGTCTTCCGGGACACTTTGGAATTGTTAAAGGGAGGGCAGGGGTGCAGAGGGGGGCACAGTCGGCAACCCACACACCTCCAGTTGAGGTTAAGCTCTTTAAAGAGCCTGTTAACAGGCCGGAGAGTGACAGAATCAAGTTTTCAATGTTAATGATGGGAAGAGCGAATGGTCTGGGACACATCAGTACACAGCTTTCAGGAGAGCAGTAGGAAGCTATTATTCACTGTGGTTGCTGACAAAGAACAAGGAATAGTCAAACTGAAGAGCTCATGCAGTGCCACAAAGTTGCCATCGCTTGAGCAGAGTGGTTTGAGTACCTGAGGGGTGAGTGTATGGGCACTTAAGCGGACTGTGAGTCTGCTGGCCCTTTGCTTTCCTGGTTGCTCCATTCCTCCAGGCAATAGCAAGCCCAGTAATAGCTGCAGTTTGCTTTTTAGAACTGGCCTCTGTAAAAAGGTCCCACCTCCAGGCCTCTTCCAGCGCCACTAATTGGGTGCCAAATTCACTTCTGGGCCAGTTAACACCTTTGCCTTTGAAAACCACGTCATGTCACTAACGCTGAAAATCCAGCCCTTGGATTCTGCATATTGGCTATGTTGAGACTCATCCTACCTATCCAAAGGACTTATAGGGTTCTCCAAGTTTATGCTGTTGCAGGTTAACTTGTTAAAACTACACAAAGTTTCCTTCAGGTTATCCAGTTAAGACCACCCTCCCTGCTGGGACCTCAGCTTTCAGGGATACTGTGGGACAAGCGGGAAGAATCCACAATGTCAGGTCAACCTTTCCAGTCTTATCAATTAACCAGTATCATTGGTCAATCAGCAACAGTGCACTGGAGTACTGCAGAGCTGCCTAGATTAGGCATTGGATTATCCTGTCTGTTACAGAGGCTAGACTTAATTCCAATCTTCCATCAACATGCATACCTCACATGATAGATACTCACTGATCACTAGACAACTAACAAGGTTGAACCCTTGCTACGTGACCAGGTACCATGAGCTCTTAAATTATGACATGTGGTTATCTTTCAACATACATGTGTATCAAGTATTATGCTGTTTATAGGGATTTTCTACCTATGGCCTGCGAGCTGAAAGCAACAGGACATTCCTAAAAGTTGAGGCACTAAGTTATCTAGGAAAACAGCTTAATTGATTGACAGTTGCCTGCCTATTGCATTATACTATACTATGCACAATTGAATAATTGGTGTAACAGCTCTGCTTTATCTCCCCTCCCAAGAATGTCCTTTGGAATTCTAAGGGATAATTTACATGTTTTTTTTCACTAACTTCATTACCTCCACTTCTTGGAATCAGCTGCTTCACCCCAAGACATGGTAAATTTGCTGGAAATATTTTTACTGAGCAGAGCTCAGCAGCATTGAGTATCAAAGAAGCCAGTGTCATTCTCAACTCACGGGAAGCTTTCTAATTTGTCCACAACTCTGTCAACATCAAATGAAAGCAAACGCTTCAGTCAAACTATATCAAACAGCCACAAATGCTCCCAGGGGATGTCTACACTCCACTGGGTTGGGAAGTATGATCAGTGACCCCTATGTTAGCAATCCCCACACTGAATTGAAGGAAATAGTGACACTGCTAACAATGAAAAGGTCAAGTGGCTGGCGGCCACTCAGTGACCCAGGCTGCAGAGGTCAAGGGCTTCAGGTAACTTCAGGCTTAGGGCTGAATGTGGGCATGATCGATCTGTTTTAACAAATCAGCTCTGGTCAATTAAGCTCCACACAGCACACTGCTTCTCTGCAGGGGTCCTGACTTTAAGGCAAGGAGTTAGACAGCAGGCCTCGTAAATACAGCTCCAAATGTGCTGCAGTAAATTAAAGCTGATGTTTCTGGGGCACAGCGATGTCACAGCCTAACTAGTTCAACATAGTGACATAAACAGGCATCAGTCATTTCCAGTGGCTAACTAGTTGCAGCTTTCCTGTAGCATGAAAGAAGTGTGAAACATCACATTTGATCAGTATTATTTTTCCCCAATCATAACACATTTTGCCATAATCCTCAAGGGAGGAAGGTATTATATGGGAAAAAATAGTTCTACAAATGCAATGCTAGATCCAACTACCCCTTGAGATCGGCAGGAGTGACAGATGTGATAGCCAGCCAATCATGCAATTCACTGAACCATGCACTGTGTGGGAAATAGAGTCCAGGTGCAGGTGGGTGGAAGTGCACAGGTGTAATCTGCTGAGCGGAATCACATTTAAAGTGCTGATGCTGGCACAGTAGCAGGAGCACTCCCCCCCTGGGATTCAAACTATTCAATGGAAATAACAATTTTTATATTCACAGTGCAAAGGTAATGTATCCACCAATTCACCATCAGCACCCACAGTTAAGGGATGTGCTCATCTTACTCTTCCTGCCATGCCCATTGGAAACAACTGTACATTGATAAACACAACGCACTATAATTAAAACTTTATTTAACTAGATAGAAGGTCACGTGGACAAAAAAAATAATCGTTTATACTCTTCAATACTGCTGTCATCTACGTCATGGTGCTTTTATTAAATTGCAAAACTATTGAGACAAGGACGCTTTCAACATAGCCTGACTGCATTTCAACCAGAATACAAGCCCACATACTGCTAAGAAATCACTGTACCGATACAAGTACCTAAAAAGGATAAACAAATAGCTTTTTCGAACCACTCCCTGATGCTTTTCTGTTCCGTTGACTATATTTTACATAGAACTCTATTCAATGGTTAATGTTAAACCTGTGGTTCAATTTCAGCCTTCATCAAGTTCTAGAGTGAAAATAGCTGGGAAGCATTTGAAGAAGTTAACTCTAGTTCAAAAAGCCTTCTAAAAGCCTCACATTAAAGAAAAAAAAACAATGGTCAATTTCAATATCTGGATTAATGTCAGACCACTCTAATAATTACCTTACTTTCATTGTCTGAAATTATTAACAAACCAGCTTAAATGAGGCAGGAGAACTATTCTAAAATGACTAGTTGGGAGCAAAGGGGCTGGATGGACCTGTGAGGGGCTGACTGAAGCAGCACCCTTCAGTAAAGCCTGAGGCTCGAGGCCCAGACATGAGCTAATTACAAGCAGAAGAGAGCATGATGGGATCGCTCTCAAATCAAGAGCTTGAAAAAAAAGTCAAAGTGTGATGCCACATGAAAGCAGGTAAGTGATTGGTTGGCGAGTATTTCTATTTTGCCTTTTTTTGCCCATCTCTAAACCAGTGCATTGATTTAAACTAAGAGCCAGTAAATTAGAAATTTCAAATGGGGTAAGAAAAACAGTGGGCAGAATGTTATGGTCCCCCACCTGCATGTTTGCAGGCAATGGAGCCTGTAAAACTCTGTGTGTCCTTCCTGCTGCCTACCCACCTACCTACATAAGAACATAAGAAACAGGAATAAGAGAAGACCATACAGCCTGTTAAGCCACTCAGTATGCTCATGGCTGATCTTAGGCTTCAACTCCACTTTCCTGCACACTCCTCATATTCCTTGATTCCCTGAGAGACCAAAAATCTGTCTATCTCAGCCTTAAATATATTCAATGATGGCGCATCCACAACCCTCTGGGGTAGAGAATTCCAAAGATTCCAAATCTTTTGAATGAAGAAATTTCTCCTCATCTCAATCCTAAATGATCAGAAGATAGATTAAAAGATAAAATGGTAGATAAGAAGTGGAAGACATTTAAGGAGATATGTTATAATTCTTAACAAAGATATATTCAATTGAGAAAGAAAGATTCTATGAGAAGGATGAACTATTGTGGCTAACTAAGGAAGTTAAGGATGTATAAAATTGAAAGAAAAGGCACACAATGTTGCTAAGATTAGTGGTAGACCAGCATATTGGGAACAGCATATTTTAGAAACCAGTAAAGGTTTACTAAAAAAAAAGAGGTGGAAAATAGATTATGAGAGTAAACTAGCAAGAAATATGTAAAGAACAAAAAAATACAAGTACCCTGTAGATAAAAAAGAGAATAGCTAAAGTAAATATTGATCTCGTAGAGGATGAGACTGGGAATTAATAATGGGAAACAAAGAAATGGCAAAAACTTTGAACAAATGTCTTTCTCCAAAGTAGAAAACACTAAAAGCATCCCCATAATAGTGGAAAATCAGCAGACAAAAGGAAGGGAGGAGCTTAAAACAATCATTATCACCAGAAAAAAATACTGAGAAAATTAATGGGACTAAAGAATAGCAAATCTCCTGGGGCAGAAATTTTTCCTCATCGGGCGGGCGCACGTCCGACCTGAATGGGAGAAAAGTAGTGCGCGATGGCGTTGGCCGAGCATCCCGATGTCATTGTGCACTCGTGCGATATTTCAGTCGGCAGGCACACGTGGGAATTTGCAGCACACTTGCCAGCAATTAAGGGGGCTGTTAAGACCATTAATTAATTAATTGAATTGAATTTTTCCCTACCCGTCCAATCTTACAGTTGACGGGCGGGCGAGCGAATAGGCCAAGCACTCTTTGCATTTTTTGCCAGGGTCACATGAGGGGTCATGTTTCCCTTAATTTTCAATTGTTTATTTCTAATGTTAAAAATTTTCAGGCAGATCTGAGGCAGCTCTATGCCTTCAGGGAGCTTTCACTGAGTGCACCTGCGAGCATGCACTGACTTCTGCGCTCGCCCTCCTCCCACCCCCCGCCATCACCCAGGCAGTGCTGAGTGTTTCAGCGTGCGATTCATGCTGGCTGGCTGCTAATTGGCCAGCCAGCGTGAAATTGCAGTCGGGGCACGATCGCAGGTGGCAGTCGGTTTTGCGCCCGCTCCTGGGCCTGCCCACTGCGCCGAGGCAAAAATCCTGGCCCTGGACTTTATGGCCTGCATCCTAGGGTCTTAAAAAGAAGTGGCTGCAGAGATAGTGGATGCATTAGATATAATCTTCTAAAATTCCCTAGAATCTGCAGATTAGCAAACTGCAAATATAACATCCCTATTCAAGAAAGAAGGGATATGCTGGGCATGACATTTCAGTCGGTGTGCGGGGGCATGCCCGACACGCCAACGCGTAAAATGACACTCGATGACATCAGGCGTGCATCTCGTCATCATCGTGCAGTCCTGCAATATTTCGTTTGGGGGGGCGGGTGCCGGAGTCAGCTGCATGCCCGCCGATACGTAAACGGCCAATTAAGGCCATTAAGAAAGTAATTGATGTAATTGTTAACGCTGCCTGTCCAACCTTAAGTTTGGCGGGCAGGCGAAAAGGCCAAGCAGCCTTCGTGTTTTTTAGGAAACTTCATCCACAAGCAGGATGAGGTTTCCTAAAGCTTTCATTAAATAAATAAAAATATTTTCCTAAATATAAAAGCATGTCCCATCTCATGTGACACAGTCACATGAGGGGACATGTTTAATTACATTTTTAAACCATTTATTTAATTATTCCAACATTGATTTACTCTGCCTCAGGGAGATTGAAGTGCTCTTTTGCGCTCATGTACGAAAGAGCGCTGGCCCCAACTCTCTCCCCCCCTCACCTGCACAGGTAGCGCTGAGCGCTACAGCTCACGTATTATGCTGGCGGGCTTTAATTGGCCCGCCCACATAAAATGGCAGCGCGGAGTCGATCGCAGGCGGTGATCGGTCCGCAGCCGCCCCTGCCTGCTCCCGCTGAGCCCGCCCGCCCGCCATCTGAAAAATTCAGGCCAGGAAACTAGGCCAATTAGCCTAACATCTGTCATTGGGGAAACTGCTAGAATCCATTATTAAGGGGGTAATAACAGGACATTTAGAAAATCATAATACAATCAAAGTCAACACGGTTTTATGAAAGAGGAATTGTGTTTGACAAATTTATTAGAGTTCTTTAAGGATATAACAAGCAGGGTGGATAAAGGGGAACCAGGAGATGTAGTGTATTTGGATTTCCAAAAGGCATTCAGTAAGGTGCCATGTTAAAAATTACTGCATAAGGTAAGAGCTCATGGTTTTAAAGGTAGTATATCGGCATAGATAGAGGATTGGCAAACTAACATGGATCATTTTCAGGTTGGCAACCTGTTCCTAATGGGGTGCCACAGAGATCAATGCTTGGATGAAGGGACCGAGTGTATTATAGCCAAATTTGGAGATGATACAAAGATAGGTAGGAAAGCAAGTTGGGAGGAGGATACAAGGGCTGGAGTTCTGTTCCTGGTTCCCAGTGCTGCCGTTGGGATGAAATGCACGTCGAAAATCTGAAAATGCAGGCGATAGAATCTTAGAGAGATTTAAGAGGAGCCAGCAGATTAAGAGGCCACCTCTGGGAGTTGCATCCAATTAAAGATAGCGGGTGGGCTCCTCAAACAGGAGATCCAATTGGAGATGGAGGTGCCCACTGAAGACTTTTAAAAGTTTTAAAAATAAAAGGTGCTCACAATTGCCAGGCTGTCATTGTGATGGGGGAACCCCACCACTGAATGGTCTGTGGCTACAGCTGTGGTTCTGTGGCTATGGGCTGTTTATGGGGGAGGGGCATTGGAAATTAAATGAGGCCCGATGGCCTGCATTTCCATTCATGAACCACGGCTTTGGCTTCAGTAGGGCGGGGGAGGGGCATCTGATGAATACCCTCAGTAGGCACTTTAATTGGTCTAATTGACTAGACTTCTCTGGTGAGGGGTAGCCATCAGCCCTGAAGCAACTTCCACAAATCTACACCAGAGGCAGAAACATGGCCACCTCTGGTCCTGCCTCCTCAGTCCAAAGAATATTCAGCCCAAAATATCTGCAAAGGGATATCGAAAGGTTAAGTGAGTGGGCAAAAAATTAGCAGATGAAGGGAAAATGTGAGGATGTCCACTTTGGTCGAAAGAAAAGCAAAATATTATTTAAATAGAGTTAGACTGCAGAATGTTGCGATTCAGAGGGATCTGGGCGTCCTTGTACATGAAACACCAAGGCCAGGATGTCCCGGTCAGCAAGTGGGGGGACGGGGCCCGCTCACCGACGTGCAAAATGATGTGGGATGACGTCGGGTGGAACTCCCGACGTCAGCCCGCCTCATTTCAATTTTCAGGTCTGCGAGGGCTCAGCCGAATCAGCAGTGTGCCTGCCGACCTGTCAATGGCCTATTGAGGCCATTGACAAAGTGATTCAGGTAATTAGTGGACCTGCCCATCCAACCTTAAGGTTGGCGGGCAGGCCGGGAGCCCTGGTGGGCATTTGAAAAAGCAAGAAACCTCATCCAAGAGCAGGATGAGGTTTCTTGTAGGTTTTTAAAAATTTAATAAAAGTGTAACTAAAAGTGATGGACATGCCCCAACTCATATGACAGTGTCACATGAGGGGACATGTCAGGGAATTTTTTGCTTTAAAACATTTTTTATTGCGGAGCCGATCTCCCTGAGGCAGCACTTAGCCTCAGGGAGATGAGTGCACTCTTTTGTGCGCATGCACGAAAGAGCACACTCTCGGCTCAGGGAATCCCCCCCACCTGCCCGCACAGGGAGCGCATAGCGCTTCCTTGCGAACGTCACGCTGGGCGGGCCTTAATTGGCCCGCCCACATAAAATGGCAGTGCGCCCCATTGGGGATGCCGATTGGAGGCGTTCCTCCACGCGCCCGCTCCTGAACTTCCCATCCAACGGGGGGAAAATTCTGCCCCAAATGTTAGCATGCAGGTGCAGTAAGTAATTAGGAAGGTAAATGGGATGTTGGCCTTTATTGGAAAGGGGATGGAGTATAGAAGTCAGGAAGTCTTGCTACAGCTGTACAGGGCATGGGTGTGACTGTACCGAGAGTACTGTGTAGTTCTTGTCTCCATATTTCTTTATTTGTTTCTTGGATATTATGATTATTAGTATTGTTACCACACCACATCATTGGGCAGATTTAAGTTACCCTAGCACATGTTGATTGCTCAACCATTGCAAGAGTATCCATTAAACCATACCAACAAGGAAAGAGTTTTGTGCATCTCGGTAGACAGCAAGGATGTCAAACGTAGCTGCTGTCTCCATTGCAAGACTGTCTGTTGTACCACACAACTGGGTGGGTGGGGGTGCCGGCTCTGCAGCCTCATGCACACTGAGTATGAAGACTGACAGCTCCAACTGCAACGGAGGGCCTAGTTTTAACTCAGTGCAAGTGACTGGATTTTGAGTGAGTTAAAATCTTGACCAGCGTCTCCCCAATGAAGTAATGAATAACATACCTGTGGTTGAAGTGTAGTCTGTTGTCTGGACCAACCTGCAATTTCTGGCTGAATGGAGAAAGAGGCAGTAAGGCAAACTGTTTGAGAGGAAGGTTGATTTGGGAATTTAAACAGCTGCCTACTCACTCGAAGAGCAAATGTCCATAGAGTAGTTCACTATTTTGAAGGTTGACACTTGTATTCCATTTAAATCATTAAATAATCTGTAAAATGCTTTTATTTGGGGAAAAACTGAACGTCTGTCTGATATGTTGAATTAAAGGGAAATGTCACACACATGGTCAGTGACTGATGTTAACAGTTCTAAAAGAAGAGACCTTGCTACAGATTAAAATTTCACTTGGATTCTTTTGGATTACTGGCCACAAACTCGTGACCATCAGTATATTTTAAATATTATGAGTGCCAAATTCTCCTCCTCCAGCCCTAACCCTAACAGTAAACATATTTGCCAAAGGCACTAACTCGAGTTTCTAACCTTATACACTAACTAGAAATCTCTGGTAGAGCCTTCACTTCTGTCACCTATTATACTTACAGAAATGCAAGATTTAAAAAATCTTTTCATTAGTTCTACAATGTTCTATCCTCATAAAGTATTTGGCCGATTTAATTTACTTTTGAAAGTTCAAAGAGGAAGAACTAAGTTTGTTTAATTCAATTAAGACACATTATTCTGATGTCCTACACATCTTCTCCCTGCCCATGTTATCCCCCAGAAATGTGTTGAACTGTGACTAGAGAAAAACAAAAGTGGCACAGAAACCCAGCAAGTGTTACCATTGTCACTTTAGTCCTTCTCTAGTTGTATATGGTCAATAAAACTAGGCGTTTCTTTCAATAAATCTTCATTATTACTGCTTAAGTCCACAAAATAATGATGAAAATTTAAAATTTTGTGATTGAAACTGGCAAGGGAAAATTAAAACATATTAATGTGTGCACAAGATCTGCATTTATACAATACATTGGGCAATTATGCTGACACTGCAAAGCCTACATTGAGTTTTAAAGCCTTTTTAAAAAAAAGTTGAAAAAGCTTCACTCCCTGAGTTCACTCTAATTGTGGCAAAAAATAAAAGACAGCAGCTTAGAAACAGGAATGGTCAAAAACTTTTCAGTATTCTTCACTGCATTGCAGATGCCAGCCAACGAATCACAGGCATCGTAGATGTAGACAATCAGCTTTCGGTGCCAAGCCCTGTTCCACTGGCAACCATTATTGGCTCCGTGCAAGTGCCTTAATCTCTTGGCATGAGAATAGCAAAATGGTGGCCCGCAAATCAAAGGTACAGAAACACAAACAGCACAAAAGTATTTCCGTGATCTGCAGAATACAACAACTTAAAACCCAAAAATGTTGCCTTTTTTTTTGTTGTCCTGCATCTCAAATCATTGCAAACAAATTAAGATGTTCTGTGCCATCCATCAAAAATACCAGTCTGCAACCCAGGGCTTTCAGCTTTCTGTTTTTCTTTCTTTGATTTAGGCTACAATACCAATGCTGAACCATTTTCTCAACACAGTTTCTCTTCCATCATACGACTGAGTCCATGCCATTTACATGAGAAGATTTTTGCAAAATTCAAAACATTTCTATGCCAAGCAGTGTCTATGAAATAAAATATTGGCAATATAGAAGAAATTGTTAAAACAACAGTGTTCATTAATTGGGTATTTTCTGCCCAGTTAGTGAACTTTTGCTTCAATAGATCTCAATTGAAAAAAATTAAGCAACAAGGAATGCTTTAGTATGCAAACCTTTTTGCATGCACATGTACATGGGGCAGAAGGAAAAGAGGCAAGTTTCTAAAGAATTAATTCATGCCATGACATGTGAAGCAAGTTGGAAATTAAGTACATTTTGTTTATTTTTTTTAATTTGAGTGAAGCGACAGTAACCAGAATTCCAGTCGTCGACTGAAAATTACTGATGGCAACAGCATCCGCTGCACATTGTCAGATGTCTTAAAAAATTACATTTCCTTTCTTAAAAAAATCTTAAATGCTTGTGTTTTTTTAAGTCAAAACGTTGTGATGGTTAATGTTTTCCATGGAATTTTTAAACAAAATAACTCTCAATACCATATGTCACATTAATATGTAAATAATGACTGCAGCAAAAGGCTGCAACAGCAAACTGTGGACCCAAGATTTCAAAAATGACAGCATGAATGTGTGGCAGGAGAGCTGAATTGGAAGAGGGGAGAGAAAGACAAGTTCTGTTCTGTGGGAAATGTCCCCTAGCGTTATCAGAGATGGTCTATGATCGGGTCAGCCGAAGGTGCCATTTAAGCTGGCTGGAATGGACAATGCATTTTCTTCTTCCCTCCAACTTCCCAGTTCCTTCGATATGGTTGTAGCAGTAGATAGAGCCCCGAGATGCCAAAAATGATATTTTGAAAACCCATTTGACACAGACAAGAAACAGACTGTTGAAACTGAACACAAGTGTCCTTTGCAGCATTTATTCCCCTAGACACTATATTTAGTATTTTTTACCATGTGCTAACAGATCATACTCAGGGGAATTTATGAACATGACTTATACTTTTATCAAAAATGAAACTGCAACAAGCCTTCCCTCTGCAGCAAGTCAACAATTTCCTTCGACAAATACAATATCAGCCAAATGCAGCAGTGGACATGAGAATGAAAAGCACATCTTTCAAAGGACAAAGATGTGGGAGGGGGCAGATAAAAAAGTGAAACACGTACCATCTTTTTAGGGCAATTAAAGCCATATTATCCAGCTTAGATGCAATGGGCCAAATGGTTAGTTTCTGTGTTATAGCACTGTACAATTCTATCATTGCTTTAATTGGCATCTTCATTTATTCTGAAGATATCATTTTTTGTATTTTGCTAATTTAAGGTCATTTTTATTGCAGTATGAATTCACAAATAAACTCCAAATTAAAAATTTACATCATATTTCACCCTCACTAAATACAATAAATAAAACTAACTACTAGTCTGTTTGACTGCAAGGAAGGAGTCTAAAGTCCCAGGAAAAATATGCTTCAGCTATTTATTTTTGATTATTCAGATCAAGCATTAGCAGGGCAATATGCATGTACAAGTAGGACAGAGTTTGAGAATTTGTATGGGGAAAAAAATGTTATGAAAAAAGCACAACTGTCTTTCAATAATCCAGGCATTATACATATTGCAGATTCAAATTCCAAAAAAATGCCCATTGATGCAAAATGTTACAAATGATGACATATTTACTAAAAGGAATTTAAAATGTCGGTGAATGTATCTGTACACACACACTTTATAAATTTGACACCATGTACATCATCATCAACTTCAATTTCACCAGTATAATAAACTTGGGCATTTTCATAGTTGGAAGGGAGATGGGGAGAATTGAAAAAGAGTTTATTATTTTGTCCTACACACTTATGCCTAATAGTTCCTTCCCTTCACAATCTAATCAAATCCAGTGAGCCTCCATAAATCTGACCTTTGGGATCTGGTTTGCTGTACAGATATGGTTCATGGTGAGGAAACAATTTATGTTCAGAAAATTAAAAATGACAAAATGTTTATCTTAGTAAAGTTACAGCTTCTGTTCCCATACATATCTCTTGAATTGCATTATTATAAACCTGCACTCCGAAAGAGGCAGTAAAAGGCTCGAACTCAAGGTTTCCAAAATTGATCAATGTCTTGTCTTTACTGTACCTGTCTCCTCTCAATTACAAGGAATCAAAAGTAGAAACAATGTGGGAAAACAATGAACGAACCTGGGCATAGGGGGAAAAGTTGGTTTCTCTGCACTTTAAGAGAAAAGCCAGCAGATGATGATTGTGAACAGTGAGGAATTTCTCACTTTTATATGAAACCATCTGACAGACTTTTCCTTTATTTTCTGAATACTGTGAGAGTCATGTGACTGTTTCAACAGATCTCCTATATCAGTGACCAAGGCATTGCCTCAACAACAGGGCCAAAAGCAGGCTATGCCTGCAAAGCGGCAGGATGTATGTTCAAACCCATGGCTTTTCAAATGGTGAAATGAGAAACATGTTGCCGAAACACAAGAATGCATTTGTCCTGATGAGTGCAAGACGAAAAGCTTTGGCAACTTGCCTCTCTTTTCAGCAATATTCAGTCCTGTACTACCAAGCGACTTTCAAAATGGCGTTTTCCCCTTAGGAAACTCAGGGGAAACTGTAAGAGGAGGCAATGTGAAACAAGTGGACTTGTCAACCTCAGCCAGTCTCACATATCTCCCTGTGGTTAGTTAAGGATGGTTATTGGCAAGGCTTTGGCCTCTCAGTCAACATTTTTTTTACAGAGAAACCTAGAGGGGAAAAAGGAACAAAAATGATTACAAAAAAAACTTAAATATTTCAAATCCAAGTTCTCTTGAAAAAGAAAACTTTTGACAACTTTTAGTCAACTTTAAAATCATCATGGGAAATTATTGACTAATAAGTTATGTATTTCATGTTTATATAGGGCGTTTTAGTATCTACTTTTAAAGATGAAATTAAGATTCTACCTATTACTGCAAACTCAAAGGAAAAGATGTCCCCTGATAAATAAGCTTTCAATCAATTGCTCAAATGCAAACTGATGCAGTTATCACATTTCATTTTACAGTTATTTTCAAAGAATGAACATTTCTGAAATGAAAAAATATTTAGGAGTATATATATTTAGTATCCTGTAATCACAAGCATCCCATCAACAATCTTATTGCATTTTGTCTAAAAGTAAGGCTTGCAACATGACGTAATCAGTACTAATTCTGTGAATGTTTTGTGCATGATCGTGATGCAGTTTCAAAATGGTAGACAGAATCATGAATACTTTTCATGAATTAAACCTTGAAAATATGATTTATGATCAGTTTGTGATCCTCCAATAATGGCCCACCCAGTAAATATGTCCCCTTACCTTGTTCCTGAGCATAGTAAGCCAAAAACAGATCAAGCTCTTTCACCGATACAGTTATGTGATGTGGCTGCACACAGAGTAGTGGATTGGCGCACTGTGAGGATTTGACAAGCCGTTCCCCGTCAGTACTTTCCAATGGGATGCCTTTAAACAGGATCACCATTACTAGATCCAACCGCCACACCTTGTCAGCTTGCCGCAGACAATCGATTCTTCGCATCTTGCCTTTCTGATCAGGGTTGGACAGGACACAGCAAGAATGCTTCTTGCCTGTAACGGTGAGCACAAAATCCTCCCGGTACTCCTGCCGGATGTCTTTGCGGAGTTTTGCAAGTAACCTTGATGCCCACTTCTGCTTGATTTCTGGCTTCTCACTCAGCAGCTCATCTTTGACTGCTCTTTCCTCATCCTTGGACATTCGTTTTTCATGCTTCTTGAAGTATTTGCGTTTTCTGGCTTGTAAATTAAACCAGGTGTATGCGATTGCACGGACATGTGGAAGAAGTGCTTCAATAAATGGATGGAATTCATCCTTTAATACAAAAGGCACAAGAAAGAATAATAGAAATAAGTCAATTTTATTTTGGTCACAATTACAATAAGAAAGAATTAGAAGTCAAACATCTAAATATGATGACACATTCTACTTTGGTTCCTGGTGATTTTACAAAGAAGGAATTATATTTTCTATATTTAAAAAAGAAAACAGGAACATTTATGTAGCTGGGGATATGGAACTGTATATTGATACGTGAGCAAAACAATAAATACCATTATAAAGCAAAGAACCAAAAAAGTTTAACAGGATCAGCTGGACTATGGTGAGCACAACAGCGAATACAGCAAATGTTTTTCTCCTCACATTGTGGAAATGTGAGAGCTAAATTCTAAGCCAGGCAGAGTCTTCACTGTACCTATAGATCCCACTTTTGTGCATGCTCTCAACAAGACAGTGCTGGAGACAACTGAGAATGCACTATTAGACTGAGTCTTAATTTTCATCAAATCTTCTGGCATTTCTGTACTGTAGTTCCATTCTAGGCAACAAAGGCAGCAACATTGGCATTGTCGATAGGAGGCAGGGGGGAGGTTTGGGGGAGGGTGGGTGGGTGGCGATGGGAGTCAGAGGGGTTGAAAAAAAGGGGAGTTCTCTTGCTAGAAATGCCAGACAGCTGGGTCAGGGAAAAAAGACATTACGTAAAAATCTCTACCAGCAGCATTGATACTTTAGCCAATTTCTGCTTCCAGGTTTACAACATGTACTTTTTAGACCAGAACAAATATGCTCAAAGTGCCATTTCAGGATGGTCTGTGAGGCCCCACAATGTCAGCTGACTTGCTATACTGGTTGCATGCAGTAATTATTCTAAAACTTTTAAAAATATAACTGGTGTTGGACAATGAAAAATGGCAACTTGGCACACAATGTACATTCTTTGTGTATTTGCATGCTGTGACTCGGGTGCCAGTACAAATTTGCTTAAAGTTTTATTTTAAACAGCACTTGGCTTTATTAGTTGGCAGCCCTAATGAACCATTTGCTTCTTAAGGTGTATGTGCATTCCTTGTCAAATTGAAATTCTTTATTTTACTTGATTACTTACACTTTTAACAAATGAAGGCTACATTTAATGTTGTAACATTCTTAATAATAAACCGTCATGTTAATTGGGTACAGGTTACTGCTTCCATTGACTCGACAAATAACTAAATATCAACAACAACAAAAAATTACTGGGACTATTCCAACAACATTTTATGTGGCGTGTTTTACCCTCTTTTGTTTTTTAAGTACAACGCTGTAAAGTAGTTAGTTACATAAACACAAAGCACATGTAAAAATTGAGAATTTGATAGTTGTGTGCCCATCTTTTTGCAGCAAACTAAAATCTAAACAAAATTTATCGTGATCTTGGTGGTTTTATATAAAATAATAAGACAATAAGGAGTTAAGCCACAAACTTCTTTTTGCATGAATAGCAGCTCTGTTCTGGGTAACCACAGCTCTGGATAAAACGCTTCAGCTCCTCGCTTTACGCCCATTGTTTGCTTTTCGAACTATCCATTTACAGAGAAATTTTAAGCTTCAAACCAGGTGTTTAAAATAAGAGTAAAGATATGTTTTACTAATATTTAATATTTTTAAAATGGCAGTGAAAAATTTACCTTAGCCGGTTTGGAACTTCCTTAACACAAAGCTTACGAACTACAGAGAAGCTGTGCAGGCCAACAGCAATCTACGCATGCTACTCTGAGTCACAAACTTTAAAACAATGTTTCAAAAATCTTTTGTGCTACAAAAAAGCAGATATTGTACTGACTGTCTTCCTCACTCTCTCCCAAACCCCACCC
This sequence comes from Cetorhinus maximus, assembly GCF_964194155.1. Classification (NCBI taxonomy): domain Eukaryota; kingdom Metazoa; phylum Chordata; class Chondrichthyes; order Lamniformes; family Cetorhinidae; genus Cetorhinus; species Cetorhinus maximus. Next base: position 155,020,526 of record NC_135880.1, on the reverse strand, counting down.
CAGCTTTTTTTTCATCTTCAGTAATTCTAGATGCAGTTTATCATGTTGGTTTAGTACTTGCAGAAATAAATTAGAACCACTTCACTTAACCTTTGCACACCGTTCTCCATGTAAAGTGCTTAAGAAGCCACTTGCACTCCAAATTCTTCCTGTGCCATGCAAACCAGTTCATGATTTTTTTTCCTTCCGTTTCTAATGGGTTAAGTGGGGTTTTTAGATGGCTAAAGTTTTTTTAAATTATAAAAATTTTACAAAAATAATTTTGATTTACTTTTAGCATGACTTTGCATTTACCATCAATTTATTAACAGGAATTTAATTTAATAAATGTTACAGGATTTTTCACTAATTATAACACTATACATTTTCAATGTATAAGAAGTTTCAGATGAACCCACATAAAAACATGTACTAAGCTCCCGTTAAATTATTGCAAGATTACAACTTCTTTTGATCCCTCTCTCCAACCATTAGAAAAATTAAGAAAAACAAAATTATACCTTTGCATTCTCTCTGAAAAGATACACATTTTTTTCTGCATGCTGAATGTCTCAAACAAATTTAAAACTAACTTGAAATAGCTCGTGAGCCATTCAGCTAAAAATATTGGCTCAAAAAGAAAAGTAAGCAAATATCTTTTCTGCTTTTCATTTAAGATGACAAACTTTAAATTGGAACAGCATTCTTTTTAAAGCCAAGACAATCTTACAGTTTTCTTGCCATGCCGGTGGCATTTGCCTTGAGACAGCCAAAGTCAAGTCAACATAACTGAACTCAAGTTATTTTATTTGGTGGTTTGCCATAGACACCAACACTGTACAGAAATATATTTAAACTATAAACTGATCATTTTAAACTAAACCCACACATTGCAGGTTTTTAAAAGTTTTTAAAATCACTTGAGCAATTCCTACCTGGTACCATTGCCAACACCAAAAACAAAATATTTGTACATGCAGATTTGTCTTTCTCATCATTTAATTTATTTAAAAGATAAGGATTTCTGGTTTCCCACCTAGACTGCTTTCAATTTTCCTCTAAAATAGTGTTTATATTTTAAGACACCCAAACACTTTGAATAACAAACTGAGTCCAAGCACAAATATTTTTACCCTTGCCAAAATAGTGGCTTGCATAAAATCATTCAAACATAGTTGTGCTTACTAAAAATAAATTAATGAATTAAAACTAAAATTTTGTAGTTTTTGTTTCAGCTACTGCTAATTACAAAATAATATGCATTTGTTCATTCTGGTCAATAAATAGAATGTTTCAAGGTCTTCTAGCCGACTGAAGCTGAACTATAGCTTCTTCTGTGTACATAGCTAGAACAATTCACCAGGTACTGAATAAAAGCACACTCCAGTTATATGCGAGAGCACTGATTTATAACTGTGAAGCTTCCAGGCTTAATAGATTTAACATTTTAAATTTTTAACTAACTGTAACACTGTCATAAAGATCTTCAAGCCCCCGTGTGTCCACCACATCTAACGTAAATGAACAACCATATAGACTTTGATGTTAAATACCTTTACACAATACAAATTGATCATTATTTCCTCCATTTTTATCCAAATTGTCACTTATTATGTGAAAATGCAAGTGATATTATTTTACATGTGGTGTTTTAAAAGACTACAATAAGGCTAAAATTATGTATAAGTAATTTAAAATTATATATAAGTAATTGCTTCTCCATCAATTGACATTTATGGAATAATGAAATATAACAAAGGAAGGCAGCCTTTCATTATTAATGTTAAAAAGCAGTATAGTGAATACTGCATCATTTATAAGAACACACTCCTAAATTTAAAAGTGTAACTTGCTTTTTACTGCAAACAATTAGCCTCATGAGTAGGATATGAACAAAGCGTCCGTTGTCTTGAATTATTGCAAAAGTGACCATTAGAATTTTTAAATCCTTCAAGTTCATATGACTGTTATGTCAAAAGTTATCTGGCAGATTCTGCCCCTGAAACATTTCAAACTGCATTTTTGTGCTGTTGCATTTTACAGAAAACAAACCTATCTCAGTTAATCTTTTCAGGATGCCAAACAAAACAGAAAGCGGGAAACACAAAAGTGTTAGCAAAACAAGTGTATAGCTGTTCTTAATTATGAAAACCACATCATTTTCCATCTTCATGCTCAATTCATACATTTAATGTGCCTTCACTTCCATTTGTTTCCAGCTAAAGAAGTGCTCCTTTTAGTTTTCTGATCAATGACTCACAAATCAAAGGTACACATTTGTGTTAGCGCTTTTGTAAACAAGCTGGCCATACTTTACTTTCTTTTAGCAGTTCCGGAATTAAGAGCTTTACCAAAACTGTAAAGTTAATTAGAAATATCTTCAATCTGTAAACACAGAATGAAAATTGAGCTTAATAAATAAATTTATAATGCAATAATTCAGCTAAATTGTTTTGGTTCACCTATTTATTTTGTTTCAATTGTTTTAACCATTAAAAAATCTCAGTAAATGTAATTGGCAAAATACAACAAAGCAATATCATTTAAAACAGCCGAGTGTACAAATTTGAGATTGGAATCATTACAACTAAATTTTTTTGTCTCTTAATTTAACATACCTTTTAGAAAAAGGATCTTTATTGTTCTTAACACTATCTTGACAGCAAAAACTAATTCATTTTGCTGAGAAAAAGCAGCCTTTGCAATTGTCAGTCAAAAGATATTTTGTCGTGAGTATATTAATATTTATAGAAACTACCTGAACAATTGCGATTACAATTACAAATTACAGTTCCAATATTAAAGGAAGCAGGCATTAAATTTGAAACTTTTTTGTACCTCACCTAGCAAAGCATTTTTCTGCACAGCTTTAAAAACTTTAAGGGGGCAAATATAAAAAAAGGTTAATTGTGGCTAATTAGGGAAACAATTAAATGACTAAAATATTCTATATGCATCCTGTCCAGCATCTCAGGTGCAACTTTCTTAATTTTTAGCTTGTGAATATATTTTATACACGCACACATACCTTTTTGGAAATGTTTTCTATAACAGGTTATTGTATATATAATCACTTAGACAATCAATTGCAATGTTTTCTTCCCCTCAAAAATCTATGCTTCCCCTGTTGGGTGATCCAGTATTTACTCCTCAAATCTAACCACTGCTTTATAGTCAGGATAAGGTATTTTACATGGGACTAAAAATAAATGTTTCAACACTCTAGCAAAGATTGCTTTGTATTTCAATCCTCTCAGAAGTTTAATTTAAAAGAAACAAAATTGCCATTGGTGAGTCATTTTATAAATAGTACTTTTCAATCTCAGCAGTTGAACATCAATAAAATGTTGAAAAATAAACAATGTCGAACTTCACAAAAGTAATCTCGCAATACAAAGTCCCTATAAAATACAAGATACATCACATTTCTAACTCACTAACGTACTTTCAAGCTGCCTGTCAGTAAGTGTCTTATTTTACTTACAAAAGTATTAAAATACAAAGAAATGAATTGTGCTAAGCTCTTTGTCCAATTGTCATATATACATATCTTTATGGACCGTTAAATATATAATGACGTGCGGAAACTGTCGTCAAAATACTAATTAGAAACTTCAAAAATACACAAATGTAACAAAAAAAATCCCTTGATGAGTTCAGGGTAACCTTTAGTTATGTTTAGTTACATTCTTGATAATGCCGGGAGTTGGTAACCGACAACTCTATTGTGTTAGGGCATGTTTCATCGCCAATGCCAAAACTTCAGAGACGGGCAAGAATCAAATGGAATTCATTGCGGAAAGAGTTAAAAAAAAACCCCAAAAGCGTTTAAAAGGGAAATGACTAAAATGCAGGTTATTTCCCAGGTAAGTGGCCCGAAGTCATGCAGACGCGGTGTATTTTAACCGTCCCGCTGCACCGATTGCTTTCTGTTTAGTCTGGGCCAGTCTTGGGGAGTGACACATCTCCATCCATTCGCTGCCAGTTTGGTCCCGAAACTGCAGGAATAATCACTTGGCTGACACTTTCTTTTGCTGTGAATGGGCCGCTCTCTGCACTGAAAGATGTTACTGTGCTGTTTCAGGGAGAAACTCGCTGCGATCTGCTAACACGTTCTGCAAACTGCAAGAGAATTTAAAGTAACCTCCAGAACCACCACCCCCAACGCCCAAAAAAGTCAATATGTGTTATTAAAAAATACAACTACCTGCGTGAGACAAATCGGAGAATACATCATCACGGTGCCAAAAAAAGACAAGTCAAACCCAGGAGTAACTCCAGCAGATCTTAGGGAGAGGAGGCTCTGAGTAACGTGTTATCCATTCATATACTTGTCGGATTAAAAAAAAACTCTCTGATGTGGAGAGTCGCAAAGTCTGCCGGTATTCGCGCCTAAAGATCCGATGGCAAGTTTCCCAAAAAAAATCTGGAGTCAAGATTTGTGAATTTTCCAGTGGGATATCCTGGATCTGTTTGCAGTCAGTCGAATGGTGCAACAGAGAAACCTGCCAGTGCTGAACGTCCAATCCAAGATCAGGCAGGGGACAAATACAAGGCGAAACTTTCTATTCAATGCAGTCAAACGTGAGCTGCTAGAGCACAGACTGGGTCCCAGGACTGGCACTGAGATTGATGGGCGGGGGGGAGGCGGGGAGGAAGGGGAGGGTTAGCCAGGTACAGTTGCTGATCGCGCCTCTCTCCCCCCCCCCAGTTTTGGGAAAGGTGACCAGCTGCCCCCTCAGGACCGCTCGAGCAACCTCACCGATTTTACGGATTTCTTTATTTATTAGACAAACTCAACTTCCTCCGTCGCCTCCTCCTCCTCTCAGACAGCACACACAGACATCCTATACACCAACCAGCCCCTGATCCTCTCCGCTAGTAAAAAGAAAGAATGCTTACGAAATACAAAAAATCTCCGATTTTGTAAAAAGCTTGTTGAGGCATTGTGTCGTTTTACAAGCGGAAGACTTTGCTCCAACCCCTGCCGTAGACAACAAAATGGAAAATCCCCAGATCAGGGGACCAGCCAAAGTGCAATTTCCACCAGCACAGCGCACCAGTTCATTAGCTTTTACTGAAAACCCGTCGAAAACTGGCCAAAATCGGCGTCCAGCTTCAACTCAATGTCCCTCGTTAACCAACAACTAAACACACACAATGTTTGGCTGCAAACTTTCTGCGCCGCCCAAAACTTGCGCGCATAAGATGGCTATTTGGCTTTTTAAAAAATATATCATATATTTGCATTGGGAGTCCGCACTGTAAGATCCCAACATGTTTAGGGATAATTAGAGTTTACTGGCTAGAATTAATGCCAAAGAACAAACCATCAGTCTTGTGGTGTGGTTTTCGTGCCGCCTTTAACTAATGTTTTCAGTATGTTCACACAGATTAATGCTTTGGGTCTACTGTTAGGTGCTAATAACCTTTTATTTTGCCCCCGCCGGAATGTAATTTGAAATCTGCATTACACAAGTATACATTTGCGGGCGCGCTGTAAACAAGGTGGTGAGATCAGAATCACTCCACTGATTTATCATAAAGTGTAATGTTACAAGAGTGGGAATCGCACAACTTATGTTTTTCTTTTGGAATGCATTTTTATAGTAAGATGTGGCCATTTGTCCATCGTGTCTGTTCATCGGGACAGTTTTGAATGTAGAGTATCTGAGAGCCGGGCTAATAAAATCGGTTATTAGTTCGATTCCTTCTCCCTTCGCTTTGCTGTGGACTGAAGCAACAGTCCCAGAGTTAAAGTTTCAAACCAACAAAGAAATGAATGAAGTTATGACCTGGATTTATTTTTAAAACTTAATGTTATTTTTTTTAAAAAGCCTTTCTTTGCGGTTCCAAGTTATATAAAGGAGGAAAACCGATTAATAAATTTGTCTTAATTTTGCAAAGTAGAGTCAGAGTGTTACTTACAGGGGCGTAGATAACTTGAAATCGATCTTGTTGCATTTGGTGCCCTTTTTAATTACTGTACTGTTTTGACTGTACTTCACGGTAAATTCAAATTAAGCCAGTCCATTAATTTTGAAAGTTGCTTCCTTCTTTACTGGCCCTACTTTCACTCTATTATACTGTACTTCAACCAGTTTCCAACTTTCTCTCAATCCAGTTAGTCACTGCATCTACAGTGCGAATGTCATTGAAAAGTTAACATTTCAGCAGATCGCTGCACTTTTACCTAAAAGAGGTTTAATTATTAACAAAGAAAAGACATCTAGTAATTTAATTTTTTCCACAAAAGTGCACCTGTTCAAATTGTTCAAAATCCAGGGCAGGCTAACAAAGGCTTAAAGCTGTGCCAACGTCAGTATTAATATTTATCCCTAACGTGTTCTCTTCCAAGCTATAGTTCACTGAACCCTCCGCAGGTTGTGTTTGTTGTGTGTTGTGTACGGCTTTACCATTTTAATTTAACGTGGGAAGGGGGAAGGAAGGAAATCTGCAGCAAAAGCTCAAGACAGCTTGTATATGATCTCAAATGTTCTTTCCTCTAGCTTTAAGGGATAGGATGTTGTATAACTGCGCAATCTTATAGGATCGAGAATGAACGTAGGCAAATCTTTAACATATGTCCCCAGCGCAAATCATGCGACCATTGTACAGTACAGCACTTGAATACGCATTGCAATTTTAAATCGCTTCCAGTCAGCGTTTTTTCTTCTCCTCCTTCCGCCCTCCACCTCGAACCCCTTACGGTTCCTTCTACTTCAGTGAAAAGTTACGGGAGTGTTCACGAAGTTGTAAATGTGCGCTTTGAGTGACTCCTATTCATGTTTCTGGATGCGTGCAGAACACATTTAGGAGCGGACTTCACCCTCCCCATTTCCCTTCTCTTTAGCGCCCTTCCTCTGCTGGTTGGTGCGGTGCAGAGTCAGTTGCTGAGTTTCTCGTCTCTTCTCAAGTTCAACGGCAGCAGGGGGAAAGGTGGCCTTGCTTGTAGCCATGAGCATTCCGATCACGCCACATCGGCATGTGGTGTCAAACACCAATTCCTCCCTCCCCCATCGCCAACCAACCAGTCTATTAATCAAGCTATCCTTTAGACCGCCGCCGCCGCCTACAAGAGACACGGTGGGAAGATTATTTTTATAAAAACAGGGGGAAAAGCAGGGAATGTGTGTGTGTGTGTGGGGTGGGGGCGGGGGGAGGACTAGAATGAAAATTCAAAATGAAAATAGAATGTGAGAGGGGAAATGAAGAGAATGAGAAGGGCGGACTGCAGTGTCTGGTTTCAGCCAACATAACGTTGCCATCAATCTCAAATTCTTCTGGAGCTGTCGAGCCAAACCAAAGGAAGAGAGAAAAAAATCTAGAAAGTAGGGAAATCTGCCAAGCTCAGCGCTTTTTGGACGCAAGCACCAACCACTACTGATTCATTGCTGGCATTAAAAACAAATCTGATAGCGGCGTGACCTACATCGAGAAAGCTGGCGATTGCAGACATAAACAATCCAATAGTATCGCCAAAAAATAATAAAATAAATACAAAGTGAAACCAGCATTTAAGAAAGAGGGCTGGGGCTCGCTGCAGCCAAGACACAACCTGAGGAAAGAATAACATGGAAAACGCGAATATATTATTTTTGTAACACATACCATTGCACAATGTTGTAATAAAATATATTGAATTTGGAGTTTGCCTACAACGGTTTAAAGCTTCACATTTCTCCTCAAGTTCAAACTGAGCTTCTGCAAAAAAACTGCTAAAAGGCTTTTCCCCTTTTTTTTCTCCTGAAGTGGCCTTTGCAAACCGGAAGCGATACCTCGACTTTAAAAAAAAGCAGCGGCAAAGTCAAAGTCAGGCAGTTTGCCCTTGCCAAGTCTTTTTTTCCCCCTTCGCGATCCTTTTCTCTTCCTCTTTCTGCTGGAATTCTGTACTTGGCTGTGATTTTGACTCGCTTCCAAGAGGCTGGGCGGTACATCGGGAAGCCTGCCCCCTTCCCTCTCTGTCCCTGTCTACAAACCTTGCTTTCAGATGCTTTGCCTTTCGGGGGGGTGGGGGGAGTCTCAGTATTTTGCTCTCCTTCAGGGAATGGTTTCGTCCCTCTTTTCTCTTTTTTTTTGTTCTCCACTTGGGTCTGTCCTTATTTTCTAGCTTCCTCAATTGTTTGTGTCTTAATTGACTATCTGCACAGCTCACTCTCACTTTCGATATTTTATCTTTGTAGAACTTACTCCTTTTACTGCCTATGTGTTTTTTTTTCTGGTTCTCTATTCTTCAAATGTTGAGGTTCGCTATAGTCACTATTATTTTGCCCCATTTACAGGGTTTTCTTCCTAGGTGAATTTTTCAGTGCTTTGATTTCTCTTGCCAATATGCCACTGTCCTCTTCCTACACTGCTGTGCTTCCTGTGAGTTTCCAACAGTCGCTTCACCCCTCTTTCTCATACTCTCCTCACCCCTCCCCTCCCCTCCTCTCCTCTCTGGTCGCCAGGCTGCTAGAGTGGAGTTTCGCGGCTAAACAACCAACAGCGTTTCTCCGGCTCATTCCCACAGCAGTCACTCTCCCTCTTAACACAGCCACCGACCAATGAAGAGGACGGGTACTGCCTCTGTCGATGCGCTCGAATGCAGTAGGGCGAGTGCTGAAGAGCTATTTAAAGTTAGGTTGTAAAACCAGAATGAGGGGGACATTTGTTCTGCCGTATGCAGGATTCCTGCTAAGTCATTCTTAACCCGCTCCCGAAGATTACTCTGCCTGGTGTGTGTGGTTTAGCTTGCAATCCAATTTGTTCCACCTACACATTATTTGCTCGGTATCTAGTACAGTGAGACAGAATGCTGAAAGCCTAACTTGCAAAAGCCTATTTTCAAGACCGCCAACGTTATAAGAAAAGTTTTATCCAAATATGCATTCAACGTATTTTCTTACAAGGTCATTTACCAATAAGAGACACAAACCTGTCCAGTGTCTGCACGTGGTGTGTTTAGTATTTAAAACAGTATTTTCAATCAAGAATAAAACAAGAGTTTGGTAAAGGTCATTTAAATACATTTAAGGCGATTGGGAGTTCTGATAAGGTACTTCACAAAAAACAAAGGCAATTGGAGGTCACCAGTATATTTCATTAAAACTATGAGACCAGCAGTTCCACACCATGTAATGATAGTGGCTAACTTGTTTGCAATATAGCTGTTCAGTTTTGGACCTTGATGTTTCAAGGGTGTTTCCCTAATGAAAAGTACTTTTTTGTTGTGAAAAGGTTTCAAATAGACCACAAATTTGTTCTGTAAGGTCACAAGAAGTTTTATGGCGCATGGAAGTATTGTGCATATGCATGCGTAGTGATGGATTACTTGTTAGTTCCCAAGTAATCTTGTGAACTGTTATGTTCAATGGATGTTATTCAACAGTTCATAGGGCCTCCTTAATAGTATGGGTATTATGATTTAAATATTTCTTGAGGATAACATTTATACAAAAAAGTGAAGGAGCTAGGTCAAGGGGTTGTAAAGAAAGAAAGGCATCAAATTATGGGGAAAAATTCTTCACATGCGTAGAATGATAGAATGGCTACAACACAGAAAGAGGTTAATCAGTCCACCGTGTCCAGGCTAGTTCTTTGCAAGTTTCTCCCCCAAACTTTCCCCAAAATATTGCAATTATTTTCTCTTTAGGTGTTTTTTCCAATCCCCTTTCTGAAACTCATGACTGAATCTGCCTCTACCACACTCTCAGCAAATTTCCCACCTGAATTGAGATGATACCCCCAAAATATATAAATTTTAAAAACTCCATTTGTACAAGCCCCAAAGCCAAAATGTACAAACTTATCTGATTATAGGTCACATCTGGGAGGTCTTGTGGTGTAATGGGTAGCATCCCTGCCTCTGAGCCAGGAGCTGTGCATTCAAGTCCCACTCCAGGACTTGATGGTCACTGAAGTTGTGTAAATAATGTGGTCAAACAGGCTAAGTATCAACCTGCAAAACCTTCCACATACATCATTGGCACGTGGTAAGAAAAGGAGAGGTTCCTGGTCAGCCATATGATGGAAAGAAAATTGGGACCTCTACCATCACTTACCTAGCTCCAGAATAAAACATGCAAATAAAAGTGGGGGTTGCAGCAGCAACTCAGGCTCCTTGCGGGGGGGTTGGTTGGATCAGCTGGCTGGATCAGATTGGTGACAACAGCGTGGGAGTTCAATCCTTGTTTCAGCTGGGGTGGATTTGGGACCTACCTCCTTTGCCCTATCTCTGGTGGAGATCATGATGCTAGAGGTTGGACCTGCCTTCAGGCAGAGAACTGAAGAAGACAGTTACATCCACTCTCTTTATCTTGCTTTGAAAGTGTCCTCCACAAAAGCATTGTGTGTGGCTTAGCAAACTACTACTAGTCATTCAAGAATTCAGAAATGGGCTATAAAGTGTTCATAAAGGACAACTACAAACATTTGTCTCATAATTTGTCTCAGAAAGATCAAATTATCAACTGATGATAATTTTGAAGATTCAGAAGGAATTTGATTTTAATTTTTTTTTGGAACTTTCCAACTGGACTGGGTAGAAAAATATTTCTAGCACCAAAGTTGATAGTAGCAGTACCCCAGAATTGGGGTATTAATTTGGCTTTACCTTCAAATCAGCATAAAGGGTAGGATTGGAAACAATGGGCAGAATTTTGCCCTTGACGGGTGGGTGGGCCCAACCGGCTCGGCGGCGGGCGGGCAGCTGATTGCCATCGCCGAAATGGGCCGCGCTGCCATTTTGTGCGGGCGGGCCAATTAACGCCTGCCCAGCGGGTTAGAGACTCCCGTGTAGAACGGGAAAATTGTTACGGAGGCTGGCGTGTTCAGACCGCCGGTTCCAATGGGGAACCGGCAGTCTGTATAAAGAGTGGCCAGGCAGCCTCGTTGAGGCAGTGCACCATGGCCACTCGCAGAGAGAGACAGGCTGCTCTCAGAGGAGCAGGAGCAGGAGGAGGAGGAGGGGACAGGCTGCAGGATAGGCCAGTGTGCCAATCGCTTCTCAAAGGCATGCCTTGCTGTCCTCCTCCAAGAGGTGTTCAGCCGTCAGGATATTTTGTATCCGGAGGATGGCCTCTCATGTCACCAGGCAGGCGTGGGAGGAGGTGGGTGACGCAGTAAGCGCCTATGACGCTGTGCGGCGCACAGGAACACAGTGCCGCAAACGATTCCATGATTTGCTGCGCTCTGGAAAAGGTTAGTACCATGTCAGCCTTGGCCATTTGACCCAACAGGTAGCCTTAGCCTTTGAGTCCCCCCCCAAGTCTTAGTGTCGTTACTGCATTGGGCATTTGGCGCAAGCTGGGTGGGCAAACAGATAGCGACCATGCTTACATCAGCCTTAGTGGTTGAGGAGAAGATGGGTTCTCCCCGCAGCATATGTTGGTGTTTGTCGCTTTTGAGTAGTCTGGGGGCAACCTGCAGGGGAGGCATCTAGACACATACTCAGAACTCCAACACATGTCATATTGATGGTGATGAGATGATGGAAGGGGAGCCTCAAGGTGTCGTGGCCAAGAGCCATCTGCTGGCCTCGGTGCCACACCTAGTTGTGCCTCCTTGCCATGGGCAATAAGACCCATGTGTTATTCAAAGTGATGGACGCCGAATGTGTCCAAGGTGGCCGTTGGGGGACGGGGTTGGGACCAGCCGTACTATCTTCCAGTGACTGATCACCAGTCGTGTGGACAGGAGCCGCTGGAGGCCTCAGATGGGCCACTGTGGTTGGGGTGTGCGTGCAGAGTACATGAGCAATCAGCCCCAATAAATCCTCCTCTCTGTTCTGCAGGCAAAAACTGAGCACAATCTCAGGGAGCGCCAGAGGACTGGTGATGGGTACGCCCTGCTCCAGCGCCTCACCACCTTCGAGGAGCAGGCCATGGAGCTGGGGAGGAGGCAGGCGGCCAGGGTGGCAGGTGGCGGCGAGACTGGGGTGCAGAGGCCAGGTGTTTGAGGTCCACAGTCCCATCCACTCTGTCTGCCCACCATCCAAACCACTGATGGTTGCTGCAATCGTTAATGATGCAACACTGCTCATTCACAGACTGAGACACTCTGACGTGTGGGTCATACACAAAGGTCCCTCGTCCCTTGAGGATGCGCGTCTCCAGAACCTTCCAAAGTCGCCTTATCCCATTTGTGACCACTATCCCCATGGCCTAACATGCCATGGCATTGCTGCTGCACAGCCAAAGACGTTTTGCATCTTAGGGTGTTTGGGACCTCCACCACCCTTTCAGGCAGTGCGCCCCACATTACTCCGTCCAAAAGGTCCTCAGCACCTCACCTGTCAACCTCATGGCACTCAACTTAAATAAACACCACGTTACTCATCGCTGCTCCAAGGGGAAATGTTGCCTTCTGTGCACCCGTTCTATGCCCCTCATAATGGTATGAAGGTCAATAATGTGACCTGTCAATCTCCTGTGCTCCACGGCAAATGTCGCAAGTGTTTGCAATGTTTCCTCATCACTGCAACTATCCAGGCCAGCATGCATCCAGGTCAGGAACCTCTGCACTCTCCCCACTCTAATGGCACATAACATTCCATGTGGCACTCCTTAGGCCATCTGACCAGCCTGTCTGTATGCGTGTCTAATGTTTGGGCCTCCTCTTGACTATTTTCCACCCCACCAATGTTCGTTTCCTTAGAGTCTTGAAGGGTGAGCAACTTATGAGGCCGGGGGGGGAAAGGGATGAAAGGTTTAACTGATTGAACGCTATCTGATGCACTGTCCTTGTTGTTAATTTCAGCATCACCACCGCATGGCCGTGGCCATTGACACCGGAGCCCCCCCTCCACACCTGAGGGTCAAGACGTGCAACTTGTGGCACATCATTTCAGCCAGCCAGGCACCAGCGCAGACACAACACTTCGGTGGGGAATTTAACGTCGGCTAGTATCCCGGGTCACAGTGGAGAGGGCACTTCACAATCGCTGGAGAAGATGGCAGGGACATAGTGCTGATGGCGCCAGCAGCCGGAGGGCTGCAGGGGACCAGGCACATGCTGAGTTCGGCACTGATGACGTGCCTCTGGAGTTGTCACCAATGCAGCAGCTGCAGGACAAGCGGCAGGAATCGCATTTGCATCTGGCAGGGTTGCATGAGGGTATGCTTCAGTTGCTCTCTGCGGTGGAGGAGTCCAGACAGAGTGTAAGTGAAGGCATGAACCTCAGGACAGAGCTTCACGCTTCCTCCACTGAGAGATTGGCGACTCTCATGGAGAGGGGCTTCGATCGGATGGAGACTCTTCTCATTGGGTTACACTCTGACCTGCAAGCCCTCACAACGGTAATGGCCACGGGTGGTCATTCCCAATGTGGGAGATGTTCTGGGCACCGAGTGTCGGCGCTCGGTGCCCATGCATCTGTGGTGAGCAGGACGGTCCAATCTGACCTCACGTTGGCGCAGCAGCTGCCTGTCGTCGCTGTGAGCTCCTCTCAGGGCACTCCGGATGAGGGCAGCAGCTCCTCTGCCCCTCTGCCAGTGACCGTTGAGGCTGCGACAAGGGGGAGATGCCAGTTCTGTAACTGGCCACTGCCTCCCTGGCGGGGCCATCACAGGCTCCACGGGCCAGAGGACGCCTGCCAAGGTCATCGACGCCAACAGGACAGCAGAGTCAGCAGGCTGTCTCACAAACCACTCCAAGCAATGGGGCGGCACCTAGACATAGCACCCGCAAACGAAAGCATAAGGCACGTTAGGCACTCCACGGGTATGTCACTGGTGATTTTGTGTTGGCCTTAGATTAGGGAACAAATAGTTATGTTTATCATAGAGACGTGTCTGTTTGATGTTGGACGGAATAGAGTCCAGTTTTCTGACCATGGCTGAGGGTGTTTCCTTTGTGCTGCATTTGTATGTTTCACAGACATATCATGAGTGTTTGAGTGGACATTGATGTTTCTGCACTAAGCCCTTAGTTGCAGCTGATGAGATGGAAGATGTAGCACCTAAGTGCCACGTGTGGAAGCACCAGGCAATGCTGGTCATGCTGTTTGATGTGTGTGGCGTTAGCTGAAGGTTCGCTGGAATCAATTGTCCCGGGTGTCCCTGCCTTCTTGGTGTAGTAGCGGGTCGGCGTGGTGCCCCTCATCCTTGCCCTGTGCTTCCTCATCCTCTGAGCCACTGCTGGATACTTCATGTGGAGCCTCATCTACTGCATCAAGGTCTTCATCGTCAACTGCATCCCCCCTTTCCAGTGCAAGATTGTGCAGAGCGCAGCATGCTACCACTATCAGAGAGACATGATCTGAGGGGCTACTGGAGTGCGCCCCCTGAGCGGTCCAGGCAAAGGAAGCGAAGGAAAAGAGAGGCTTTTAGCAGGTACAAGGGAAGCAAATCAGCAGAGGCACTAGTGGAGTACAGAAAGTGCAGGGTGGAGCTTAAGAAAGCAATTAGGAGAGCAAAGAGGGTATATGAGAAAGCTCTGGCTGGTAAAAGTAGGGAAAATCCCAAGTTATTCTATAAGTACATCAATGGGAAGAGGATAACCAGGGAAAGAGTAGGGCTCATAAGGGACCAAGGGGGCAATCTATGGGTGGAGCCAGAGGACATCGCTAGAGTGTTGAATGAATACTTCACATCTGTCTTCATCCAAGAGAATGAGGATGAAGGTATTGAACTCGGGAAGAGAGACTGCGAGGTTCTTGAGCAAATTGATATAGGGAGTGATAAGGTGTTGGAAGTGTTGGCAGGCTTAAAAGTGGACAAATCTCCAAGTCCAGATGATTTCTGTCCCAGATTGCTGAGGGAGGCAAGGGAGGAGATCGCAGGGGCTCTGACCCTAATTTTTAGTTCTTCTCTGGCCACGGGGGAGGTGCCAGAGGACTGGAGAACAGCTCATGTGGTTCCGCTATTGAAGAAGGGTTGTAGAGATAAGCCAGGGAACTACAGGCCAAAGAGTCTCACGTCAGTGGTAGGGAAACTATTGGAGAAAGTTCTGAAGGAGAGTATCTCCACTTGGAGAGGCAAGGTTTGACCAGGGACAGTCAGCATGGCTTTGTCAGAGGGAGGTAATGCCTGACAAATTTGATTGAATTTATTGAGGAGGTGACCAGGTGTGTAGATGAGGGTAGTGCAGTTGATGTAGTTTATATGGATTTCAGCAAAGCCTTTGACAAGGTCCCACATGGGAGACTTATAAAGAAGGCAAATGCACATGGGATACGGGGTAATTTGATAAGATGGATTCAAAATTGGCTTAGTTGTAGGAGGCAGAGGGTGATGACAGAAGGATGCTTTAGTGACTGGAAGCCAGTGGCGTACCACAGGGATCTGTGCTGGGTCCCCTATTATTTGTCATTTATATAAACGACATAGATGACTATGTGGGGGGTAGGATTAGTAAGTTTGCAGATGACACAAAGATTGGCCGGGTGGTTAACAATGAAGTTGAGTGTCTTGGGTTACAGGAAGATATAGACGGGATGGTCAAATGGGCAGATAAGTGGCAAATGGAATTTAACCCTGAAAAGTGTGAGGTGATACACTTTGGAAGGAGTAATTTGACAAGGAAGTATTCAATGAACGGCATGACACTAGGAAGTTCTGAGGAACAAAGGGACCTTGGCATGTGTGTCCATAGATCTCTGAAGGCGGAGGGGCATGTTAGTGGGGTGGTGAAAAAGGCATATGGGACTCTTGCCTTTATCAATCACGGCATAGATTACAAAAGTAGGGAGGTCATGTTGGAGTTGTATAGAACCTTAGTGAGGCCACAGCTGGAGTACTGTGTGCAGTTCTGGTCGCCACATTCTAGGAAGAATGTGATTGTACTGGAGGGGGTGCAGAGGAGATTCACCAGGATGTTGCCTGGGATGAAACATTTAAGTTATGAAGGGAGGTTAGATAGACTTGGGTTGTTTTCATTGGAGCAGAGAAGACTGAGGGGCGACCTGATGGAGGTGTACAAGATTATGAGGGGCATGGACAGGGTGGATAGGGAGCAGCTGTTCCCCTTAGTTGAAGGGTCATTCACGAGGGGGCATAAGTTCAAGGTGAGGGGCAGGAGGTTTAGGGGGAATGTGAGGAAATACTTTTTTACCCAGAGGGTGGTGACGGTCTGGAATGCACTACCTAGGAGGGTGGTGGAGGCGGGTTGCCTCACATCCTTTAAAAAATACCTGGATGAGCACTTGGCACGTCATAACATTCAAGGCTATGGGCCAAGTGCTGGTAAATGGGATTAGGTAGGTAGGTCAGATGTTTCTCACATGTCAGTACAGACTCGATGGGCCGAGGGCCTCTTCTGCACTGTGATTCTGTGAAGCGCATCTTGAGAAGACTGATGGCTCTCTCCACCACAGCCCTTGTGGTGCCGTGGCTCCTATTGTCGCGCTCCTCAGCTTCTGTTCTTGGACGGTGGAGAGGCATCATGAGCCACCTTCGGAGGGGGTAGCCCTTGAAACCCAGCAGCCAACCATCCAGCCGAGCTAGAGCACTGAAGAGCCCCGGAACCTGGGAGTGTTTGAGGGTGTAGGCGTCGTGGGAGCTGCCTGGGAACCTTGCACAAACTTGCAGAATCTGCATCCTGTGATCACACACTATCTGAACATTCATGGAGTGGAAGCCCTTCCTGTTGACGAAGGCACCGGGCTCACCTGCTGGCGTCTTGATGGCCACGTGTGCAGTCTATTGCACCCTGGACGCGGGGGAAGCCAGCAATGGCTGCGAAGCCTCTGGCTCTCTGTGCCTGACTTGCCTGGTCACAGCGGAAGTGGATAAAGGTCAATGCCCATCTGAACAGAGTGTCTGTAACCTGCTTGACACAAGTGTGGACAGCTGATTGGGAGACACTGCAAAGATCACTCACTGAGCCCTGGAAGGAGCCAGAGGCATAGAAGTGGAGGGCAACTGTAAGCTTCAGAGCCGCTGGAGTGGGGTGTCCACCCACCAGTTAGGGGAGATCTCAGGGCCAATCATCTGACAGATATAGTTGACTGTTTCCCTTGAGAGTTGGAGCCTCCTTCGGCACTGCACCTCAGTCATATTGAGGTAGCTGTTTCGCCGCCTGTATACCCTGGCAGCAGGATAGTGGTGTCTTCTGCAGCCCCATCCACCTTGGACAACCTCTTGGCCCTGCACCCCTTGGGCCTGCACCTGGCCTCCCAAAGGTGGCTCCCCTGGAGGCTGATTGTCCACTCCTGGCCTCCTCCTTATTCTATCCCTCCTTTCCCCCTCAGAGGAGCTGCCTCCAGTGGAGATGTCAGAACCCAGGCTAAATGGAGGCCTCCAGAAAGCGGCAGGCCTGATAAAGATAACTGTCTGCAGACTGGTTTCAAAGTCCACAAAAAGCTCTTAGAAATCGATGTGAACTGCTAACAATCACACAAGCAAGTTTAAAACACTTTCTGCATTAAATACTTCATGAAAAACATGAACGGCCCCTCTGAGTCCACATATCGCGCCAGTGAATGAGTTTTAATAAAAAATCACCTACCCGCCTGCCTGTTGGGCCTGTGCACGGGCCCCTCAAAATTGTCGACGATTGGCAAGTTAAGGGCCTTAACGAGGCCTTTAATTAATGGCGGGCATACGTCCCGCTGCATAGCGCACCCGCCGACCTAAATATCGCGATGCCGCGTGCTGACGTCGGGACGCTCGCACGATGTCAGCACACGACATTTTAAGCGCTGACGTGTGGGCTCCACCACCCGCACGTCAGCCAGAAAATTCTGCCCAATAAATAAATAGAAGTTCTATAAACATTTGCACAATTTTCTTAATTTGTAAATAAAAATGTGGGCTGTGTCTTTATGCTACTCACAGATTTTTTTTTTATTAATTCACGGAATGCACACTGGATAGGCCAGCATTTATTACTCATCCCTAATTGCCCTAGAGAAGGTGGTGGTGAGCCACCTTCTTGAACTGCTGCAGGCCATGTGGTGTAGGTACAGCTGCAGTGGTGTTAAGAAGGGAGTTCCAGGATTTTGACCGAACAGCAGTGAAAGAACAATGGTATAGTTCCAAGTCAGGATGCTGTGTGGCTTGGAGGGGAACTTGCAGGTGGTAGTGTTCCCATGCATCTGCTGACCTCATCCTTCTAGGTGGTAGAGAATGGGGGTTTGGAAGGTGCTGTCGAAGGACCCTTTGTGTGTTGCTGCAGTGCATTTTGTAGGTGGTACACACTGCTGCCACTTTGCATCAATGGTGGAAAGAGTGAATGTTTAAGGTGGTGAAAGGGGTGCCAATGAAATGGGCTGCTTTGTCCTGGATGGTGTCAAGCTTCTTAAGTATTATTGGAGCTGCACTCATCCAAACAAGTTGAGGGTATTCCATCACACTCCTGATTTGTGCCTTGTAGATGGTGGACAGGATTTAGGGGGTCAGGAGTTGCTTGTCGCAGAATTCCCAGCTCTTGTAGCTGCATTATTTATATGGCTGGTCCAGTTCAGTTTCTGGTCAATGTCAAGCCCCATGATGTTGATAGAGGGGGACTCAGCATTGTTAACACCATGAATGACAAGGGGAGATGGTTAGATTCTTTCTTGCTGGAGATAGACATTGCCTGGCACTTGTGTGGTGCAAAGGTTACTTGCCATTTATTAATCCAAGCCTGAATCTTTTCCAGGTCTTGCTGCATATGGACATGGACTGCTTCAGTACTGAAGCATTGTGAATGGTGCTGAACATTGTGCTATTATCAGCGAACATCACCACCTCTGACCTTATGATGAAAGAATGGTCATTGATGAAACATCTAAAGATGTTTGGGCCTAGGACACTACCCTGAGGAACTCCTGCAGTGATGTCCTAGGACTGAGATGATTGACCTCCAACAATCACAACCATCTTCCTTTGTATTCGGTATGGCTCCAACCTGCAGAGATATTTCCCCCAATTCCCTTTGACCCCAGTTTTGCTCGGGCTCCTTGATGCCACACTCAGTCAAATGCTGTGCTGATGTCAAGGACAATGATTCTCACTTCTCGTCTGGAATTCAGCTCTTTTGTCCATGTTTGAACCAAGGCTGTAATGAGATCAGGAGCTGATTGGCCCTTGTGGAACCCAAACTGAGTATCAGTGAGCAGGTTATTGCTGAGTAAGTGCCACTCATAGCACTGTTGAAGACCCCTTCCATTACTTTGCTGATGATTGAGAGTAGACTGATGGGGTGGTAATTGGCCGGGTTGTCCTGTTTTTTGTGGACAGCACATACCTGGGCAATTTTCAGCATTGCTGAGTGGATGCCAGTGTTGTAGCTGTACTAGAAAAGCTTGGCTAAGAATGCGGCTAGTTCTGGAGCACGTCTTCAGTACTATTGCTGGAATGTTGTCAGGGCCCATAGCCTTTGCAGTATTCAGTGCTTTCAGCTATTTCTTGATATCACGTGGAGTGAATCAAATTAACTGAAGACTGGCATATGTGGTGCTGGGGATCTCTCAGGGAGGCCCAGATGGATCATCCACTCAGCGCTTCTGGTTGATGATGGTTGCATATGCTTCAACCTTGTCTTTTGCGCTGATGTGCTGGGCCCCCCCATCACTGAGGATGCAGATATTTGTGGAGCCTCCTAAGAACATACAAAATAGGAGTCTGGGAAGAGTGTCCTGCAGTCAGCATCGCGGTGAAGCAGTCTGGGAAGAGTGTGCTGCAGTCAGCATCGCGGTGAAGCAGTCTGGGAAGAGTGTCCTGCAATCAGCAACACAGTGAAGCAGTCTGGGAAGAGTGTCCTGCAGTCAGCATCGCGGTGAAGCAGTCTGGGAAGAGTGTCCTGCAGTCAGCATCATGGTGAAGCAGTCTGGGAAGAGTGTCATGCAGTCAGTTCTTGTTGAAAATAACAAGAGTGACATCACAAGACAGCACGAGAGAGCGGTGGAAAGATCAGAACCAGAACGAGTGTGGGTAAGCTTCAAAAAGTGACGTCAGCACAAAGATGAGAGCTGATTGGTGAATAGTGGGTAAGTGTTTTTCTCCAGTTTTTTTCTCAAGTTTTTCTCCAGTTTAAAATAGATTAAGCTAAGGAAAGGTAAGATTTTTAGTTTTTATTTAAAGTACGTAAATAATTTAACTTTTTTTACTGTGTTTAACTTAAAGTAAAGGGCTTTTTTTCAACTAGAGGCATGGCAGGGCAGCTCAGTCCGTGTTATGTACCACCTGCAAGATGTGGGAAGTCCTAGAAGCTCCTTGTGCTCTGACTGGCCACATGTGCAGGAAGTGCCACCAGCTGCAGCTACTTGAGCTCTGAGTTTTGGAGCTTGAGCGGCAGCTGGAGGCAATGAGGTGCATCCACGAGGCTGAGAGTTTTGCGGATAGCACATTTTTAGACGTGGTCACCCCACAGCTTATGGAAGTGCAGACAGAGAGGGAATGGGTGACCATCAGTCAGAAGAAAGGTGTCAGGCAGGTAGTCAGGAAATCCCCAGTGTGCATTTCGCTTAAAAACCATTTTTCTGTGTTGGAAAACGGTGAGAGTGACGGTTCCTCTGGGGAGTGCAGCCATGCTCATGGCACTGTGAGTGGCTCAGCTGCACGGGGGTTGGGGGGGGAGGAACAAGAGGGGAAGAGCAATAGTGGTAGGAGACTCATGAGTAAAGGGAACAGACAGACGTTTCTGCGGCTGTAGACATGACTCCAGGATGGTATGTTGCCTCTAGGGTCAAGGATGTCACTGAATGGTTGCAGGACATTCTAAAGGGGGAGGGAAAACAGACAGAGATCGTGGTACATATTGGTACCAATGACATAGGTAGAAAGAGGGATGAGGTCCTGCGAGCAGAATTTAGTAAGCTAGGAAGCAGATTAAAAAACCGGACCTCAAAGATAGTAATCTCTGGATTACTTCTAGTGCCACGCGCTAATGAGTATAGAAATAGCAGGTTAGTCCAGATGAATGCGTGGCTGGAGAGATGGTGCAGGAGGAAGGGCTTTAGATTTCTGGGACATTGGGACTGTTTCTGGGGGCGGTGGGACCTGTACAAGGCGGATGGGCTGCAGCTGAACTGGAATGAGACCAACATCCTTGCGGGGAGGTTTGCTAATGCTGTTGGGGAGGGTTTAAACTAACTTCGTAGGGGGATGGGATCCTGAGAGGAGGTTCAGCAGGGGAAGATGCACAGCCAAAATTAATAGAGAGAGCAAGTGAGTCTGGAAGTCAGAGAAATTATAGGCCAGTTAAGGCACAAGGGAGTTTGGCAAGGTTGGATGGTAGTTATTTTAATGCAAGGAGTCTGACGAATAAGGCAGATGAGTTGAGGGCACAAATGAACACTTGGAAGAATGATGCCATTGCTGTCACACAGACATGGTTGAGAGAGGGGCAAGATTGGCAGCTCAATATTCCAGGATATAAGATCTTCAGGCGAGACAGGGAAGGAGGTAAAAGAGGAAGGGGTATTGTAATATTGATCAAGGAATCAGATACAGCAGTAAGGAGGGATGACATCTTAGAAGGATCCTCAAATGAAGCCATATGGGTAGAACTTAAAAACAAAAAAGGAGCAATCACATTGCTGGGAGTGGACTATAGGCCTCCAAACAGACAGAGAGAAATAGAAGAGCAGATATGCAGGCAAATTTCAAAGCAATGTAAAAATAATAGGGTAGTAACAGTGGGGGATTTCAAATTCCCCAACATTAACTGGGTTAGCCATGGTGTGATAGGTTTAGAGGGAGCGGAATTCTTAAAAAGCATCCAGGAGTGCTACAGTACGTGGAAGGTCCTACAAGAGGTCCTGGATTTAATTTTCGGGAATGAAGCCAGGCAAGTGGTAGAAGTATCAGTGGGGGTGCATTTTGCAGACAGTGATCATAACTCTGTTAGCTTCAAGATTGTTATGGAAAAGGACAAGGATGGGCCGGAAATCAGAGTTCTAAGTTGGGGGAAGGCCGATTTTAATAACATCAGATATGATTTGGCCAGAGTGGACTGGGAGCACCTACTTTTAGGTAAATCTGCATCAGAACAGTGCAACTCTTTCAAGAAGGAAATAGGGAGAGTACATGGCCAACATATTCCAGTAAAGATAAAGGGTGGGACCAATAAATCCAGGGAACCCTGGATGTTGAGGGATATACAGGATTGGATAAAAAGAAAAAGGGAGGCTTATGGCAGATACCGAGGGCTCAAAACAGCAGAAACATTAGAGGAGTATAGAATGTGTAGGGGGGAACTTAAAAAGGAAATTAGGAGAGCAAAAAGGGGGCATGAAAAGATATTGGCAGGTAAAATAAAGGAAAATCCAAAGTTATTTTACAAGTATATTAAGAGTAAGAGGATAACTAGGGAAAGAGTCGGGCCCATTAAGGACCATAGTGGTAATTTGTATGTGGAGCTGGAAGATGTAGGTAGGGTTCTAAATGAATACTTTGTGTCAGTGTTCACAAGTGAGAGGGATGACGTGGTATGGAAATCAGGCAGAAGGACTGTGTTATATTTAAAGAAATTAGCATAGAAAGGGAGGAGGTTCTAAGTGGTCTGGCAGGCTTAAAAGTAGATAAATTTCCAGGCCCGGATGAAATGTATCCCAGGCTGTTGAGTTAGGCAAGGGAGGAGATAGCAGGGGCGCTGACAATAATTTTCAATACCTCTCTGGCCACAGGAGAGGTGCCAGAGGACTGGAGGATAGCCAATGTGGTACCATTATTCAAGAAGGGAGGAAGGGATAAACCAGGGAACTACAGGCCAGTCAGTCTAACCTTAGTGGTGGGGAAACTATTGGAAGCAATTCTGAGGGACAGAATTAACCTAGACTTGCAGAGGCAGGGATTAATCAAGGACAGTCAGCATGGTTTTGTTAAGGGAAGGTCATGTCTGACCAATTTGATTGAATTTTTCGAAGAGGTGACCAGGTGTGTAGATGAGGGCAATACATTTGACGTAGTCTACTTGGACTTAATCAAGGCTTTTGATAAGGTCCCACATGGGAGACTGATAATGAAGGTAAGAGACAGATAGAGAGGGAGTGAGAGAAATACAGAGAATGAGAGAAAGAGACAGAGATGGGGGAGAGAAAGAGAGACAGACAGACAGTGAGAGATGGAGAGAGGAAAAGAGAGGGATAGAGAGAGCAAGGCAGAGAGACAGGGAGAGAGAGACAGAGATACACATTAAGAAATCCAGGGGATACAAGGCAATTTGGCAAATTGGATCCAGAATTGGCTGAGTGGCAGGAAGCAGAGGGTGAGGATCGAGGGGTGTTTTTGTGACTAGATGCCTGTGTCCAGTGGAGTTCCACAGGGATCGCCACCTGCAATAGGCTGCGCGCCACCATTTTGCGTGTTTCGGCTGAGCGCTCCCTGTGCGGGCGGGGGGAGGAGGCTGAGTCGGGGTCTGTGCTCTTTCGCACATGCTGCCTCAGGGAGATTAGATTGATTATGAAGAATTAAAATAAAGAACAAAAAATATTCAGACATGTCCCCTCATGTGACAGTGCCCAGACAACCAGCTTAATAAGATTATTAATGGCCTTAATAGCCCTTCAACAGTTTGGCGGGCGCACAGTTCACACTCTGACTTGAAGATCTGAATGACGCGCGGTGACATCGGGACGCATGCCCGACGTCATCGCGCGTCATTTTACGTGTCGGTGGGCAGGGCCCGTCCCCGCACGCCAACCGGAAGAATCAGGCCTATGTTTTCTTCACAGCAAACTTTCCTACCTATCTTTGTGTCATCTACAAACTTAGCTACCATGCCTTCGCTGCCCTTATCTAAATCATTGAAGTAAATTGTAAAAAGTTGAGGCCCCAGCATAGACCCCTGTGGGATTCTACTAATCACATCCTGCCAGTCAGACAAAGACCCATTTATGCATACTCTTTGTTTTCAGCCAGCCAGTCAATCTTCTATCCAGGCTAATATGTTAACCCCTACACCATGAGATTTGATTTTCCGCAATAACTTTTGATGTGGCACCTTATCAAATGCTTTCTGGAAATTCAAGTGCAATATATCTACAGGCTCCCCTTTAACAACAGCACATGTTGCTCCTTCAAAAAGCTCTAATAAATTGGTTAAACATGATTTCCCTTTCTCAAAGCCATGCTGACTCTTCTCAATTACCTTGTGTTTTTCTAAGTGCCCAGCTACAACCTCCTTAATGATCAATTCTAACACCTACCCCACGACAGATGTCAAGCTAACTGGCCTATCGTTTCCTGTTTTCTGCCTCCCTCCCTTCTTGAATACAGGGGTTATATTTGCTACTTTCCAGTCTGATGAAACCTTTACAGAATCTAGGGAATTTTGGAAAATTAACATCAATGCATCTACTACCTCATTGGCCACCACTTTTAAAACTCTAGAATGACTTCCATCCGGAGACTTCTCAACCCGCAGTGCCATCAGTCTGCTCAGTACCGCTTCCCTAGTGAGTGTAATTTCAACAAGTTCCTCTCTCCACTCCACCTCCCGATTTATAGCTATTGCTGGAATATTTTTTGTATCCTCTATAGTAAAGACAGAAGCAAAATATTTGTTTATTTTGTCTGCCATTTCCTTATTATCTACTATTAACTCCCCATTCTCACTCACTAAAGAGCCAAAACTCACTTTACTTACTCTTTTCCTGTTTTAATACATGTAGAAACTCTTGCTATCCATTTTTACATTCCTAGCTAGCTTCCTCTCATTCTCTAATTTCTTTCTCCTGATTAACCTTTTAGTCATTCCCTGCTGTTCTTTATATTCTGACCAATCATCTGACCTGCCACTCATCTTTACATATTTAAATGCTCTTTCCTTAAGTTTGATGCTTTCCCTAACTTCTTTAATTAACCAAGGATGGTGGGTCCTCCCTTTAGAATATTTCTTTACAGTAGGATTATACTTATTCTGAGTATTCTGAAATATCCCCTTAAATGTCTGCCACAGCTTCTCTATTGATCTATCCCAAAGCCCAGTATCCCAGTTCACTTCAGCTAACTCAGCTTTTGTGCCTACATAGTTGCCCTTATTTAGTTTAAAATATGAGTCTTAGACCCAGTCTTCTCCCCTTCAAACTGGATGTAAAATTCAATCATTCTGTGGTCACTGCTACCTAGGGGTACCTTTACCTTGAGGTCCTTAATTAATTATGTCACATTACTTAATACCAAGTCTAATATAACCTGCTCTCTGGTTGGTTCCAGAATGTGCTAGTCTATCTTGAAAGCATTCTATGAAATCCTTATCCAGGCTACTACTGCCAATCTGATTTTTCCAGTTAATATGTAGATTACATATTAAATAATCACCCATGATTATTGCCATCCCTTTAACAAAAGCACCCAATATTTTTTCTTGTATACTTTGTCCTACCTTGTGGTTTCTGTTAGCGGGCCTGTAGACCACTCCGACTAGCGACTTCTTTCTCCTACTATTCCTCATCTCCACCCAAACCAATTCTACATCTTGATCTCCTGAACCAAGGTCATGTCTAACTATCGCAGAAATGCCATCCTTGATTAACAGTGCTACCTTCCACCTTTACCTAGCTTCCTATTCCTATTCATATACCCCTCAATATTCAGGACCCAATCCTTATCATCTTGCAGCCAGGTCTCTGTAATGGCTATCAGATCATATTTATTTACGTCAATATGCTCTATCAATTCATTTACTTTGTTATGAATGCTATGCGCATTCAGATACAGAGTCTTTAGTTTAATCTTTCTGTTAACTTTGTAACAACTAGTCTAGATTCTTTATGCATTCTTAAGTTTTTTCTTGGTCCCTTCCTGTCATTCTCCAACACTCATTTCCCGTATTACTATTTTTCTCTCTTACCTTGTCTCTACTCTTTGATATACCACAGTTTTCCACATTTGATCCCTTTCCCCCACTATTTAGTTTAAAACCTTCTCTACTTCCCTAGTTATGTGGTTCACAAGAACACTGGTCCTGGGATGGTTCAGGTGTATCCAATGGTACAGCCCCCGCTTTCCCCAGTACTGGTGCCAGTACCTCATAAACCGGAACCCACTTCTCCCACGCCAGTATTTAAGCCACGTGTTCATCTCTCTAATTTTATGTACCCTGTCCCAATCTAGAGATTATAACCTTTGAGGTTCTGCTTTTCAATTTAGTACCTAGCTCCTCATACTCTCTATGCAGAGCCTCTTTCCAAGTTCTACCTATGTTGTTGACACCTACATGGACCATGGCAACAGGATCCTTCCCCTCCCACTGCAAGTTCCTCTCCAGCCCTGAGCAAATGTCCCGAGCCCTGGCACCGGGCAGGCAACATAGCCCCCTGGTTTCTCGTTCTTTGGTGCAGAGAACAGTGTCAATCCCCCTCACTATACTACCATTATATTCTTTTTTTCTCCCCAGCTTGAATGGCTTCCTGTAATATGGTGCCATGGTCAGTTTGCTAATCCACCCTGCAGTCCCACTCCTCCTCCAGTTAGTTATTTAATTGTCCACCACCGTATCCAATTAGATGTGGCAGGGCTGCAGAGCTTAAATCTGATCCATTGGCTGCAGGATCACTTAGCTCTGTCTATTGCCTGCTGCTTCCACTGTTTGGCATGCAAGTAGTCATGTGTCATAGCTTCACCAGGTTGTCAGCTCATTTTTATGTATGCCTGGGTCTGATCCTGACATGCTCTCCCGCACTCTTCATTTCTTATTGTAACAGGGCCAATATGAAAGAAACTGGACACAATATACTTTAGGAAATTAGGATAGTTAAAAAGCAGAATACCCCTATAATTCTAAAGCAATGAGTCACAACTTTATTAAGCTTTATTTATAATATTAAAAAGAGCCTGTTGTGAGTGGTGGCCGAGTTGGTACTATTGATAGAGTTGATCCGCAGACACTTCTTGGGTAGAAACTTTAAGTTTATTCACTAGGTACTCAGCAGCTACTACATGTGTGCTTTCACTATACTACTAACTACTGAGGTAGCCCACACTATTCTCCTATTGGTTATTATAGATCATGTGATCTTCCTTAACAAGCATTATTCTTAAAGGTACATTACACTAAATAAAACCAGAATTACGACATTCCTCCCCCTTTAACTCAGATATACATACGTTTGCAAGTACAAATTTTTCAAGACAACATACTATTTACACTGGGTGAGGAATTTACAAGTTCAGTCTTTCAGGTGGTTTCCTGATGAGTGCAGAACGTCTCAGCTCTACAACTTCAGATGCCTTGTCAGGAACCTCCTTTTCTGGAGTTGCCTGAACATCAAGTGCTTCGGTGGGCACCTACAGTTTTGTATCCTCAACTCTTACAGGAACATCAGGCATGTCAGTCCTGGGTTGAGTATCCTCAACAGGAAACGCTGACCCGGTTGTGATCACTGGTGGAACCGATTCTTGGTGATTTGTCTCTCTCTTCCTTAAATGGTCCACATGTTTCCGTATGATCCGGCCTTCCATCTCCATGTGGTAAAATAGAGATCCAGTCACTGCACTTATTTCACCCGGTAACCACTTTGGTCCTTCTCCGAAGTTCTTCGCGTATACTGTTTCTCCCACAGTAAATTTCCTCTTGCGACTATGCCAGTCGTGTCTAGTTTTCTGCCTTCCCTGACTCCTTTCCACCTTCCCCTCTAAAATCGGCATTATTAAGCTCAATTTCGTCCTGAGATGGCGTTTCAACAATAACTCTGCAGGTCTGATACCTGTTGTTGTGTGAGGGGCAGCCCTATAATGAAAAAGAAAGCATGCTAGCTTGGTTGCTGAGGAATCGCCAGTTAACTTTTTCATGCCTGCCTTGAACGTTTGAACTGCCCTTTTGGCCAGTCCATTTGAGGAAGGGTGGTACTGTGAAGTTTTTACATGGGTAGTACCATTGAGGCTGATAAACCATTGAAACTCAGCACTCATAAATACCATGCTGTTATCAGAAATGATTACTTCTGGTAGTGAATGGCAAAACTTTGATGTAGCTTGTCAATTGTAGCAGTCAATGTTGGTGACTTCACCTCATATATGTTCAACCATTTTGAATGGACATCGACAATGAGCAGAAACTTTGTTCCCAAGAAAGGTCCCACAAACTCAATGCTTAACTGCACCCAGGTCTACCTGGCCGCTCCCAAGGGTGTAACGGAGCTGTCGATGGCAACTTTTTTTAGTTGCTGACATTGCACACAGTTCTTCACTAAACTCTCTATTTCGCTATCCATCCCAGGCCACCATAGATAGCTGCATGCTATGGTCTTCATTCGGGAAATTCCTGGATGTGCACCGTATAGTTCAATTAAAAGTGGCTCCCTTCCCTTTGGAGGTACTATCACTTGTGCTCCCCACAATAAGATGCCATCCTGGCTGGTTAATTCATGTCTTCTGTTGAAGTACGGTTTCATTTCATCAGATAAGGGCTCCTGTGACCAACCATGAAGCACTTGTTCTCATACTTGAGATAGGACTGGGTCCCGACTTGTCCAGTCTCTGATCTGTCGAGCACATACCGGCAAGGAATCTAAGAAATTTAACAGTAAAACAAGTTCCTGTGGAACTGGGACGTCCTCATCATTTTCTTGTAAAGGCAAATGACTAAGTGCATCGGTGTTTGCGATTTGATTACCAGGCCTATGTACAAAAGTGTACTCGTATGCTGCTAGGATTAATGTCCTATTATTATTTCTGTATCTTCTCTCTATGTAGCTTCTTCTTTTTAGCGCAGACTTGAATCTCGGCCTTCTTTTTGACTTCATTATTCGCCAGACTTCTCTCAGATACAAGCTCACCTTTTCTGAGCTCAGTGTTGAGTCTCCCAAAATTTCATCATCTGTCTGCTTCTTAGAAAATTCTGCGACTTGTGCTTCCAAAGCCTCTTTGGCTTTATTTAGCTGGTTCTTCAGCTCTTCCATCTCTTTTTTGTATTTCTTTGCTGCCTCCTGAAAAATTAAGCATTGTTGAGTCTTCTCTGCTAACTCGTTTTTCAGTTTATTCAGAGAAGTGCTGAATTCTTTCTGTTTCTCTTCATACTTTTCCAGAGGTACAAACTTTGACCTGAGGGAATCCTGTATTATGTGAAGGTCTTTCAACAGGTTTTCTTTTTCCCTTCAAAGGTTGTTCACCACGTCTCGAACTCTGTCATAAAGCATGGTTTCTTTGAGTTCCTTCTGCTGTTCTTCCAGGTTTTGGCTTAATACAGCTTGCATTTCTTCAGGTTGTTGAGTACTTACACAATCCTTTTTCAAAACAGGAACACTTCCAGGTTCCCTTCGGAATCTCAGTAGCCACTCAAGGATGATTTCCCTTAGCCAATTTCGCCCAAGAAGGCTTGGTCCTCTGCCTCTCAATACCAACACTGGTAGCTTTGTCAATAGGCTTCCATAATGGACAAGTTACTCTGCTTATGCCTTTTACTTGGATGTCTTCACCTATGTATATTTTTAGTTTGGCAGCTGTTTCTTCTAAACTTAATTGATGTTCAACATTATTCAGATATCTGAAGGTATGTTCCCCAATTACTGTAGTGGAAGATCCCATGTCCACTTCCATTCTAACAGGTCTGCCATTTACTTTCACTGTGACAAATATTGTTTCTGTCTTTCCAACTTTCAGATTAAACAATGAGTAAATGTCTGAATTTGTCGTTTCAGGATCTTCTACATTGTAGATTTCATTGGGCTTCTTCTTTGGCTTACAAGCCTGCCTGAATCTTTCCTTACGCTGTCTCATTATATGTCCATTTCTGTGACAATAATAACATTCGCTTTTTTTAAACTGCCAATGATTAAAAGACTGCATGTTTCCACCTCTATTGAAATTATTCTTCAATTTCGCTGCTAAGTTATTTTTCCTTATTCTTCGGCTATTGGGGGCTATTTCCCGCTTCTTGGCAGGGTCTCTTGCATTTTTGTGCCGTTTTTGGCTGGGGTTTCCCGCCCGATGTGGAGGATGGCACCATTTTGCGCACCCTGTATTGCTTTTGCATCTCTCACTGCACTTTCCGTGGCCAGTGCCTTCTTGAAATCCAAATTCACTTTAGACAATAATCTTTTCTGAATAGTATCCTCATTCACAGCGCACACTAAATGATCTCTGAGAATGTCATTTAGAGATGTACCGAACTTACAATGTTCCATTAGCTGCTTCAAATTTGCCAAGTAACATGCAATTGTCTCACCTGGGGCTCTATTTCTCGAATTAAACCTGAACTTCTGCATCGTTACTGAGGGCGTTGGTTTATAATGACCTTTCACGAGGTCCACTAATTCGCCGAAACAGTTTGAATCTGGGGCACTGGGTACCGTCAAACTTCTAATCAAACCGTAGGTTTTATTCCCAAATGTACTTAAGAGGATTGCTCACCTCTTCTCTTCCCCCGTAATCTCGCTTGTTTGAAAAAAAAGTGTGTGGCGTTCCATGTAATGAGACCAATCGTCTGTGGCTGGATCAAAAGGATCAATTCTCCTAAATTGCGGCATTTTGAGAGGGGATATCTTCTTCAATTTCAACGGAGCTTTCTACTTACAATCACTGGGTGAGGTACAGTGCCGATTTCTTTTCAACTTGATTTCTTCTGTTTAATCTTGTTTTATTCTCATTGACAGTTTGTTGTGATTGGTGGCCGAGTTGGTACTATTGATAGAGTTGATTCACAGATGCTTTTTGGGTGGAAACTTTAAGTTTATTTAGGAGGTACTCAGCAGCTACTATATGTGTGCTTTCAACTCCAACTCTATACTAATAAGTACTGAGGTAGCCCACGCTACTCTCCTATTGGTTACAATAGATCATGTGATCTTCCTTGTCAAGTATTATTCTTAAAGGTACATTACACACAAAATAAAACCATAATTACTACAGAACCTATGACCACTTAATGCTAATTAGGTCAGATTTTCTTATACTAACTAAATTAGTTAGCAAATATTGTGTATTAAATTTGAGACATTTCAGCAGGTCAACTGTGGCTCAGTTGGTAGCTCTCTCACCGTGGAATCCAGAGGATGTAGGTTCAAGTCCCACTTCAGGACTTGAGCACAAAAAAACTGAGGTTGACTCTCCAGCACAGTACTGAGGGAGTATTGACCTGTCAGAGGCCTAGCCTTTTGGGCGAGACGCTCTTCTCAGATGGATGTAAAAGATCCCATAACACTATTTCAAATAAGAGCAGTGGAGTTATCTCTGGTGTTCTGGCCAATGTTATCCCTCAATTAAAATCATGAAAACAGATTGTCTGATCATTATCACACTGAAGTTTGTGGGAGCTTGCTGTTGTGTTTACCATGTTGCAACAGTAACTACAAGTATTACTTATAGTAAGACTTCAAAAAGTACTTCATTGGCTATCAAGAGCTTTGGGCCACCCTGTGGTCATGAAAGACCATTATATAAGTATAAGTCTTTCTTTTCAGGTCCCCAAAATTACATTTTGGTAAAGATCTCTTCAAACTTCAAAACTGTTGATCCAAAATGTAGTGATTATTTTCGACCCTTCCAAAGACTGATTCTGCAGATATTTTAAAAAACTGTCTTTTTAGGACAGATGTCTGACTTGAAGTACATTTTACCAATGTATATGTTTACTCTATAACTGAAATCTGTGCTCATGGTTTGTTCTTCCTAGCTTTTGTTATTTTCTGTTCCTTTAACCTTCAATCCATAAAAAAGCTGCAAAGGGCTTACATATTAAAGCTACTTTGCTATAAGTAGTGACTAGTTATGTAAATATCAAGGTTTGAATAACACGATAACTTTAACTAGGTCCAAACTTATGTACTGAGATTCAAAGAAACTTTAGTATTTGCAGCAAGAGTTCAAAATCCACAGCCGTGCATTTTGTTTACTAATGGTGCTGGCATCTGCACTTTGTCCCTAATCCTAGCTCTATGGTTAGCCTGAAGTATAGAGCAATATTGGAGTTAGCACCATACAAACTGTAGGCACTGAATCCCACTGTGATATCTTTAGATATCTCAAAAATCCATTACATTTCAAAAAGAAGGCTTTGGTAATTGTGTTTTAATCATTAAGTTTCAAATCACAGCTGTAGTTTTGGAGGCACTGAAATCTTAAACAATTTAATGTATAATGCAATAAAACAGCAGAAAGGCTATATCCCTTTTTCCTGTTTGCGCATTTTTTTTAATTAAAAAAGAAAATCAGTTTAAATCCTACAGTTTTTCTTCAGCTGGGCAAAAATAAATTGTATTCTTAAACAGATTA
This sequence comes from Cetorhinus maximus, assembly GCF_964194155.1. NCBI lineage: Eukaryota > Metazoa > Chordata > Chondrichthyes > Lamniformes > Cetorhinidae > Cetorhinus > Cetorhinus maximus. The sequence goes on along the minus strand of NC_135880.1, from coordinate 154,988,490 downwards.
GTGCATGGGATGATTGAAAGATTTGAGGTCTCTTTACAAGTTGCTGGGTATTGTTGGGGTGGGGAGGTGGGGGTGGTGGGGAGAGGAGCGTCTCTTTCTATCAGACAGTTTAAAAGGTTGCTGTTTGAGTCATAACATTTACAAAACTGGAGACATAACATGGAACTCAGTTCTCAATAAAATTAACCCTGAATTGAAAATACTTATTATTTCTGATCAGTTGGAACCATTCCCCTATAGTTAAAGAATAGCATCCATTCATGCTGACCTCATATAATATTGTGATATCATTCTGATTTTGAACTTTCCTGTCTATGACATTGTTTGGTTAATCAAGGTTCAAGAAGTGTTTTTATGATTTCAGCATCACACATCAAAAATGTAAGCAGCGTTGTAAGATTCAGGAATGTAAAATGAAAAATTAATAAGGGCTTTGAGTCTTTCAAAAGGGTGTACCCAGGTGCAAGGAAAGTTGGCCATTATAGTAAAGTTGGCCATAACAGGATTTTATCGTCCACAATCAGCGTTTCGCATTTTAGTCCAGCTGACAATTTTGACAATTACATTTTCTCCTCTTCTTGCCCTTCCCACTATGACCCATTATGGCTTAAAGGCCATTTTTTTCCAGCCTAGAGACAAAGTACAAAGAATCTATGGGCCACATTCTTCTATAAAGCGTATGCCAACAGAATGTTTTGATGATCTAACTATAGATGGGAAATTGGAGTCAAACAATGTCACTGTTTCTTTCCCAAAAATCTTAATGATTTTAATGTTAACACAGAGCTCCAAGTATAAAATATACGCTGCTTTTAAAACCTTACATCTACCACATAAGGGTATTTTTTTAAAAAAACAAGTGTACCCAAATTTTCTATAGAGGTAAAAACCAAATGCAGTGGGCCACCTCCCCTCCATTTTATTCAAGGTACTGGCTATATTTGGTGATACCATTTACTTCAATAATTTCCCCTATACCCTCCATCACCATGTCATTGCTATACACATTCAGACCATCCTGGGACTTGAACTCATGACATTTTGTTTAGGAGTTAAATGGTTTTTGAATTAAATAATTTAGATGTATTTAATCAAAGGAATGTCAGCACAACATCCTTTCACCTGTGCCATCTGAACTTTAATCCACCTGTAACTGAATGTTTTCACTGCTTGTCATTTCGAGCGCCCATAACTTAGGTCTCTGATTCTATGACAACTGAAATGTATTCAGGTGGCCTTAATCCAGTTTCTGATGAATCTGAGTACACTGCATAAAACTGTCATTATTCAGCATAACTTGGTGCTAAATTAGTAGCCAGAGTCGAAGGCTAATAACATACGAAATAGGAGCAGGAATATGCCATTTGGCTCTTTGAGCCTGGTCCACCATTCAATATAATCATGATTGTTCTTCTACCCCAATTCCACCTTCCGACACTATTCCCATGTCCCTTAATTCCCTTAGTATCCAAAAGTTTATTATCGCTGACTGGTATATATTCAACAACCGAACATTTACAATCCTCGAGGGTAAAGAATGTCAAAGATCCACAACCCTTTGAGTGAAGAAAATTCTCTTCATCTCAGTCCTAAATTGCTGGCCTCTTATTCTGAGACTGTGTTCCTTAGTTCTAGATTCCCTAGCAGGGATAAATATCCTCCCAGCAGCTATCTTGTCAAGTCTCTTAAGAATTTTATTTGTTTCATTGAGATAACCTTTATTCTTATAAATTCTAATGGAGCTAGGTTTAGTCTACTCAATCGCTCCTTTGTTCCATTCCCTCTAAGGCGAGTTATCCTTCCTCAGGTAGGGAGACAAAACTGGACAGATGGATGTGGCCAACTGTTCTGGTACTATTGGACGTAGATTTCCAAAACCTGACTCATAGGGTCCTCTGATTTCACCCACACACTCTCTTTGTTGGCTCTTTTCTTCTTTATATATTAAACTGATTTCAACTTCTGCTCATTAAACTTTCCAGGTTTGACTGGTGGAAAATGTTGATCCCTGATTCAAAAACCTGAATCAATCAGGGAGCAGCCTTTTTATGTCAGTTAGAAATAAACTATTACCAGTTATCCAGGTCCAGGAACTTATATTGGACACTGGCATGATTTCAAGCTTTTGAGGAGAAAGAAAACGGGGAGAAAAAGAAGGGAGAGAATGGGGCAGAAAGAATGGAGATGATGGGGAGGAAGGGAGAGGGTGATAGGAAAGCAAGGTGGGAAGAGAGGAGGAGGAGAAGGGAGGACACCAGACTCCAGACCCACAGCAATGTCATTGACTCTTAAATGCCCTCTGAAATGGTCTAGCAAGCCACTCAGTTGTATCACAATCACTAGAAAGTCTATTAGAAATGAAACTGGACAGACTACTTGGCATCAACTAAGGCACCAGAAATGACAACGACAAACTCAGCCCTTTCAACACTGCACAGTCCACCTTACTAACATCTGAGGGCTTGTGCCAAAATTCGGAGAGCCGTCCCATAGATTAGTCAAGCAACAGACTGACAAAGTCATATGAACGGAATCAGCCCTTACAGATAATGTCCTAGACACCACCATCACCAACCTTGGGTAAGTCTTGTCCCACTGGCAGGACAGACCCAGCAGAAGTGGCAGCACAATGGTATACAGACGGAAGGGAGTTGCCCTTGGAACCCTCAACATTGATTCCAGACCCCCATGAAGTCTCATGGCATAAGATCAAACATGGGCAAGGTAACCTCCTGCTGATTGCCATGTACCGTTGCCCTTCAGCTGACGAATTAGTACTGCTCCATGTTGAACACCACTTGGAGGAAGTGCTGAGGGTGGCAAGGGTGCAGAATGTACTCTGGGTGGGGGACTTCAATGCCCATCACGAAGAGTGGCTCGGTAGCACCACTACTGACCGAGGTGGCTGCTAGACTGGATCTGCGGCAGGTGGTGAGGGAACCAAGGAGAGGGAAAAATATGCTTGACCTCATCCTCACCAATCTGTCTGTCACAGATGCATCTGTCCATGACAGTATTGGTAGGAGTGACCACTGCACAGTCCTTGTGGAGTGAAGTATTTGCAACAGAAGTGCCGAGTGGACAGTCAATCTCAGCTTCCTCCAGAGGTCCCCAGCATCACAGCTGCAAGTCTTCAGCCAATTCGATTCACTCCATGTGATATCAAGATACAGCTGAAGGCACTGGATACTGCAAAGGCTATAGGCTCTGACAATGTTCTGGCAATAGTACTGAAGACATGTGGTTTAGAACTTGTTATGCCCCTAGCCAAGCTGTTCTAGTACAGCTACAACACTGGCATCTACCCGGCAATGTGGAAAATTGCACAGGTATCTCCTGTACACAAAAAGCAGGACAAATCCAACCTGGCAAATTACTGCCCCATTATTCTACTCTTGATCATCAGTAAAGTGATGGAAGGGGTCATCAACAGTGCCATCAAGCTGCACTTGCTTAGCAATAACCTGTTCACTGGCGCTCAGTTTGGGTTCTGCCAGGTACACTCAGTTCCTGACTTCATTACAGTCTTGGTTCAAACATGGACAAAGAGTTGAACTCCAGAGGTGAGGTGAGAGTGACTGCCCTTGACATGAAGGCAGTATTTGACTGAGTATGGCATCAAGGAGTCCTTGCAAAACTGGAGGCAATGGGAACCATCTCTGCTGGTTGGAGTCATACCTAACACAACAGAAGATTGTTGTGGATTTTGGAGGTCAATCATTTCAGTTCCAAGACATCACTGCAGGAGTTCCTCAGGGTAGTGTCCTAGGCCCAATCATCTTTACTTGCTTTATCAATGACCTTCCTTCCATCATAAGGTCAGAAGTGAGGATGTTCGCTGATGATTGCACAATGTTCAGCACCATTCGTGACTCCACAGATACTAACGCAGTCCATGTCCAAATGTAGCAATACCTGACCTGGGCTGACAAGTGGCAAGTAACATTCATGCCACACAAGTGCCAGGCAATGACCATCTCCAACAAGAGAGAATCTAACCATCACCCTTTGATATTCAATGGCATTATCATTGCTGAATCCCCCACTATCAACATCCTGGGGGTTACTATTAATTAGAAACCGAACTGGACCAGCCATATAAATACTGTGGCTACAAAGCAAGTCAGAGTCTAGGAATCATGGACAGTAAGTAACTCACCTCCTGACTCCCCAAAGCCTGTCCACCAGCTACAAGGCACAAGTCAGGAGTGTGATGGAATATTCTTCACTTGCCTGGATGAGTGCAGCTCCAACAACACTCAAGAAGCTTGACACCATCTAGGACAAAGCAGTGTACTTGATTGGCACCACATCCATAAACATTCACTCCCTCCACCACCGATACACAGTGGCAGCAGTATGTACCATCTACAAGATGCACTGCAGGGACTCACCAAGACTTGTCAGAGAGCACCTTCCAAACCCAAAACTGCTACTATCTATAAGGACAAGGGCAGCAGGTATAGGAACATCACCGTTTGCAAGTTCACCTCCAAGCCACAAACCATCCTGACTTGGAAATATATCACTGTTCCTTCACTGTTGCTGGGTCAAAATCCTGGAACTCCCTCCCTAAAGCACTGTGGATGTACCTACACCACATGGACTGCAGTGTTTCAAGAAGGCAGCTCACCACCACTATCTCAAGGAATTAGGGATGGGCAATAAATGCTGGCCTTGCCAGCACCGCTCACATCCCATGAACAAGTATAAAAATATGAGGAAAGTGTGGTCTTAAATTTTCATTATGGAAGTCAGAACAATTTTATTTGGGGATCTCCCATTTTGCATTTATTTGTGCAACAGAGGCATCTAACATTTTTCTGCAAGAGAGCTTACTACTCATATTTTGTGAAACTTTGTTGAGAAGTGTTGACAGCTTCATCCTAAGTGAACCTTCCCCACTGGCTACAACTTCCACTACTTGTCCAGACAGTTACAGTGGGGGTGTGGGTTTTATCATAAAATCACACCTTGCATGTTTTCCTCCTTTGAGTATCTCACCTTGTTCAAACCCTCTCACTCTCATTTAACATTTTTACTCTCTAACTTTGACCCAAGTACCATGCCAATTTTCTCACTGAGATATCTTCACTCTTCCTCCCTCAGCCTCTGCACCGAACAGCTTCTCATCCTTGGTGATTTCAACCTCCATCTCAATTCATCTCTGAGTTCGTTACCCACTTATCCTTACTTCATCATTCTCTCCATGTAAACTCCCCAACCCTTACTTATGGCCATCCTCTTGACCGTGCCATCCTATATGGCTTTACTACTCCCATAGCAGCAATCACAGGTGAGGCAATCCCTGATCACTTCCGTGTGTCACTGTCTATCCACATCCCTCCTCCAAAACCTTCTGTGTCTACCCCACAAAATATCTCCCGCAATTCACTTACAATTGCACATTCAAAATCCCAACTGTCTAGCCTTTAGTCCTCCATTCACAATGGCATTTCTGTAAGTAATGATCTGCTTAAACATATCAAATCACTTCTGATGACTTCATTCCCATTAAATCCATTACCCTGGTCATTTTCCCTGGTACAGCACTCATCTCCATTCCTTTACATTCAAGGGGTGTGAACTTGAATGGATGTGGCAGACAACTAGTTTATGCATCCACTGCCAGATCTGTTTGGACCACAGAAAGCATTATTGGATCCTACCATCGTCTGGAAAGTCTGCTCACTATTCCAGTATTATCCTGGAATACAAAGGTAGCGTTTAGTTTTTTTTCTCTTCTACAAGCTGTCTTCTTAAACCCCACCCTTGTCACCTCCATCATCACCTCCAACAACAAGTGCAAGGAGCTCAGGGATTTCTTTGTGACCAAAATTGAAATCATTTGTTGTTTCTGCCACTTCATTCTCATCCCCTAGATTACCGGACCAAACTTCCCCTAAGCCTTTCCCCTGCCTGAACTTGTATTTTTCTCTAGTTTCTTTCCTATCTACCTTCTCTGAGCTCATCTTGTCCATGTGACCAACCTCCTGCTTCCTCAACAGAATTCCCACTAAACGTCTGAATAACCAACTTCCCTTCCTTTTCGCCTATTGTGAGAAATAGATTTTTTTTTAATTTTGGGGTAATATTGTGTTATTCTATGGGAAAAGCTGTGTGTGTGCGTGCGTGTGTGTGTTTGTGTGTGATTTAATTAGTCTGGGCAGAGATTAATAAGAGGCAAGTTGTCTGGGGAGGGGGGTGAATCACAAAAAAGATAGGGGTGTTAAGTTTGAAGTACAAGTAAATAGGCTAGATTTAACACTTGCATTTTTTGATAAGTTAAGAGTTTGTTTGAATATAAAAGGGGAGTCAGGGGCAACAAGAAACATGTTTGCATCTTGCAGGAGTTCCATAGGTAAACAAGAAGTGGGGATATTATGTTTTATTGACCCAAAGGCTAAGACAAGACGGAGACATGAAGGATCTTATATTTGGAAGGGTTTGAGTTTCAAAGAGGTGTGAGAACAGTGGAACCTGAGATGAAAGGGGGAAAAAAATTTAGAGTTAATGTGGAGAGCTTAGAGTAGCTATAGCTGGAGATGCTGTTTGAGCTGTGAAGTGAGCAGCTGGAGCTGTATAAGCTGTTGAGCTAGAGCTGCTGGAGCTGGGAGAGGATGCAATTTGAATCAACTATCCAGTCAAGCCAGAAAAATCTTGGGCTGCAAAAAGCAGTTTTATTCAGAAGTTTGGATTTGAACCAGAGTAGACATTGAGCTAAAATTAATATAAGACATCTTGATATTGACACTGAGTGACAAAATTATTCTATTCCTCAGTTCTAATATTCTCACATTGATGAGCACAAAGAATCACCCAAAACAAACACCCCCCCAAAACAAATAACATATCCTGCCATCTGACTGAAATGTATTTACAATTTTATATACTGCAATATGTAACGTTAAAGTAAAATTATTCACCTATCAAAATTATATATTTAGAAAGTAGAGAGCATGTTATCTTCAAATTATCACTTACTAACTCAAGGCACGAGCAAAATTGATTTACAAACCAGAGAAATATAGTACACTGAAAAGAAGAGAGGATTTTTTGCCACATATTCACTATGGGAAGAATCAATTGTATTGAAATAAATTAACTTATTAATAGGATCTCATGTCTGCTCTTCCCTTGCCCATCCATGTCTCTTCTAGTTAGTCATTTCTGTCAGCTGAGGTGGGGGGATGCGAGAAATGTTGGGAAGTCAAGACGGTTAGGTGTAAGGCCTTATAGAATATATAATATGTAAGGCCTTACTTGCCAAGTAAGTATTTTAAGTTATTCAGTTGCCCGACAACACCTTTGTGTTGCTCAAAGCATTTGGAGACATGGTCCTGAATTTTTAGCTCAGTGGGTGGCGCGATTGATGGGCCTGTCGAGTGGTTGGGAAATGGACCGCCAACCACGATCAGCCCCTGACCGCGATTTCATGCTGGCAGGCCAATTAACAGCCAGACAGCGTGAAACACATGCTGAAATGCTCAGTGCTGCTGGGGGCGGGAGGAGAGTGGCTAATGATGCTTTCGTGGGCGCGGGCGAGTGCTGAGTGAAAGCTCCCTGAAGGCAGACGGCTGCCTCAGGGAGCTGCAGACCCAAAAACCATGAAATAAAGTTTTGAAAATCAGGAAAAAAATGTCCAAGCATCACAATCAGGCACCTGAACATACAGATGATAAAAATGCTGTCCACAGATTTTTATTTTTATTTTATTTAATAATGGAAACCTCATCCTGAACTTGGATGAGGTTTGATGAAAAATGCAAAGTCCGCCTGGCCAATTCTCCTGTCCACCAACCATAAGGTTGGACTGACCATGAAAAATTGAAGACAATTGCGCCGTTAATGGGCTTAATTGCCCTCTTAATTGTCGGCAGGCGTGCTTCCGACTTTTGCATATGCCTGCCGACCAAAATATCGCACGGGTGCGGGATAACTCGGAACGCTCAACCGATGTCTTCTCGCGCAATTTTACACCCGATCGGGTTGGACGCGCACCCGTGGGATGTAAAATTCCGCCCACAGATGTTATCTCCACCGCTAATAGTTTTTTAAACTAGTGATTTTTAGAATTTCCTGCATAGGGAACCCTCTGAAAACAATGAAAATTCCTGTCAACCAGCTATGTTAAATCTGTTTTCTGGTCCTTCTCCCGCATTGTGTAAAATTTAAGGAGTGATGCATTTCTCTACACCCACTATATTAAAAAAACACTGCCAAATTGAGCTGTGAGTAAAACAACCTGCTGCAATGAAACTGGTTACCTAACGGTTTGCAGTATTGATAAATGGACAGTCAGATATGCTTGGTTACTGTTCAATACCTCATAGATACCTACTATGCGGCAGCTGACAAATCTATTGGAATTACAAGTGATCAGAGAAAGAAATCCAGATGATGAAATACATAGACCCTCTAATAAACCCCTCCCTACCAAAATCACTGAGAAATTCATGAGAAGTTGCTAATAAGTTTACAGGTTTTAGATTTTCCATGTAAACTATCCATAAACTTGCCCAACAGAATGCAGCACTATCAAATATGGCATGTTATGTGTGCTCTGCCCAAAGGCAGGTCCTTGGCTCATTGTCTGCTGATGCTTCATCCTGAGCTGTTTCTCTTGGCAGTTTTTGTCAGTGGTGGTTTGTCATTGCCTTCCACTCTCAGGGGCAGGGTGAAGAGGCAGGTCCCAAGTCTATCTCAGGCAGAACAAGAATTGAGTCCACGCTGTTGGCCATATTCTGAAACTCATGCTAGCCATCTAGTAACTGAGCTAACCGTCCCCCACTATCAAATAATCTAAAGATATTCAGTAATACAGAGCCAAATATCAGTGTAAGTGTGGGAAGATACTATTGTCTGATACAACCAGGACCAGCAATTTTTTTTAAGGTGCTGGAAGTAGCTACTAAAGGGTAACGCTGTAACATCCTGATCTGTGCCTTGTAGTGAAAATTGCTCACAGTCCTTGAAAATGTATACAAGTAATTAAGCAGGGGACTCCAGATTTCAGTTGGCAGTCTATCAAGTCCAGGGGCTAGATTCAGAAGCACATCTGTGATCATTTTTTTTTTGCATCCTAATGACGCTTTCTTAACAATTGTTTTAGTGCGACCTTGTTCTGAAAATCTATTTTTCTTATTTTTAACATTTTCTGGAAGCCCAGGAACAAAGAATCAAACAGCCATATAGGGCAGAATCTTCTGTTCTTAGAATAAGAGCATGTGGTGGGACAATTTCTGGGTCCTGACCCCACTCTAACAGTCAGGGTATCAGCCTGCAACATCTTCCTAAGGAGACCAATTAAGAGGATGCCTTTGAGTTCATCATCCAATTAAGGATGGCAAGCAGGTCCCTGGTGCTATAGGCCCAATCAGATTGTGTGCTGCCACCTTGGGAGGGGAATGAAAGGGCACCTCTATGTTGAGGCGCCCTCTGAAAAGGATATAATTCAGTTCAATCAAGAGTGGCCACATCTGCCAGGCCACCCCTCTGTGTGGCCTGCTGGCAGATGTGGTTCTCGTGTGAGGGGATTAAAACAGGAGGCCTCACAGGCACCCCAGACCAGCCACAGGTAAGCTGCCTGCAGGCACCTGCCGGGCTTGACCTTTAGTGTGGGATCATTCCACGGTTGCGAAGATCCTGGCACCAGCCCCAATCATTTTATTCTGCAGCAATGCAAATGCAAAATACTGCAAATGCTGAAGATCAGAAATAAAAACCGAAAATGCTGGAAACACTCAGCAGGTTGGGCAGCATCCGTGGAGAGAGAGAAATATTAACACTTTCTCCCTATAGATGCTGCCAGGCCTGCTGAATATTTCCAACACTTTCTGTTTTTATTTAATCGTGCAGATTGGCTACTTACCACTGCTTCCGCCAGTGCTGACCCACCTCCAGGAAGATCACTCAAAGACAGGAAGGCATCAGCTGAACATGTATTTCTCTGAAATTTGTCCTTGCCTCGCATTGAAGCCCATCCCCTGAGAAGGGGAAAATTCTTCTCATAATGTGCATTTTGCGATGATAAACAAAAGCTTGGCCTTTATAATATGTCTCATTAATAACTACCCCTCAAATAAATTTATTCAATTAACTCATATGTTACATAAAGCAAAACATGTCTCAATTTAATTTTTCACAGCTACCTATTTTACTTTCCTACTTCAACACAACTGTACGGAATTTTTCGGTCTCAGGGCGGGCTTCATGATGGGACAGGGAAGAATTTCAGAGAAATACAGGTCGAGTCAGTGGTCCAACACATTCCTGCCTCCAGGCAATATTTCTGTAAGCAGGTTAACACCAGCAGAGGGTACCTGTCTGGCAGTGGGCCAGTGCCTAATTGTGGACTGATTGGGGATGCCACCAGGACCTTCCCACTGAGGGTCAAGCCACAGGGGTGGCCTGGCAGCTATGGCACTGTTTTTTTAATTGAATTCTAATCTCTTCAGAGGATGTCTCAAGATGGAGATGGCTTTGCATTCCCCCTCTGACAGTGGCAGCGCCCACCTTGGGCATTGGGGCCGCTGTCCTTCCCTGGTTACAAGCTCTCTGATTGGGTCTGCAGCCCCAGGGTCCTGTCTGCTGTCCTAAATGGCTGCGGACCCAGAGGTATTCTCTTAATTGGCTGCCTCCTGGAAGATCTTGCAGGCGGGTACCCTGACAGTCAAAGCTGAGTAGGGACCAGGAAATTGTTCAGACTCACGCTCAAATTTGAAGAGCAGAATATTCTGCTCATTCTGTCAACTAAATTACTGGACTATTTACTCAGTAACCTGGAAAGTAATTGAGTTCAAATTCTACCATGGCAGGTTCAGCAATTGAATTGAATTTTTAAAAATCTGCAAATCAAAGGTTGATACCAGCAAGAATTACCATGAAGCTGCTGATTGCCAAAAAAAAAACCAAACTCTTCATTAATATCCTTCATAACAACATAAGGACATAAGAAATAGAAGCAGGTGTAGGCCATTTGGCCCTCAGGCCTGCTCCACTATTCATGGCTGATCCGATTGCTGTCTTAATTCCACTTTCCTGCCTGTCCTCCATAACCCTTGGAGATTGAAAATCTGTCTAACTCAGCCTTAAGTATATTCAGTGACCCAACCTCCACTGATCTCTGGCATAGGGAATTCCAAAGAATAACAACCCTCTGAGAGAAGAAATTCCTTCTCATCTCTGTCTTAAATGTGAGACCACTTATTTTGAAACTGTGTCCACTAAGTCAAGATCCCCCCACAAGTGGAAGCATCTTCTCAGCACCTACCCTGTCAAGTCCCCTCCGAATCTTATATGTTCTATAAAGTCATCTCTCATTCTTCTAAACTCCAATGGGTATAGGCCCAACCTGCTCAACCTTTCCTCATAAGACAAAGCCCTTCATCCCAGGAATCAGCCAAGTGAATGTTCTCTGAGCTGCCTCCAATGCAAGTATATCCCTCCTTAATTAAGTAGACCAAAACTGTACACAGTACCTTAGGTGCGGTATCACTAATGCCCTGTACAGTTGTAGCAAGACAAACCTGCTGCCCTGACTGATTTATGCTACATCAACCAGGTTGACTCTTAACTTCCCTCTAAAATGGCTTAGCAAGTTACTCAGTTGTATCAAATTGCTACCAGTTTGAAGAAGCACCACCTTCTCAAAAGCAATGAGGGATGGGTGATAAATCCCAGTGATGTCACAAACTGAAAATTATTTTTTTTCTAAAAGATCAGTATTAATATAAAGGGCTTCCAAAAGAAAGAATTCTGATTCATTACTTTCAACTGACTTTCTTCATACAGCCAAAGGGTCAGCCTCTCCTGGGAGGTTACACTGCCCATGCCATAGATTTACCAAAGCTGGTAGTCTAGGAGCCTATTGTGCAAAATTTTTTGAATTTTGAATATACTTATGGAACAGGAGAAGCTTGGTCTGTAGTATACTTGACTGGAGAACACAAAGTACAATGAGGTAGCAGCTCTTAAAGAGTTGTAACATGCCCCATAAAGTAAAAGTTGTGGTGGTGCCAGAAAAGTGAACTAATTGACAAAGCCAAGACATGTGAGCAGCAAGACTCCCTTATGATGATGTAGCCTGGAGGTGTTATACAAGAAGCATGCCATAAAGAAACAGCAAACAGATTTTGAAGGTGCTCTATAAATGCTAGCACTTATTGTTGTTGAAGTATCCAGGCCAAGGTGCTAGGAGAGAACTCAAGGGGGTCAGCACGATGTTATGCCAAGGATGCCACATTCTTCTGAAAGCCATCTACTCCGTGCTTCTTTTTCAAATGCTGCATAATGAAGGCATCATGGCTGCTTCCTGCATAATAGGCACTGACATTCATAATCATGTTTCGGTGATCAGATATGACCTGAATATTAAGTGAATGCAAATTGATTCTGTTCTTGGTCATGGGGGTGATATGAACCCCTGGTATAACCCTTGAAATTGGTACTCTACAATGTTCCCGTTAAAATTTAGTTGTGCTTGGCTAGTTTTTCTAATGCTGACCACGTATTGATGAAGAGCTGCTGGGTATCTTCCAGGTTACTGCAAAGTCGTCTACTTGCACAGCTGTGGGAACACTGCTACCATGTGCAAGACTTTGTACTGAACGTAACCCTGTCATCCAGTGAAACCAGTGTGCCCTGTCCATCTGCACTCTCCTTTTTATAGTAAAAATAAAGGAGCATGTTGCTTCTTTCAAGAGAAGTGTTTAGTACTTGACTGATATTGGTGTGCAGTTTGCTTGATGTGGCAGGTGTCTCCTGGTGTGGCTTGGAAGGATCCAGTGACACAAAAGCTTCATGCTGCGTTACCCTTTACTTCTACCAGAAGAGCTGTACATGATCAAGTTATTGTCTGCAGGACGTTGTGAAGCAGATGGCAAACTTTGCGACAGCCTGCCTTGTGAAGTAGAGGCGGCAAAGACAGATGTCCTCTGACAAGTCCAAGTATGTATGGAGAGACTTATAAACATGGATCCTGTAGTAGCAATAAACGTGGCCAAAACACCTCAGGTGTCATTGCACTTGCATCTGTTGGTTCCTCACAAACCCCTCTTTATTTCAATTATGAAAAACGTTTGGGCTCCCCAAAGAAACACATATCACTATCCATTTATGTGGTGTGATTTCCAAGGCAGCTGCAACGAAGAATAATGAAGCAAAGTATGACAGAAAAAAAATCAACAAAAAATACAAAAATTAAAATTGAAGACTACCCAGAAACACCAACTATTACATGGAGCAAAATATAGCAGGGGATACATGAACATATGAAATCAAACCCCAAAATTTATCTTGAACTGCATCAGGCATCCTACTTGAACACGCAGGTTGCAGGACTCCCTGCGTCAAGTTTTCTTGGATGAGGTTCACACTGTGAAAATGAAGGGAGCATTTATCACTGGATTTTAATATTTAATAAGACTGCCTAAACTTACTTGCAAATAGAATCATATGTCTCACCACCAAAAGCCAGTATGATGTTATTCTAATGTTATAAAAAAATTCTCATGGTCTTCATGGTATTGACATGTGTTCCACATACCCATTGAGAGATGGGTTAAAGACCACAGTCCTGACCACCACAAATCACACTATGAGCAAGCCACTAAGAAGCATGTGAAAGGAACTTGGACTGGCTCTCCTTTTTAGTTTCCTTCCCTCTCTCCCTCTAGGGAAATTTAACTCTGTCTTCTAATAGTCTTCCTTGGATTTATCTATAATTGAGAAACCAAGGTGCAATTTTAGCCCACCTGTCCAGCAGGAAACTGAAAGAACTGGATTGAGCATCCAATTTGCATCACACCAGATTTTGCTTTCCATTGACTTCAATGAAAATTAAAATTGAGAGGAGTGTAAAACAGGAGCACCATTGAACCCTATCAGTTACCCACTGGGTTTAAAATTCCATCCATGAGTAGGAAGAAGTGGAGGGTAATTTTAATCCAACCTACCTGGCAGGAAAGTAACATGATCAGACCACTGTTTACATGCTGCCTGATTTTACTTTGAAGGCAGTTGACCTAGTTATATCAGTATCCTGATGGGTGGATCTAGGTTAAAATTGCCCCCATGTTAGATCACGGATTGATCAGGCAGATAGCCAGGAGAGGGATTTAGAGGCACATCATGCGTGAGGTTGCCCAGTGGTAACATTCAAATAGACAAGACTGAGATCAGGAACTCATGTGGGGAATTGTGGGCATCAATCCAAATCCCACAATTTCCCCTTTATAATCAGATTTTCTCATCATCGTCAGCTACTCTGATAAACATAAGTTGTGTCTCAATGGGGCTCATACCCTGAGAGCACTCTTCAGGAAACAAGACTCCAATTAAAATCCTGAAATGAATTTTTGGCAGTTGTGCCACAGTTGCCTCAGATAATTAGCCCATGTGCATCACTTTGCATGAATGAGGACATATTTTCAGATGTTCTTCTGTGTGTATCATTGACTGAAGCAATCACTATAGAAAGAAAGAACAAAAAAAGCCAAAAATAATTATTTTAAGGGATTGGGGTGGTGAGGTTTGACTCTGCCTTTTGCCACTAAAATGTAGGTTCCAATCCAGCAAAGCCTGATCGGATGAAAATGTCCTCTGCCTGTCATGTTTACAAGTACCCTATATAAAATATATTTCAGCAGTCACAATCTCACTGTTCAATGGCAGAAACTGACAGCACAAAATCACCTCTGGTTCTCACTTAGGGAAACCATAGAATGGCTTATGTAAAACATTGGAAAATGATAATGTTTGGGCTGAGAAACATTGTTACGAAAGAATCAAAAGGAACTTAGTTTTGCTTTTATCCCGACCAGGGAGTAACTGATGTTGACATTAACGGATTGAAAATCACATATGTTCCATTTTCAAGCTCAAAGATCTTTCAACCTGAAGGACACAAAGGAAACACTTTTTGAAGGACATGGACACATAAGTCTTTGGTCTTGAGCCTCACTAGCTTTGTATTACACATCCATGTTTTGCTGACAGATTAAGGCTGCTTTATACTTCAACTACCAGTCTCTGAGGATGGTGGTCAGTAGCTGACAGATTGGAGTTATACTGCTAACTGACAGATCTCTGCAAATTTCAGTAAGGACATTCACAAAGCAGCCTTGCAAATGAATGCTTAGAAACATTTTTTAGTATCAAAGCAGTGGAGAGTACAGATGACAGTGCCTAATCTCTCAAAGTGTTAAAAAAGGTTCTATTCAGAGTTTTAAAGGTTTCCAACTGATTGTCAGGCACTTTTAAAAGGAGGTTTTATGCTGAAATGGAGTTGTTCTGAAACAGGAGAAAACTCAAACCAGCATGAGATCGTTTTCTGGCGAAGGGGCTCAACTTGGTTTCAGCACATTCAGGTGATATGGGAGGAATTCTCCTTCCCAGTATATGTAGGTGACACTACACAATCAGGCAATAACAACAAAAATCTACCCTTAAAATTTGAATATTTCATTCATCTCTTTGAGCTTCTGACATCATTGTTCATTAATATCACTATCTGTCAAATTGTGGTTGATTCATTCAGATATACCAGCACACTTGTTTCAAGGAAAGGGAGCTTTTTTCAAGTGCATATTTTGAAATAAGGTCTAGTTATGTCTATGACATTTTTTTTTGTTTTAGGCCTACTAATTGACTTAGGACTGCATCAGCACAAATTCTGAAACCATCTTGGGATGGTATATTTGTGCGCAATTCATTGTCTATAATGACAAAATAGAATTTCTTAGAACGATGCTCTCATACTTCAATCCAAGCTGCTACCTCATTGCATCTGTACTTGTTTCCATATGTTATTATGTGTGTTACGTTAATATAAAAGCACAGATGAAATATTCCATTCATATTTCCTAATAGAGTATATTAATTTTACTTTAGAGGTATATAACGAATGTATATGAAGGCCTTGTTATACAGTATCAGTAAAAGAAATAATGATTATCATTTTTAATACAGAGTCAAAGTGCTACCCTTCAGGGCACCACCAGTGGTTTATTTTGGGGATTGGTGACGTAAAGACTGAAAGATAAACACATTGCATTTTTTTTGTTGCTGTGCAATCAAAATGACTGGTTGGCAAATTGACCTATCACCTACTCTGTGCCTTTGAATGCTTCAAAACATGCTCACCGTTATTGTTACCCTTAATGGTGATTGAATTTCTGTTAAAAAAGTAGCAATTTTAGACAAACTACTGCAGTCTTGAGGGAAACAAATGAGTGTGATTTATTTCCTTGTTGCTTTCAAACAAATTCATTATGAAAATTAATGCTGGATGGTCACTGTTATTAATCTTTTCTATTTTTATTTCTATTGATGAGGACTCACCAAACTCAAGCCCCAAATCAGTACGAAAAAGAGCTTCTTAAAGTCAGTGGTGCACCACTTCCAAGATCACTGTTTATCTTGCCAACAGGGCTGGATTTTTGTGACAGTTTGGGAAAGGGTGCTATTGGAGAGAGTGGTCAAAATGTTCATAAGTAAATCGCACTGCATGACAGTCATGGAAAGATCTTGCCTTTTAGTAGCAGGTCTGTGTTTGAAGAAGGTGTAGAAATAAAGCATGAATAAAATTAGACTCTTGATATAGCAACTCCAGAACCTGCTGTGAAGAGTTTCTGATAAGGATCATTATCCACGGTCTGCCAGAAAGATACAGAATATACAAAAAATCCACTAACTTCTGTGACTAAAATGAACCTGACTAGTGTTTGGGAATTCAATTATTTAAAAAACGTTAAAGCATTGACTTCTGCTTACCTTACATTATCTCCCTTTATGCTTTACCTCTGCATCACAGTAAAGTTCTTCTCATACCTATATGTTGTCACCACTAATATTTGCCACTGTAATTAGGATGTTTTTCCAGTAGTAGAACCTTGTCATAGGTTGCTTATATATAGTTACAATGTTTTATTTGGAGAAACACAAACTTATTTTCCAACTTTTGTTTCCCTTTTTATTGTATAGCACAAGTTAATGGATTTTACAAGTTCATTATAGTGTGGACAAAATGTATTTTCATTAAACCAGATTTTTATACAAACATTCACTTTTGATGTGGAAGTTCAGTCCTATCAAATTGAAGTAATGTATATTCCTGACAATTCTAATGTATACACAAACCCAACTATTTTTCGCCAAATTCCTATGTAAGAATTCTCTGTTGTTTATTGACAAACAGCCTGCTCCACAAGATAACAGAAAGGAGTGTGATCCTATGAGAAAGTTTGTTAAACAGAAACCTGGCATAGCTCTGCATCCACAAACAGATGGGACGGTTTGAGCTTTAATACATAAAATCATAGCATGCAGGATGGAAGAATACAAGCTTGATTCTCCCACAGTACTGCATTCTTGATTAGTACCATGTCAATATAAGGAAACACTGAGTGAAATTCAAGGGCCTCAATATAAGAAGTGTAGGTAAATCAGTGGGAACGTCTCCTGATTACTCTCTTGCACTGCCTAATAACCAGCTTCAGTCCCAGTGGGGAGCCATGCTTCAAGGTAGCACAGGTTGCAGCTGGGATACAATACTCTAGGGCCAATATTATGATTCATTCTCTCTTCATGGCTTGCTGTCTGGATCAATGAATTTATTCTAACACTGCTGAACAACAGGAATTAGGTTGTCCAGGCAACTACAGGGAGGGGCCTGGCCTATATTTGACCCAAGTCTAAATCCCATCTCTTATTGCCACTATCTCTTGTCACGTCCACACAAAAGTGAATGTATGATGGAATTAAGAAGAAAAAGACCATTCTGCAAATAAGATATAGAATGAATAGGACACAAGAGAGCCCAATTCCCTACTTTACAAAACTCAGAAATAGTGGCCAGAATCTTCCGGGTCCCGCTCACCGACACATAAAATGACGCGCGGTGATGTCGGGTGTGCATCCCGACGTCACCGCACATCATTCCGATCTTCAGTTTGGCGGGCACGCATTGGAGTCAGCTGTGCACCTGCCGAACTGTGAAAGGCATGTTAAGGCTAGTAATTAAATAATTAAAGTGATTGTCAGGGCTGTCTGTCCAACCTTAAGGTTGGTGGGCAGGTGAAGAGCCAAGGCGGCCTTCGCATTTTTTATGAAACCTCATCCACGGGCGGGATGAGGTTTCATGAAGTGTTTATTAATTAAATAAAATGTGTTATGAAAATTCATAAACATGTCCCAGCTCATGTGACAATGTCTGAGTAATTAAATTTTTTCTTTTTTCCAACGTTTTATTATTAATCTCCCTGAGGCAGCCCTGTGCTGCCTCCTCTCCCTCCTCCCCCTGCCTGCACAGGTAGCGCTGAGCACTTCCAGGTGCGTGTGACGCTGAGCAGGCTTTAATTGGCCCGCCCATGTAAAATGGAGGTGCGCAGCTGATTGCGGGTGGCGATCGGCTCCACGCCCACTCCCAACTGGCCTGCCTGACGGGGAGAAAATTCTCCCCAGTAAGTAAATGATTGTGAATTTAATGAACTCAACCTGACAACATGTGATCTATGGACTTTAATACAAAATGCAGAGTGCAGTAGACCTTTTATTTCTATTCTTTAAATGCAATATGCTGTAATTATTTGTATACTGAAATGATCATAATTGTGCAATCCTTTTATTAATTTATACTTTATTTTTATTTCAATGATTATCTATAACTATGTTATGAATTATGATCATTTGTTTTATTTGTATTGTCATCACAATTCGGCACCTGCTGCCATGATCATTTTTCAAAAAATCAATTATCTATCTGTCTGGTTGGCCAATGGAAGGCTGAGGAGAAAATTAGAGAGTTTAGCCTAAAATTTAATGGCATGCAATGTATAAATAAGAACAATACCGCACCAAAAGTATGACTGAGTTACCTAATGGCCCAAATCTTCTGGTCAGGGCTGGAACTCCTGTTTTCAGCCCTGGTCAGACAAAGAAATGCATGCTTACCTTCCTCTGATTTTTCTGGCCAATCTTCCAATGGAGGGACCTGCAGAACTCAATCAGCGCAGGAAACCTGAGACATCACGTAAAGGAATCCGTGCAGAAGTTACATTCCCTTTTTACAACACTAGCTGCTGTATTCTGGTAAATAGAGTTTAAATATCCCAAAGCTTCTTCAAAATTAACAGCGGGTAAGGGGGTAGGGTAGGTGAGTTAAATGGGTAGGAGGTAGGGTGGGTGTGTTAAGTGGGCAAGGGGCAGGGTGGGTGAGGTAAGGGAGTAGGATGGAGCTGGGTAGGATGGTGAGGTCGGGTCAGGTTGGAATGAGGGGAGTGGGAGGTTTGGGGGAGATGGAGCAGTCAGGGGGAATCGGGTGATGGGGTAGTCAGGTTGGGTCGGGCAGAGTCGGGGGGTCAGGGGTAGTCGGGGAGGTAGACAGGGAGGTCACAGTGATAGTCGGGGGAGGAGGGGTCTGGGGGGGGAGTAGGGGTGAGTGATTGGGCTGTCAGTTGTATAGTTACCCAGGTGTTAGGATTAGGACTTTTCTGGTTATCTATTCAGGTAAGTAAATCCCAACTGTCCGAAGTCTTCAGCTCTAACTCAGATTTGGAGACTTTTTGGAGGGTCCCAGGGAGCAGGGAAATTGCCCATCGGAAGTTCAAACTTCCGATGGGCAATTCTCAAGGGGTCAGTGCGTTGGGACTTCTGAGGGGTCCCGAAGCATCTTGTGTGGTACGTCCAATCTCGGACAATCCGACGACCGGAAGTTCTCTGACAAAGCAAGGAATTGCGGGCCTTTACAGTTTTTTATGGCAACTTTTACCAATGCAGTATCTTTCTCCTTTGTTTAAGGTTGTTTCCCAATTTTCATCAAATTCAATTTAAATAACGTACATTGTGTGCTCTTTGCATCAAAAAGATTGCATTTTCCAACAATTTGAATTAAGCTATGTAAAAATAACACAGCGAAGTCTGAATCTAGTGCAAAGGACGTGAATTATTACATCAATTTGAATGAAAAATATTTTAATTAAGAGAGAACTGAAAGTATTTAAAAAATATGGTTTCAACCGAAATTGACAATCTTCATGAACCCATTTACCAAATCCCTTAACAGCGATAGTAGCAATTTTTTGCGCCCCACGTCTATGACGATTCTGTTTTAGCCATTTTAAGACAAGCCCAGACCGGGCCGGGACTCGACCTAATCTGTCATTATTTCTAACGGAATGGCAAAGCAATGTACAACTCTATCATCTCACATTTTGATTGGATTGAAGCATAGGCATAGACTCATATTCAGTGCAAAAGCATTCAGTAAAGTCATAAAGCAAATTGCCTTTCAATAAGGCTGTTTTATTATTGGAACTGCAGTGTTTATCCCGTTATCAGGTCCCATTTTCTGTTAGGGAAGATCTCCACCTCTTCGACACGGTTCATTTTAAATTCAGGAATCCTTTTCCCGCGATGAGTATTTAGTATTGAGCTGATTCTTAGCCGTCCAGCTCAAATCTCACCGCCCTGGAATTTCAACATAACATTACTTCTCAAGTCCAGGAGGAGGTGGTTGAAGTTTCTCAGACTTGTCGCTCCCCCATCGATTGCTCCTTGCTGCTTTCTTCTGATACGTCCCTCTCAAAGTTTTGTTTCACTGATTTACTTGCCTCTTTCTCCCCCTCCCGTTCCAGATAGATATTTCTCAAGATTCCCCAGAACCTGCTTTCCTACTCCGTTGAAAGAAATTACAATGCAGCAAATGCCGAGAGCCTACTAGACTGTGGAAAATAAGAGAGGCACTGCTTGAGGAACCAGAGCTGATAACCTAATGCAAAGCATTTCTAATATTTCACTTCAGTTTTCAACGAGTTAAAACTCCAGATTTAGGTTCCAGTACATAGGTATAATATTACAGACACTGTTTGCCTAAGATAAAGTATTGGAAATACACAGAACTTCAGTCTTTAATGTGCTATGAAATTTGACAGGGCTTCTAATGAAAAATTTCAAAATGAATAGAAGTCATAAGGTTAATTAAAATTCAGAGAAAATGTCTCAATCCGTTTAAAGGTTGTGAGCATGTCACAAGTATGCCGGTGCATCTGTGCATGGAGATGTGTTTGAGAGTTGTCTGGAGCAGCCCTTTGCATCTGGCATACAGGTTAACATTCACGATAAACGGGTTTCATCAAAGAATAAGAGTTATGTCAAAAAAGATGAAAACCCGAGTTGAAACCGGAAAAAAGACTTAGGCAAAGGGATTTTGTTTTGACCGGTAAAAAAAAACTCGCATAAGTAACTTGTTAACGGAATGTATAAAATGTCACTTAAATCAATAGCCTCTGAACAATAAACTCCTGCAACTTTTGTGTGAAAGAACAATGCTGATTTCATTTTAAGAAAATACGTTGACATTGGAAATACAGTCCGCCAACTGGCAACTGTGTGGCGATACATTAGCACAGTGTATTTAAAAAAAACCCTTTGGTGTTTGAATTTGAATTTGTAAAAGTGCCAAGAATAGTAATTACCAGAGGAAGCTTTTGCGGCTTTCTTTATATCGTGAGTATGGGGTAGATAAAACTTCTCGACAATTTAATACTTAAACTTAATAGAAAAGACAGAAGTAGAGTTCCAGAATTCATAACATTGTGTTTTTCTGATCAGGTATCATTCAATATTTGATGTATTTCAATAGTATATGTTTTATTGAAGATGTTTTATTCGTTGTTTGGTCCTTCACTCGGCAATGATGAAAGGCAGCAATGCTGACGAGCCAGCTTTCCCCGTTCACAACATGCGCCTGTCCATCAAATATTGTCCTTGTGGTTGGCTGCCGAAGGTGAATTTTTAAAAAAAACTCCCTCACACAGAGATAAAATAACCGGACGCTCTTTAGCTGGTTGCATCTGCGACAAATGTTATATAAAACCAAC